>NC_140960.1:110994984-112194984 GCF_014529385.1 Adiantum capillus-veneris
TATATATAAAATGTTTTTTAATTAGCCCTTCCATTGGCATGTATTCTATTTTTTCACCCTTCTCTATAGAAGGATAATTTTTGAACAAGCCCTTTCAATGACATACTCAAAAAAACTTTGGCCTTCATACGACCGGAAAAATGCCTTAAGAAGGGCAGATGGGCGTCAAATCCTATCACTGAGCGGGGGGGGATACACCACCCCCCTATACCCTTAGATACCAATAATGTTATTTTTAGCCTTTTGATTTTTTTAATGATTCTTTTCTTTTGTTTAATTTTTCTTATTGAATATTTTACATTAACATGTACTTAAATAATTAAAGTACTCTTATTTGTAGGACTTTTATATATTCTTTATATGCATTTTTTATTCATTTTATATCATTTGCGATTAAAAATTAAATTATTTAGTAAAAGTACTAATTGCATTTTATTTTAAAAGAATTGTAGCACTCATTGCACTTTATTCTCTTTAAATTTTTAGTCATTTCTTTTTTTTATTGAAATTTGTAATTGACACTATTTTCCCTAATGATTTTTTTATTTTTTAGGACAAATATGGCTAAATATAATTTTTTTGAATTAATTATAATCTCTATTTCGCACTTGTGCAGGACGTCAAGTGGAATGATTGTGGCCCTCCAAATGGCCCTGAACATGATCGGTGGCTCAAGGACAAACTCCCTTGCCCTTGCGCCAAGTGCAAAAGGGCAATCTCTCGCTTGAGACGCATTGCTGTGGAGCACATGGAGAACGACGAGCTTTGGCATCCTCGAAAAGCACTCGGAGAGATGAGAGCGCCACTCATCGCTCGCTTGAGGAGGTGTCCCATTGGTCTGTGTTCGATGGTGGTGCGCCGGTGCGCAAGGCCGAATGTCAAAGACAAGAGCTATTGGAGGAATTGTGCTCACTGCATGGTGAAAATCAGCCGCCAATTGATGGTGTGCACATTTTGGATGATGTAGACCCATTCCTAGTCAATGCATATCATTGGGTGAGAAGGTCTACACGTGTTAGAAGGCACGTATGAAGAGTCCAAGAGGGTAATAGAACAACAAAATCTCGAGTCATTCACTGCTTAGGAAGTTCATGATATCAAGAAGAAGCAGCAAGAGCAGCCTAAAAATTAGAGAGAACAAGAAAGAGAATCCAAGGTGGAGATATCTACAACAGGGATGCCTCTCCATAACTCCTCCAACTCCTCGATTAGGATCTCGAGGTAGACGTCAATATTCGACACTTTGTACTTCCCTGGCACAAGCAAAGAAAGAAGTATATTGCCCTTCTCAGTTGTCTCCCATGGTGGAATATTATAGTTGACGATCACCACAGGCCAAGTGCTCCATGAAGTAGACTTAGTGCCAAAGGGCTTGACATCATCACTTGCTAACTCAAGCCTCAAGTGTTGATGCTCCAACCCAAACTCTGGCCATTGAGTTTCGATGTGCCTCCATGTAGGTGAATTGACAGGGACACACATCATTCCATCATTTGAGCGGTTGGTTGGCATGCCACGCAAGAAGTTCCATGGTAGACCTGCTTTAAAACATATGTTGAATGTGAGGGATTAATGGAAAATGTCTCAATACCTTGCGGGGTAGGTGCGTCCTGCTCACTCCGGTCTTGCAGCGTGCTTCCCCGCACATGGGACATGAGGTAGCATGTATGTGCTCATTGCTATATAGTATGCAATCATTGACGCACGTGTGGATGCGCTTATACTCCATGCCAAGTGCAGTGACATACAATCTAGCTCGTTGAAAATCCGGAGGCATGTGATGATCTTTTGGCAACATTTTGCCCATCAAACTACAACAAACAAGCGTATTAATACAATTGTAAGGAGGCACCATGAAGCGAGAGAGATGTATAAAAAGCCATATAACGAACTTACCCAAGGAGTGCATCGACACTTGCATTGAATTTTGTTGGGGTTAAGGCCTATGTGCCTTGACCGGTCGCCTAGATCATGGGCGCCCGCCCACTGTTACCCTATACTTATAGTGAGTATACTATATAGGGGGAGCTGCCACTTCACAGTCTCCCCACCCACATCGTGTGTGTCTCCTTTTCTCTCTCTCTCTCTCTCACTCTCCGTCTGTGGTGCTCCCCGATCCCCTTCAATTGGTATCAGAGCGTAGGTGCGGAGGGAGTGCGTGTGTGCACAGTCACGACGACAGCGGAGAGCCAGTTTCATTCCCGAAATCGCGTCCGCGCGCGCACTTTCAAGAGTGCAAACAGGGTTTCGACTTCGGCATCGGCAAATTCAGCTTTCCGAGAGCGTTTCCACCCGGCGTCCTGGCGTTTTACCCCCCTTTCGAAGCCATTCGAGCCATCAAAAACTTCATTCGAGCTACGGTTGAGGAGCTGCATTTTTTCAGCCCTCTTTTGGCAGTTTATGCTGCGTTTTTGGGCCAAAACGGAGGTTTTTGGCATAGCTTTCACACTCGGACTCGGATACATGTGATCCAGGAGTCTACCTTGGGGTTTTGGCACGCTCCGGACGCGCTCGTCATATCAGAATTTTAAAATTCTGAACGCTGAATTTTCTGCAGCAGTAGTTGTTTATTGTGTGTCGAGGATTCCACACATGGTTTGCTCTCAAATGTGAGAGTGATATTTGCTGCAAGTTTCCTCACAGGTGGGAGGATACGATGTATGCCTTATGTGGTTTGATGCTCAGAGAGACTAATGTGATTGCATTTTGAGCTCGGCAATGTATGCCTCGAGCATATTTTTTGACAGTCACAGGTAGAGCAGATATTTGTGTACTAGATTTGCAGGTGTTTGCAATGATGTATGCAAAGTGTGGAGATTGGTGCATGCATTTGGAGTGCGGTTTGATGCGCTTTGGTTGCTCATGGTTTTGAGCGTGTAGTCAGTTTGGTTACTGGTTTTGTGGCCATTTTACTGACAAAACTCTGGCAAAATTTTCCCAGGAGTTTTATGCGTATCATTTATGCGATCTAGGTAGAGATTGCGGGTTGCACTCAGCATTTGCGTGCGGTGTTCTCTGCAGGTGGGAGATTTGTGCGTGTGTATGCATCGATACCGCACATTGTGGGCTTGGTGATTAGCTCACGGGTTTGACAGACGTACATTTATCTTGGCACACTCACAGGAGTGAGTATTGTGATGTATGCTTGTGTGGCTACGAGCTAGGTAGCCGGATTCGAGCACTAATGGCTTGAGGTTTTTCAGCAGGTTTCAGCTACATGTTTACAAGTTTACAGGCAGGTTTGAGGGCTTATTTGGGTGCTGAATTTTCAGCCATTGTTTCCTCTTTGCAGGTATCCATGTATGGCTCAGTTGTAGGCTGATTTGGGACACATTTGGGACTTGTTTATGCAGTTGTTTAAGAGCTGAATTTTGGGGCTGTTTTGGGGCTGATTTGCAGCCATATCTTACAGCCATATTTGCAGACTTTTGTTGATGCGATTCGAGCCAGTTTAGGGCTGATTTGGTTGACATTGCGGGAGCTCTATTTTGGAGTGTGTCTCACAGGTTTTACATTGTGTTTCTAGCCATATTTGTAGACAGTTTCCAGGTGTTGTTGGTGAGGTGGTTTTGCTTTCTAGTTTGCTACATTCTGCTCATGGCAGAGACAGATGATCGCTCAGGTTATGATCTCTCCGAAATGTACATGTTTGATGGGTCAGACTTTGCAGCATGGACAGAGTGTATGCTTGATGCATTGACACAGCGAGGGTTGCATCGACCATTGAGTGGTGATGCAGGTAGACCTTCAAACATGTCTGACGTTCAGTGGCACGAGCTAGAGGAGATGGCACTATCTACGCTCTCTTTGCACCTTGCGGAATCTGTATATGCTCTTGTTATGTATGAGACTACTTCGAGAGCACTTTGGCGCAGATTACATGATATGTATGATAGATCTGAGTCATCACGGACTCGTGTGAGACATTTACATTCACGAGCACGCCAACAGGTGACATGTTGGTATTGTGGTCATTTTGGACACGTTAGACGACGCTGTTTTCATCGTATGCGACATCATAGGAGACATGGCAGTCTCAGAGATGTATGTAGTGATGCCATGGACTCAATTGCTTTGACAGTTGAGGCAGATGTAGTGTCGGAGTATACTAGTGATGGGGATGTCACTTTTACCTCGAGCTATGCACGAGATGCTATACATGTGGATAGTGCACTCCCTTCGCAGTGGTTGCTAGATGCAGATGCTATGTTTCATGTCACGCCGCATCGTGAATGGTTTTGTAGCTATTCTAGCGGGATGCTTGGCAGTGTACGTTTGACCGATGGATCGGTGCATGCAATAGCAGGTGCAGGAGATGTGAGAATGTCATTACCGAGTGGTGCATCTTACTTGTTACGACATGTGCGCTATGTACCAGATTTGACAGTGAGTTTGATCTCGATTGGTCAGCTTAGAGATTGTGGATGTCAGATTTCGCTACGAGAGCGAGATTTTGTGATGCATTTGGGTTCGCTAGTGATTGCGAGAGGTTCCATGAGTGGTACAGGTTACCCATTGCATGTGGATCACGGGAGAGACGGTGTTGTCTCTGTGATCATGCAGCCAGGTAGAGAGTGAGAGAGCAGGCAAGTCTCTTTTGCTTGTGGGTTGCAGGATGCTTTGCATGGAGTGCAGAGCAGTGACCTTGTTGTGCAGGTTGCGTCTACGGATGCACAAGTAGAGCGAGACAGCTATAGTGAGTCACAGCAGGATGAATCATCAGAGGTGATGACAGAGATGACTCACATGGATGTTGAGATGTCGGCTATTGTGGAGTCATTTCTTGATATGCTTATGCCAGAGCTTGATGCAGATTCACGACAGATGGATACTCTTGGTACACATGTGATATGTGGTGGGCACGAGGAGTCACTCCAGAGCTCGGAGTGAGAGTGCCATGGTCTCTATGATAGGGGACAGGATTGCCATGAGTTGAGTTCTGAGTTGGAGGTGGCAGAGGTTGCCAGGGTTGCATCAACATTCGGTGTCCTCATGTACGAGATGCTGATCTCAAGGCCCAACATAGCAGTTGCAGTGGGAGCATTTGCAGCAGGGTTGATTAGTTGTTCGATGACTGATCTCGGCATAGAGCATAGGGGAGGTTTGCAGGTATTGGACCGATACTTGCAGGAGTGCATGAGCTCTTATAGACTATTTGCAGAGCTTGGAGCTAGCTCTGTGTGGCTTCCGCAGCAGGATGTTTGTCTATCAGTAGAGCCGGATGCACTAGCTCATCGAGAGTCAGTGGGCATAGGTTGAGAGAATCTCTCACCTTCTATTAGTTGTACACTAGTAGATCTTGCTTAAAGGCACATTGGCCTTTAAGTGGGAGGTTGTTGGGGTTAAGGCCTATGTGCCTTGACCGGTCGCCCAGATCATGGGCGCCCGCCCACTGTTACCCTATACTTATAGTGAGTATACTGTATAGGGGGAGCTGCCACTTCATAGTCTCCCCACCCACATCGTGTGTGTCTCCTTTTCTCTCTCTCTCACTCTCCGTCTGTGGTGCTCCCTGACCCCCTTCAAATTTTGCTTGCAAGTTGAGGACTTCCAATGATGCTCGGAGCATCGAGTACTGTACACTGTCGTCGTAAAGAGGTGTTCGGACACTTGTCAACAATCTATCCTCTGTTGCCACTGCCCATTGAGTGCATGACTGGCAATCCTCCTCGCACACGTCGCGTTCATGAGCCAGTAACTCATCACACATGTCGAACATGTGCTCATCCTCTACCTCAAAGTGCAACTGAGACACCATAGGAGATCTGTTGAAGTAGAGCTAGGATGAAATTTTTTGGTCGTGTCATCCATTCATCTATTTCTTCCCCCTCTTCCTCTCTCTAATTTTGTGAAGCATACCAAATTATGTTAATCAAGTGATACGGATTAGTTTAGCTGTAACCAAGTGTAATCCCACATAGCTAACTATTGTTCCATGTTTTCATATCTTTTTTTTTTAATTTGAAAATTTCATATAATGTTCTTTAACTTTTATTAAGGGGATAAAAAACCCAAATTTGAGGGAAGACCCCGAGGGGGGGGGGGGGGGGGGGGATGTGTAAGCCAAAATTTGAATATTTAGGTGCTAAATTGCGCTTCAGAAATAAACACGGTAATACTAGCGACAATAATAGAGGTAACTATCGCGGTAATACTCGCGAAAATAATCACGGTAATATTTGAAATGCAGAACCCCCCCCCCCCCCGTCCTCCTCTCTCTTCTCTCTTTAGCTGATTTTGGACCTTCTCTCTACAAACTGCGGTAAAAGACCACGATAAACAATTATAGATTTTTATAGTGTTCCTCATCTACTCTATCGCCACTGCTCATCGTTAGTGGTGCTAGTGCTTTTTCTACTAGTCGACAACCCAATGCTACTCCTAGTCGATGACCCACTCTCAAGTCACATGTGTCGGTCGACCACCTGTTGTTGGTGTTGGTGGCTCCGCCTCTTGTTCACCACTTGGTGTTGCTATGTAGAACACCTCCTTGAGAGAGAGAGAGAGAGAGAGAGAGAGAGAGAGAGAGATGCCATTCTTGGCAATGCTTTAAGTTATGGAAGTATGATTGGAACATGTTTCAAACCTTGAACTTGAGACATACTTGCTAATTTTAAAGAAAAAAGGGTCATGCTTGAGAATGCTTTCAATTATAGTGATGAAAGTACGATAGCAGTATGTTTAGACCCTTGAACTTGAGACATACGTGACCCTAATTCAAACAAAATAACGTCATGCAAAAATATGTCCCTTCGATCGCACCTTTGCCTATGCCAATCATCTTCCTCTGTGTTCGATGCCCTGCATCAATCCTTGCCTGCTCTGCTGCACTGCCACTCTACAGCAAGATGGGCTGACACACACCTCCGCATATTCTCTCATGTGTCCACGCACTACATCCTTGCGTCCCCTTCCTTCCCTTGCTACATGCGTAGTCTCGGTACTCAATCCTCTTATGGCCATCGCCAAGCAAGGACAACTTAAAAAAACGCTTTGTTGTTCCTCATCTGCTCCCTTTCGACCACCTGGCTCGCCCAGTTGTCTCTCCGTCTTCTATTGTCCTACTCAGCACCTTCCCCAACACCGCCTGCGGAGAAAAACCCCTCTCTGCCTCTGTGCATTCCCCCAGACACAATGTCATCTCTCTCTCTCTCTCTCTCTCTCTCTCTCTCTCTCTCTCCTGTAATTAACGACGCCATTGCTGCTTTGCTTAACCATCAACGTCGATATGTCCTGCGGCTAAGCAATCCGTCGAGGACAAAGCTCCATGGCCAATTCCACACACACACACACACACACACACACACATTGTTTGACGTAGAGGGAACAGAGAGAGGAAAGCTCCGTTAACAAGGCTTGTGTGTGTGTGTGTGTGCCGCTCTCTGGCTCTTCAGCATTCCATCTCCCTCCTATCTTGTTTTTCTATCTGTAGGGGTAGCTTGGTATCTCACTCTCTGCCCTGCTGTCTCTCAATATCAGTCAGATGGCATCCGCCATAAGAGGCAAGAGAAAAAAATCTCTCATCCTACCCCTTGGCACTCGGTGGAGACCCCCTCCCCTCTCTCTCTCTCTCTCTCTCTCGCAACTGCCCTTAGCCGTCCGCTTGTCCCGTGCAGGCCCAAAAATATACATTTCACCTAACCAATTTGCTTTTGCCGATTAAAAAAACTCTCTCTCTCTCTCTCTCTCTCTCTCTCTCTCTCTCCCCTATCTGTACGTGTCATCTGTGCCATTTTTCCCCTCAAACGCCCTATGGCCATTCTCTCTCCCTGTCTTTCTCTCTCTTCCACATGCCAGCACCTTCACTTTTTCCCTCAAAGCCACAAGAAGCATCTCTATGGATTCCCCTTAATCCAACCTCAAAAAGATTGGCAGGGCTTATTCGACCCTTTAACTTGAGAGAAACATGAACCTAATTTTGTTTTGACAAGGAACTGTCATGCGGCAATGCTTTCAGTTATGGTTATGGAACTGTGGTTGGAGTATGTTTTGACCCTTGTACTTGAACCATAACATGATCCTAATTTATTAAAAAACCATAATTTTATTTGCAAAAACCCTATTTTCACTTTTTAATGTTGACTAAGTATGATATCATTTTTTATTCAAGCATGAAAACAATTTGAAAGTATGGAAGTATGATTTGAGTATGTTTTGACCCTTGAACTTGAAACATATGTATCCCTAATTTTAGTTGGAAAACCCTCGATTTTTCTTGCAAATTTTGGCCAAGTATGATATTTATATGGGTATGGCTCAAGAAACCATGCAACTATGGCTCGAAGAGCTCCGTGTCTGGATGTGAAAAAGGACTTCATATTAGTAGGTGATTCAATTTGTTTAAAGGAAATTAAGAGGAGAATCAAGGGTGATTCTTCTCCTGTGCAGCTTTGATAAGGAGAAACCGCCGTCAAAACATCAGTTCGCGCCGCCAGAAGTTGAGTTTTTGCTGAGTGCGCATGGTTAAGCTGGGGAACTGCAAGCGAATTCCGATTGCAGTCCTAGAGAGAGAGAGAGAGAGAGAGAGAGAGAGAGAGAGAGAGAGAGTGCTTGAGGAGTTTTGTAACATTTAATGGCCTAATAACTTATGTGTAGCGGAAATTAGCATGAACATAGTGGGCATTTCATTCGAATAGATTCCTAATGAGAATTACAAGAGTGCTTGGGTGGAGAGAGCAACAAAAAGCATAACACCTAGTTAGATAGCATCGACAATACTTTCAAAAGAGAGAGCAATTAAGCTATTGACAATAGTTGAGGACCGGATTTTCATGGAGCCGGTCCCCCCTCCAAAAGGCTTTGTATTATGGTTTCTCCCATCAAGAGAGACATTGTACAATACAATTCTTTGTGTTCCTTCAAGACTAGCTAGTGCAATGAAGATGGAAACTTCATGCACTAAGCAAAACACTTAACAAACACAACTTGAATTATCCCCGTTCTCAGACCCAAGACCTCACATACCTCCGAAGATGGTGAGAGCTAGCAGGGTATGAGAGCAGATTGAGAGGAAGAAGGAGTATCTTACGAGAAAGATGTACATCTCCTCACATAATCACTCATATGTAGCATAGCTTAGCTTAGTAATTAGCTTGGTAGAGGAGATGAGCATGCATTGAAGCTTGACTCTTGGTTGGATTTGCATCCACATGCCAAGAGAGTGTTGATGTAGGCTTCTATCTCACAAGCTTGGAGTAGGTGATGAGTTCTCCATTAAAGCTTGGGAAGAGATAGTCTTCTCTTTCTTCACACATGAGCTTGTGTGAGTGTGTGTGTGTGATAATGCCTTGCAAAAATCAGCCCCCTCTCTCTCTTGGGCGATCCCTCTTGCTAAATGCTCTTTCTGAAGCCTCATTGGCCCTCCCCAAGTCAAGCCAATTACAATTAAGCAGCACAAGTGATAGCCTTCTGACATGTGTCCCCCTTTCCCCTTTTGTGAGAGCTTTAGATAATTAAATAATTAAACTAAACTCTCATTGGACCCCTTTGCCTCCTGGCCAATAGGAATCAGGCAAGCCATGGGGCTCTTGAATGCTCATTGGACCCCTTGGGAGACTGCCCAATAGTCTTCTAGGAGACTTAATTCTCATTGGTTTCTTTTATTAAATGTTTTTAAATTAATTAAACTAGATTTACTCTAGCTTAATTTTCATTGGTCCACTTCAAGGGTCATCCAATAGAAATTGGGCACACCTTGTAGGCATCTGGCCTAGGGAGCTTACATGTGTTTTGAAATCATAGTCGTCCACGACTATGGTGTAGAGAAGATAAAGCATGTTCATGAGTCCTTTTCTTAGCGGGTAGAGGATCCCTATGTTACCCTACGACATCATTCCACAATGGATGACTAGTCCATTTGGCGCTTGAGAGCCTGAGGCTGCCGCAAGCATGTCTGCACATTAGTCCTATCAGTCTTCCATAGTAGAGTGACAAGCTCTACTTGGTGTTTGGGAGACGTCGTCTCCGCAAACTTGATCTAAGCATGCATACTACTTCATTTTTGTGCACAAATAAAGAAAAAGAGAGTCTTATAAGACAAAAATTTTGTTCATTTTTAACATTTTGTACATTTGCTTACTCTTGGGAAGCATTGTAAGCATTGACAAGGTTTAGGTTATCCTTTAATTGTATGCCTTGCATCCATCTAGCATCTTCAAAAGGATAATTCTTAAACTTAATAAGATATCGTCGGATAGTCTTACCGCCTCTTAGTACCTTGTCTTCATGTCGGAGAATGGACTCGGGCTGCAGCACCTCTTCTTGGTCCTCGATCTCCGGTGGGTCTTCAATAGTTGGTTCTTGAGGTGGCTCTCCTTTGTAAGGCTTTAATAGGCTCACATGAAAAGCATTGTGTATGAGCCAATGATTGGGCAACTTGAGTTGATAGGCCATCTCATTGATTGGCCTAAGAATCTGAAAGGGACCATAGTACCTTTTTGCTAGTTTAGCATAGTACTTTTGGTGACCCGTAGGATTCTTGCCCGTTGTGTGCCTTAATCGAGCCTTGGGAAACTTTAACAAGACCCAATCGTTTTCTTTAAAGGCTTGGGCTCTTTTGTGCTTGTCAGCAGTAGCCTTTTGCCTTTGTTGTGAGATAGAGATAGCATCCTTAATCTTTTGGAAAGATTCTTGTAGGTCTCGGCTATACTCATCTGCAGCGAAGATCTTCCCATGTACCTTAAGTAGCAAGGGACTTTTTGATCTTCCCTCAATTACCTCGAAAGGTGCTTTTCCCGTGGAAGTATGTACAGTGTTATTGTAAGCATACTCCAATAAGGGTAAGTACTTCTCCCATTGGGATCTTTGATCTACTTCCGTTACATAGGCTTTTAGTAAATCGAGAATGGTTAGGTTAGCTATTTCACTTTGGCCATCCGTTTGTGGATGATAGGCCGAAGAGAAGTTTAGCCTTGTCCCTAAATTCTCAAAGAGACCCTTCCAGAAATTACTGGTCATTCTAGGATCTCTATCCGACACTATGGACATTGGCAAGCCATGGTACTTGAAAATTTGTGAAATGGAGAGGGTTGCCATTTGATGGGCTTTGATAGTCTTTTTGATAGGTATAAAATGAGCTTGTTTACTGAACCTGTCTACTATCGTCCATATTCCCGTATTCCCATGGATAGACTTAGGCAATCCAAAGATAAAATCCATGGATATGCTCTCCCATGGTGAATTAGGGATTGGCAAGGGTTGAAGCAATCCAAGTTGCTTCCCTCTATCAAATTTTGTCTTTTGGCATACCACACATTTAGAAACATACTCTTGTATGTTCACTTTCATGGTAGGCCAATAGAAATATGTTTCAATTCCCTTTAAGGTAGACTGAATCCCTCTATGCCCCGCATAAGGTGGAGCATGAGATTCATACATTACTTTCTCACGTAGTGAGTTAGTAACGCATAGTCTATTGCCATAGAGAAGATAACCATCTTGTAAAGTAAATGGTTCTTGTTTCTTCCCTAATGCAAGGGCTGAAATCACATCTCTAAAATCGGGATCAATAGCGTACTCATCTATCATTGAGGGTAGATCATTGTGAGTTGCTATGGAAACCGCATTCACTCTCGGTCGTCTTGAGAGTGCATGAGCTACTTGATTATGCTTGCCAGCAATGTGAGCAATATGAAAATGAAATTGCGAAAGGAAATTTGCCCACCTCATTTGTTTGTCGAAGAGCTTGGTCTGTGTCATGAAGTACTTAAGACTTTGGTGATCCGTTCGCAGAATGAAAGGAGTCCCCAATAAATAGTGCTTCCATGAGTCTAAGGCATGTAGGACTGCAAGGAGTTCCTTTTCGTATATGCCTAGAGCTTGCTCAACAGGGTCGAGCCTTCGACTCTCATAGCCTATGGCGTTCCCTTCTTGGAGCAAAACAGCTCCATAGCCTTCGACTCTCATAGCCTATGGCGTTCCCTTCTTGGAGCAAAACAGCTCCAAGGCAATCACCACAAGCATCGCATTGGACCTCAAATGGTTTTGAGAGATCCGGTAGTGTAAGCACAGGTTGAGAGATCAGCTTTTCTTTAAGCTTTTCGAAAGCATTGTTCTCCTTAGCAGACCATGTATACCTAACGCTTTTCTTTGTTAGGTCATGTAATGGTCCCGCAATTTGTGAGAACTTTTCTATGAAGCGTCTATAGTATGCACACATACCTATGAAGCTTCTTAGGTCATGCAGATTCCATGGTTTAGGCCATCCTTTTATTACCTCTAACTTGGATGGATCCATTTGGATGCCATCTTGAGAGATAATGTGACCTAAATACTGAATCTCTTGCAAGAAAAATTCACTTTTCTTTCGATTAACATAAAGTTTATTCTCTCTTAAAACTTGAAATATTACCTGGAGGTGTTGCTTGTGTTCCTCCAATGAATTAGAGTAGATGATAATATCATCAAAGAACACTCCAGTGAAGGTTCGATGAGGCCTGAACAGCTTCTCCATCAAGCGATTGAATGTGGCTGGTGCATTGGTCAAGCCAAAAGGCATGATAATGTATTCGTAAAGACCAAATGCAGTACGAAATGCGGTCTTCACAATGTCTTGATCAATTATCCTTATTTGATGATAGGCACTTTTTAGGTCAACCCTACTGAAGTAGGTCAATCCTTGTAGCTTATCAAATAGGTCTTCTACTCGTGGAACAGGAAACCTATTCTTGGTAGTGATCCTATTTAGTGCTCTATAGTCGACACACATACGATATGTGCCGTCTTTCTTTTGCACTAATAGCACACGTGAGCAAAATGGAGATGAGCTTGGCCTAACCATACCCTTCTCAACTAACTCATGCACTTGCCGCATAATCTCCTGTTGTTGAGCTTGAGAAACTCTATAAGGAGGTTATTAGGCGGTGAACTTCCTGGAAGAAGTTCAATTGCATGGTCATCATTGCCTCGTTTAGGAGGTAGCTCACAAGGGATGTCGTCAATAAAAACATCTTGAAACCCCTTGAGAAAATTGAATAACTCTAATTCCTTTTGGTTGCTTTTATTTTCTTTTGCTAAAGCATTAGGTTCATTTTTAGAGTCTTTAACAAAAATCATGTACACGGAAATAGAGCTCTTTATTGACTTGTTGAAAGCTGGTGTATGTACAATGGGGATGGTGTTACCCATTTCCTTAGCATCTATATACATGTCTTTTTCCCTGAACTTAAAGGAGATTCTCCTTTCAGGAAATTTAACATCGGCAGTCAGGCGGTCAAACCATGGTGCCCCTAGGATTACATCCTCATGCTTGAGAGGAGAGATAAAGAAGTCCTCTTTGTCCACATAGCCTTGGACATGAAGCCTCAATTTCCCGATTAAGGGAGTGACTGAAGCTTCTTGCCCCTTGAAGTCACTGTCTGCGGGTAGGACATCTCCCATCTCGTAGGATTGTATTCCTAGCTTGGTGGCCAACTCTATAGATATAAAATTGTGAGTAGAACCAGGGTCAAATAGAATAAAAGCATCATGTTCTCTTACCTTTCCCCAAGCATGGCATAGAGGAGATCCTTTGTGGTGAGTTTGGTGAGTCTCCTCCTCTTGGATTTCAACCAAGGAAGCTCTAGGAGGATCTTGGCGGTTGTTCTTTTGGGGACAAGCGCGGTACGCATGCCCTTGTTCACCGCACTTGAAACACCGGTTATCCTTACGATAACGCTCAAGCTCTTCAGGAGAGAGTTTATTCTTACCTTTGTAAACTCCCTTCTCTTTAGCTTTGTTGGAGTTGCCCTTAGGAGACTTTTGGACATTGTCCTTCCCCTTAGGCTCATTGGAACCCTTATTTTCCGGGGGCTTATTATTTCTTTTTGCCCCCGTTTGGAAATTGATTCGGGAGGCAACCATAGTGTGGTGTATTACCGCCGATATGGTACGTGGTCTTTGGGAGTTGACATACTCAGCCATTTCTTCGGTTAAGCCCGCACAAAATTGTTGCTTTTGCTCTCCAAAATCCAACTTTTTGAAGACAGTGGCTTTGAGTTGTACGTGAGTTCATAGAGTCGAGGACTTCTGTCTGACTGAGTTAGTCCATCTCATTCCTTTTACTAGGCAAGGGTAATATGATTCCCTTGAGATGTAAGAAGGGAATCGTAAGGAATCTGAGATAAATGAATATAATAAGAAGTGAGCGAGTATAGAGAGTAAGCCTAGATAATGAGAAAAAACTATTGTGCTTGGCATAGAATGTTGTCTTTTTGGGCTGCATTGGTTACAAGAGATAGGAGACAAGGACATCATTGGGTTGCTTTCCTTCAATGAGAGAGAGAGAGAGAGAGAGAGAGAGAGAGAGAGAGAGAGAGAGAGAGGGCACAAGCCATTGCTTTGTATAGTCTTTTTCTAGTGAATACCAAGTTAGGCTTTATCTCCAATTGGGGTAAGCCATTGTTATGGGCAACAAATGCATTACTTGGCGTTGCCCAATTGTAATCAACTTCCTTTACAATGCGAAACTTTCTTTCTTTAAACGTTGATCATTCTTTAGCACCCTCACACTCAGTTTCATTAGTTTTCTTGTTCCAAACAATATTGTGTTAAACAATTTGCAGAGGTGTATTTGCAAGTGCGCAATATAATGATGTGGTCTAATGGTTGTTGATTTTAGGTGCTCGGTCAACTAGATTGTTTTTTAGACTTCCTTTTGGATTTAGAAGTTGAAGTATAACTAGAGAGTATGTCTCTGTACATTTAAGATAGAAGTGTGTTTAGTGTTGGGTGATAGAAGTGTGTTTAGTATGTCTCTGTACATTTAAGATAGTTGTGTGTTTAGTGTTGGGTGAAAACAAGTAAATGCATTGAGCAGATTAAGAAAAGTGATTGAATAGAGACATTGGTAGTTGCCCTTAGAGGTTAGGGTTAGGGTGGATAGGTATTAGTAGCATTCATGGGTGAAGAGGAAGAGATCCATGTCTGTGTCATCGGGGTAGTCTTGACCATCATATTTTTCTTGAAGCAATATGCACTCCTCCTTTGCCTTTGTCTCTTGCGTTGTTGTTGAAGGTTATCTCCCTTGGTCTTGGATCTCCTTCCTGATGTGTGCATGTGCGGAGGAGAGATGACACCAAAGTGGGGGTGGAGCTACCTCTCATAAGGGTGCATGTGCAAAGCTGGAAGAGGAAGAGGAGAGATGACACGGGAGTGAGGGTGGATCTACGACTCAAAAGGGAGAGAGAGACTGCTCCTTATCCTTTGTATATGTATAATGAATAAGGGGAAAATAGTGGGTGGTCGGACACTAGGGTAAGGCTTTTTTGCCCTTACACCAACAACCTCCCAATTAAAGACGAGTGTGCTGATAATTGGATCTAGTATAGGACCTAGTGGAATATACAATCGCAGGGAGAATCTGCTCTTGATCTATGCCCACTGGATCTCTCAAAGTACATGCATGCTGCCTTGTAGGCTCTAGCGATATGCAAAAGCATGTATCTCCGCTAGAGTGCACATGCATATCGTACATGTATCCCATAATGACCTACATAGATCCATGATGCATCATGTTAGTCGATCATAGATTGACTGACAACCCCAATTGCAAACGCTCCCAATGTAGTTGCTATCTCAGGTCTCAACACTAGAAGGTCGTATAGAAGACTCTTGAAGGTTGAGGAAGTATGTGTAACCCTGGATATCTTAGCCATCTCAGAACTATCTACATCAAATGCATCACCATCATGACTAATCACGTATAGATGTGTCGACTCCGAGTCCTGGAGGACCACCTCTCTTTCATCCGTATGGACTAGATCCACACATCATCACATAACCATATCAACCTCTAGCATGAGCATATAAAAAAACACCATATCATCCATCTCTATAGTAGGAGGCATCTCTGTCCTAAGAGGGTAAACTTGTTGTGTCTCACCAGAGCATGGCCGTTTCCACTCTATAGCAACAGACAGGTTGTGCATAGCATTGTGGAGATCTATGACAGAGACTCATCACGTCTCTTGATGACACGTCTGCAACCAAATTGAGATCAAACCATCTTGTACCTCAGACACATACATAGGGCATACCAAGCCACTCATGGCTCCCCTCGCAATCACTAGCAACGTATAGTCCATCTAGAAAGAGTGGTTTCTAAGAAATATACAACATCCACTATCTGTTTACTATCTCATTGCGTATATATGGGCCAAAGCACTGCCAAGAAAAACATCTTCTTGGTGCCCTTCCTAGCCCTGCTCCTGTTAAGCATATCGCACAATCAATGTATTCCAAGAGGCAACATTCCAGACAATGAGCTCCTCAATCACCTTTTGTGCTTTGTAAAGTGCACCACATTTTGTATCATACGTAAGGCTAAGGAATTGCCAAACACAACATATTTCTCCAATGGCTCTGCCTAGCAACAATGAGAGCATAGGTGGTTTGAATTAGTGAAATGCCTTCACTTTTTACTAAAAAAAACAACCCAAAGCTCTCGGGGGGTTCACCATTCAATACCCCCCTATATAACGTGCGTTCATGGGGTATTAAAAAAATCCCTCTTTTAATATATCTAAATGAATAAAATGACCCCTTATTTTAGGAAATTTTTTCGAAATTGAATGTAAAAGCCTACTTTAATGTATCTCTGTTAAAATGCCTAAAATTTTTTGCATTTTAAAACCCCTGCTTTCGAACTTAACATGATTACATAGTGCACCTCCAGAACCAAAGCTTCCTTCCCTGCCATTGCTATGTTGGACTTATTTTGCAATCACCACATTTCAAGAGAGGACATTTATATAGTCCAAGAATAATTTGTTTCAGCAAAAAATCTATAATCAACTTAGTATCGTTATTCTCTGCTTTCCCCCTTGTGGAAGTGGAGCGTCACAACACCGGTCAAGGTAGAGCTCTCCAAGAGACCATTAATGCATTTTTGTGTCGTCTTCTTTAATTTCCTCTCATCAAAATGCGTATAGCAATAGTACTGTGAGGCTCCCTCCATGTTTCATAATCTTGTGGAAGTAGGGACTTCCTTCATACCAGATAAACAAGATGAATACTTAATGGAAATCTTACAAAAATGTGAACTAAACTATTTAAGATTACAACCAACAGAGTATAAAATTTCAATAAGCATCGCAAAATATTCCTAACAAAGAAATTGAACCAGTCTTATTTTATGACATTAATTCTTCTATTGCAGCCTCCACCTCCTCATTTAAGACTTGACATTCTACAATTTCCTTTCTCTTTGTCAAGCCACAAGTGTAGTTCTTTTTTGACCAATTCAATTGCCTTTTTGTGTTCTTTGGTTTATCTGTGCTTTTTCCAAGCTATTGGTTGACATAATCATCCATGATCACACTACTCACATCAAGAGCATCACGAACATGTTGTTGTTTTTTATACAACTCCTTGTTTACTATGTTGCTCATTATGGCCCGATTAATGTTTGTTGAATCATAATAGGGAAAATTATCAAAATACCTCTGTAATTTGTGGAATTACCAAAATACCTTGAAAGATTCTCATTGGAGCCCTCGTACATGGCAAAAATTCCCAAAATGCCCTTCAATTTTGCCAAATTCCCAAGATACCCCTAATTTACCTCACAAACATCTCTCAACGCACTTTGTTTTTGAAACTCTTCATATGTGATTGGTTCTTCTCAATAGGAGACGATAGCGCTAGGATTTAAGATGGTGTTGAGAGCTCTGTAGATGAAATTGTTTATCATTTTTAAACAAAGATGCCTCTATTTGTGAGCTCATTGGTGAATAATTTTGTCTAAGACTCCAAAAGATAGATCTCCATTTTCATAAACATTGGACTATATATGCAAAAATTGGGGCAAAAATCCATCCCAAAATGATGCAAGGGTATATTGGGAATTTTTGAAATTTGAGGGGTATTTAAGGAATTTCCACAAATTCTAGGGGTATTTTGGTAATTTTCCCATCAAAATATTTTATTTATTGTTTGCTAAAAAAATGCAAATAGTTCTGTAGATTACGTACTCCCCACATGGGAGGGGGTAACTTATAGTATTGATTTAACAAGCTCAGTCGGACATACGAAAATGAGAGGGAGGCTAATCTTGTCCATAAAGGACACGGGGTCAAGCCGAGGGATCGACGGCGCTGCGGAGATCCACCGCTGATTAAAGATCAACGCGAATAAAAAATTAGAGTTCCCAAACGAGCGTCGGGCCTTGAACCTCGGACCTCCCTCGTCACACTCCTCAACTCTATCCAACCCACCTATCGCGCACCACTGCAGATAAAGCGATAGCTACAGTACATAAATCCTGCCCCCCCCCCCCCCCCCCCCCCCCCCTCTTCTGCTGCGGAGATCCGACAGCCCAAATCGCGCACCCGACCGTGAACTCGCCCTTGCCGTAGATCCCGTGAGTTGGACCCCACGTCCCTTATAAACGAAGGGAGCTAAGAAACTTATGTTCTTATTTGTTTCCACACTCACAACACCCACAACAGTAAGTGGATGTATTGGATTCTCCAAGAAAAAGTGTAAAGAGAGACCTCAAGCTCATGACGAGCCTTGAGGGATATTATATCACATCGACACAATCCTTGTCCTCATAAATAGGTAACCTACTACTCATAATCAGGTCAACTCAAGCTTATTAATATGGCCGTCATGGCCCACACCTACTCATCAGAGTCTGTCCATTTGCCAAAGGCTACAATCGATTCCTTACTTTCTTGAACGATCTTTGCAAAGGTAGCAATTATAGTAGCATTCTCAAACACTAGACAATTTCCAACCTTCCAAATTTGCTTAAAGTACTAATCTAACAATTTGTGTGCAGACCAGCATAGCTTGGCTTTTCATCACCCTCCATCTAAGAACAGATCGTTCTTGAAGAACCCTAATCCACAGGTCTTTTGAACACACTTGCATGTTTTCCTTGCGAGGCCACCGAAAGCCGATCACTCCTTGAAGAGGTGAAGAAGGTTCTCACATGCCATTTTGCAACCTGAACATTTATCAGGGCCAATCCTTCTTACATGAATTTTTACTCATATAGGCAAAGCCCCCCATTGAACCTTCCGCATAAAGTTCGTCATCGCACCTCTTTGAGGTGGAGTTAGTGGAAGAGGGACTCTTTCCCTGCGGAGGTCCCCTTAGAATGGTTGAGACTTGAAAAAGCATTTGAGGTTGTGCAAAGCTAATTATACCAAAGGCTCTGTGGTTAGAACATAGTGTTTTCTTGCCATCATTATAGGAATCCGTTGCCACCTCTATGCCACTATTATAAGCTTGAGCAACCTCCATAACGTTGCATTTTATAGTTTTCTTTGCAAAGAGATCTTTTCACCTAACTCTTGAAATTTTCTATGTTAATGTCTCATCAAAGCTTTGGATTCTAATAGTAGTTTTAAGACATAGTGATTGTGATCGTAGGCAAGAGTGCTCATGATGTTCCATTATGTGGATATGTCACCTCTAGGATCCACTTTCTAAGGAAGGCCGTATAGTACCAAAGAGAGCTTATGATGCTAAGGATCTCATCTATAGGTTAGTATAAAAGCCATAGCCATTATTGAAATTTGTGTCTTTTTAAGAATTTCCCTTTTAATAAGAATGTGCTCGTTATATCTAAGAAGGACCCACCAACCTACTATGGCAAGGGTTTGGCTATGTGAGGTCATTCTAGGGTAAAACCCCCAATAAAAAACCGGGTCCATGTAGAAGGACCCAGCAACCCCCAATTCAAGTAAACAAAAGCCCCAAATCAGGGACAATGAAGTTTGAGTGTTGTTGTGGCTACGGCAAGCGGGATTACATCTTCGCCCTTGGATCTTGGATTCCATCCCTGCTGGCGCGTCGGCTACTTACTCCCCTCGGGAGTGTCTCCTTATTTGACCCTAATTTTGTTACACTGCAAAGTTTTCGTCACGTCGTTCGTCACCTCTGCATCGCCGCTCAAGCTACGGCTTTTACGGGTGGTAGATGTTGCTCTCACCTTTGTGATGCGCCACTCAGAGCTGAAAACGGTGCACTATGCAGGTCACGCGTTGTCAGGTCGCTTAGGTGGCTCTAAGTTGGGGGTTTTACCCTATCGTTTAGAAAAATGCTCATACAAGCCTCAACCATGGGCCTCATAAGCCTCCTCCTCACCCGAGCTCTCCAAAAATATTTTTTCTAACCGGAGAAAAAAAAAGGGGCATACTTGAAACTCTTGTAATTTTAGGTTACAATTGATGGCACTTACACTAGGGTAGAGGAGCCAGCATTGAGACGACGAAATGGAGGAGGCCACTACGCATCTGTTTATGCACAGATTTGGGCTCTGAGAGGCGCAAAAGATGCGCAATGAGAAGAGGTTTTCTGGGGAAAAGGAACCTCCTCAAGCTGACCTGCACACAGTTTGTGCGAAGGATTAGCACGATTTCTGAGGCAAAATGTGGTCGCTTAAGGGTTAGAGATGCAACAATGTCGGTACAGAGATGGAGACGCATCAAGGTTGAACCCTCATTTTGAGGAATCAGACATCAACACGTCAACTCCCGTAGGCCAACAACTCATGCACCTTTGTGTGCTCACAGGGGGTGGTGTGTAGTCTTATTGCCCCATCTACTTCCTGGCTCCTCTAACCTGAGACTTGTCAAATTCAACCAATTTTTTTCCAAGCAAGCTTCTTGAAATCTAGCCAATATTTTGCAATTCAATACATCCACTCACAGTTGTGAGTCTGCCACTAGTGTTAAAATGCTTGCATTGAGAGACTCCCTAGTCCCAAAGCTAAGAGTAAATTAATTGTTTTCCCTTTGGATAAAGCAAAAAGCCGTTTTTCCTTAAGAAGGGAAGCTATCACTATCATAAAGATCTCACAAGAACATGATAATGGACCTTGTGTATGAAGGATAAGGGGGCGGCCTGGTAGGGGTGGCTACCCTAATAGCTGATGTAATTATGGCCCCTCGATGATGTTATGGCTCAACACTTATGACAAGACCTTGTAATTTTTTGGGTTGATCAATGTAATTCACTCACAATTGTGAGTTTTGCTCAAAAAAAAAGTTTAAATTTTCTTAGGGGGCATCCACACAGGATTAGCTTGCTTTTTTTAACGGATATTTAACCTATTTTGGGGTATTTTTTTGCTCATTTTCAACGGGTCAAAATGCAAGCTGCCCTTCAAAAAATACACTAAAAAAACATTGACAAGAAGGGGTTCAACTCACAAGTCAACCCTACAATTTTGACTTACCCACTCTCTTCTCTCCGGTAATTGGCCCCTCGGGGAGTTGGTTAGAGCCGGGGCATGCTTTGTGCTAGTAGGGCTAGTGGCAGAGAGAATGTGTCATATTCGATAAATTTGTTGCTTTTTTGTAGCTCTACAATCGTGCCACTAATCCCTTCAAAAATGAAGGGCTTACGCTCTTATTCAAGAGGAGAAGAGCATGGCGTCCTTTCCCCCCAATGGAAACGTAGAAATACCAAGACCTTTCTAGGTATATTGTCGCAACGCTACCTCTATAACTAGAGTGTGACCCTCTCTCCCTCTCTCTCTCCCCCCCACCCACACACACCCAAGTCTTGGTAGCATAGAGTGCGACTCTACCCTTATCTCTAGAGGAGTGAGGCCCCCTCCCCTTGTCGTGTGGAGGCATTATATGCTAAAATTAGTGAACCCCTTGTGTGAGAGCGGTGTCTTACCCTCTTCTTTTGAGTATGGTGAAGCCAAAAATAATAGGCAAATATGAAAATAATGTATGTGTTGGCCATCAGGATCTTGTTATATGGTAACAATGCTATTCCCTACTTGTCCTTAGTGTTTGGATTGAATGCTTCAAAATGAATCCCATAAATTTTAGTGTAAAGCAACTTTCAAATACTATTATACTCTTAGGCTGCTTGATTCCCAATCGCCATTGCTCTATGGCTTTCCTATGCACTTGAGTTACGTACATAACTCATATTAAGGTATACTAGTATGTGACCCGCACGTTGTCGCTACATGTGCGTCAATTGAAGCAACCATTGTTCTCTTTCTTTTCACAAGGAAGGCAAATGCCTATGATTCTCATGTGAGGTTTTTTAACTCTTTAATACACTTGTGCATCAAACCACCACTATAACTACTTTCTAGATGACAATGTATGACAACACACAAGGTCTAAGTGCCTTCCACATTCACATCAACCAAGCACAAATCTATCTTTTGGTTCAACACTATGCCTACCTTTTCGAGTGTAAAATCAAACAACTAATGAAGTGTAGTTATTCTCCGCATTCTTGTGAATTGACCAAGGACAAATCTCCTTCTAGTTGGTTCCTCGTAATCAGGGCAAGTTTGTCCCCCCCCCACCCCCCCCCACCCCCCCCCTTCCCTTCCTTGTGTGTGTGTGTGTGTGTGAGTGTGTGTGTTGAGTTCAAGAATTATCAAGTCAATTTGAGGTCTCTTGGGAATGAATTAAGTAATGGGCTCCCTTCGCATGATGTCTTGGCTTAACATCCTATATTTCTCTCTAAGGAGGCAGCGAATTTTCAATTATGCTAGAGATGTCCCCCTCACACAATTGATATGGGACCGTGGTGAGTGGTAGTGGCCCTCTAAATAGACTAATAGAGAGCTGGTATCCTTCTTTGGATATAGTGGTATCCTTCTTGGATATAGTGTTTGCATTGAACAACAAATTCTTTAGATGCATTAGCATCTCCTCTCACCATCCTTACCAATCAAAGCATTGGTCATGATAGCAACTCTCACATGCTTCTCTCGTAGAGTTTTGGTCTTGCGTTTGGGGCATCGTAATCAACTGTGCGCGAATGTCGCACGTGTCAATGTAAGGAACTTGCCGATACACCGTGTGCGAGCCACAAATGGCTCCAAGCACACAACAAGCCTAAACTAGTAAGCTCAAAGATGATGTTGGTGTGTCACTCACCGCTCTACACTTCCTGTCGTGGAGGATTCCTTGCTGCGAAGAAGAGGGAGACGCCGCTACTCCATTCTCAACCGCCTCGCCGCCATCGTGCCGTCGCAATGCTCGATCGCCCACTCTCTCTCTCTCTCTCTCTCTCTCTCTCTCTCTCACGCATACACACACACACACAAGGAGATGAAGAAGAAGAAGATGGAGATGGAGCAAGAGCACTCTTCAATTGCACAAATGAGAGAATGAGTGAATTTTAGGTTTAGTTGACTTTTATATGAACTCGCCCCATTCACATTTGGGTGCCCATGCTTAGCCAACTAATCTCTTGAATGTTCCAGTTAGAGTGCGCCTCTCATCGGCGATCACTCTTACCCTTTTCCTATTGGACCGACAAACCCGGTACCTGACTCTACCAAGTAAATAATACAATGTCCATCGTAGGTGATAGGGTGCCCGTGAGCGGTGAGGGTTAACATGCCCCCCTTCCTGATGTAGATTCCGTCCTCGGAAGCTACTGAGTTGCAGCTCGTTCGTCGAGGTGGAAGAGCATTTCAGATGAATGTCCTTAGTCTTCTTCAGTCACTGCAAAATCAAAAACATTGGCACAGTAATTGCATTCTCATATACAATTAAAAAGCATATGCAGTTTTAGGCAGACAAATTGATTGGTAGCATAATTCTAAACCATTTGTCAGCAATGAACATTAAATTGCAATATAATCAAACGCATAAACACTTGGGAAGGTAAAAAACTAAACAAGTTCGGGTCGCTAATTTAACGATCGAAGATACGAAAGATCGACTATTAATACCATGGGTAAGCTTCTCAATTTTCTATGGTCAATTAAGTTGTTTAATCGTGAGAGCCAAGTATTTCATGTCCGAGGACTGACTAGAGGCTATACCTAGAAAACCTTGTAGTTAAGCTACGATAAAAGGAATTTCTCATGAAATCATCGCCTGACTGATTACCTTTTCTTTGACCCCCCAAAGTCTTTTCACAGTGATTCAATTTTGATGTGTGTGCTTATTTTGTATGCCTTGGGTTTTTTGCTTTTCAAGGAAAAGCGCCCACACTGGGAACCTCTAGGGCTCTAGTACCATGGACGATACATGTGAGTGGAGTACCAAATCAAGCTGAGATTTCTCTTCCAGCTTAAGATTTTACATTGTGGCACTTTGATTTATTTATTTTTTAGCATTTTAATTTTGTAACTTTGGGGGGTCATATAACACTGTTACACCTCCCCAGGTTCATCACACTAGTAAACTCCCTTTATAATACTGAAGGCTTTAATCAATAGTTTTCGACCGCCCTATGCGTTTCATTTAGTTGCAAGGGTGGTAAAGTACTCTCCCATGATTTTATTTGCAACATTGTTGTAGGTGGTGAACTTACAACGGGAGGTGCAAACTCTTTCTTGCTTGTATGGATATGTACAATGGTGGGTGGAGGTTGTGTTGAAGCTTCTATTTCCATATAGGAACTACACGAAGAGCAAGAAGCTTCATTTGATTTCCCTGTTCCTGAGCTAGGTGGAACAAATCGTTCTTTCTTGGTACCCAAACTATCTCTGGAGCAGGTGTGTAGCATTCTGTGATTTTTTTCTTTTCGCGATTGTTGAGTGGTTTTGGAGCTACGGGATTAGGCTCCCATGGATCAGGTGACAGGTAAGAACACAATCTACGTTTTGGCACCCAAATTTGATCATTTCCTTAATAGTAGCTTTGGGCTTCCAATAGTCGTTTAGGAATCCACCACAATGTTTTCTTACATTTCTTGGAGCGAATGGGATGGTTTTTACAAGGCTTCTGTTTTTTAACACTAGCGATGGTCCCTAAAGAAGCTTTAGGTTTAGGGACCCACTTGTATGTTTTCTTTGTTATATGAGGATGAGTCTTGTCAGAAGCTATATGCATTTCTTGTAGCATATTTAAGGGTACAGGCATTTCATCCCCGTCAAGTGTTACCTAGGTTGTCCCCCTATTTCCCCAAGTGTCTATGGTTGCTGCTAGGTGCACCCAATCCACATTATCCGACTCAGTCATCCCATGTAGTACATCCATATAAGGAGAATCTTCCCCAACATCAGTGTCCGCTTTACACGTGTAACAATACTGCAATGGGGCCGACTGAACTGTGGTGTCAGATCTATGATCAATTATAAACCTATTTCCTAGAGGATGTGCTCGACCAGTCACAAGATCCACTCGAATGACAGAATCTTGGAACTGCAAGTAGACATCGTTTTTTGACCAGTCATGCATCATTTTTGCTTCTCTCATGAAAGGACGTCCTAAGATCATCTCAGATGCCATAGTGTGTTTGGAGAAATCCATAACGATGAAGGTAATCCTTATTTTATGTCCAAAGACCTTGATCTTGAGATCGTCTAGCATCCCAATAGGTTTAACAATAAACCCATTGGCCATCTTCACTACTATGGTTGTCGTCGCAAGGTGAGGTCTTCCCATAGTTTCCCAGCAATTTTTGGTCACAATGCTAACCCCAACGCCACCATCAAGGATTCCCTTCACAGTTAATCCCTTAGTAGTGATTGGTATGGTCGCATTGGATTCATCACCCTCAAAGTATTCTCCCAACTTGCTAACAGGTATTTCTATAACAAGGTTCTCATCTAAGTTGGGTTGTGGATCTAAGTGTTCCTCCTCTATTGGCATCTCCCCAGCTCCATCCATATGTGCAAATTGTGGTAGCCCAAACTTTAGTTCTCCATTGAAGAAGGCTCAAAGAGTCGAGACTAGCTCAGGGTCTTTATATAGTTTGGATATGATGGTGGTTCTAACTTTTGAAGATATGAAATCCATCAATTTAGCAATGTTTAACGACACCTTTTGGACTTCAGTCCCTTGACGTGGGGAAGATGGGATCTCCATTTCTTCGATAGGATCAAGTAGTCCCTCTGTAAACATTCTTTCCATCAAGAAGTGAGTACGCCCACTTTCCCATTACTTTAAGTCACTTTCTTCTTGGATGACACTAGGTATGGCTAAGGGTCTATGGACTTGGTGAGGTTGTTGTTACATAGGGAACACGGTGTCTGTAATCTGGATATGCCTAGGTGCTGGTTCTAGATCCCTTTGGGTGTCTTCTACCAAACTCCTTAATTGCTTGACTCGCTCCATCTCCTCTATAGGGTTTGGATAAGTTCCTATCTTCTTCTTGGATCCTGGCCATTGTGGCTCATGAAGATCTTCCTCTGACTTTGCTGCTTTTTGCGATCTCTTTCTTCGTGTTTTCTTCTTTCTCTGAGGTTGGGGAATTGATGCCGTGTCTCTTTCCTCAAGAATATAATTTTGTTTTTGGAGCATCGATCGTGTGAGTACGTTTATTAGTACCACATGTGTACTTTGTGATGGCTCCTCGGTAACTTCAATCAAGTTTAATGGCGTGATCTTCGGTGCATTTGGATTATTTGGACATTGGGCAATCAAATGATCTATACCACATCGATTACACATGAGTATTGGCATTGTAGATGTGCTCGCTTGATTGATTTGCATTAGTGTGGCGTTCTTTTGTAGCCTAATAGGACACTCAGCTACACGATGTGGACCTTCACACTCATAGCATTGAAGAGGTGGTCTCTTAGCAGTGTAATTGATATTTTGGCCTCTTGCAGCAAGAGCAACTACTTGATATACAGGTTTGACTTGTCCCCAATAGTCCTCCATGTAGTATTGTGGACTTTCTTCAAGCACATCCATTCCATAGGAAATATTAGGATCTATATCGTCCTCACAGCCTTCCAAACAAGCAATAGATGACTCACAATCCACTTGATTCACAGAAGTGATTCTCGGATGTGGTGGTTGCGGTCCTAGCACTGGAGGTGGTAAGGGTGTTGTTTGAATAACATTTTGGGCCCTAGGGACCATGTGTTGTGTTGTTTGTTCAAGAGGTGGGGCCGGCATCAATGCAGGCACTTGAGGTGTGTTTCTCCATGCTAAGGTTGGTCTATTGGCCATCGCGCGCTTAAATACTATGCAATCCTTAGCTTGATGACCATACCTCCCACAGGCATTGCCGTTCTCATTGAATTTTACTCTAAAAGTAGGGCATTCACTGGTACTATGCGGTCCATAGCATACTGAGCACCATTGTTGCTCCCTTCTTGGATACATATGATTGTTCTGCGGAGCACGATTGTCTCTAAGACTCTTTTGAATAGCATTGGTGAGATCTGCTAAAGTCATCTCAGATATCTTTGGCTCCTTAGCAATAGGCTTTACGGTCATTGGCTGAAGCCCCGATGCTTGCGAGCTAATAGATTTAGGATCAACAAAAACTCTTTCTCCTTGAATCATTAAATTATCCTCCAATTGGATCGCATTGGTGGTGACTGCTTGCCAAGTGGTGATACCTCTAATGACTAGGCCATTGTAGATATCCTCATGTCGTAATCCCCTAATGAATCTATTAAGCAATTGATTATTATCGAAGCGCTCATTTGGATTACAACGAGAATTCAAATGCTTCCAGCGACTAATAAAGTCTCTCACCGACTCTCCTTCCTCTCGTTGGGCTTTCTAGAGTTGAGAGGCTACTCCCCAAAGCACTCCCTCTCGTATGTATTCTTTCAAGAACAGTGTCCTAAGAGTAGGGTAAACCGTTTTTTCTTCCACCCTTAGGGTTCTATACCAATCCCCTGTCTTCCCACTTAAGGTTAGGCTTAAATCATTACTCTTATGTAGATCATTGTGTTATCCTAGAGAATCGCATATTTGTTCAAACACTTCGATATGCTTTCTCACATCCCCGTCTCCCCTAAGTTTTTGTGTGAGCTTGGCTATTTGTACTGCCTTACTTCTAGGCTCTCTATCAGGCGTGTTACGCATATTCTCAGCAATAGATCGACCAATAGCTTGAGCAAATGTTGCCAAGTCACCTAAGTGAGCAGGCACCGTGGGTGGAGGTGCTCCAGAGACTACATGTGGAGTAGGTATTGGCATTAGCTTGGCGCATAGAAAGCCCTTGGGTTCCACGTTGGGTACGATGTTGTGCCATGTGGTGGCCCAAAGTTCATATGTGTGGCCCTAGGCATAGCACACGTCGGATGTGACATGCTAATGCTAGCCGGTATAGTCCCATGGAAATAAGAGATTGGGTGTTGTGGTTGTGGAGCATAGTTAGTTGAAACAATGGGAGGAGTAGGGACTACATGAGTACGAGGACCCATGGGTGTATACGATTGGTACACACTTGTAGGTACTATTGCAGGCATTGAGCTACCATGTAGTGATGCTTTACTAACAAATGAGGTCCATGGCATATTTCTCGGCATGCCCATCATTGGGGTAGGCATGGTAGCCGTGGTGTCATCAAGGGAAGGATGAGCTAGACTTGGAAAGGTGAAGCTATCACTTATGGGCTCAGATTGCACGGAGACCCCTGGAGAAACAACATATGGAGGATCCATCGGACTTACCGAGGGAGTTTCCATTTGCGATAAGGTTGGTTGTTTAGCGTTTCCTGTATCTAAGAATCTCATGAGACCCGTTGAAGGCATGTTGATCCTCTTGTTCTGTCTCTCTAACTCAATGACCTTATGGATGACCTCACAAACTCTTTGTTGTTGATCCTCTACACTAGTAGCACCCATTCTGGATTGTAGGACGTCTAACCAACCCATGTGATAGGTGTGACCTGTGTATAGGTCGGTTAGAGTTTTCGTTTGTAGTTCATACTCCTAGTTCTCATTTAAGAACGCTCCATCTAGGATTGAGGTGCTAGGGGTGTCCTTTGAGCTAGATGCAATGTTGCTTTCTAGGGGTTGGCCCTTAGCGGTTGCTAAGTCAGGAGCACTCGATTGCTCTCTTAGCAAGGATATTTTCATAGGGGCTTTCGCTTTTAACTCTCTTTGTTGCTCCGCCTTGCGTAAGCTCTCGACTTCCTTTTCCCTCGCTGCAAGGATATACCGCTCAAGCTCTTGCACTTCGGCAAGGCTTCTACCATTGGGTAATATGACCTCGAAGGGAAATAACTCTGAAGAGTCAGGAGGTGCAGTGAATGAAGTATTCACGTGCACATTCTCTAAGGGCATAGGCTCTACGTTGGTCATGAATGGAGAATTTACTTCCCCACCCCCCTCATTTACATCATTAGCTCCATGTTCGGAGCGAGTGGCTCTACTAAAGGTTTCCTTCAAGCAGCTAAGCACGCTCGGTCCGGACCGTGGACCCATGGCATGCATGTCTTGGCTTGAATTATCGGGATTAGGCATTGGGAAACCCTCCATGACGTCGTAGTCAGAGGAAGAGTCACTAGCTGCTATGTTCGGGTCTTGGTTTGTACTACCTTGGGTCCCCGTCGAGGCCCTTGAACCTAAAGTAGGTGGATATTGAGAACTCGCCTAAGTCAAAATTCTCTCTAGTTGCTCCGTCTCTAGCACACGACCAGAGCATAGATGCATGTGCCTTTGCACCCTACAAGCGTCGGCGAATAACTTCGAAGGTTAACCGCTTACCTTTTTAGGCGTCCGTTTTCACTCGTTTTTTTAATGTTTTTTAATATTTTTGACTGATCGATTTTTTTGATTAAAGTGTGTGATAGCTCAAAACGAGCGTATAACTCAGAGAGTCGCGGTGTGCTTTACAGCACAATGTTCGGTCACCTGAAGCTCCGTTGGCCCTCAAAAAAGTTGATTTTTAGCTACGTGTGGAGCTAAAATTCGTAATGTTAAAGGGCGATAGATGCCTAAGCCTGAGCGTGAGCTTGGGCTTGGGTCTGGGCTTGGATCTGGGAGATATTCCCGATCTCGGTCCTACCTTTAAAAAAAAATTAATTTTTTAAAAAGTTTTTTTTAAATTTTTTTATAAAAGGATAAGGTCGCCGCGGCCTGCGCGAGAGCACACACACAGTCTACCTACCTACTTCCAACTAATACACCTAGTGTTACACACTAACACACTCTATTAACTCTCACATATCTACTTCCTACTTACTGTACATTACATTACACAAAACTAACAACCTTAATACTAACACCTTACACAGAGAAAAAACACACAGTACCTTTGAAAACTCCATTAACAAAAAAAATACACAGTAGTAACACAAAATCCTTCTTCTCAACACACACACCCTCCTTCCTTACCTTTCCTACAATTGAAATTGCACCACAAAAGAAGCACAGAGTGCCATTCAAACTTAGTATATGGCATTCCCCGGCAACGGCGCCAAAAATGTGCGCGAATGTCGCACGTGTCAATGCAAGGAACGTGCCGATACACCGTGTGCGAGCCACAAATGGCTCCAAGCACACAATAAGCCTAAAAGAGTAACCTCAAAGATGGCATTGGTGTGTGACTCACCGCTCTACGCTTCCTGTCGTGGAGGATTCCTCGCCGCGAAGAAGAGGGAGACGCCGCTACACCGCGCTCAATCGCCTCGCCGCCGTCATGCCGCTACAATGCTCAATCGCCCACTCTCTCTCTCTCTCACGCATACACACACACACACATACACACACACAAGGAGATGAAGAAGAAGAAGATGGAGATGGAGCAAGAGCACTATTCAATTGCACAAATGAGAGAATGAGTGAATTTTAGGTTTAGTTGACTTTTATATGAGCTCGCCCCATTCACACTTGGGCACCCATGCTTAGCCAACTAATCCCTTGAATGTTCCAGTTAGAGTGCGCTTCTCATCGGCAATCACTCTTACCCTTTTCCTATTGGACCGACAAGCCCGGTACCTGACTCTACCAAGTAAATAATACAACGTCCATCGTAGGTGATAGGGTGTCCGTGAGCAGATTGTATTCAACCATTCACATGCTTGCCCTTACACATATTTTATACCATAGCATCCATTTGGCTTAGCTCCCACTCCCTTAAATGTGAGACATAGCATTGAGGCACTACATGGAGGAGAGTCTCTTTTTGTACATGAATTATATCCCTTAACAATTTGAGAGTGCCATCATCGTACCTTACATTAGGGCTCAACTTTTGATCGTGCTTCAAACTTGCTTTACCCACATTTTAGCCCATACCATGGCCTACATACCTTTCTCTCCTAGCCACCTCATGGATTCAACTTGTCAGTGGCCACCTATATATCCATAGTTTTCAAGCATGTTACATGTTGTACTCGGTCTCATATATATATATATATATATCGTTAACCTTTGAGGTCATTGTGTCTCCCTCTCCTTGTATAAGTATGTGAGCATCCAAGCCCTTGAATTCAAGAATTATGCTAAAATTTTTAGGTCTCTTGTGATCTTCTTCTTCTTCTTCTCCTCTCTCTCTCTCTCTCTTCTAACTTGCTATGTAACATGACAACTTATTGCCAACAAAGTTTGGATTGGATAAGATTTGCCTAAACTTAATAGCTGAGAGTTGAGATTAGTCGATCTCAAGATTAACGGGTCTCAACCCACATCAATAGGAAGAAAAACGTCTCTCTCTCTCTCTCTCTCTCTCTCTCTCTCTCTCTCTCTCAGGCTGCATGTCTAGTTTGTAGTATTAAAATGAAGCATGTGAGAGGTGAAGAGCCTCGTCGCGTGTACCAGCGATCTTGCTTTCTGCTGGGTCACGAGCGGGCTCTCCTCTCTACCTATCTAATCGTGGTAGTTAAGAGCCTTGAAACGGGCATAGCCTTTCACATGGTTGACTTTTGAGGTCCTCTCGGTTAGAAGGAACCTGCTCAAGATCTGTATCATTACTCATTCAAATCAAGCATTTATCTTCGAAAAGCCACCGGTTTTCTTGACTTGCAAACAAAGCTGGAAGGCTATTTAGCCGTTCCAAAGTGACCAAGCTATAAATGCAAGCAAAATGACATGGAGACAATCCTACAATGGAGGCACATGCATGGAGGCAGCCCTACAATAAGAGGCCGGAGTCATCATTTCTACGGGGAGGCAAAGGGCCCACATCAGGTATGCAACACCAAAGAGGATCCAAATGAGCAAAGGATTGCTAACTCCAAGACCAAGACCAATACCCTCGACTGTCAATGATCATCCTCGAATGCAATCACACCAGTGTTCTCGAAATATCATTTTTTCAAACATACAAAATTGCTTTCCTTTAATTTTCCAAGAGAAAATTTAGAAAATTAGGTTTATTTTGCAGGTTTTTACACTATTTTTCTCTATTTTGGGGCGGGATTTCTTCTTTTCCCCTTGCCCAACCGGCATTTTTGAAATTGAAAACGGCATGATATTAAGCTGAGACACATTTTTCCCAAACATTGAATGGAAGACCCGACTTGCACGGCTGTTGCCGTGAGCACTGTAGCAGTAGGCAATGCCACCTGTCCCCTTTGTAGAACCCCTTTTTTCTTACCTATGTCACGAGTTTGAGATGTGAAAACTTGGAAAAGCTCAAAAGCCTGGATGGTCATGTTGGAGCTCTCAACATTGTAGCATCCGCCGCTGACTGGTAAAAAAAAGACGAAGAAGATATGGAGACGGATATGGGAACAATAATGAAGATCTCTCTCTCTCTCTCTCTTTGACTTGCGATTATCTCTCTCTCTCTCAGACTAGTGATGTGCCACATCTCTCTCTCTCTCTCTCTCTCTCTCTCTCTCTCTCTCTCTCTCACACACACACACACACACACACACACACACACACACACATGCATGTTCGAGGCGGACCAACTTATCGACGCATGGCACACCTTGCTGCTCGTTATTTTCCCAAGCTGCGAAGTAGAGCCACCCTTTATGAAAACAAAAAAAATCACCCTTCAAAATTGAAAGCCAGAGTGAAACTTCTTGGCCTTGTTAAAAAGTTTACATAATATAAATATATATATAATACTAGGTATTGTGACTTTTGCGTTCTACCACCACTTTGAGAAGTCAAAACTAAGTCTTTGCATTTTTTACCATGAGTGTATTTGCTACTTAACCTTCACTTTTACATTTCAAACCAAATGTTTCTTAAGTTCTTGAAAAAGGAGAGAGTGACACATGGATGCCGTCTCTTTCCTTGACAATTTTAAGCTCAATTATATATAGTACTAGTATGTGACCCGCGCGTTGATGCCGTCATTGAATTTTAAAAAAAGTGTCGAAAAACCGTGGGCTCTCCAAGGGATTTGTGGTTCTAAAAGCAAAGGCAAAGCCCCATGGACTAGGTGTTCCTAACATCGTGGATTAGCAACAACTATAGAAAAATGACTTTAGGGCATGGTCACACGAGGCTCAGTTATAAGTAAGTTGGGCAGATAACTGAGCCTCCTGAGTGAAGCAGCTCAATTCTACTATGCCAAGGCTCTTGTAAGTATGTCAAAATCGGCATAGTTGCAAAGGCCTATCACCTGTATATTTTTTTTCTTTTTAAGATTGTGCATGTTTTGAGAGAGAGAGAGAGAGAGAGAGAGAGAGAGAGAGAGAGAGAGAGAGAGAGAGACGGTTACACAGCCATGGCAGCTGCAACACATGCAAAGCAAACGTTTTGTCAAGAGGCATATCCAAGGCTAACTATCGGCTTGTGGTTGGAGCTCAACCGCCAGGTGGCAGCAGCGTGGGTTCAATTTTGGCTCAATCTTTTTGCACGACCATGGAGTACGCTCAATAACCATTGAATTTCTCAAAATAAAGCATAGTAGGCACAATTATCAATAATTGATAATTGTGAATCGCGTGACCACCACCTTAACGGTGTGGCTTGCTCTATGTAATATTGCTTATGTAGTGTGTACAATGAGGTTGGGCCAACCAAGGAGTGTTTTGTATGTTGACCACATTCCGTGTGTGTGTGTGTGTGTGTGTGTGAGAGAGAGAGAGAGAGAGAGAGAGAGAGAGAGAGAATAGCAAATAATAGATTATGAGAGTTTAAATCTCTATAAGAGAAAGAATAACAAATAACAAATTATGAACGTTAGTTTAAATCTCTTTGAGAGAGAGAATAGAAATAACAAATTATGAGCATTAGTTTAAATAATAGATTATGAGAGTTTAAATCTCTATAAGAGAAAGAATAACAAATAACAAATTATGAACGTTAGTTTAAATCTCTTTGAGAGAGAGAATAGAAATAACAAATTATGAGCATTAGTTTAAATCTCTTTGAGAGAGAGAATAACAAATCTCTCTCTCTCTCTCTCTCTCTCTCTCTCTCACACACACACACACACACACACACACACACACACACACACACCCAAAAAAAAAGTGTTGCAGTGATTGCTTCAATGTGAGCACCTTGCTTGGCATGGGCGGTCACCACATTTGTGATAAAGGGGCCATGTTTTGGTATCCAAGTAAGCTTTTGATGGTGTGTATCATGTCAATGCCAAGGGGATAATGCATGCTATTTCTCCAAGCTCTCACTTTACACCGTTGCAATAAGTTCAATGCAATGGGTAACGCAAAAAAAGAAAAATATGTCTCCGTATTTTTTATAAGAACCACTATGAAACTTGTATGGACATGCACATCCACGCTTTGCTACACTTTAGTCCATTTCAATTATAAATTAAACTATCACAAACCTACTTTGCCATATGTTTTCCCTCTTATGCCTGCATCAAAATGCATTGGCCTCACTATTGGCTTGAATATGTCACCATGCCTCACATGGAACCCTTACATATATGTCATAACCGATAGAAACATCCTTCTTATTCTTTCACATATTGATAGTGCCATATGAAGTATCTTTTTGGTTAGCTCTCTACTTTACCTAATCCCCTTTCCATTTTACTCAGTTCCCTTTCATACATACACGAGCTTACTATTATCTTTGAGTTATCTTCCCCTTTCTAGAGATAGTACCTACGTGTAGGCACCAAACTTGGTTTTTCACTTAAATATTGAGCTCATAATCCTTAGTTTGTAAACAATTCCAAGGTATTCAAAAGATACCTCAGATCCCAACAGAGTCTAAACTTGCTCTTCAGTACATGAGTTTTCTATTTTTAGGGCTTTCTATACGAACAGGGCCCGATCTTTCTATCGTGGTAACACATAGACATTTGCCTATCTTGCTTCCACTTCTAAGCAGGTGTCTATTGTCTTGGAAAGGTAACAAAATTGGTTTCATTTTCCTCGCGAACTAAATAGTTCCCACAATATTTCTATATTTCAAAACCTTGAGCTTACGCATTCCAATGGAAGATATGTCGTGAGTGTGTAGGAAGGACCTTCTCCGCTCCTAGCGTCCATCGCTTAGCTAAGGAAGGCGCAAGAAGAGAAGCCACCGATGACACCAATTGTGTGGCAGGGAGCTAAGAAATCAAAGACCAAAAAAAATAGTCGCAAGGTCAATCTTGTCGCATGCAGAGGAGAAGCGCTCAAAGGGAACTAACACAGTTGCCATGGGGGTTGGACATGAGTGATCTCTCTCTCTCTCTCTCTCTCTCTCACACACACACACACACACACACACACACACACGCGTGCGCGTTCACGGGAGAGCTCTAGCCACCAAGTTGGGACCAAGAGCCCTAGACTTGTGGCACTGTAGTTCTAACTTCTCTCGCAAGTCAATTTGCCAACCTCATGCTCCCTAACCAGTAATGGCATGGGAATATCGGTGACAATCATCTCGATTGTCGATACATGTGAGGTTCTACAGTCCTAAAAAAGTGGTGGTTCACCCACGAGAGAGAGATAGATAGATAGATAGATAGATAGTTCTATTATCGTCCTGGGAGGTCAAATATGACCTATGGGACCAAATGAACATGTCACGTGGTGTGAGTGGAGTTCATAAGTGACTCTCGATGCTCAAAAATGGCTGAAATGAGCGTCGCAATAGAGAGTCCACATCGTGGTTGGGAGAGGAAGGTATGTAGGGAGAGCTCATGGCTGAATATATGGGGAAAAGAGGACCTAATGTGGTCAAAAGCTGAGCACTCAAGTAGTGTGTGGTACTCACACTCTCACACTTGACGAGGGCATAAGGTGCAAAGTCGATGACACTCCTCGCCAGTGCCCCAACGTCCTGTCTCGCAGCGTAGAGAATGGGAGCTAAGACGAATGGAGGCAATGGTGCGGATCGCACTCAACGGGATGGGCTCAAGGATGTAGGAATGGGTTCGGTTACCTCGTTCCGAGAAGAAGAGAGATTTGTAGTTTGGGACAACGTGTGTGGTGTAATGGCTGAAGCGAGAACCTCCGGATTTCTCCCAAGCCATGATACATTGGCGTTGTAAGAAGGCCTCATTAACTTGGGAGTCGATCGACGCATCCTTGACCAAGTGACATGCATCCCATCTTCCAAACCATTTCTTGATATCAAGCATCCACCCCGAACTTAGTATTTTGCTCTTGCATGTCTTTTGAACCTTTTGACTTGCTTCATATGCGATTCTAGGAAGTCGATGCAAAGGGCTACGTTGTGTCTTACGCATGTACTCCACAACCCTTTCCATGCCCAAGACCTCAATGGGAAGCGATCCGGACTCAAGAAGTAAGAGCATGTAGGGTGTTTGTGTCTTGACTTGGAGAAAGTTGGTGAGAAAACGCTTTTGGACATTCTCAAACTCTTTCCAAGTAGACTTCCCGATGCTTCCACCCCACACCTCCACTCCATAAAGAAGCACCGGTGTCACCAATGTGTCAAAGAGGTACTTTTTGAGAGCCCAACACTTGATCTCTCCTGCATTGCACATGTTCTCAAATGCATAATAAGCCCTCTTTCCGGCTTCCAAGCGACGCATTGCACAATCCTTCCATTTGTGATTGGATGGAACCTCAAGGCCAAGGTACTTGAAGTGATCTACCACTTCAAGTTTCTCATTGTTGTATAGAATGCATGGATTTTCGTCATTGAGGGTCTTTACAAGCATAACCTTGGATTTGGATCCATTCACGATCAGCCCGCTATGTAGGCAAAAGCGTTCCAAGACACTCATAAGCTTTTGTGCATCTTCTAAGGTATGTGCCAAGAGCACTACATCATCGGCATAAAGCAAAAGCATGATCACCGCATTTCCAATCTTAACCTCTTCTATGCCTTCTTGCTGCATAAAATCAAGAACCATGTATTCCAATTCATCAATGAGTAGCCCAAAGAGGGTTGGGGAAAGTGGGCATCCTTGTTTGACACCAATAGTGCTTGCAAAAAATTCTGAAATTCCATCTCCCATACGTAATCGACATATCACTTTTTGGTAGATGCGAAAGACTGCATGCATAAATTCTCTCGGCACTTGAAGGCTTTGCATACGTCTCCAAAGATTTCCTCGCGGTACCATGTCAAAATCTTTCTTGAAATCCACAAAGCAACAATACAACTTTTTTCCTTTCAATCGAGACGCTTCCATAAGAACTCGAAGAGTGACAAGGTGATCAATAGTGCTATGATGCTTTTGAAAACCTGCTTGGCCAAGCGCACGTTTGCCATTCTTTTCAGCCCATTCACTTATCTTCATCTCCATGATACATCCAAATAACTTTGCCATCAAAGAACCAACCATTATAGTGCGATAGTTGTTCACATTGTTTACATCTCCTCCTTTGTGCAGAGGTTTGATCCAATTTGCACTCCAATCATGAGGCATGCCATACTGAAGTGCAAGGTTAAACATATCGCATATCCAATATCGTGTTTTCTTGCTTGTCCATTTAATCATTTCAGCCTTGACACCTTGAAGGTCACCTGCCTTGCGAGTAGCAAGTTTCTCAAGCGCGCGGCATACATCTTCAATGGTAAAGGAGGGAGACATAAATGGAAGGGAGCTACAACCCTCCATCTTATCAACATTGGGTTGCTCATAGAGGTTCTTACAATGCATATACATATCCTCAAGAGTCAAGTCACCAAAGCTCTCAACGCGCTTGCCTTTTAGATTTTGCCAAAACTTGCCACATGCATGTGCTTTCTCTTGTGCTAAAAGAAGTTGTTTTTCGACTTCCCATCTTCTCCTCTTCTTTTGAACAAGTGCTTTGTATGTGTGTGAACATTCCAAGTAAACTTCCTTGTCTTTGATTGCATCCAATCTTAGCAAGTGTTTTCGGGCTTGACTACATTCCATGTCAAACCATTTCTTCTTGGTGCTACCCTTCTTAGACCTTTTGCAAGACATGTGTTTCACCGAAAAGCATTCCTTCGCACAAGAGAAAATTACTTCTTTGAAAACTTTCCACTTGCATTCTAATGTTGGGCTCCCTTGATGCTCTATCATGCTTAACATTTGGTCCACCATATCAGCATATATAAGTGCTCGTTTGAAGTCTAGACGTAGGTACAAATGATTCACATCATGATTGGAGGCTACATGCTCGGGCCGTTTACCACACTTGAGGTCAATACATAACATCCTATGATCCGATTCCGGATTCCATTCACCAAGTGTAAAGCTTTGTATGCATTCTAGAGTGGCTTATGAGAACAACATATTGTCAATCACGCTAGCACCATTGTGCTTTCTACATGTAAAGTCATTGGTGCCTTGCCATAGAGATACACCATTTGCAATGAGCATTCCGGTACTATTGCACATATGTAGAAGTGACTTTCCATAGTGATCCACTTCTTTTGCATCATTAGAACTTCGATTATACATGTATGAGTCATCCACTCTTCTTGATACATGCGGCATGTCGACTTGTTGTGTGTCGTGTTGTAACATATTTGTGCGAGCATTCATGTCTCCAAAAACAATGACTTCACCTTGATCCTTGTAATGAGCAATGTCTTCCTCTAGTTCAACAAAGGGCTGATCTCTATCCATATTCAAGCGAGCATAAAAGTTGGAGTCATAGTGAGGAATGTAGCAGCCGGCCACAAACATGACTTGACCATTTGGTGGGCTGATTTTCAGCCATAAGTAGCGTTTATACTTATCTTCTTTGACAATGGAAACATCTTTCAAACCCTTTTTGGTCATACATGCTACGCCTCCTTGGCCTCTTCGTTGCTTTGCATTTTTGGCCCACATCAAAGAATGTACATCGTATTTGTCAAATCCAAGAATTCGTTGCGCATCATGCTCCCATGTTTCGACAAGAAGTATCACATCGGAGTCATTGGTAAGCTCATCAATGCCAATTCCCGCATTCCATGGATACCCGTTACAATTCCAAAAGCTTATTCGCAAGCGTGTGTTGGTCTCATAGATCATGTGTCCCTATTTGTTGGGTGGACTTGCATCCTCCTCAAGTGACTTTTCTTCTTGAGATGATACCTTAACCTTCTTGCTTCTTTCCTCGTATGCTTTGCGACGTACATTTTGTTGCATAAGAGTGCGATCCTCATATACATTACAACCCGTTCCTTTGAGGTAGATCCAACCATTGTCAAGGATGATCTTTCTCTTTACCTCATCAGCCATGGTACATACAATAGGTCTTTCTCCCGAGCGAGGGACTCCTTGTTTTCCAACTCGATGTGCACCATAAGCCATGATTCCTGACATGCCAAAGTGTGTAGCAAAAAACTCTTCAATAGCAACCGCAAGAGATTGGGGTGTTTCCATGCTTTCCTCCTTGATTCCACGAATGACGATGTTCTTTGAGCGTTTTTGTCGTTCTTGCAATTCTTGAGTGTCCACATTCTCTACATTCTTTGCTTGGACAACGGCTTGCGTGATAGGAGATGTAGAAACCACATTATCCTTACATATATCAGCCCATGATTTGGATGCATTTCTCATCTCACATACATCATGTCGTATTGTATCTATCGTTTCCTCTTTCAATACATGATCACTCTCAACTTTGCTCAAGCGCTCTTTCACTACATTCATGTCCACAAGAGAGCGTTTACATTCTTGAACTTCATTCTCAAGATGCATCAAGCGTGTTGTTTGCATTTCAAGAACCTTCTTGAGGTGCTCATTCTCCACAACGAGAACTCTTAAAGTACCATTCTCCATTGCAAGTGCGCGCAACTCTTCACCTTGCCTGTTGACGGTTTCTTGTAACGAGATCAAGTAAGCCATGATCATTGCTTCCGTTGTTGTAGACGATGTAGTTGGATTAGCATCCAAATTCCTTGGAGATTTTGCATCATTCTCCATGGCGAGTGTGGCTTTTCCACCCTTGCGAGTTTTGTCTGACATTGCCTTCAAGTCGGCAACAAAAACGCAAAGTTTTGACAGTTTTTTCAGTTCTGAGATGCTGTTACAGCAAAGCCTTTCATTACACAGAGAGAGAGAGAGAGAGAGAGAGAGAGAGAGAGAGAGAGAGAGAGAGAGAGAGAGAGAGAGAGAGAGCACTTTTTAATGTGTGGAAGAATTGAGTGCTCGAGGATTTCTCAAGCTCAATAAAGAAGTAGTATAGATATCAAAGTATTAAATTTGAGGGCCGGAGTTTCTTTATGGCCTTCAAAAGGAATAGTAGAATAACCCTTTAAGTGACACATGGATGCCTCTAGGGCTCATCTCTCTCTCTCTCTCTCTCTCTCTCTCTCTCTCTCTCTCTCTCTCTCTCTCTAACACACCAGTGCCCCATGCAGGGTGTAGCAGATTTTCAATAGGTGTGCTCGGGGTGGTGAGAGAGTGATCGTGGATGTATTGGGGATTCAACTTTTCTACGTCTATCATGCTCTTCTATTTTGGGGCTATTTGAGATTCCCAATGTTTGCAATAAGCAAGGTAAGCCAGGTTTAGTGTATTTTTGCCACTAAAATTGCAAAGATTTCAAGCTTGCCAATGAAGAAAGTTGACTAAATTTTGTAAGTTCTACTGTCAATTCTTCACATTTTAACCTAAAATTCAAAAACTTGTTTTATTATGCAATTTTTTATTTTAAGATTTCTTTGATCAGAAAACTTATTTTTGGCAGGCCCTATTCGAGAAACCCTCCCTGTGTGTGTGTGTGTGTGTGTGTGTGTGTGTGTGTGTGTGTGCACGCTTATGATGTCCCACATAAGATGTAGATAGTGCCAATCAACTCCGAGATCATTCGACTCTAACCATTTGTGCAAAGCTACAACATGCAATGTGTTCTCGGGGCTAAAAGAAAAATTATACATGAAGGTGCCAAGTGCGAGATTTTAGCTCAATATTATACAATTAAAATCTCAATATTATACAATGCGTGAAATATTTGAAAGTTCTATATTTTTTGAAGCTCAAGTATAAATTTCAAAGCTAGAAAGGAAAAGGGAGTTTTTATGCTCGGCACAATCTAGCATGGGCACATCCCAATGGAATCAACATTGGGGGTCATTCGGGCCGTTGAATTTGGATTGTCGAGTAAATTCAAGGCGAAAAAGTAAATTTGAGCTAGTCAAGATTGTGTCACACCTTGCACGTCAAAGCCACGTTCTGTCGTATTCAAGGCATGGGCTCTAACCACCACGCTCACATGCTTTCACTGAAGATCATGGTACTCCTATGCATTACATTGTAAGTGCAGATTGATTTGTAAATTTGGGTGCCAATCACATGGTCTACATCGCATGCGTGTCATGTTTTGTCACCTCCACCCTTCATCCCATTTAACCACGCCCATGCCATATAGTGTTTGGTGTTTTTTATGACCTTCAAAATGCTAAGTAGAGCTACCCTTTACAAAAACAAAAGTAATCACCCTTCAAAATTGAAGGCGGGAGTGAAACTCCAGGGCATTGCTAAAGAGTTTAAATAATATAAATATAGATATAGTACTAAGTATTGTGACTTTTTGATAGAACAGAACCCAAAACTAAGTCTTTTCATTTTCTACCATCAAAATACTTGCTACTTTGGTTTAGACTGAACCGGCGAAAGAATCTAGTCTTTGCAAATTTGCCGCAGCCTAGTGTGAATAGCGTGGAGGAGGAAAAGTGAAAAAGTGCAGGGGGCTGAGAGAGGCCATCAACTATTCTAGGGGGGGGGGTGTAGAAAGAAAAATGGAGGGCCCGGCGAAAGAGTGCCTCAACTCCAACCAATCAGATTTTGCCATGGAGCATCGACACCCCTTTGCATTTCTCTTTCGCCGCCTAGTTTGAACCTACCCTTACCCTTCACACTTTTACATTTCAAACGAAATGACTTGCTACTTACCCTTAAATTTTACATTTCAAATCAAATGTTTCTTAAGGTTCTTGAAATGAAGGAGAGAGTGACACATGGATGCCCTCTCCTTCCTTGAAAATTTTAAGCTCAATTATATATATAGTTCCTCGAGGCAGAAGAATTTGTCCCCCTTTCCCAATGATGGAAACACACTCTATTCCATCGTGGAACGTGAAGGGATTAAAAACCCGGAAGAAGGGTACTCTCTTCTGGGAAGAAGTGAAGAAAGAGAAGGCAGTCAATTGCTGGGCCATCCAAGAGCACCATTTGGATGCTCGTAGCACGAGAAAACAGGCTGTAGGAAAAAAACCTATCTTTTATGGGGAAGAAAGTGACGGTTTCAGTGGTGTCTTGCTCATTGCTGACAGAGATTTGGAGCCAAAGATAGTGCTAAACCACCCCTCCGGACGAGTCCTTGGGGTTAGAATCAGATGGGACAATCAACCTATCACCATAGTAAATGTATACAACCCTTGCAACGCAAAGGATATAGCTAAACTGTGGATGCAGCTCAGGGATACTCCGATCGAAGGGGAGTGGTTGATGGTTGGAGATTTCAATATGGTTGAGAAAAGCAAGGACAAAATAGGCTTTGCCAGTATACTGGCTGGCTCAGAAAAGTCGAAATGGTTGAGCTTATGTGAGAAGTGGGCTATGATTGTCTTGTCTGAAGTGGGCCCATGGAACAGCATGCCTGGATTCACCTACACAAGCCTTCAATATGCCCGCACTGCCTCCCGGCTAGACAGATACTACTGCTCTCATCAAGCCTGCTAGATCTCATCGACGCTAGAGATGAAGGTAATATCAACAAAAAGCCTCTCCGATCACATGCCGTTACACTTACAACTGAAGAAAGATAAAAGGGAGGGCAATCCCGAAGGGGGGAGAAAAAGCTTCTGGTTACAGGGACAAACCTGTTCAAAGACCCTCTCTTCAGAAGCATCACCAAGAAAGCATTGGGAAAGCTAAAGAAAGATGTGGGGATGAATAAACCTAGTACTTGGAATATATTTGTTTGGAGTGTTCAGAAAACTATCAAAACTTTGGGTCCTCTAGTTAAAAAAGCCAATGAGGCACATATCAAACATCTCATAGAGAAGGTAGTGCAATTAGCCTTTAGGAAGGCTGCCGGACTAGCTACTGAGGATGAGCACAAGCGATGGCTTGAAGCTAAATCTCACCTGGCCAATGAACAGCTGGAGGAAATCAAGAAGGCAAGATTACTCTCTAGGGAAACTTTCCTTCAACCAGAGCCTTCTAACCAAGAACATTTTTTTAGGGCTCTGAAAGTGAGAAAGAGTCAAGGCCGCGTGCAAGTGCTTGATGATGAGAAAGGAAATACAATTCAAAACCAAGATGAGATGGCTGGACTTATGCTCAATTATCTCAGCCAGATTATCGGCCAACCAAAGACCCAATCTCAGGAAGTGGAAGAAGCCCGAGCGTCTTTACTTGGGAGTGTTGAAAAGAAGGTTCCTTAGGAGGAAGCCAACCGCATGGAAAAGGCCTTCTCTGAGGAGGAATGTTTAGTGGCACTAAAAGCTCTTGGCAATGAAAAGTCTCCTGGTTGGGATGGACTAACGGTTGAATTCTTTAGAGAATTTTGGGATGATCTCAAGGGCCCAGTCACACGGATGGCCAATCAAGCTGTTTCTGAAGAGTCATTGGATGCAAGTGTTAAGAGAGGGCTTATCAAGCCCATCCCCAAACAGATCTGTTGCTCTCAACTTAAACATTGGCGTCCCATTACGATGATGTCAGTAGCATACAAAATTATTGGCAAGGCAATAGCTCTCATACTTGCCCCCCTCCTGAGTAGGATCATCTCTCCCCATCAACACAGGTTCATTAAAGGGAGATCTATATATGACAATATCTTGGGAGCAATGGTAAGAATAGAGTATGCATCCTTCTCCAAGAAAGAGTGCATCTTGCTGCAACCGGACCTCGGCAAAGCCTATGATAGAATAGAATGGTTCTATATAGAAGAAGTCATGGGAGCTCTGGGCTTTGGGCCTCGTCTTTGTCGCCTCATACGCACACTAGGTGTTGGCAGCCAATCAGAGCTCCTGTTTAATGACAAAATTGTGGGCTCTTTTGAGGTTAAAAGGTCTATAAAGCAAGGATGTCCCCTGGCCCCCTTGCTCTTCACCATCGGGTCGCATCCTCTCATTATGATGCTTGAGGCTAGTGCTGCGCGGGGAGAGATTCAAGGTTTGGCATTACCGGGCAACGACCAGCTACTGGCCAAAATATTTGCAGATGATTCACTCCTATTCTTGAAGGCGTGCCCTCAAGTTTTTAGGAGAGCTCTGGAGATTGTGCAAACATTTGCCATGGCCTCGGGATCCAAGTGCAATATAGAGAAGTCAAGGCTTATCTCCCTGTCGGAGAAAGACTCTTTTGACCTTGCAGTCTGGACATGAGAGATTATCTCAAAAGGGAGTGTATTCAGACACCTAGGAGCCTCCGTAGGGGTGGACGTAACCCACAGGCAAAGATTTCAATGGGTCCTTGAAAACATAAGCTCAAAAATGAGAAGATGGGAGTTTGTTCTCCTCCCCTTCCAAAGCCGGATTAGAGTGATTAATGCTATTATGATCCCGTATATTGCTTTCCTCAGCCCCATGCTCAAGATGGCTAAGTGTAACTGGAAAGAATTCTTCAAACCAGTGAAAAGGTTTCTTTGGAAGAACAACACGAAAACCTCCCGGCCATGGCACTGGGCTAGATGGGAGGTAGTTGCTCGACCAGTAGACCAAGGAGGGCTCGACATTCTTAACCCTGTATCCCATGCTGAGGCCCTTTGTGCCAAATTTATGGTCTCATTGGCTAAACAGGACCAAGCTTGGGCTATCATGACCAAGGAAATGCTTGATGCAGGAAAACTGGGATCGAAAGGGGGAAAGTGGAAGGGGATGTGATGCACGACAAACTTCTCGCCCCGAAGTGGTCTTATCTTAGATCTGGTGGACTCTCAGGGGAGCTACTGAGGAAGTGCAAAAGAGCAGAGGAGGTTTTGGAATGGGGGGAAGCAACCAGATACTTTAAGAACTCCATATTGCAATGGTCCCCCTGGCTTTCTAGAATATTGGGGCTACCGCAAAGCCCCTTTTGGATAGAAATAGCCAGAAATGTGAATAATAAGGGGCTCGCTTGACTAAAGCAATTCTGGGATGGCAACAGGAAGTGTTGGAAAACTGCTGACTCTTTAGCCATCCAATTTCAACTGAATGGCTTTGAGATCTTACTAGTCTGTAGGGTGATGAAGGAGCTTGAGAAAGTGGCGATGCCAATTTGTGAATCCAACTTTGAATGGGATGCTTGGAGATGGCCTGGGATAGCCTCTTTTGGAAACCACATTCTAAAGGCATTTACCATGCATTAATGTACGGGGCTAATTGGTGTAGTCCCCTCAACAAATTATGGAAGAGGCACTGGACAGAAAAACGGTGGGAGGGAGTCATGGAGAACATCTAGAAGCCAAGGTGGCCTCAGTATATGAAGATATTTCTGTGGAAAGTGATGTGGGGTGCTCTATTGGACGGGCGTAAAGATACAAGAAAGAGGAATCGGGTCCGATCGGTGCTCGGGGTGCAGAATAGATAGCGAAGACCTAGCCCACCTTTTCATGGGATGCCAGGCAATCAGTGGCATGGCTGGGAAAAATGCAAGTGGATTCAAAGGACATGGCAAATTAAGTTCTTCAAGATTGATTTGTTCTTTGGTAGTAACAAGTTGGGAAGTCCTGCTCTGCTTGTCTTCATACAAATAAACAGGTACTACTTCTTTCACCATATTTGGCAAGCAAGGAACCGCCGGGTGTTTGAGGGGGATCTGGCTGTTTGACAAGCTTTTGTGAAATCATACAAGAGAGCAGAGTGACGATCCACATGATCGGAGGTAAACAAGCCTCAGAGGACTGGTCTAGAACAATACATATCATGATGACATCTTGTAATAAGTAAAGCCTAGGAGTAGTTGTGGTTTCTCTATCAAGCAGAGAACTTGTAATCCTTTGACCGTCAAGGCTCGGTCTGAGCTCGAGGTCGGTGTATATTTCTGATGTTCTTAATACTATCCACTCCCAATTGTGAGTTTTGCAAAAAAAAAAAAAAGAAGATAATGCTTGTTTTAAATCTTTTCAATGCTCATATTATGTGAGTTTAATACATTGAAAGGCATAGCAATACACCTCTCATGCGTCTACCATGCCTCGGTTAAAGAAATGAGCTCTTGGGAGCTCCCCTGCTAGGGTTGAGCGGGCTCACGCATCTTGCATAGCAGGGAGCTTCTGGAAGGAACTAATGGCATTCAGCGCGAGCATGGCGGACTGACAGTGGGTGTCACTGGTGGTGGCTCGTCCTAAGTGGGGGCTCTTGGCCATCCCCCCTTTGTTTGTCGCTCTTGCTTTTCTTGTTCGCAGATTTTTTGGCAAAGGGAGGAGATCTCCCCTCCCTCCTCTCCGTGGAGCGGCAAAGGGAGATCTGACAACTTGGTTGCAAAGGTTCGGCATGTTGGTCTCTGTTGCGGAAGTTCCATTGTACATTCCGAACCGCAGGGGGTTCTCTAGTGGAAATGGACGCCCTTTGGTGGCACTCTCCTCGGATCTTGGTGGTGGCATGTTGGCACTTTTCCTGGCAGCAGTGCATCCGTTAGGTTTTGATCTCTGTGTCGGTTAGGCTCTGTGGGTGATGGGAGTGCATGCTCCTCCCTTAAGGGGCCTTAATTGTGTTCTTCTACGGCGAGCGATCACGCTAGCAGTTGGTGGTGCTTGCCAATTCTTCTTCGGTTTTGGTCTTCTTTGGACTCCTGTGGGCATTGTTGTAGGCGGTGACAGGAGCCTCTTCGGATGGTGGCATCCTAGGTGTGCCGGTCTGTGGACAGTTTGTTTTTAGTTTTGATTATTTGTGGGGTTGGGGGATCCCCGTAAAACCCCATGAACTCTTATGTGAGCATGTTGTATTCTTTTTGAAACCCTGGCTCAACCCGTGTGAGCATGGTTGGACTTGTAATTTTTTTGGATGTTTGATATAATATAACCCACTCGATTGAGTGAGTATTGAAAAAATAAATGAAGAACAAAATGAGCGCTTGTCGGCCCATGCGAAATAATCGTGGCTTTAGCTTGCACTCGTCCTTGGCAAAATAAGCATGTCTAGTTGCTAGCACAATAATCACTTTACTGACATATGACATACTGGTTGTTCTTAAAAAGAAAATCTCATTACCCCGGGATATTCCTCCCCCTACCCTCTTCCCCGTTAGCTACCCCTACACCTCCTCACGTCCTCTCCTGCCTAGCCTCGAACTTGTGTACGCAGGCGCCCAACATCGATGATTGCACGAGTTGGGGGATTTCAAGAGAGGGAATGGGACCTTGCATGTGCACAAAGAGAGAGAGAGAGAGAGAGAGAGAGAGAGAGAGAGAGAGAGCCCAGGTCCCTGCAGGACCTGCGCACAAAGAGAGCGAGAGAAGAAGAGGATTTTAACGTCGTATGAAGCTATCCAGAGAGAGAGCACGTTGTTTGTTGGGCTGCACTTGGAGTCGTGGTCACTCGCATGCAACATGGAGAGAGAGAGAGGGAGAGAGGGAGAGGAGTCGTGGTCACTCGTATGCAGCATGGGAAGAGAGAGAGAGAGAGAGAAAGAGAGAGCGCTTCAGTTTTCGAGTCCCCCAGCATCTTTAATTGATTTGCATTAATCTGTTATTTTTTTGAATGGGTACAACATACTCGCACATATTTTAAAAGGTTTAAAATGCATGTTAAGTATGACTTAGGGGGTGTTCCCACAACAACTTATGGCAAGAACTGAAAGATACCCCTTCTGAAGTGTCTATACAAAAATGATACAATTTACACTTTTTCATCAATATAACAATAAAAGGTATATAAATCTCCATTTGTGAACCTATACAAGGCATCATGAGAGTAATCCGTAAGAACTCTCATGGATTTGTTGGGTTTGGTGAATCTCACATTTGGTTTTTTGATTAGAGGATACCTCTCCTCGAAGTATTCGCCAGTTCTCAATCTTGAAGGCATTGCAAAGTTTCTTGCGTTTTTCATGTCTTTGAGTGGAATAGAAAACCTTGGTGGTGGATGATTTGTTATGTTGAAGGATCACTCTATGTTGAAGGATCACTCAATATTGTCAAGATAGTCTTTGGCACACCAACTTTGGCTTAGTGATGGGCAAAAGGTACTATCTCCCATTTTCAGATACTATCTCCCATTTTGCCCATCCCATTTTGCCCCTGGTCAAGTCTCTCAGAAATCAAGACTTTGTGGCTCTTTGGTCTCTGAAAATTAGTCTTGGGATACCCTAAAAGCTTGGAATTAGGAAACCTAAAAAAATTCAGCTCTAAAATCAAAACCAAATTCAGCTCTCAATTTGGAGTTGTCCATCAAAAGTTAGAGCAATTTTGGTAAATTGCACTTAAAACAGTACTCAAAACAATCTCAGGACTAGGACACAGGAACTTCAGCTTATATCTTGGTCTCCAACAGGTATTTTTAGCTCAAATTTGAGATATGAGATGTAAACAAAAAGCAAAGCTTCGAAAAGGGCAAGAAAAAGGCAAAGAAGTATAGATCTCACCCAGTTGTTGAGAGTTCTACAGAGGACTCGTCTTTGGATAGTTCGGACTCTGACGACAACAGCTTTTAGGCAAAGAAGAATTTTTTTTATAAAGCCAACCAGTATGACTTTCTGGAAGATAAAAGCAAGAAAGTCCGAGAGTTTAAGGAAGGTGGACAGTCAATTAAATTTGACACGTTTTTTGGTTAAAGAGATGCTTCGAAGGCTTTGTCTTTCATACAACAGTTTGACATAGCTTTCTCTCGAGGGTGTTACTCAGAGCACTCCAAGATTCAGAGAGCTACCTCTTACTTCAAGAAAAATGCTTGAACTTGGTGGTCCACGCTTCTATTAAACAAGACGGCGCCAGTTAAATGGCTGAAATTCAAAAGGCTTTTTATTTCTTCTTGGCTGATTCAAGAGCACGAACGCGACATATGAACTGGTTGAAACCATCTTCGAATGACCAAGAAGGATACATTGGATGCATATTGGAGATATTATGGAGCTCTTTTCTACCCGCCTCTTCATTTAAGAAGACCTCGTTCAAAGAACAGATTGAGTGGTTTACCTTGGGTCTTCCTATAGAGATATGAGATCATTGCTTAGAGCAAAAGTTAGATTCCATTCAGGAACTAATGAGTCATGCGAAACGGGGTTTTGCCATTCACTCAAGCAGTTTGGCCTACCCCACGATGAAATCATGACGCAAAGGACCGAACAGACTTTGAAAAATGAAAGTAGAAAGAGGAAGAGCAACCCAAAAAAGAAAGAAAAGGATGCACAACCCAAACTCACTCCTCAAGAGAGAGCTCTTTACATCAAAGAGGGGAAGTGCTTTGGATGCGGGGAAACTGGGCATATCTCTGCGAAGTGCCCTAAAAAGGCACCGAAAGAACAGAATGAAAAGGATAAAGAGAGGCCTGAAGGTTCGAGAGCAGCTGAGGAACTAGCTGTGCAAAAATCTCAAGAAAGACAAAGAAAGGCAGCAAACCGCCATCGTCGCGATGTGAAATTGAAGGAAAAGGATTGGGTGCTCTTACGTTTTGAGAAGACACTCCTGAGAAAGAAAAAGGGAAAGTATAGGCTTTTTCCAAAGCTTAGTATGCGATACTACGGACCTTTCTAGATCTTCAAAAAGATTAATGATGTCTCCTTCCAACCGAGGCTGCCAAAAACTTGGAGGATTCACAATGCTTTTCATGTGAGTCTCTTGAAGCCTTTTAAAGGTGATGTGTCCAAAGATGGGGAGCCTAATGAGCAACCCAAAGTGGAAGACAACGAGAAGCTCCTTGTTCCCGAACATATATTGGCACATAAAGACAGAAATATTAAGTGTAAAGTGATAAGGTGGTTCTTGGTTAAATTCAAGAACTATCTTGCATTGGATGGGAAGTGGATGGAGAAGGAGGACCTAGCAGATACTCCTCAAATTGTGAAACTTTACCTTGAAGCTTTTGGTTTAGCATAGTCTATTCCAAATGGAACCCCGAATTCAACTTGGCCGGATATCTGGTGCAGTGGGTATGCACAAGAGGGGAGTTACTCCACTCCTTTGTCAACACATGCCTCAATTTTTGATACTAGAAAAACTGATGTCTCTTTGAGCTTCAGGGATATTGAGAGCTGACAGTATTCTGTTGTATGACTTTATAAACTAGAATTCCCGATAATATGATACTAATTTGTTCTTGACTTGTTTAAGTGCAGGAACTGACAGACAAAATCACTGCAACATTTCGGTCTGAATGATCTCGATAGCATGGTTGCAATAGGGATTAGTCAATCGGGCATCTCTGAGGTCCTGAGTGGATCTAGATGTGATTGCTAATTGCATTGCCAATAAATCATGTTGAATGTGCTTTTTCATGTGATGTCGTGTGATGTAACTATCGATTGGTACATGTGCTATATGTGTGTTCCTAGTGCGTTGGTACTAACAGTCACTATCTGCTAAGACAATTTATGGCTTTTGTTTGTTTTGCAAGCATAATCGTGGGCGATTACAATGCTTTCAAGAGGGGGGTATGTCACAAACTGGTGACGTGGGTGCCTAGTACACACACACACCCCCCCTCTTGGCATGGAATAGTCCTTGGTGGGCAGCAATGATGACATGGCTGCCCTATACGGATCCGAGATTGTGGACAGTTGCTGTTGACATGGCCTGCTGTACGGACGCTCGCATTTTGCGGTGCTGTTTATGACAGTTTTTGACTAGCTTTTGGCCATGCAATAGCTACGCAAGAGAGAGAGATTTTAATTTTAAGCCTTGCTTTATTTCTATAAGAGGGCTTGTGAGAGGAAAATTGAAAGTGCTTTATTTTGGGACAGCTTTTGATTTTGAAGCTTTTGGGCTTTGCTTTTATCATCCCTTGTAAACCTATTTAATAGTGGTTTGGGCTCTCACTTCTCAGAGCATCTGGACGTAGAGTTTGAGAGTGAGTCCCGACCACGCCCTTGTACTTTGAGTTGCAGATTAATACAAAAAGAAATACCAAAAGGGACGCCAAACTTTGGGGCCAATATCTCTAGGCACAAAACTCCGTCGGGCCCATGTCGAATCAATTGTAAAGTGTGAACTGTTTTCAAGTGAATTCTTGCGGTGTCGTGGTAGAATCTCGACTTGGAGTGTCCAAGTCTATTATAGAAGTTGTGCCCAGGAGTCACTTTTCTAGGACTCATTGGGTCAGAGTAACGACAAAAACCATTGTGAAGCTTGGGGAGATTTACGAGCCAGTTTTAGCTCTTGTGGACCATGGGTCCGAAATCAATCTTATGGCAAAGAGCTTGCACAAGAAAGGAAAATGGCCTATTGATGTTGATCACGGTTGGTGGATTCGAGCTGCCAATATGCTTCCAGGGGATCTTTATGGTGCATGTGAAAATGTTAAGGTAAAAATTGGAGATGTTTGTGATGCACAAAACTGTTTTATACAGGAGCATTCCTCCTATCCACTCATACTAGGACAACCGTACATTACGATAGTGCGCATGGAAACAAAGGTGTTAGATGATGGCATGGCCTATGCAAGGATCCGGAGCAGGGATATTAAAAAGGCTGTTCAAATTTTGACTGTGTGTGTAGAACATGCCAGAAACAAAGATAGGATACGTGATCATCCACTACCGAAGATACGCAAAGAGTTCAAAGAACACAAGTTTTCACAAGATTTTCTTGGGGTGCCATTATAAGGCGGGACTATGGTGGTAGGGAGGTGGGAAAGCTCTCATAAAAATAAACTTTCTCTTTGGGGTTTTTGGGATTAACATCTGAGGGTTCGGTGCCATACAAGAAGTTTAATGAGCTACCTAAATGGGAAAAACAATGTGTTAGGAAATTCAAAGTGAATTGCAGGGATGTGATGTGCTTGAACCAAATGATGTGATTTCAAGAATCTTTGAAGAGGTCTCTTATGTGGATACTATGTCAAAGCTAGAAGAGATCATGCAATACAGGTTACAAAGTGGAACTGACATTGTAAAATTGCATTCAATGGACATGTATGAACAATTGTATTTATATGAAGCACATACACATATAAAGGAGGATTTGGGTGAATCAGTTGAAGTCCAGGTAGAGACAAAATAGAAATCTGTTGCAAAGAAGGTGAGGCCGGTGGCTACACCTCTACCAGAAGGAAGTGATGGAGTAATGGAGAAAGATTCTCACCAGCCTATACTTAGAGATCCAAAAAACATTGGGCATAAGTTTACTAAAGAGACATTGAAGCAGCTGAAAATTGGAGAGGAGGATTTCCTTAGTGAAGACGAGATCAAATGCTTTTGAGAGATGCTTGGAAATCATGGTAAAGCCTTTGCTTTTGAGCCAGGTGAGATTGGATGTGGAGATCTGAATGTTGTTTCTCCTATGGTTATATTTACTGTTCCTCATATGACATGGAGTTTGCGCCCTATTCCGGTACCCAAATCTTACCTGCCAAAGCTCATTGATTTGTTAAATGATAAGATAAGGATGGGCATTTTGGAACAGTCATGTGCACCATACTCTAATTGGTGGTTTACTGCTCCAAAGAAGAATGGTACCCTAAGGTTCATTCAGGATATGCAACCAATTAACAAAGTAACAATCCGCAATGTGGCTTACAGGTCAAATAGTGGAGGAGTTTGCTGAAGCCTTTGCAGGAAGATCTATCTACTCTATGGGTGATCTTTACTCAGGATATGATTAGTTTTAGCTTGTTTTGGAGAGCAGGGATCTTACTACAATGCGTACACCTCTTGGTTTAGTAAGGATGTGCACTCTAACATAGGGTGCTACTAACTTTGTAGCTCATATGATGAATGGTATGAATAAGGTGCTGAGAGATTTTATTCCTTATGTTACTATGACTTTCATTGATGATTTGCCAATCAAGGGATGTGAAGAAGGGTTTAAAGATGAGGTAAAAGACTAGAGGGGGTGCTGACAGTTTGTTGCCTAGCATATTGCTGATTGTGATGCCATTTTATTTAGGCTTGAAGAAGTTAACTTGACACTTTCAGGGCCAAAATCAAATTTTGGTGCTAAAGAGGTTTTAATTGTGGGGCATATGTGTGGCCTAAATGGAAGACGACCAAGTATGACTAAGAATGAAGCTATACAGAAGATGAAAGAAACATGCACATCGTTCATAGAGGTTTGGAGGTTTTTGGGTGCATGTGTATTTAATCGTTTTTGATTACCGTACTTTGCTCATGTTGCAAAGGAGCTTTACCAATTGCTAAGAAAGGTTGAAAGGTTTGCATGGGAAGAAGCCCATACAATGGCATTCAGAAAATTGAAAACAATGCTTCTTGAGGCTCCTACCTTGAGAAAGGTTGACTATAAGTGTGGAAGGCCAGTGATCTTAACTGTTGACACTCAATAGGTATTATAGGTATTGGCTAGGCTATAGGTCAAGATGATGAGGATGGTCACAAGTATGCAGTCCGGTTTGGAGCAAAAGTGATTAATGCTCGTCAAAGAGGTTACCCACAAGTTAAGAGAGAGCTTTGCTACTGCATTGAGGTTTGACAAGGAATATTTCATTGGTGCTTCAATTGTGGTAGAGACAGATTGTTAACCATTGATAGGGATGATTGCAAATTTTACTACTCCGGACATTGTAGTGCTACAATGGATAGCTTTTATTAAGTCTCTTAACCCAAAGTTTTGTCACATTGTAGGCAGAGATAAACCTGTAGCAGATATGTTGTCAAGGGCCAGATATGAAGATGAAGAGGAGATGCTTACCACTAGTGATGATGTTCTACACCTCTTCTCATTTACATGCAAGGTGTGGTACTCATGCTCGTTTTTTGAAGTCTTTTTTGAAGAGATGTATGATGGAGAATGGCTTTTGATCGGCCGTTACCTAAGCACTCTTACCAGGAAATAGGGATGGAGTGATCAAGAGTACAAGAGGATCAGAAAGAAGGCTTATGGCTACATTTTAAAGGATGGTCATTTGTGGAAGCAGCCAAAGCATTCAAGAGGGGTACCACAACGGGTTGTTTGTGATAAAGCAACTCAATAGCAAGCGATTAAAGAGTTTCACAAACGCTTATGGGTCGGACACAGAGGGGTATGGGCAACTCTTATTAAAATTAAGGACCTCTACTAGTGGAAGGGAATGTACAAAGATCTTGCTCAATTTGTGGAGACATGCTTAGTATGCCAGCAATATTCTAATGTTCGGCATTGACAAGGATTACATCCTACTTATCCACTAGCTATGAATTACAAGTGGGTAGTAGATTTGATTTATACAATGCCAGTGGGTGTTTGGCAGATGAGGTATATTGTTCTTGCTAGAGAAGATCTCACTAATCAGGTTGAAGGAAGAGCTTTGCGTACAAAGGCTACAAGTGCTGTATGCAAATTTTTGCTAGAAGATGTGATTTCAAGGTATGGCTATGTTGGAAAAATCACTGGTGATAGAGGAGAGCTAGATGTAGATGAAGCTCATGAGTTCTTTTCTTGTTTGGGCATCAAATTGGCTCTTACTACGACATACAATCCAAAAGGTAATGGGAAAAGTGAAAGAGGGCATCCGTCTATTGTTAAGGCTTTAGCAAAAGCATGCCAAGGACATATTGGTGATTGGCCTAAGCTACTACCTTTTGCTTTATGGGCTGGTCGCACTACACATAGTTCAATTACAGGTTATATGCCATTTGAATTGATGCATGGGTAGAAACCCATTATGCCTATAGAGGAGACAATTATGTCTTGGACTATAATGCCATGGGAAATAGATATGTCTACAGAAGATTTGCTTTCTTTATGTATTCGCCAACTTGAGAGGTGTCAAGAAGATATATATTGAGCAAGCCAAAGAAAAGCTCAAGGAGGCAAGAAGAATAAAGCAGCATCTAATGAAAAGCATAGACTACGGCCATATGCTATCAAAGATGGAGATTGGGTATTTGTTTATGACAGTAGCTTGGAAAACCAATACTCTGCTATGCAAAAGATGGTCAAGCGGTGGTTTGAACCATATGTAGTACTTCATGTTTATGACAATGCAACAAATAAATTATGTGAGCTCAATCGCATTGAGCTTAGAGTGCCTATTGCAGGGAAAAGGATCAAATTGTTCAAGAAACACGAAGATGAGTTTAGTTTTGAGGATCAAATATTAGATCACCAGCCAAGGGATGATGATGATATGTATGCATCAGACAATGTGCTTGATGAAGCTTTTGATGATGCAAATTAAAAGGGAAGACGGTTGACACATGCTAGAGGAGGATGTGCAGGTTCAGAGGGGGTGGATGTCGTGCAGCTCCGCTTCCATGATGGGCAAAATAGCAAAGAAATGCAAGCTAAGCTTCTTTGAAGCCTACACATTTATTGAGTAGTCATCAGAGCTTGTTAACATGCCAATTTTTATGGTTAATGTATGCCAGATGCGGCTTTAAAGGGCCAACAGATACCTTGATGATGCTAAAAAAGAGTATCCTTGAGGTGTTCACAGGTGAGAAATTATGATCTAGAACTACAGAGCTTGAAGTGCTCTACCGGCCTATCTTTACGGCTCATTGATTGGAGCTATGGTGAAAAAATTATGGCAGATTGAAGTTTGAGTCAATTGCAAATTTTTACCGGATTGGGCAGCTACAGCTAAGGGGACATAAATGAAATGAATGCATGGGCCTAAAGTGCTCACTTTGTGGAGCACGTCCGTCTTTTCAAATTAGTGATCGGAGTTCCGGTTGCCAAGATATCTCCATATTAAATTTTCCCGGCGGCCAGTTTTGTGCCAGGTCGATCTCCTTGGACGGTGTGACATCTGGGAATTTTATAGGCTCAGAAGGGTTTGTATGCATTCTATGTAGCTTGAGAAGTCTATAAGAATTTACAGCTTGCCAATCGGAGTCCGCAGCAATAAGATATTAATGTTTGAAGTTGGTGACAACGATCGATGATGACGTACCAGATGACTTTTGGCAAGTTTGGCAACCTCAATTAGTGGGCCCACAAAGTTTTGGACAGTGGCTTTACAGTTCTTGATGAGTTATTTGTCCGAAATGTTGTCTCCTATAGTGTGCAACCATGTCGAGTCGAAGAAAAAAGTTGTGCTCTACAATGCTTGAGCCGGTGCAATGCTTGGGCTAAAGTCTTTGCCCAAAGTGGTGCTCTTTGAGGGCCACCCACCCATGAACCATAAGGTTATTGGCCGCCCAAGGGAGGCTGCCCAATGGAGAAAGATGTGTTGCTTGGCAATGCTTTGGTCGATATTTATGCCAAATGTGGTGTCCCTTGAGGGGAACCGGCTGCCCAAAAGGCCTAATGGCCGCCCAAGCAAATTAGGGGTAAGTGGGTGTGAATGGGAAGAAAAAAAGAAGGGAGACATGGCGAGCAAGGGGCTTAGGCAGCGTGAAAGTGCAGGGAGGAGCTCGCGCTGGGGGCATTGTTGCTCAGACGGCGGCGCCCAAGAGACGCAAACTGCTCGGCATGGCATGGTGCATATTTTCGGCTCTTGTTTTGACGGTTTTTGTGCACCCTAGATCCGACCCTACCACTTCAGCAAGAGCTCTTCCCACCTAGCAACGACGGTGCCATCATTGCTTAGGGGTAAGAGGGGGGTTTAATAAAGCAAGGGGATATGAGGTGTCGATAAGAAGGAGGGTAACGAACGAAGGGATAGAAGGCGAAGGAGAAAGGAGGTCGGCTAGGGAGCTTGGCTTGGCGATCGAGGGAAGCTTGGCAAGGAGGAAGAAGAAGGATTTGGTGAAGGAGTCGGAGCTTGGTTTGGCAAGGAAGCGGCTCTCTCTCTCTCACACTCTCACTCGATCCCTCTCTTTGGCTCTTGACCTTGGTGAAGCAAGGGAGACGGAGAAGAAGAAGCTCAAGAGTTCTCTCTCTCAGGACCGTGAAGCAACAAAGGGAAGCAAGCTGAGATGTTGTGATCGGCAGGCAAGGGATAGAAGTCTGAGGTTAAGCAACAAGAAGAGGGAGCAATAAGCAAGAAGGAGAGGATAACCTCTCTCTATAGTATTTGGGAAATACAAGGGCACTAGGCAGGGAATTTTTGCTAGATGCTTCCTTCCTAATTAGCTTCAAAGGCTCTAATGGTAGGCATAAGTGGGAAAATTGCAGTCTTGGTCTAATTTGAGAGCATTAAACTCTCTAAAATCTATCAGTGCCATTAACAACAAACATTTGTATTCGAATTCCACTTTGGCTAATTATTAGCAGCTTAAAGCATTCAGGTTGTCAACTGTAAGCATTTACGGTGTCGTCGATGTCTTTTACTTGTGTTGTGAATCTTGTCTCTTTTATTTTCCCACAGCGAGTAGTCCGATGCTGACCCGGCTCACCTCGCAAGCCCATTATCCTCGACACCAGATCAAACACCAAGGAAACAATGTCATCGCTACAAAAATAAAATGCATCAAAAGTGGATTCTAAAATCCTTGGTGGAAATGCAACTAGAATAAGCATCCTCATATGTGGATCCCATATGTGAAGAAAAGACTCAGCCAAGAAGAACACAGCCATGTCAACGAGCTACTAACGCTCTAATTAAGTGGATACCAAAGTTACCCCATAAATAACAATCCAAGAGAAAACAGAAGGTAACTTTCCATAACCAACCAAACCACAAAGGGAAAGTTCTAGAATGCAACCTTGCTGAGGATAGCAACGATAATGATGACACTTATGACATTCCCTACCAGCAACTCAGGTCATCACTATCACTAGCAACTTCTGTAACAACTAAAGAAGGCCAAAAGAAAAGAACAACAAGTCAAAACCAAAAGTTTGACAAATTTGGATACCAAAGAGCCAGCTTGGCCAAAAAGAGGTATGGTTTAAGAAGACGAAGATCTCTAATGAAAAATCACAAGATCCAATGCCAACAAAAAAACAGTCAAAGCCTGCAAGAACATCTAAGAAAATCACAAAATTGCAAGCTTTCACAGGGTTTCAAAGAAGTTGATTCAAGCACAAAAAGGTCAGGAATTTATTTGGATTTCAAAATAGTTAAAGTATCAACTCCCAAAGTTTGAATCCTATCCCCAATCAAGAGTACAAGGGCTGAAGCAAAGACCGCTGAAGATTCACACAAAGACAAGGTGGATCCCAAAGAAGTCTCTTTAAACACAAACAAAGGAGGGACAAGTATGGGTTCCCAAACAAGCAACGTCAACAAAACAACCAGTAATCACAAAGAAGTGGATCCCAAAGGAAAACAATAACACTATTGTCACTACACCGCCGCTTGAATTCTTCAATTCCTTGTGTGGTTACAGTACACTTAGAAGAGAATCCACTCTGAGGAACAATGCCAAATATGACAACCAACCACATCACTAAACTGGATTCCAAAGAGACATCAAATAGATAATTAAGCCTTCAATAGAAATATCTCTACAACCTTCTTCAATTAAGCAAGCGACACAGGAGCTTTCAAAGACCATCATAATGCTTAGAATAGGAAGCCTTGCCAGGAAATTCCAATAAGCAAATTGCTTATGACCACATCTTCACTGTGTATGCATAATAGGGCTACATTATAAGGCCTGCATAGGCACAATTTTTAAATTTCCCAAGCACAACACATACCCTTGGTGATACCCTGTCGTTAAGGAGGACTCCAAATAGGAGGGGGGGAGGCATTTCAAATGCGGACCTAGTAATATGAATATTAGAGGTCAATGTTTTGTGACTTGTATTGAATTTTTGCGTTTGATTGTGATGATTTTGTGACAAAATTCAGGTATATGTCCTCATAATAGCGTTATAAGAGCATTACGGAGACAAAATCCATATATGAGCCCCTAGAGACATATGTACAGTGTACATAGCAGAAGGTCAATGCCACCACTAAGAGAGACCATTACCCCTTGCCATATTTGGAATATGTGCTTGAAAGATTTGCAGGCAAGGAAGCTTATAGCATTTTAGATGGTACTCTGGCTACAATAAAATCACAATTGCACTAGAGGACCAAGCAAACATTGCTTTTATAACCGAATTTGGAGTGTTCACATTTCATGTTATGGATTTTGGCTTAAATATTGCCCCTGCTACCTTCCAAAGGTTAGTAAACACTGCTTTTAGGAAATATTTGAGGGAGTTTTGCAAATCTTTCTTAGATGACCTTTGTGTTTATTCTTCTTGGAAAGAACATCTATCATGTTCACAAAAAGTGTTTGAAAAGTGTAGATCATATTGCATCTCATGAAACCCTTTCAAATGCCAATTTTGGGTTAAACATGGAGTCATTTCAGGGCATACAGTGTCCAAAAATGGGATTTCCATAGATGAGAGAGAAATTAAAGCCATTTCCAATTTGCCCCCACCTACAAACTATAAAGAAGTTCAAAGGTTCATGGGCCATGTTGGTTATTACCAGAGGTTTATTTTAAACTTTGCTGAGATAGCTGGCCCATTGTACAAGCTTCTTATTGAGTTCCACTGGACCGCGAAGTGTGACCATGCTTATGAGTTATTAAAAAAGTCCTTGACAAGTTCTCCTATCCTACGGGTGCCCAATTGGAATGTAATTTTCCATGTGCATATTGATGCATCAAACTTTTCTATTGGGCGTGTTCTAGCTCAACCAAGAGAATGTAAATTGGACTACCCCATTAGCTTTGCAAGTCGTCAATTGAATGATGCTGAGAGGGACTACACCGCTATAGAGCGGGAAGGTTTAGCTATGAGTTACAAAGTAAATAAATTTTTCTTCTACCTTTTTACCAACAAGTTTATTTTCTATGTGGATAATCAAGCGTTGTTGTATCTAGTGAATAAACCTTGTTCCACGGGAATAATTACATGATGGTTATTAAATCTTCTTGAGTTTGATTTTACCATTGTGGTGAGACCCGATAAAAGACATGTCATGGTGGATCATTTGTCTTGCATACCCAATGGTGAAGCCCCTACTGGAATCGATGATGAATTGATCAATACTTCCCTGTTCCTAGTCAAGACCATGCTTGAATGGAGTGAGAAGATTGGGAAATTTTTAGTTAATGGTTTTCCACCCAAAGAACTTCGCAAGGATATAGCTTGAAAACTATTAAATGAATGTGAACCTTATTATCTAATTGTAGGAACTCTATACAAGCTAGGAAAGGACGATATTCTTAGACGTTGTGCTCATGACGATGAGAATTTATACATACTGCAAGAAGCCCACATGGGTATACCCGGAGGAATTGTTTTAGGGAAACTCACTGCTAGAAACGTATTGCAATCAAGCTATTGGTAGCGTACCTTATTTAAGGATGCATCACTTTTTGAAAGGGATATGATGAATGCCAACGTTACAAGACCACACAACAGAAGAATAGGATGCCCTGACATCCTATTAAAGTGACCCAACCATTTGAAAAATGGGGTTTGGACTTTGTAGCCCAATTATTCTGGCAATTACCCGTAACATCCAATCTCGACATATTGTTGTTGCCACCGACTATGTGACAAAGTGGGCGGAAGCCAAGGCGACACACAAGGCTGATGCAAGGTCAATTGCTAAGTTTCTCTTTGAGAACATTATTACCCGATTGGTTGTCCCCTTGAGATTGTAAGTGACAATGATACTCATTCTATAAATGGAGTGATAAAGAAACTCATGAAAAACTTCATGATAGCCCACCATAAGTCTACACCTTATTATCCACAAGAAAATGGCCAAGCTGAGAGCACTAACAAGACTTTAATTTCTATCTTGAACAAAACAGTGGAAGCTCATTGCACAGATTGGGATTTTAAGCTGACATCAACTTTATGGGCTTATCCTACTGCTTATAAAGTGGCTAGTAATTGTACACCATTCAAGATGGTATATGGACAAGAAGCCATGGGAGTTTGTAATTTCTAGTCTACGGGTAGCTTCACAAGAAGGTTGGGATGGTAACCCTTTAGCTGAGCGTTTATATATACTTGAGAGTTTTGATGAAGAAAAAAAATTGGATGTGCAAAAATGCACTTATAGAGAAAGATAGGAGAAATAAAAGGTTTGAGCATCATTTAAAGAACAAGGATATCAAGGTTGGGAATAAAATCCTTATGTATGGAGTGAGTAATGAGAACTTGTCCATTATCATTTCCTCTTGTCTTTTTTAGCATCCATGTTTGTCTGCTTAAACTGTGATTGATAGCACAATGTTCAATACATTTGCTTAGTATTAAAAATTAGATTTAATATAATTTTATGTCATAAGTCCCTTGTCTAAGTTTATGATTCAAGAAGTCTGATTAAACTAGTGTGACCAAGAAAGACATTACAAATCTTATAACATAATGACATAAAATTATTAATAAAATTATGAGTCAAAAATAATGACCAAGAGGCACTAGAGGTCGACTATTAATACCAAGATTTAATATAATTTTATGTCATAAGAAAGACTATTAAACTAGTTTGACCAAGAAAGACATTACAAATTTTCTCTTAATGCCATGGGAAATGCCTTCCTAATTGTCAATGGTTACTTTAGGTTCGTAATCTGATATTATGAAGCATTGTGTGCAATGTACTAGTGCTTTCTAGTGGGATTATAAAGGGAGTTTATTATGATGATGAGCTTGGGGAGGGTAAGAGTTTCAATATGACCCCCCAAAGTAAAAAATTGAAATGCAGTGAAAAACAAACAAACAAAAAAACAAAATTGCCAAAAATGTAAAATCGTAAGCGAGAAGAGAAATCCCAGCTTGATTTGGTACTTCACTCACATATATTGCCTATGGTACTAGAGCCCTAAAGGTTCCCAGTGTGGACGTTTTTCCTTGAGAAGCAAAAAGCCCAAGGCATACAAAATAAGCACACACGTCAAAAATTGAATCAATGTGGAAAACACATTGGTGGGTCAAACAAAGGGAATAATTCAAGCAATGCTTTCATATGAAATTCCTTTTATCGTAGCTTAACTAGAAGGTCTTTTAGGTATAGCCTCTAGCCAGCCCTCGGACATGAAATACTTTACTCTCGCGATTAAACAACTTAATTGACTAGAGAGAATTGAGAAGCTGGCCATGGTATTAATAGTCGACCTCTAGTGCCTCTTGGTCGTTAAATTAGCGACCCTAGACTTGTTTATTTTTTGACCTTTACAAGTGCTTATGCGTTTGATTACACTTTAATGTTTACTCTTGAAAAATTGTTTAATATTCTGTTACTAATCAATCTATGAGTCTATTCACTGTATCTACTTTTTGATTATATGTTCTATGAGAATGCAATTACTGTACCATTTTTGGTTGATTTTGTAGTGTTCGAAGAAAGCTAAAGACATTTAATCTCAGATGCTCTTCCACCTCGATGAATGGGCTTCACCTCACTAGCTTCTGAGGACGGAATCAAAATCAGGAAATGGGGCATGTTAAACATTTACGGACACCTATCACCTTTGAAAAATGCCTTATCACTTTATTTGAGTCATGGACCGGGCTTGTCGTTCCTATAGGTGTGTATGTGACCGCTGATGACAAGCGAACCACTTATCTCATTTTTACATTATTTTTGCTATGATCGAACAGTGTGGACGCCCATGTGTGAATGGGTCAGATTCATATATTTGATTCATATAAAAGATCCATTTTGACCTAAAATCCTCATTTTGGAGGTGCATGCTAAAGAAGTGCTCTTGCTCTACCTCTACCTTCTTGTCCATTGTGTGCTCACGAGTGTGTGTGTGTGTGTATGCTTGAGAGAGAGAGAGAGAGAGAGAGAGAGAGAGAGAGAGAGAGAGAGAGAGAGAGAGATGTGTGTGTGTGTGTGTGTGTGTGTGTGTGAGTGATCAAGCATTGCGGCCGCATCGGCGGCGTCGAGACAGTTGAGCGTGGCCGCTACGGATCCCTCTTCTTCGCAGCACGGAATCCTTCACAACGACAAGCGTAGAGTGGTGAGTGACACACCATTGGCACCTTTTTGAGATTACCAGGATAGTTTGGTTGTGTGCTTGCAGCCATTTGTGGCTCGCACATAGTGTTCGGCAAGTCCCTAGCCTCTAACACGTGCGGTAGAAGTGCACATTTAGAAGCCTTCGACACGTGGGATAGAAGCGCACATTTTTTAAATGTGCACTCCTACCGCACATGTCGATGGCTGGGGACTTGCCGAACACTCTGTGCGAGCCACGAATGGATGCAAGCACACAATCAGACTATCCTAGTAAGCTCAAAGGGGCCAATGGTGTGTCACTCACTGCTCTACTCTTGTTGTCGTGAAGGATTTCATGCCGTGAAGAAGAGGGAGCCGTTGTCGCTGCACTCAAGCTCCTCGCCACCCCCGATGCCGTTGCAATGATGGATAACATACACTCTCTCTCTCCCTCCCTCTCCCTCTCTCTCAAGCACACACACACACACACACACACACACACACACACACACACACACACACACACACACACACACACACACACACACATGAGCACAGGATGGAGAAGAAGGTAGAGGTAGATCAAGAGCACTTCTTTAGAATGCACCTCCAGAATGAGGATTTTAGGTCAAAATGGACCTTTTATATGAATCTGAGCCATTCATACATGGGCGCCCACAATGGCTGGTCATAGCAAAAATAATGTAAAAATGAGATAAGTGGTGTGCCTCTCATCGGCGATCACCTATGCACGCACCTATAGGATTGACAAGCCCAGTCCATGGCTCAATTTCAATGCATTTTCTTAGTATCAAACATTAAATTCAATGTAGTTTTTTGTCATAATCACTTGCCTAGGTTTAAAAATCGAGCAGTCCTAAGCTAGTTTGACCAAGCTAGGCGTTAGAGATCTTCTCTTAATACCATGGGGAATGCCTTCCTAATAATCAATGGCTACTTAGGTTCTTAATTCGATGTAGGCAGCATTGTGTGAAACGTACTAGGGCTTTCTAGTGGGCTTAGTCCTTATTGACCTTTAGCTTAAGTATCATAAAGGGAGTTTACTAATTTGATGAACTTGGGGAGGGTAACAGTGTTATATGACCCTCCAAAGTTACAAAGTTAAAATGCTGGAAAGGAAGGAAAAAAAAAATAAAATCAAAGTGACACAATGTAAAATCTTAAGCTGGAAGAGAAATTTTAGCTTGATTTGGTATTTCACTCACATGTGTCGCCTATGGTACTAGAGCCCTAGAGGTCCCTAGTGTGGGTGCTTTTCCTTGAAAAGCAAAAAACCCAAGGCATACAAAATAAGCACACACATCAAAATTTACTTTGGGGGGTCAAAGAAAAGGAAATAAGTCAGGCGATGATTTCATGAGCAATTACTTTTATTGTAGCTTAACTACAAGGTCTTCTAGGTATAGCCTCTAGTCAGCCTTCGGACATGAAATACTTGGCTCTCGTGATTAAACAACTTAATTGACGAGAGAAAATTGAGAAGCTTACCCATGGTATTAATAGTCGATCTTTAGTGCCTTTCGATCGCTAAATTAGCGATCCCGAACTTGTTTAGTTTTTACTTTTACAATTGTTTATGCGTTTGATTATATTATAATTTAATGTTTATTACTGACAAATGGTTTAAAATTTTGTTACCAATCAATTTGTCTGACTACAACTGCATATGCTTTTTAATTGTATATGAGAATGCAGTTACTGTGCCAATGTTGTTTGATTTTGTAGTGACTGAACAAAGCTAAGGACATTCATCTCAAATGCTCTTACACCTCGACGAATGAGCTTCAACTCAATAGCTTCCGAGGACGGAATCTACATGAGAAAGGGGGGCATGTTAACCCTCACGCACATTCCCATCACCTACGAGAGACATCGTATTATTTATTTGGTAGAGTCAGGGACCGTGCTTGTCCGTCCAATAGGAAAAGGGTAAGAGTGATCGCCGATGAGAGACGCACTCTAACAGGAACATTCAAGGGTTAATTGGCTAAGTATGGGTGCCCAAGTGTGAATGGGGCGAGCTCATATAAAAGTCACCTAAACCTAAAAATCATTCATTCTCTCATTTGTGCAATTGAAGAGTGCTCTTGCTCCATCTCCATCTTCTTCTTCTTCATCTCCTTGTGTGTGTGTATTTATGCGAGAGAGAGAGAGAGAGAGAGAGAGAGAGAGAGAGAGAGAGAGAGAGAGAGAGAGAGAGAGAGAGATAGATAGATTTTATTATCGTCCTCGGAGGTCAAATATGACCTATGGGACCAAAGTTACATGTGATGTAGTATGTGTATGGCTGATGAGTGACTCTCGATGCTCCAAAATTGTAGTGATGAGAGTCGCAATGGAGAGCCCACACTTTGGCTGGGAGAGGAAAGTGTGTAGGTCTAAGTTATGGCTGAAAATGTGAGAGAAGCAAGTTCGGATGTGATCAAAAGCTGAGCACTCTAGTAGTGTGTGGTACTCAGACTCTCGAACTTGCAGTGAGAATAATGTGCACAATCGATTTGACTCTTCTCCATTGCCCCAACGCCCTATCTCGCATCGAAGGAAATGGGAGCTAAGCCGAATTGCTGCGATAGTGCGTATCGCGGACAAGGGAATAGGCTCAAGCATGTAAGTGTGAGTACGGTTTCCTCTCTCAGCGAAGAACATGGTTTTGTAGTTGGGGGCAATATAGGTGGTGTAATGTATGAAGCGTGACCCACCGGATTTCTCCCAAGCCGTAATACATTGGCGTTGTAGAAAAGCTTCATTCACTTGAGAGTCAATTGAAGCATCATGTAGCAAGTGTAATGCATCCCATCTCCCAAACCACTTCTTTATGTCTTGCATCCATCCCGTGCTCAAGATCTTGCTTTTATGCGTCTTTTGAACTTTTTTGCTTGCTTCCCATGCAATTGTAGGAAGTCGATGTGAGGGGTTTTGACGCATCTTTATCATGTACTCCACAACCCTTTCCATGCCCATAACCTCAATTGGAAGAGATCCCGACTCAAGAAGTAGGAGCATATATGGTGTTTGTGTCTTAACTTGGAGAAAGTTTGTAAGAAAACGCTTTTGGACATTCTCAAACTCTTTCCAAGTAGACTTTGAGATGCTCCCGCCCCACACTTCAACTCCATAAAGAAGAACCGGTGTCACCAATGCATCAAAAAGATACTTCTTGAGAACCCAACACTTGATGTTTCCCGCATTACACATGTTCTCAAATGCATAATATGCTCTCTTTCCCGCTTCCAAACGACGCATAGCACATTCATGCCACTTGTGATTGGATGGAACCTCAAGGCCAAGGTACTTAAAGCTCTCAACAACTTCAAGTGTCTCGTTGTTGTACACAATGCATGGCTTCTCCTTATGGTTGGTTTTCACAAGCATAACCTTTGTTTTGGATTCATTTACAATCAGCCCACTATGCAAGCAAAAGTTCTCAAGGACAACCATAAGCTTTTGTGCATCTCCTAAAGTGTGTGCTAGAAGCACTCCATCATCCGCATACAACAAAAGCATGATTACCGCATTGCAAATAGTGACCTCTTCAATGCCTTCTTCTTGCATAAAGTCAAGTACCATTTGTTCCAATTGATCGATGCATAGACCAAAGAGAGTTGGTGACAATGGACATCCTTGTTTAACCCCAATAGTGCTTACAAAAATTTCTGAAATTTCTCTTCCCATGCGCAATTGACAAATCACCTTCTCATAGATTCGAGAAACCGCAAGCATAAACTCACTTGGCACTTCGAGTTCTTCCATTCTTCTCCACAAATTGTTACGTGGAATCATATCAAAGGCTTTCTTAAAGTCCACAAAACAACAATACAATCGCTTGCCTTTCAACCGACTTTCCTCCATGAGAACACGAAGAGTGACAAGATGATCAATGGTGCTATGGCATCGACGAAAACCCGCTTGTCCCTTTGCACGCTTGTCATTCTCTTCATCCCAATCACTCAATTTCATCTCCATTATGCACCCAAACAACTTCGCCATAAGAGACCCAATCATTATAGTCCGGTAGTTGCTTACATTCTTTACATCCCCTCCTTTATGCAAAGGCTTAACCCAATTAGTACTCCAATCATAAGGCACACCATGTTGAAGTGCAAGGTTGAACATATCACACATCCACTCATGGGTAAAATCTCCCGTCCATTTGATCATCTCCGGCTTGATACCTTGAAGATCTCCCGCTTTGCGAGTGGCCAACTTTTCAAGCCCACCGCATACATCCTCAATAGTAAAAAAAGACGGCATACATGGGAGTGAACCATAAAATGACATTTTTTCAGTATTTTCTTGCTCATATAATTGCCTACAATGTGTGTACATATCCACTAGACTCAAGTTACCAAAATTCTCAACCCGCTTGCCTCTCAAGTTTCTCCAAAATCTTCCACATGCATGTGCCTTTTCTTGGACTTGAAATTCTTGTTGCTTTACTTCCCATCTTCTTCTCTTCTTTTGAATCAATGCCTTGTATGTATGCAAATGACTTTGATAGTTGTCTTTGTCCATAGTTGCATCAAGCTTTATCAAGGACTTTCGAGCATCTTGACATTCTTTATCAAACCACCTTTTGCGTGATCTATCTTTGTTGATACCATGGAGATGCTTTATGGAAAAGCATTCTTCCGCACAAGAACAAATAGCTTTCTTGAAAGCTTCCCATTTAGTTTCCAATGGTGCATCACATTGAAGCTTTGTCATCCATAATTTTTGCTCAACCATTTCAATGTACATTGGTGCCCGTTTGAAATCCATACATAGTGATAACTTCTCTTTCCTTTGGCTGAGATTATCATGCTTAGTTGCTTCTCCACATGAAAGGTCAATACATAAGGTGCGATGGTCGGATTCCGGGGTCCATTGACCAAACATAAAACTCTTTATGCGATACATGATGGCTTCACAGAGTAGCATATAGTCAATCACACTATCCCCATTATGTCTTCTACATGTAAATCCATTGGTTCCACTCCACAAAGATACACCATTGGCAATGAGCATACCCGTGCTATTACACATGTGTAAAAGTAACTTTCCATAGTGATCCGGCTCTTTCTCATCCATTGAAGTACGATCATACAAGTGAACTTTCTCCAACTCCCTTGAAATGTATGGCATATCAAATTGTTGAGTATCATGTTGCAATGTTTTTGTGCGAGCATTCATATCCCCAAATACAATAACATCACCTTCACCTTTGAAATAAGCAATGTCCTCTTCCAAATCAGAAAATGGTTGATCTCTATCCATGCAAGCATAAAAGGGAGAATCATGATGAGGAATGTAGCAACCGGCTACAAAAATGGGTGCTCTTTTTGGTGTCATAATTTTCAGCCATACATAACGTTTGTACTTGTCATCTTTCACAATTGATACAAAATCTTCCAATCCTTTCTTAACCATACATGCTAACCCTCCTTGTCCTCTTCGTTGCTTGAGATTCTTTGACCACATCAATGAATGTACATTGTAATCCTCCAAGCCGTTAATCCTTTGTGTATCATGCTCCCAAGTTTCAACAAGAAGTACAACATCGGCTTTGCTTGTTAGTTCATCAATGCCAACCCCCGCATTCCATGGGTATCCATTACAATTCCAAAAGCATATTTTCAATTGTAACTCGGTCTCATAGGTCACGCATCCCTATTTGCTTGAGAGACTTGCCTCCTCCTTGGGCACATTTTCTTCATGAGAGATCTCCTTGTTTTTATTATTCTTTTCCTCATATGCCTTGCGACGCATATTTTGTTGCTTAATAGTGCGATCTTCACATACAAAACATTTTGTATCCCTCAAATAGATCCAACTATTATCAAGGATAATCTTTCGCTTGGTCTCATCCGGCATGGTGCATACAATTGGCCGTTCTCCCGAGCGAGGAGCTCCTTGCTTCCCCACTCTATGTGCTCCATAGACCATAACTCCGGACATGCCAAAGTGGGTTTTGAAGAAATCTTCAATAACAATGGCAAGAGAAGGAGGTGTCTCTAACTTCTCTTCGGGAATTCCACGAATAACAATGTTCTTGGAACGTCGCTCCCGTTCCTTCAACTCCTCCACATCCACATTCTCAACATTCTTTGTTTGAACCATAGCTTGCATGAGTGAGGAATTAGAAACCACATTGCTACCACATACATCAGCCCAAGACTTGTTTGTGCATACATTTTTCATGTCGCATACATCCCGGCTCATAGTGTCAAATTTCTCCTCTTTCAATACATGGTTATGCTCTGCTTTGCTCATCCGCTCCTTCAAAGCATTCAAGTCCACAAGAGAGCGTTTACATTCCTTGACTTCCTCTTCAAGTTGCATCAAACGTGTTGTTTGCATCTCAAGCGTCCTCTTGAGATTCTCATTCTCAACCACAAGTACCCTTAGTGTGCCATTCTCCATTGCAAGTGCTCGTAAGTCTTCGCCTTGTTTGTTTACGGTCTCTTGCAATGATACCAAGTACGCCATGATCATGGTTTCCAATGTCGTTGGTTGGGTGGTTGTGTTGCTATCTCCACACTTAGGAGATTTTGGATCATTTTCCACAATGGTTGTGGACCTTGTTGAAGAAGAAGAACCCTTGCGAGTGCCGGAAGACATTGTATGTAAAATAGGAGATGAGAATCAATTTTGTCGAACCTGTTCACTTCGGAAATGCTGCTACAGAAACACCTTCCATAACTCTGAAAATTTCTGTCTTTACATCAATGCGTAGAGGACTTCGTGCTCTTCGATTGAGGCTATAGATCACCCAAATCGGAGTTCGGATGAAGAAGTTATGATCAAAAGAGTGGACTGCTGTCTAATAGGTCAAAAAACGGCTGCACTGTGTGTGTGTGTGTGTGTGTGTGTGTGTGTGTGTGTGTGTGTGTGTGTGTGAGAGAGAGAGAGAGAGAGAGAGGGAGAGCGATAGAGCATTGTGATGACGCACGACGACGGCGAGGCGGTTGAGCGCGGCACGGTGGTAGCTCCTTCTTCTTCGCGGCGAGGAATCCTCCACGAAGGCAAGCATAGGGCGGTGAGTGACACACCATTGCTCTATTGTGCTTGCTAGATTAGTCTAGTTTTGTGCTTGGAGCCATTTGTGGCTCGCACACAGTGTATCGGCAAGTCCCTTGCATTGACACGTGCGATAGACGTGCACAATGTGGCAAGGGTAAATGGGAAAACGGTGAGCAGGAGTAGATTTGGCACACCTTTGGAGATTCTTTCTGATAATGGTCCAGGGTTCAGGAAGGGTTTACTCATGGAAGTTTGTGAAGAGCTTCACATTCTACATTGTCATAGCACACCCTACTACCCACAGTCAAATGGTTTGGTAGAGAAGGCTAATGGTGTCATTGCAGGCATCATAACAAAGATGGTTAAAAACAACACAAAGTTGTGGGATGAATTCTTGGATGGAGTATTATGGGCATATCAAAACACATATAGGGAAGCCACAAAGTTCACGCCATTTCACTTGGTCTATGGTCAAGAGGCTTTGCAGCCAATTGAGCTCAACGTTTCAACAATGCGACTTCATGGCAAAGCAGCAAAAGCTAATCACAAAGCATGGATAGATCAACTTCTTATCTTAGCTGAGCTTGAGTGGAAAAGAGAAGCAGCTTACAAGTGCTAAAGGAGGAAAACAATGCAAGCAAAGGAGAAGCTTGATAAGAAGGTCAAGGAAAAGGGTATCAAGGAAGGTGGACTGATGTGAAGATATGACAATTGAATTGACAATAGGTTTGATGCCAAATACAACACTAGATGGCAAGGTCTACATGTGGTCAAGAAATATTTTAATTCAAGTTACTATTAACTCATGGATTTGGACAAAAATGAAAACTCTAAGAAGGTGAATGGGTATCGGTTAAAACCCTACTTGAGTCTCAATTTACCATCGGGTCTACAAAAGCAGGATCAAAGATCTACACTATCATGTAAGCGTTGTCAATCAACACATGCGTGCAACTCAAGAAAGATGATGATAGGATACAAAACGAAGATTGCAATGAGCCAACAAATATCTCCAAGATATTGGAACCACATTCATTGGAGAAGACGCCTTTTGATGGTACATGAATGTACCATCATCTTGGGGGAGGGCTAATGATAGCTGTTTTTTGGCTATTCGGAATTGCCATAATGATCTACCTCACCCTATCAAAATCACTCAAACACTGTGGCTATCCTCACACTTTCACTGTACATAGGCATGTGTGAGCTAGGGGACTTTCTCCATATCTCCTTTAAACCCTTAGCTGGCTAGTCATTGGGCTAGTTAAGCCAAATAAATCAATAAAAATAAAAATAAAAATATATTATGGTCCATTTGTGTGTAAATATTTCATGGTATATAGGGCCTAAAATAGACATTTTTCATAATTATTTTGGTATTTATTTAAATATTTTTACCTAGGTATGCGTTATTTGCCTAAGTATGCTATGTACAATGACTCACCATTACCACATCTTTTTAAATAATTTTTCATACTCTTGTTGGAATTAGGGTTGCAAGAAAACACACACTATTTGGAGAAGACAAAAGAAGCTCAAGACACACATTCGAGAGTGTTTTACTTAGTGTGCAATGGAAAGATAGATAATCCTAGAATGATGGGCATATATATAATGGACAGGAAAAAATGCCCCGGTGGTACTAAGTGTGTTCACACACATCACTACCACATGTATATGGTAACAAATCCCCTTGGAGTGATGTGGTGAACAAGAGCTGGCACATAGAGTAAAGAGAAGTGCCATGCCCTGAATCCACAAAGGGGAATAAGCCCAAAGCTTTGCAAAAAGCTTCAAACTTCTCACGAGACAATGCCTTTGTGAAAATATCTGCAAGGTTGTTCTGTGTTGGCACATAAGCCAAGCTGATCTCTCCTACTGAGAGCCTCTCCCTGACCTAGTGGGTAATGCACCTCAATGTGCTCTGTGCGAGAATGAAAAACTGGGTTCCTCACAACTGCCAATGCGCTCTGACTATGAGTGTAGATAGTAATGGCAGTGTCGTGTCCAACACCCAATCAGTCATAAGGCATCTAAGACATACACACTCAACTGTAGCTATGAAGATTGCCCTGTACTCAACCTCACAACTAGAAGTGGCCACAATAGGTTGCTTCTTGCTCAACCATGATATGCATGAGCTGCCAAGCATGAAACAAAAACCACTTGCAGACACTTGTGTGTCAAAATAACCAGCCAATCTGAGTCCGATAAATCATGTAAGTCTGGTGGCAATGATCTCTCCTTGGGATAAAACAAGCCACGATGTAAAGTGCCACTCAAGTAGTGAAAAATCCTCTTGACAGCTTGCCAATGCTTAGACTGTGGGCTATACGTAAATCTAATGACCTGTGAGACTGCAAGTTGAATATTCGGCCTCATGTTGCATACATAAATGAGGCATCCAACAACAGTTTGGTAAAGAGTGACATGTACAAGATCACCAGCATCATGAAGACTCAATTTCAAACATGTTTCCATGGGAGTGATAGTAGGTTTGCAATCCTCAAGTCCAAACTTACATAGCAATGTCTCTATGTAATTTTTTTGACACAAGGAAATACCACCATCACACTGCTTAAGCTGTATACCCAAGTATTGATGCAATAGCCCCAAATATTTCATCTTGAAAGTAGCATTCAAATCAGCCTTAAATTCAGCAATATGTCTCTCATTTGGTCTAGTGATCAGCAAATCATCTACATAAAGAACCACAATGAGAAGTACATCACCTTCACGCTTTACATACAATGTGCTTTTTGCTTGACTATTACAAAAGCCTTGTTTGACCAAATGAGGATTAGCCTTCTCATACATAGCACAAGGAGATTGCTTCAACCCATACAAATATTTGTTACATTTGCACACCTTATCCTCTTGTCGTTTCTTGACAAAACCCACGAGGCTGCATTACATAAACTTCCTCAAATATGTCACCATTCAAGAAAGAAGTAACAATGTATGATTGATGTACATCCCAACCAAAATGAGCTACCAATGCACATAGAAAAAGCATAGTAGTCATATGACAAGTGGGAGCAAAAGTCTCTTCATAATCTATGTCTTTTTGCTGTGCATAACCCTTTGTAACAAGTCAAGCGTTATAGCTATCGATCTCACCATCCGGCTTGCATTTCAACTTGTAAACCCACTTTGTACCAATGGCCTTTTTGCAAGGAGGCAAATCACATAAAGTTCATGTGTCATTTTCTATAAGTGCATCATATTCTATTTGCATGGTAGCCATCCAATTTTTTGAATTATGTGCTTCATCCAATGGCAGAGCTTCATCAAAATCATGTAAGCTAGACACAGCCAAAGCATATTAATCTGATTCATAAGATGCATGGCGACATCCTGAATAAGTGCGACTAGACAAAGGTGAATCCAATTTATTGTCACGCAATGTATGCGCCAGCCATTTTGTAACCTTTGCTTTCAGCGTTCTATAATAAAAGGCTTTCTATAATGCCATGCTTCATATGGAGTAATGGATCGCAAAGATTTCGTAGGACACCTAGTAAGTATATAAGTGGAACACATGATGGCCTCAAGCCAAAATGAATGCAGCAAAGCTTGACTTTTGACCATACATCATGCCATTTCCGTAAGTGACCTAGTTTTCCTCTCAGCAATACCATTTTGTTGAGGTGTATAAGGCACTGTACATTGGCGTTTTATCCCACGACTAGCCAAAAAATGCATTAAATTCATGAGACATATTCTCCCCCCCTCAATCAGAATGGAGGGTGCCCATAATACATTTTAATACATTTTCAGCCATAGCCAGAAATTTTTTGAAGCACATAAAAATTTTGGACTTTGCTTTAAGCGGATACACCCATGCATGCCTGGAGTACTCATCAATGACAGTCACAAAGTAAAGGTAATTGCCCAAGGATGGAGTTTGCATGGGTCAACAAACATCACTATGTACAAGCTGCAACCTGCATGTGGCCCTAATTGAACCATCCTTTGGAAACTTCAAACACTGCATCTTACCCAAAATACAACCTTCACAAACATGTTTGATGGGTGCTTCAACCATATTAGATTTCTACAAACGTAGCAAACTTGCAAAATTCAGATGACCAAAACGTGCATGCCAAAGTTTTGCATCTGAAATAGCCTTTTAATCCACAATGGCATTTGCAAAAATCTCCCACACTTGTCATACAAAGTGAGCTTATATAGTTCAGGACATAAAATGCCAGATGCAACAATTTCATCACCGAAACTGAGATCATGTACAGTACATCTGTCATCCACAAATTTGGCTACAAGACCAAGTCTAGCAAATGCAGATACAAACAAAAAATTATTCTTGATCTCAAGTACATAAAGTGCATCAACAAGTGTGAAAGAGCTGCCATTTGTATTAGTAAGCACAATCTTTCCAACTCCCTAAACCAGATAAGAGGCATTGTTGGCACAAGTAAGTGAATTCCCATGAGGGATAGACTCAAGAGAGGTGAACAAATCATGATGTGAGGTAATGTGCTTTGTAGCACCACTGGCAAAAATACCACACATGTGAATCTGCAGCAATTGACATGCTTGCATCATGGAAAGCATAATTATAGGTACACTCTGCACTAAAGCCCATTCTGCATCAACATCAGCATCATAGTCTCCTTTCACACAAGACTCAATAATAGCTGCATTTGTAGTGGAACCAACATTTGTAGTGGAACCACCCTCTTTCTTCTTACCCTCTTTGTCCTTCAACTTAGGACACTGTTTGATGAAGTGATCATTAGCTTTACACCAGAATTTCCAGACGAATTGCTGCGAGCAGAAGCATTAGGAACATGTGATTTTCCACTTGCAGAAGAACCATGAGAAGTGGTTTCATTACTGTTACTACCCTTTCTTTAAGCAACAATAAAAGCCTATTCAATTTCACGTTGTCTAGTTCTATTTTTTTCTAAAAAGCGACTCTTGCAATAGCAATGTGCATGCAATGAATTAAACTTGACAACTTCAAGATTTTGTTGGGTCATAAGTCTCCAAGTACTAGCAAAAGTCTGGTAAGAGTCTGGCAAGGCATCAAGAACAGTCTGCACAAAGGAACTATCTAAAATGGCTTTGCCTGCAAAAATAAGTTGCTCATTGATATCCTTGACACCATCAAGGAAAGTGTCCATATCATCCTCCTCATGCATAATATTTGACTCCAGTTCTTTACGTAGCAATGCAATTTTTGCCTCATTGCGGCTTGCATAAAAACCAGCCAAAATATCCCAATATTATTTTGCAGATTTTGCTAAATGAATGTGAGTAGTAATGGTGCACTTTACAGATAACGCAATCAACGCATGAGCTTGCGCATCCTTTACATCCCAACGAGCTTGTTCTTCCATAGGCAAAACAACTCTAAGAGAAACAATCTTTGCAGCAAGACCTCCAACATCCTCAACATTGCCTGTATCCTTAGAACTAGGACGTACATCAATGCCCTGCGCATTGTTCCAGAAGCCCTTTGACAAAATGTTGCATAATGTAAGTCCACATAGGGTAATTGTCCCCATCCAATCTGTCCTTTGCAGCAAATATGTGAACACATCTATGTTGTTGTCAACCATGGTAAATGCTGCACTTGATGTGAAAACTGTCCGGAAAGAGGAGAAACAAAGTGGAAACAACACGTGCTATATAACAAAAACAGTAGAAGATTGTAAGGGACCTATTATGAAAAAAGGGACACTGACAAAAATTCTACACAAAATGACAAAATAGCCTGTGCAATATTGCCTGTAGTGGAAACGGAGGCCGAAATGAGTCCGAATCAGAAATTTGAGCAGACTTAGCTCTTCGAGTCCTCTTGAAATTTTTGTTGACCTATGAACGCTCTCCAAAGCTCATTGAAATTGGAGAAAGTGAGCATGGGGTGTGATGGAATTGTTGTGGCGACTAAGCCTGAGAGGACGCAACCTGCTCTGATACTCATTGCTGGAATTAGGGTTGCAAGAAAACACACACATCTTGGAGGAGATGAAGGAAGCTCAAGGCACACAGCCGAGAGTGTTTTACTTAGTGTGCAATGTAAAGATAAATCGCCTAGAATGATGGGCATATATACAATGCACGGGGGGCAAAACCTCCTAAAGAGGGAAAAAATGCTCGGGCGGTCCTAAGTGTGTTCACACACATCACTACCACATGTATATGGTAACAACTCTTTACTTTATAAATAGATATTCTCATGCAAGCCTCTCTACATCTTGGTATGAACCCACTCTGAGAAACAATCACAAAAATACCTTCCACCCAGTCATTCCCTTTTACTAAATTATTATTTTTTCACATGCATTTTAATTCCTTATTTCTTGTAAATAGTCCTACATCAATAAAACAAGTGAGGGTCATTTGATTCAGTTTATTTTCATATATTTCTTTTTTTCATTTTATATTTATATAAAACTGACACTATTCTAGATTTCACGAATTGTTTATATACTAACCTATTGTTTCCCATCATATTCATATATCATATTTGTGAATAATCCTAATCCATGCATATTTTCAAACCTTCATACTCTCATGCAAGGAGGGGCTCACTCTTGGAGGATTATGCAAATTCAACAAAAGGGGGGCCACTGTTAGGAGAAAAAACAAGCATTTTGGCAGAATTTTTGGCATCCACCTCCACTCCAAATTTGAGGAAGTGATCAAAATAGAACATTTAGCTCACAAGCTGAATAATCACCTTAAATTTTTTCATAATATTAGGAGTTGCCACCGGTGAGATATGATTTTTTTGGTGGACCCCAATGTGCCTACTTTTTCTCACAAGTCACCCTAGTCTTCTCTCACCTTCCTTCACACTTCACACACACACACACACACACACACACACACACACACACACACACACACACACACACACACACACACACACACTCATTTCTCTCTATCCCTCCCTCAAACCTGCACCTTCCATGGTTTCTCTCACCCTGTTCACCATTAAGCTCCCCTCTCACCTCCATTAGCTCTCATATAAACTTTACAAATACATACACCATCTCTATGCCTCTCTATTACCTCTAAATCAAAATTCCTTCTTACCTCTTCTCTATATACATAAAGTTCAACATGTAAAACCATGCTTAATTTCTACTAATTGGGGTCTCATCAACCAACATCCGCATTTTCATCATGGTGATCCAACCTTGGTGATGACAACGTAAGAAGAGAAGAGGAAGAAGAGGACCGGCAATCATTTTTGAGAACTTACATAAGTAAGTTCAAAACTTCTTCAAAGCTTCACCATCACAAGGATTCCCTTACTTCATTCAACCATCCATCTCATTCTACCCATTGTAATATAACATTAACTTTTTAGTGATTACTAACACTAACCACTAACATACTACTAACACAAAATAGCCCATTGACCTAACCATCAAAGGCACCTCACCTCAAGAAATGTGCATAGTAAAGACTCTCTCTCTCTCTCTCTCTCTCTCTCTCTCTCTCTCTCTCTCTCCTTCCTTAAAACTCTACTTTCACCTTATCTACATCAATAACGCTCTCTTTTGAGACCACATCCATGACTTAAGCACACAAAGAAGGCCCGCAATGTTTTGATATTCAAAAGAAATCCTAAATCTTGATTTGATTAGCATGTAAATATGGTTATCAATAACCTTAATGAGGGTCTCCAACCTATAAATAGGACCCTCTCCTTCTTGTAAATCATCCCCAAGCTCTCACATAGCACCCCAACACTCTATACACTAGGAGTATTTATGTGTAGTTATCACCTTGTGAGCTTCACACTCAGTGTGAGAGAAGCTTTGATGCAACAAATTGCAAAGTGAGAGAGTGTGAGTATCCTTTTTTTTTGGGCAAAACTCACAATTGTGAGTGATTTATATTAAGGAACCCATAGAATTACAATGACTTGTCATGCTCGTGTTGAGCCATGACATCATCCAGGGACCATAATTACAACCATCCCAACTCGCCCCCTTATCCTTGATTCACAAGGTCCATTATCATGTTCTTGGACTTTTAATTACTGATAGCCAAGATTTTCCCCCATCCTAGGCATACCCTCTGCTGACAACAAGGCACAAATAGTCCTAGACCAATCCTCTGAGTGTTGCTTGTGCCCGAGCGTCCAAATTAGCACTTTGCTTTCTTGTATAATTTCTACGAAGCTTGCCACCTCAAGACCTTCCTCAAACACACGGCGGTTCCTTGTCTGCCATACATTATGCAAGAAGAAGTACCTGACGATTTGAGTGCTGATGAGGATGGCATGAGCCCCTGACTTCTTCCCTCCAAGGAATAGATCATTCTTGTAAAAACCAATTCTCCATGTTCTTTGGATCCACTTGCATATTTTCCCTGCGAGGCCTTTTGATAGTTGGGCAATCCATGAAGAGGTGGGCCATATCTTCACTAGCCAACCTGCACCCTAAGCATTGATATGACCCAATCCCTCTTTCTTGAATCTTCACCCCTGTTGTTAGAGCACCCCAAATTACCTTCCATAAAAATACCTTCACATACTACGGAACCTTTGGTTTCCAGATGTTCTCCATTACTTGCTCCCACCTTTCCTCCGGCCATTGTTTTTTCCATATCTTGTTAAGGGGGCTAGACCAATTCTTCTTTTGCATCATTGTATGGTAGATGTCTTTAGGATGGGGTTTCCCTAAGAGACTACTTCCGGCCATTTCCAGGCGTTCCAGTCGAACTCCGACTCATAGATAGGCATCACTAAATTGTCAAGCTCTATTTTACATGCTCTTTTACTATCAACAATTGAGGTTTTGGTGCTTCAAAGGCGTGCTTGGTTTTAGGATCTTTGTGCTTCCACTTGTGTAAAGCTCTTTGGTCAATGCAAGGTGACTCGTGTCTTTTGAGTTCTATCATTTGAGATTGTTTGAGAAAGTGCCAAATTTGTGTCCATTGTAAGAGGGTATTGTGGTGAGAGGTCTCCCACACCCTAAGACATTGTGCGTGTGTGTTGGAAATGTTTAGCATTCACTACACATTGGGTTAGTTTTTGTAGAATCTTTATGGTAGCATTGTAACGAACCATCTCCATTTGCAAGTTACAAACAAGGTATTATGCAAGTTTCATTTCTCTTGCTCTTCCCTTTGCTCTAGCTCTCTCTTACTCCATTTCATGTTGGTCTTGGTGTGAGATTGTTTGTGTGTGTTTTTTTTGTCCACCTCTTCTTGGTTTGTGACAAAATATCTCTTGCGTCCTAGTTCGCATCCCATAACTAGGTGGTGCCACTTCACTTTTTTGGTTGTGGGCTTGTTGTTTCTTTTTCTTGCTTGTGGTTGCCCCAGTCCCAATTGAGCAGCACGAGAGCCTTGAAGAGGGGTGTTTAAAGGTCGCCTCTCTTGTTGCCCACCTCGAGTCACCTCACCATGAGTACTGAGATTCTAGTCTAGTTGTAAGGGATTTAGCTTATCAACTTGGATTGTAATGTGGGACCTCTACATCCACAACCATGAACGATAGTCTCCCCCCTCACTTCTATTGCTCATATCCTTGCCTCTTTGGATTGGAGTAAGATGTTGTTGATGGAACCAAGAACCAAACCAAGAACCAAGGAAAGCCTAACTATGAAGTTGCCCCAATCTTTCTATTGGGGAACCTACACACATCCTTATGATTGTTAGCCATCACGACCATCACAAAATATTTAGATTTACGGCTTAATATTCTAAATAGACTAGGGACAAGAGAGGGTGAGTAAAGCTAGAGAATAATGAGCACCTCCTCCCCCCATGCCCCATGTTGGTATATATGTTTCTCAAATGATGTTTTCCCCTCTCACAACAAAAGCTTCACTCAAAATTTTTCCTAGCCTTGGATGGTTTTCAAAGGAGTGTTACATAATTCCATGGCGTTATGCTCTACCCTTGATGTATTAGTTATTTTAGCAAAATACCCAAGGTCGATGAGACTATGCTACTCAACAAAGGTTATGGGTTGCGCCTTGATGAGAGGCTACTAAAATACCTCACTAAGAAGGACCTATCTTTCGATTAGTAGCTCACTATTTCAAGGTCCCGTGCAATAAGAAGGAAAAATGTATCTCCACATGGTTCATGAGGAGTTTGTGGAGGAGTATCGACACCTATACTAGGTCTACCAAGTTGGCCCCTCCTATGGTGAAGCCATATTAAAGTTTTCCATAGTTTTTTTAATGAAAAAGTTGTGTTGAACCTGCCAAGGACCCACAAAAGTAAACGATTGCATGGACCTTGGTTGGTGAAAACATGCTTGAGATGTGAAGGCGCAAAGGGGAGGTCTTGAGCAAAAATTGAATAAATCTAGAGATTAAATTATGATGTGGTTGGTGAAGGCCCACACATAGAATTGGTTTTTTCTTTAGTGCCAACCATGTTGGTGTCAAAGGCCAAACCGATTGATAGTGCCTCCCAACCCCTTTACATGGAGTGGGTAGTTGGGACTATGGAGGACATTGCACACTGTTAACTGAGTCAACATCAATTAACAAAAACTGCTAAAGATCGAAGACCTACGGATGCACATCGAGGATAAATAGAAAGAAGGAGTGAATATTGGAGTTACACATTTTCCATGTTTTCCAAAAATGGTAATATATTGTAAATTCCCGATTTATTTCAAGCCATTGTAATATTTTAATGTGGTATGTGCTCAATGGGAGTTCCAAGCTGTAAAGAATAGGTCAATTCGTGTGCTTAGGTAGCAGATTTAGTAAGTGGTGGAGCTCTAAAGGCCTTGGGCACCCGAACATTGCATATTTTTACCCTAGGTATATAAGGCACTGTGTAAAAGAAATTAGAGTTCTCAAGCTCATTTGTTGAGAGCACTCTTTGGTGAGAGCTCTTGAAATGTGTGGCTAATGGAGTCCTTGAGCTTCTCCTTGCTAATGTGACTTGGTTAACACTAATCAATGCTTACTTCTCTTTCACTATGCCTCTCTCATGCTTCTTATGATTGCCTATGATGCTTTGATTAGCTAGATCTTGACTAATTAGTGGTTAAACCCGCTCTAATCTTGTGTGATTTTCCTCGCTTGCTTGTGTGCACATATAGGTTTGATTGGAGTGTGGTGCTCGATAGATCTATGTGTGTGCGCTTGTGATTAGTGTGTTGCATGATAGGATTAGTGTTGTGTGCATCTTGCAATCGTCAGTGTGTGTGATTGGGTTGATTGGAGGTGAAGGGAAGTGAATGTGGAGATTGTCCATCATTGTGTCTTAGCTTCTCTATAGGCCGAGAAGCTCACCTCATAGAGTCAACCATTCATATTTCCATGATTAGCTGACTAATCATGTGAGTGTTTCCATGCCCTAACCGGGTAGCTCATCCCTCCAGATTGATAATTTTGTTGGTCATTGGCGCTATGCAATGATGGTACCCCCAATACACACAAGGTGTAGTTTGATAAAGAGAAAGTGACACGCGTAAAATTGGTGTTGCAAGATAAGCACGATCTTTGGTTGTGTAGTGTAGGCACTTACTATTCCTATACACCCATTATGTAGAGTTGAAGCTACTTAGTCCTCCAAACAGACTACCTTGCTCTACCTTGCTTTTTAGTGATTCTACCTCGCTTTGAAAATTCTTTGAAGTGTGATCTCTCTTACACGGAACTGTAGTACTTTCAAGTGCATTGAAGTGCTTTGAAATATCTTGAATGAAAGATCTTGAAAAAGCTTCGAATTTTTATTTTTATTTGCAAAACTCACAATTGTGAGTGGTTGTTGTACTATTATGTTACAAAGTAAATTACAAAGTAACCTCAAGCTCATGCCAAGCCTTGAGGGATAGAAGGTTACATAAGAACTTAGTCAAAAAATACGTGGTAGAGTACTATTACCCAGCGTCCAAACCTTTACACAACATGGTTTGATCGGATGGTGAGCGTTTCCCTAAGCCAATCATCTGATTTATACCTTTTACTTACCACACATGTTATGTCCTTATTCTCTTGTTGTTAGCAGCGGCTAACACAGGCTACACCGAATATGCATCAAGTAGGAGATATGCTATGGATGTGCAAAATATTTCCCACTCACTTTGTATTAGGTCTTGGGATCATTGGGAGTTCCAAAGTTGTATATGCTACCTAGAGGGCTCAAACTTAAACCCATAGTAGAAGGGATTGTGGTGAAAGACTTTATAATGAAGCCCCTATGCAAGGAGGCTTCATTCTTGAGTATCCACTCTTGAGGATACACTTTTGAGAGCTCTCTCTCTCTTGAGTGTTCTCTCTATGGATGGCCTAGCCTTGAGCTTAATGCCCATGCTTAAGAGGCTAGTGCTAATCCATTGTAATTAGAGAATCTATTCTTAATCTAATCTCTACTTTCTCATTAGTCTTAATTCTTCTATTCCATTATGTCATGAAGTAGTTTCACCTTTCTCATTATTCTAAATTTGAGTGTGTGTGATGACTTCTTACTTATTAACCACTCGTATCCTTCTATGAGATTCCGATTTGTGATATTTAACATCTCTAATTAGGTTGATTAAGTTGGTTCTTAATCTTATAATTGGTGTATGTGCCCTATTCTTTGCTTGTGCGTGGATGGGTTTTATGAAACTCTAGCACTATTCACCTTGTGTGTGTAGCTTTTAATGAAGTGCCTTGATTGGCATATGGTGATTGGAGAGGCCAACACCAATGCAATTAGTGTATGCTTGTCATAATTGTGCTTTGAGATTCTAGTCTATGGTAAGTCAAACTTTGGTGGGCTTAATGTGTGTAGGTGATGCTTGATTGATGATGTGATTAGAGTTAGTAATTCATGGCTAATCTCTATTGCATTGAATGAGAATTCTCTTGAATCCTCTCATTTGATACATTTGATGTTCGTGCTTCCATGTCCTAGCCGGGTGGCCGATCCTAGGATTGATAATTTTGTTGGTCTTGGGTGGATTAGGCTATGCTACAATTGTCCCAACATTTGGTGCCATTGCCAGGGATCGATAACCTAAGCTAGTGAGTATAGGGGTGTGTGCATGGTTAGGTGGACTAAATACCTATGTCCCGGACATTGGTGGTGGAGAGGTAGCTTCTTGCATATCAAAGCAGGAACCAAGAGAAGAGTTCTAAATAAAACTTTAAAGTTTCAAAGCGTGACATTTATGATTAAAATATTCCCACGACCTTTGGCAGTTTCGTAGTTCGTTCCCTCCACGCCCCTGGAGAATTTTCAAACAAAATTAGTCGGATGTCTCTCTCTCTCTCTCTCTCCTTCTCTCTCTCTCTACATGCACAGACACCTTGATGTCTCCTTCTCTCTCTCTCTCTCTCTCTCTCTCTCTCTACATGCACAAAAACCAAGCACAGGAGAGTGAGCATTGATAGTCTTGCAGAAAAATTTGCATAGAAGCTTCTCTATACGAACCAAACACAGAAGGGGAGTTTCTTACAAAGTTGGTAGTCTTGCAGGAGCATTTTCACATACGCTTCTTTTCCAGGCAAAGACAAACACAGAAGGGGAGTTTTGCAGGAGGTTTTGCAGAGAAGACGTTTTGCTTTTGTTTTCCAATCGGCAAGTAGCTAGAGCAGCTTTTCGAGCTAAGCACAGAGGGTGTTTTTAGTGAAGCACGAGGTTTCAAGCAACAACTACAGCTACAACTACAACTACAACTACAACTACAAATTATACACTACAAGAAGAGTGGTCAGCCTGTGCATTCTTTGCCACATATCAAGAAGGCCATGGTGGGAAGACAGCCACGTCTTGACCTTACAAGTGGTAGGACTTTAACTTCGGTCTACATGGAACCCGCATCGAGTGGAGCAGCCTCAAGCATTGGATCAACATTGGTTCCAACACCCTTGGGTAATGGGTTTATTGGAGAAAGAAACATGAATGCATCTATGGAAACAACATTGATTGGGGCATCGACAAGTTTTGGAGCAGGGATAATAGATGGAACAGCATGTGTTGAAGCTCCCTCAGGTTTTGGAGCATGTGCAAACCATGCCGGAATTTGTGAGTTTGCAAAATGTAAAAGGCTTGTTGCCAGAAGTTATGAAGCTCATAGAAAGAGAGAGTATCGTCGCAAGCTCAAGGAAAGTCAGAACCAATATCCATCTCGTCCAATTATTGTGAAACGCCAAGCTATCACAAAGCGTATTGTCACATGTTTCAAAAATCACACAAGAGGCCTTGACAACGAGACAAAGGAATCCATCATGAAGGATGTGTTGAATGATGGTTGCATGCGTGGGCTCAAAATTGAGACGCGAGAGAATCCAGCGCTGGTGGGTTTCAGGGACACTCTTTCCACCATCAAGAAACCCAGGAGCAAGAAAGAACTGTTTCTTAAGAGGGCAACTATCATGATGGCCATGAGAGCACTGTCCCCAAACATTTATGCAGCTTCAAAACTTCTAGGGACACATCGTAGAAACTTCTACGCAGCAAGAGATAAATTAAAAAATGAATCCTTGCCATTGCATTTATGCGAGTGACATTCACGCACAAAGGATGCAATTTGTGATGAGGTCAGGGAATTGGTGCTCTTCTTCTAGACAGAGAATATGTGTGTCTCTCCGAACAAGAAGGATGTGTGCCGAAGATGAATCAAGAGAAAATTGTGGCAAAAGCATCTTGTGCATCTTCTAGAGCAACCCTAGGTGAATGTTTTCTACATTCTGATGTTTTTCTGCACTTTGAAAAGAGTCCTGAGATTACATTAGCTTCATTCCTATCTTTCTTGTTGGCGTGTTGTAAGTTTTTTTCTAGCTGTAAGATTAGGTGGGATAAATACGATAATTAGCCCTATGGTGGCAGCCACCCTCTGGTTTTCATGAGTCCTACCATTGGAGTGATATGCGGCAGGCCGTCAGTGCTGATACAAGCTTTTTTCTTGCTGCATATCTACAGGAATGGTTTTCATAGTCACCAGATTGTGTGAGGTAAGGGTGGTAGCTATCAATTTTAAGGAAGAAGTCATTGATATGATGCCCTGTCAATCAGCATGCAGCTTATAACCTGGGATGTCCACCTACTATATACATTAGTATCTTTAGAAGTCATTGTCTTGGTGGCTAGCCAATCTATAAGACATATTGAGTGTATCTACTTACTAGTAGGCATCCAGGATGGTAGTTATAGTGTTGCTTGTAGTAGAAATTTGTTGGTCTGGTAGCTAGGTTTTCCCAGCTGGTGGGGTTGTAGTAAAAACTTTGTTGGTGTGGTAGCTAGGTTTTCCCATCTGGTGGTGTTTGAGCACAATGTAGCAATTCAGGTCAAGAGGTGGCTACTTTCCCTTTTCACATGACTAGTATGTCCTTGGTAGCTACCTTTTGTAAGTACCTTGCTTGGTAGCTATCCCATTATTTGTGGTGGGGTGTGCTCATGAGGTGGCTACAATGACATGGATTTCAGTCTTTCTTGAGAGCACCACAATTATGGTCTAGGTAGCTACCCATTTGATTTGCAGCCTCCCAAGGTAGGGTGTGACCAATCCCTTGCTACCTTCCATACATGGTAGCTATCTCCTAGGGTTCAACTTGCTATTGGTTGAAGATTATAGCCAGGTAGCTACCACTCTACCTTCATTTTTGGTTGGGTGCTATGTGGTGGTAGGTGCATGAAACTGGTACACTAACAGATCATGCAGGTAGCTACCCCCCTAGGTGGTGGAAACCTGAAAAAGAGCTCATCATACAGGTAGCTACCCCCTAGGTGGTGGAAACCTGAAAAAGAGCTCATCAAGGAGGCTAGTTTGGTGATGGGTGGCTATAGATTGCATGACGCCTGCTAGCTTCCTGTATTAGGGAAGGTATTTTGAAGTGCATGGTTTCCATCAAATATACTTAAGCTGACTAGGCCATAAGTAGGTACAATCAAGTGCATAATAAAAATAGGTCAACATTTTTTTTTTACTTGCTGCTTAAACCGTGCTCATATGGATGCGAAGTCCAAAGGTTTGCATGTTTACAGGTAGAATTCTTCCTTCAATTTCAAAGAGCCCATCCAGATGTGAAGATTGGGCAGCGAAATTTCGAGAAACTGAAGCCATACTTTGTCCACATCACCTATATCCGCGTTGCAGGAGTGGTCCAAAAATATTATCACTTCTACATATCAGATGATAAGACTCATGATACTCTTTTTGTTCAGCATTGTTTCATGCTACATCGCCAATGGTTGCAACAACTTGGCATAGCAGTCCAAGAACATTGGGTGTGGATGTTCATAGAGGAAACCCCTGGCAAATGCCTTTGTTACCTCCATACCATAGTTCCCAGGAGGCTCCTGGTACACCGAATTGAACCTGGAGTATAATTTTCTCCAAAATTCCTTCTTAACAAACCTGCATTTGACTTTGCTGCTCTCTTTGGCTCCTCAGTAAACACTTGCAGCCAGTGTTCATATGAAAAATCCTCCTCATTGAGGAGCCTAGGATCCTGTCCAACACATTTAAGCTTGTACACCTCATGGGCCTCTGCTTTTGTCATGCAAAATTGGATCTTCCTCTCAAAGTTGACATGAGGAGGCTGCCACTTAGACATCGGTGTAGGAGAAGTGGGGGTTCCGACGTTTTGGTTTGATCGGGAACGACCAGCTTGCCTCTCCTCTACAACAGGTGTTTCATGAGTAGGATTTGGCCTTCTCTTCTTCACTCTGTGTGTGTCATGGTCCTCCCCCTCAGAAGTAGAGGATGCAGCTCTTTTGTTTGGAGAAGCATGCACGACGTGCCTGGGTGGTGTCTTCCTCATCGGCTTCCTCTCCTTCTACCTGGCTTCTTGCTCCTGAGACTTGTGACTGTGTGCCTTCTTTTCTTTCCCCACCCGCTCCTTGACGTGCTGTGGAGAGAACTGAGCCTGTTTGGCGTGCGACAGTAGCTCCATGCCCCCTGCTCTTCACGTCATAATTCCCCCGCTCATAGCTATTACAAAGGGGCCCAAGCCACTCAAACTCACTTTTTGAAAAAAGACACTAATATGTATATATTGAAAAAAAAACCCCCAATGTTCTCTAATTCGGTACTACAAGTGACCTCCACCACTTACAAACTTAGGTAGTAACATGAAGTGGCTAGCCCCAAAAAATCAAGTAGCTAGTGTACCACCTTAGCATGCATATACCCATAGGATGTTTAGAATAGAGTAATTTCACTACTAATTTCATCGTCTTTGAGTGTGTGTAACTCAATTTTGGTTTGATTTGATAATGTTGTGCAAGTAATTGAAGCTAATTGTTGAGTTATGAATACCCCAGACCGCCAGTTTCACTAATTTTATACTAACCCTTACTAATTTTGCTTCATTTCCATGCTAATTGTACTAATTCCATGCTAATTTCACTAATTTTTGACTAAATTTGCTAACCTAACTGCTAACATTTGATGTGTAATGTATGATTAATTCCCTTATAAGAGGTGGAATCATCACTCTAATCAAGTTAATTGTGCTAATTTATGCCTAATTTGATGATTTGAGTGTGGATGCATGAATAGGTGGCCCAGTTTTAACCGGTGGAAAGTTGCTTTTGGAGGCTTAAAATTTAGGGGGTATGAAACTGGTGTTATGGGCAAGAATTGTTTGAATTAAATAATCGTGTGGAGGATAAAAAATCTTAAAAATCATGTGGAGGATTCAAAAACACGTGTGGAGCCCACATTAGAACGAATGTTCAGTCGAATGTTTTCATGACTGTGACTTCTCTGTATCTCTATGCCTTTCTCCTTCTGCGCCTTTCTCAGCTCACTCTACAGCCCCTTGTGCACGCTGCTTATCCTTCTCTATGGATAGAAACCTAAGAAAGAGCGCAAGGAATGCTGCCCGACAGGTCTCCCCCACAAAGACCCGACATTCTCCCACGAAGGTATGTCACGAATATGGATTTATTCCGCTCAGAGAGAGAAGTTACAGCCTCCTCCCAAAATCAGCCGCTTTGTTCACCCCAAGGATGTGGAGGTGCCATTAAAGGAATTCTGCACGACAAAGGAGGATGTTCACAGGGAATATGGGTTAAGTCTTGAGGGGAAAGATGTTAGGAAGTTGACAGATGCATATGTGCCCATATCCGACTGGATGAAAGTTTTCACGTGTCTTCCAGTGAAGGAGAAAAAAGTGCCGATAAAAACAACAAGGCCGGATCACTACAAGGCACTCTATCAGCTCTACAAGCAGGTGTACCAATCCAAACCACCAAACTATCTGTTGGGAGTCAAGTTTGCACGCGGATATGTTTATTTCGTATGCACAGGTCCGGTAAAGTGGGCTGAGTTTGCATCTGAGGTGGTGAAGAATGTGACCAATGAAGGTCACTTAGATAGGAAAAGAGAACAATGGAAGTTAGAGACTTCCCAAGTATCCACAGGAACCCCAAGTGGTTCTGCCATCTTCTTAGTAAATACCCCATTTGGAAGTACACCAGTCGGAAGTGGGCTTTTTGCGACTACTCACTCTGCGTTTAGTATTGAAGTATCCACTTCCTTGTAAGAACTTCTTCTTGAGGTTAGAAAATCTCATGACAATGTATCAACCGAGTGTCAGAAGGCTAAGGATTCAGTGGTCAAATATGTTGCTGATGTGCACCGTTGCGAGGGTGCCCTTGACACCATCCGAATGTACTTCCCTGACGCTGCCAATGTACCAGCAGGCTTGCTTGACAGCCTCCAAGAAAAATTTGACCAAGCAAAAGCCACCCTACAGCAGGCATAGGTATGATTTTAACTCAATCTGATTGTAGTATAATACCTGCAAAGTACCATACGGTATGATTTTTCATACCAGTAGGATTATATCATATTCGGTAAGGGTAGATGACAATACCGATAGGATGTTATCATACCGGTAGGATTATACCCTACAGATATGATTACATCCTACTGGTATGATTATATCCTACTGGTATGATTACATCTTACCGATAGGATTTAGGATATAATCCTACCGGTATGGTTACATCCGACCGGTATGGTTAGATCCAACCGGTATGATAAAATCCAACTGGTTTGATGTTATGCTTCTGGTATAATGTTATCCTACCGGTATGATGTTACCGGATGTTATCCTACCGGGATGATGTTACCGGATGTTATCCTACCGGTATGATGTTATACTATCCAGTATAATAACGTTATACCAGTGGGATAACATCATACCGCCAGGATGTAATCATACCGGTATGATAACATCATTATACCGATTTTCAAGCATTCATACCGATTTTATACATGTTTGACATTGTCGGATAACAGAGGTCTCTTGCCTACAGGAAGAATTATCCAAATGCTTGGAGTGTGAGGAAACCTTTGGTCTCTATGTCAGGTTTGTGACAGACATGATTAGTCAACCAATGCTACCTGAAACCATAGTCTTGCCTGCATGAGTTTCAGCTCCTGGACATAGTGTTTTTCTCATTGATGTATGCAATGCTTGTGGTGTAAAAATTCATGATCACAATCGCTCAAGCCATGTTGTTCTATTGCCTTGTTCACATGCATACCATGCATTTTGCTATGCTCACTTGGCTGAGAAAGGAAAGTGCATGCTTAATGATTGCCCCGGAGTTATTTTTGCAGAAGACCAATCCCTTCTAAAGAAGAAGCCAGTTGAACCATGCCCAAAAACAGGTGAGAAAATTGTTTCAATGGGTAATCAGGTGGTTGATTTTTGTCTTCTCTGATGTTTTTTCAGAGTCAAGCTGCTTCAGAACTACTGTCGGTAAAGACACAGGGAACGATGCAGTGACGCCCGCATACAAGACACCTGTGGAGGTATTGCTTGATGAAAATGTCCCTGGTAATGCTGAGAAACCTGTTTCGGAAACAACAAAAGAAGAACAAAACTTTGAGGTAAAGGAGCAGAGTACGACTTGTGCTGAAGGAAAAACCCAGAATGAGGAAGACGATGTGTTGCTAGACACTGGCGTGCGGGTGACAAGATCAAAGACCCTGAGAAAACGAGACCAACGTGGAAAGAGTAAGTTTTTTAATTGATTATGGCTCTAATAAGTGATCTTTTGCTGCACAGCTTTCTAAAGCTGATGGTCGTGTAGATGTCAGGCTGGAGGGAAGTCCCGAGGAGACCCTTTCTCAGCATATAAGAAAGGCAAAAAGAAAAAAAATCGAGAAGACTGGAGATGAGAAGCCTGAAATGGAGCAAAAAAGCAAGGAAGAGGAAGAGACCCAGGGGCAGCTAGAAGAGGAGTGGACATAGAAGACACTAAGGAGATGCAGAATATCGCCACAAGTTCTGACCCTAAATCCAGAGCCTGCAAAAGATTATAGTTTGCCCCCCCTATGTTTCTTTTTATGTAACCACTTCTAAAATTAATATAACTTTCTTTCCCATTCGACGTCTCTTTCATCTTGTGCCTAATTTTTGAACATTGTGTATTTTTATTGTATGATTTCAATCTATAGATATGCCCTAATTGCATATTTAAATTTGAGTCTTGTGTAATTTTTCATCTGCAGATATGTTTTCAGTTGAAGAATGGCACCTTGCAGATAGGTTCAAGGCTGACAAGCAGAATGGCAGGGCTGACATTCGTGCAATATGGAATTGCGTGTTGTCTCTTGCAGTGCTTGTGTTTCCTCTATGGTATAGACTAATTAAAAGAATCCCACTGATATGGCCAAGGCCACCACCTCCATTGAGCGTCCAGCGTAGGGTTCTCATTTTGGACCTTAATGGATTACTGCTCAAGAAATTTGATGGAAAATATGGTGAAGAATTGCCCTACTGGCCAGAAATGCGGTATGTTGTTGAAGGGGATACACAGTTTTGGGTAAGGCCCGATGCAGAAGTGTTTCTGAATTTTTGTTTTAGATGGTTCAAAGTGTGGATATGGAGCTGCTACGAGTTTGAGAAGCTCAACGCACGCTAGCGACAGTTTTCCCTGACCACCACAAAAGATTCAATAGAGTGGTAAGTCAGGCGCAGTGCACAAGGGGCCATTTTAAATTGGGTGGCGCGACAGATAAACCGGTGTTCCACAAGAATCTCGAAAATTTTCCTGACCTACCACCTGACACACTTATCTTTGATGCTTCTGAATATAAGCTAATGTTTAATCCATTGGGGTCATTTCTTGTTTTTCCCAAGCTAGAAAAGCAGTCTAAAGAAGTGCGTGCCTGTTTTCTGTCAACCACTGTCATAAACTGGCTGGCACACTGGTTGTACTCTAAGGACAGAATTGAGTATACAAAGAGGACTGTAATTTGTGTAGACGGACAACCTGACGACACCTATCTGCGTCGTTTTTATTGGAAATGGCGGATTGACTTTTTCAAGAAAAAAGGAATAGATTTTTTTAATAAAAAGAAAGCTTCATAAAGTCTGTGAAGTGGGCGACTTTTGTCGATGGATGTAAATGGAGAATTACTCAGCCTTCTTGTCAATCAATGTAACAGAGTGTTAGGAAATAAGACGTAGCTAAATAGATAATTGAGTAGATTACTTAATGGAGAGAGACAGATTTATATACACGAGACTATAGAGTAGAGAGAGAGAGAGAGAGAGAGAGAGAGAGAGAGAGAGAGAGAGAGAGAGAGTACACACGATATACGTGGTTCACCCAATGTGGGCTACGTCCACGGGAAAGCAGCCACTCAATGGCTTTAGTACTTCAAAACAAGAAGTAGTTTACAAAGGGATTATACCCTTAATGGAGCTCCCGCCTTGCTTCACTCTCACCACCTCACACTCATCTTGTTGCATCAACTTCACACTATGACATGTGTGTAGAAATGGCCTCCTTTTATAGGCCAAAAGGGTTGCCCTCTCTTATGAGAGACAGCCATGTGTAGCCGCCCTTGTGCGAATAAGTCCAAATCGGACCCTCCAATCCGCCCATGCGTGGCCGCCCTTGAGAAGACAAGTCCGCTTTTGAATTCGGCCACCGGCCACCGGCCATTGACTTTCGACCACCAGCCATTGACTTCCGACCACCGGCCATCGGCCATTGACTACCGGCCACCGGCCAACCGACCGGTTGTTTTCCGACCACTTTCCGGCCGCCGTCCGGCCATAATATTCCGACGAAAAAGAATATTCCGGCGAAAAAAAAAGTCTCGGGGGCCTCCACCCCCGAGGCCTTTAAAGTTGCCCCTGATTCTTGTCCGTGAAAATTTTGGTTTCCGGTGAGTGATTTTTCTTCACGCACGATGGCTTCTCCTCATAATGGGGGCCTTACAAATGTGCACTTTTACCACAAATAAATACAAGGGTAAATCAGGCTCCATACTTAACAATCTCCCACTTGGAGACTGATCTCCAAACCAAACCTGTGACTGCTTTTCATTTTGGCTTCTTATCCTTGAATGCCGATTGAAGATGAGAAAAGCTCAACTTCTCCTTGTTGACCACCTTTGTAAACATGTCTGCAGGATTTTCACTTGTATGCACCTTTCCTAGCTTTAGTTGTCCCTCTTCCAAAAGAGTGCGTATGAAGTGATATCTCACCTCAATGTGCTTTGTCCTTGAATGAAAGGCTAAGTTCTTCACAAGATGGATAGCGCTTTGGCTATCACTGTACAAGAAACAATTGTCTTGTTTGAATCCAAGCTCTTCTAAGAATCTGTGAAGCCATAGAATTTCTTTGCTTGCCTCCGTCATTGCTACATACTCTGCTTCCATGGTAGAAAGTGAAACCACTTTCTGCAGCTTTGAAGCCCAGCTTACTGCTGTGCCTCCAACCGTGAACACATAGCCAGTAGTTCTCCTTCGAGTATCTTTGTCACCTGCCATATCTGCATCAGCATACCCTTCTAGAAAAATATCAGTTCCTCCAAAATACAAAGCATTTGTTGTTGCCCCTTTTAGATACCTAAGTATCCACTTCACAACTTGCCAATGCTCTTTACCTAGGTTGTCCATGAACCTACTCACAACTCCCACTGCATGTGCAATGTCTGGCCTTGTCCAGACCATAGCATACATTAGAGAACCTACCGCTGCAGCATATGGAACTTTAGACATATAGGCTATCTCCTCTTGTGTCTTTGGACACATATCCTTTGTTAGTTTAAAATGACCAGCCAAAGGTGTAGAAACTGGTTTTGCATTTTGCATTGCAAACCTTTCTAGTACCTTCTTGATGTAATCCTCTTGAGATAGCTTTATTGTCTTCTTCGTCCTGTCCCTTGATATTTTCATACCAAGTATCCTCTTTGCAGCACCTAAATCTTTCATTGAAAAAGATTTGGACAGCTCCTCTTTTAGGTCTTTGATGTCCTGCATGTTAGCACTTGCAATCAACATGTCATCAACATACAACATTAGGATGATGAATTTCCCATCTCCCAAATTCTCCGTGTAGACGCAGCGATCCGAGTTGCATCTTGTGAATCCATGATCCAACATCCATCGATCAAACTTCAAGTACCATTGTCTTGATGCTTGCTTTAAACCATACAAGCTCTTCTTTAATCTGCAAACCATTTTCTCCTTACCTTTTACTTCATACCCCTTTGGTTGAAGCATGTAGATTTCCTCCTCTAAGTCACCGTGAGGGAATGCCGTATTTACATCCATTTGCTCGAGATTTAGATCATGAGCAGCCACAAGGCTTAAGACAAGCCTAATTGAGTTCATTTTTACAACAGGAGAAAATATTGCATTGAAGTCAATACCTTTCTTTTGAGAAAAACCTTTTACCACAAGCCTAGACTTGTACCTTTTCTTCCCACCTTCTTCTTCCTTTAGCTTGTACACCCATTTGTTTTGAAGTGCCCGCTTACCTTTAGGCAACTCAACCAACTCCCATGTTTGGTTGCGATGTAGTGAGTCCATCTCCACTTGCATGCTCTTCATCCATTCTTCTTTGGATTCATGTTGCATAGCTTCTTCATATGATTCCGGCTCTCCAGAATCTGAGATCAAGAGATGGTTGAAGGAAGGAACAAACCTTTCTGGAGGTCTACTTGCTCTTGTAGATCTTTGGGGAATAGGTTGAGGCTCCTCATTTGGTTGACGTTGTTGCACATTGTCACCGTTTGCAGTCCTTGAGTCTTCACTGTCCTCAAGCTCCATGTACTCATCACCTGTTTCTTTTGTTTGTTTTCTTTCCAAGTAATCTTTGTACATATTTTTTCGTTAAAAATTACATCCCTACTCCTTAAGATTTTACCATCTTCAGGATTCCATAGGCGATACCAAAAGTCTCCTTCTCCATAGCCAATGAAGAAACACTTTTTGGACTTTGCATCTAACTTTGATCTTAGGCTTCTATCTATATGCATGAAAGCCTCACACCCAAACGCTTTGAGAAATGCATAATTCATCGGTTTACCTGTCCATGCCTCTTCTGGAACTCCCCCATCCAATGCCGTTGAGGGTGACCAATTGATTAAGTACACAGACGTACTTACAGCTTCCGCCCAAAGCTCAAGCGGTAGGCCTGCATGTAGCCGCATGCTTTGTGCTCGTTCCATGATTGTCCTGTTCATCCTTTCCAAAATCCTATTTTGTTGAGGTGTCCTTGGGGTTGTCCTTTGCCTCCGAATGCCATTGCTAGCACAAAATCTTTCAAAAGCTTGGCTGCAATATTCGCCTCCATTGTCGGATCTGAGGCATTTAACCTTGGTACCTGTTTCATTCTCCATAAAGGCTTTCCACCTTTGAAATATGGTAAATATATCGGATTTATTCTTCATGACATAAACCCATGTTTTTCTAGTCGCATCGTCTATGAATGTTACATAGTACAATGAGCCACCAAGTGATGGTGTACTTGCAGGACCCCAAACATCAGAATGAACCAACTCAAGTTTTTTATTTTTTCTTTCATTTCCTGATTTTTGAAATTTTACCCTCTTTTGTTTACCATAAACACAATCTTCACAGAACTCTAAGTCCACTTCTTTCAAACCTGGTAGAAGCTTCTTTGTTTGAAGGATTTGCATTCCTTTGGCACTCATATGCCCAAGTCGGTAGTGCCACACCGCACTGTCAACTTCTGTAGTTGTTACACAAGCTGAAGGTTGTGTGCTAACAGTACATAAGTAAAGTGTATTGACTTTTTCACCCTTGGCAACCACCAAAGATCCCTTTGAGATCTTCCACTGTTTGTTTCCGAATGCAATGTTGTGACCTTCATCGTCCAATTGTCCTGTAGAGATCAAATTTTTGCGAAGAGAAGGAACATGCCTAACATCTTTAAGCTTCCATTCATTTCCGTTAGCAGTTTTGACAGAAACTGTACCTTTGCCGACAATCTCACAAGCTTCATCATCTCCCAAGTATACATACCCAAAATTACCTTTGGTGTAGTCTTGGAAATGTTGCTTGTGTGGTGTCGCATGGAATGAAGCCCCGGAATCTACTATCCAGGAATTAGACACATTGTCTAATGAGAGAATTAGAGCATCTTGCTCTACTTTACCTGCCACATTGGCCTCCGATGTTGGCTTGTTGTCTTGAGACTTTGTCTCCTTCTTCTTCTTGGACCAGCAATCCTTCTTGACGTGGCCCTTCTTGCCGCAGTTCCAACATTCAAGAATTGACTTTGTGCGTGACTTGCTTCGCCTTGAGCGATCACGACCCTTTTGGTTTTTGAACCTCTCCTTAAGCCTTCCTCTTGTTTCCACTGATAGTGCAGCACTTGATGATTCTCCTGTGCTTCTCCTTCGCATTTTCTCGCTTAGGAGAACACCCACAAAATCATCAAACTTAAGAGTATTTGTGCCAGAGATAGAATTACTTACAGCCATCACAAGGTTGTCCCAACTATCTGGTAGAGATGATAGTATAAGGAGAGCTCGCACTTTGTCATCGAAATTGATTTTCACTGATCGAAGTTGACTTATGTTTGTGTTAAAGTCATTTAGGTGTTCTGCAACTGAACCATTCTCTGCCATCTTTAGATTGAACAAGCGCTTCATAAGAAATACCTTATTGGATGCCGATGGTTTCTCGTAGAAGTCGTCAAGTGACTTCATCAAGTCCTCCGTGGTCTTGATATCCGAAACATTGAAGGCCACTGTTGACGCCAAGCTTAACCGGATTGTTCCCAGTGCCTTTCGATCAAGAACAATCCATGCTTCATCTGCCATTGTTGCGGGCTTCTTCGCAAGACCGCCTAGTGGCAAATAGAGGTCCTTCTGGTAGAGATAGTGTTCAATCTGCATCTTCCAATGTTGGTAGTTTTTGCCATTGAACTTCTCAATCTTGAGCTTCCCTTCCTCCACCATAACTCCCACTCAATTCAAGGAATCCTTTCCTTGAGATAATTTAGCTACGAGCAAACCTTGCTCTGATACCAGTTGTTAGAAAATAAGACGTAGCTAAATATAAATTGAGTAGATTACTTAATGGAGAGAGACAAATTTATATACACGAGATTATAGAGTAGAGAGAGAGAGAGAGAGAGAGAGAGAGAGAGAGAGAGAGAGAGAGAGAGAGAGAGAGAGAGTACACACGATATACGTGGTTCACCCAATGTGGGCTACGTCCACGGGAAAGCAGCCACTCAATGGCTTTAGTACTTCAAAACAAGAAGTAGTTTACAAAGTGATTATACCCTTAATGGAGATTCCGCCTTGCTTCACTCTCACCACCTCACATTCACCTTGTTGCATCAACTTCACACTATGAAATGTGTGTAGAAATGGCCTCCTTTTATAGGCCAAAAGGGCTGCCCTCTCTTATGAGAGACAGCCATGTGTAGCTGCCCTTGTGCGAATAAGTCCAAATCGGACCCTCCAATCCGCCCATGTGTGGCCGCCCTTGAGAAGACAAGTCCGCTTTTGAATTCGGCCACTGGCCACCGGCCATTGACTTTCGACCACCGGTCAACCTACCGGTTGTTTTTCGACCATTTTCCGGCCGCCGGCCGGCCATAATATTCCGGCGAAAAAGAATATTCCGGCGAAAAAAAAGTCTTGGGGGCCTCCGCCCCCGAGGCCTTTCAAGTTGCCCCTGATTCATGTCCGTGAAAATTTTGGTTTCCGGTGAGTGATTTTCCTTCACGCACGATGGCTTCTCCTCATAATGGGGGCCTTACAAATGTGCGCTTTTACCACAGAAAATTACAGGGTAAATCAGGCTCCATACTTAACACACAATTCATGTATAATACATTTACAAGCAAGTTGCACGGAAATACGTTGTATTCTATATTTGAAGTATCTTGCAAATAAAAGGAAGGAGAGAGAGAGAGAGAGAGAGAGAGAGAGAGAGAGAGAGAGAGAGAGTCTGATACCGGTATGATATTGGGAAGTGACTGGTATGATACTGAGAAGTGAGAGAGAGAGAGAGAGAGAGAGAGAGAGAGAGAGAGAGAGAGAGAGAGAGAGAGATAGATAGATAGATAGATTTTATTATCGTCCTCGGAGGTCAAATATGACCTATGGGACCAAAGTTACATGTGATGTAGTATGTGTATGGCTGATGAGTGACTCTCGATGCTCCAAAATTGTAGTGATGAGAGTCGCAATGGAGAGCCCACACTTTGGCTGGGAGAGGAAAGTGTGTAGGTCTAAGTTATGGCTGAAAATGTGAGAGAAGCAAGTTCGGATGTGATCAAAAGCTGAGCACTCTAGTAGTGTGTGGTATTCAGACTCTCGAACTTGTAGTGAGCATAATGTGCACAATCGATTTGACTCTTCTCCATTGCCCCAACGCCCTATCTCGCATTGAAGGAAATGGGAGCTAAGCCGAATTGCTGCGATAGTGCGTATCGCGGACAAGGGAATAGGCTCAAGCATGTAAGTGTGAGTACGGTTTCCTCTCTCAGCAAAGAACATGATTTTGTAGTTGGGGGCAATATAGGTGGTGTAATGTATGAAGCGTGACCCACCAGATTTCTCCCAAGCCGTAATACATTGGCGTTGTAGAAAAGCTTCATTCACTTGAGAGTCAATTGAAGCATCATGTAGCAAGTGTAATGCATCCCATCTCCCAAACCACTTCTTTATGTCTTGCATCCATCCCGTGCTCAAGATCTTGCTTTTATGCGTCTTTTGAACTTTTTTGCTTGCTTCCCATGCAATTGTAGGAAGTCGATGTGAGGGGTTTTGACGCATCTTTATCATGTACTCCACAACCCTTTCCATGCCCATAACCTCAATTGGAAGAGATCCCGACTCAAGAAGTAGGAGCATATATGGTGTTTGTGTCTTAACTTGGAGAAAGTTTGTAAGAAAACGCTTTTGGACATTCTCGAACTCTTTCCAAGTAGACTTTGAGATGCTCCCGCCCCACACTTCAACTCCATAAAGAAGAACCGGTGTCACCAATGCATCAAAAAGATACTTCTTGAGAACCCAACACTTGATGTTTCCCGCATTACACATGTTCTCAAATGCATAATATGCTCTCTTTCCCGCTTCCAAACGACGCATAGCACATTCATGCCACTTGTGATTGGATGGAACCTCAAGGCCAAGGTACTTAAAGCTCTCAACAACTTCAAGTGTCTCGTTGTTGTACACAATGCATGGCTTCTCCTTATGGTTGGTTTTCACAAGCATAACCTTTGTTTTGGATTCATTTACAATCAGCCCACTATGCAAGCAAAAGTTCTCAAGGACAACCATAAGCTTTTGTGCATCTTCTAAAGTGTGTGCTAGAAGCACTACATCATCCGCATACAACAAAAGCATGATTACTGCATTGCAAATAGTGACCTCTTCAATGCCTTCTTCTTGCATAAAGTCAAGTACCATTTGTTCCAATTGATCGATGCATAGACCAAAGAGAGTTGGTGACAATGGACATCCTTGTTTAACCCCAATAGTGCTTACAAAAATTTCTGAAATTTCTCTTCCCATGCGCAATTGACAAATCACCTTCTCATAGATTCGAGAAACCGCAAGCATAAACTCACTTGGAACTTGGAGTTCTTCTATCCTTCTCCACAAATTGTTACGTGGAATCATATCAAAGGCTTTCTTAAAGTCCACAAAACAACAATACAATCTCTTGCCTTTCAACCGACTTTCCTCCATGAGAACACGAAGAGTGACAAGATGATCAATGGTGCTATGGCATCGACGAAAACCCGCTTGTCCCTTTGCACGCTTGTCATTCTCTTCATCCCAATCACTCAATTTCATCTCCATTATGCACCCAAACAACTTTTCCATAAGAGACCCAATCATTATAGTCCGGTAGTTGCTTACATTCTTTACATCCCCTCCTTTATGCAAAAGCTTAACCCAATTAGTACTCCAATCATAAGGCATACTATGTTGAAGTGCAAGGTTGAACATATCACCCATCCACTCATAGGTAAAATCTCTTGTCCATTTGATCATCTCCGGCTTGATACCTTGAAGATCTCCCGCTTTGCGAGTGGCCAACTTTTCAAGCCCACCGCATACATCCTCAATAGTAAAAAAAGACGGCATACATGGGAGTGAACCATAAAATGGCATTTTTTCAGTATTTTCTTGCTCATATAATTGCTTAGAATGTGTGTACATATCCACTAGACTCAAGTTACCAAAATTCTCAACCCGCTTGCCTCTCAAGTTTCTCCAAAATCTTCCACATGCATGTGCCTTTTCTTGGACTTGAAATTCTTGTTGCTTTACTTCCCATCTTCTTCTCTTCTTTTGAATCAATGCCTTGTATGTATGCAAACGACTTTGATAGTTGTCTTTGTCCATAGTTGCATCAAGATTTATCAAGGACTTTCGAGCATCTTGACATTCTTTATCAAACCACCTTTTGCGTGATCTATCTTTGTTGATACCATGGAGATGCTTTATGGCAAAGCATTCTTCGGCACAAGAACAAATAGCTTTCTTGAAAGCTTCCCATTTAGTTTCCAATGGTGCATCACATTGAAGCTTTGTCATCCATAATTTTTGCTCAACCATTTCAATGTACATTGGTGCCCGTTTGAAATCCATACATAGTGATAACTTCTCTTTCCTTTGGCTGAAATTATCATGCTTAGTTTCTTCTCCACATGAAAGGTCAATACATAAGGTGCGATGGTCGGATTCCGGGGTCCATTGACCAAACATAAAACTCTTTATGCGATACATGATGGCTTCAGAGAGTAGCATATAGTCAATCACACTATCCCCATTATGTCTTCTACATGTAAATCCATTGGTTCCACTCCACAAAGATACACCATTGGCAATGAGCATACCCGTGCTATTACACATGTGTAAAAGTAACTTTCCATAGTGATCCGGCTCTTTCTCATCCATTGAAGTACGATCATACAAGTGAACTTCCTCCAACTCCCTTGAAATGTATGGCATATCAAATTGTTGAGTATCATGTTGCAATGTTTTTGTGCGAGCATTCATATCCCCAAATACAATAACATCACCTTCACCTTTGAAATAAGCAATGTCCTGTTCCAAATCAGAAAATGGTTGATCTCTATCCATGCAAGCATAAAAGGGAGAATCATGATGAGGAATGTAGCAACCGGCTACAAAAATGGGTGCTCTTTTTGGTGTCATAATTTTCAGCCATACATAACGTTTGTACTTTTCATCTTTCACAATTGATACAAAATCTTCCAATCCTTTCTTAACCATACATGCTAACCCTCCTTGTCCTCTTCGTTGCTTGAGATTCTTTGACCACATCAATGAATGTACATTGTAATCCTCCAAGCCGTTAATCCTTTGTGTATCATGCTCCCAAGTTTCAACAAGAAGTACAACATCGGCTTTGCTTGTTAGTTCATCAATGCCAACCCCCGCATTCCATGGGTATCCATTCCAATTCCAAAAGCATATTTTCAATTGTAACTCGGTCTCATAGGTCACGCATCCCTATTTGCTTGAGAGACTTGCCTCCTCCTTGGGCACATTTTCTTCATGAGAGATCTCCTTGTTTTTATTATTCTTTTCCTCATATGCCTTGCGACGCATATTTTGTTGCTTAATAGTGCGATCTTCACATACAAAACATTTTGTATCCCTCAAATAGATCCAACTATTATCAAGGATAATCTTTCGCTTGGTCTCATCCGGCATGGTGCATACAATTGGCCGTTCTCCCGAGCGAGGAGCTCCTTGCTTCCCCACTCTATGTGCTCCATAGACCATAACTCCGGACATGCCAAAGTGGGTTTTGAAGAAATCTTCAATAACAATGGCAAGAGAAGGAGGTGTCTCTAACTTCTCTTCGGGAATTCCACAAATAACAATGTTCTTGGAACGTCGCTCCCGTTCCTTCAACTCCTCCACATCCACATTCTCAACATTCTTTGTTTGAACCATAGCTTGCATGAGTGAGGAATTAGAAACCACATTGCTACCACATACATCAGCCCAAGACTTGTTTGTGCATACATTTTTCATGTCGCATACATCCCGGCTCATAGTGTCAAATTTCTCCTCTTTCAATACATGGTCATGCTCTACTTTGCTCATCCGCTCCTTCAAAGCATTCAAGTCCACAAGAGAGCGTTTACATTCCTTGACTTCCTCTTCAAGTTGCATCAAACGTGTTGTTTGCATCTCAAGTGTCCTCTTGAGATTCTCATTCTCAACCACAAGTACCCTTAGTGTGCCATTCTCCATTGCAAGTGCTCGTAAGTCTTCGCCTTGTTTGTTTAGGGTCTCTTGCAATGATACCAAGTACGCCATGATCATGGTTTCCGATGTCGTTGGTTGGGTGGTTGTGTTGCTATCTCCACACTTAGGAGATTTTGGATCATTTTCCACAATGGTTGTGGACCTTGTTGAAGAAGAAGAACCCTTGCGAGTGCCGGAAGACATTGTATGTAAAATAGGAGATGAGAATCAATTTTGTTGAACCTGTTCACTTCGGAAATGCTGCTACAGAAACACCTTCCATAACTCTGAAAATTTCTGTCTTTACATCAATGCGTAGAGGACTTCGTGCTCTTCGATTGAGGCTATATATCACCCAAATCGGAGTTCGGATGAAGAAGTTATGATCAAAAGAGTGGACTGCTGTCTACTAGGTCAAAAAACGGCTGCACTGAGAGAGAGAGAGAGAGAGAGAGAGAGAGAGAGAGAGAGAGAGAAAGAGAGAGTCGGATATTGAGAAGTGACTTGTATGATACCGGTATGATTCTTTGAAGTGACTGGTATGATATTGAGAAGTGACCGGTATGATATTGAGAAGTGACACACACACATAGTGAGAGAGAGAGAGAGATAGATAGATAGATAGTTCTATTATCGTCCTGGGAGGTCAAATATGACCTATGGGACCAAATGAACATGTCACGTGGTGAGAGAGAGAGAGAGAGAGAGAGAGAGAGAGAGAGAGAGAGAGAGAGTCTTATACTGAGAAGTGAATGGTATGATACCGGTATGATACTGTGAAGTGACTAATATGATACCGGTATGATACTGAGGAGTGACCGGTATGATACTGAGAAGTGACTAATATGATACCGGTATGATACTGAGGAGTGACTGGTATGATACTGAGAAGTGAGAGAGAGAGAGAGAGAGAGAGAGAGAGAGAGAGAGAGAGAGAGAGAGAGAGAGAGAGAGAGAGAGAGAGAGAGAGAGAGAGAGACTGGTATGATATTGAAGAGTGACCGGTATGATACTGAGAAGTGACACACACAGAGAGAGAGAGAGAGAGAGAGAGAGAGAGAGAGAGAGGGACTGGTATGATACCGGTATGATACTGAGGAGTTACTGGTATGATACTGAGAAGTGACAAAGGAAAAGAGAGAGCTGTGGCAGCAAGAAAACACTTCAATGGTTGTAGCCATGGCCCTATCTAGGTGGGTGTTGTGTAAGTTGTCTCTGTTGCATAGAGAGAGAGAGAGAGAGAGAGAGAGAGAGAGAGAGAGAGAGAGAGAGAGAGAGAGAGAGATAGATAGATAGATAGATAGTTCTATTATCGTCCTGGGAGGTCAAATATGACCTATGGGACCAAATGAACATGTCACGTGGTGTGAGTGGAGTTCATAAGTGACTCTCGATGCTCAAAAATGGCTGAAATGAGCATCGCAATAGAGAGTCCACATCGTGGTTGGGAGAGGAAGGTATGTAGGGAGAGATCATGGCTGAATATATGGGGAAAAGAGGACCTAATGTGGTCAAAAACTGAGCACTCAAGTAGTGTGTGGTACTCACTCTCTCGCACTTGACGAGGGCATAAGGTGCAAAGTCGATGACACTCCTCGCTAGTGCCCCAACGTCTTGTCTCGCAGCGTAGAGAATGGGAGCTAAGACGAATGGAGGCAATGGTGCGGATCGCACTCAACGGGATGGGCTCAAGGATGTAGGAATGGGTTCGGTTACCTCGTTCCGAGAAGAAGAGAGATTTGTAGTTTGGGGCAACGTGTGTGGTGTAATGGCTGAAGCGAGAACCTCCAGATTTCTCCCAAGCCGTGATACATTAGCGTTGTAAGAAGGCCTCATTAACTTGGGAGTCGATCGACACATCCTTGAACAAGTGACATGCATCCCATCTTCCAAACCATTTCTTGATATCAAGCATCCACCCCGAACTTAGTATTTTGCTCTTGCATGTCTTTTGAACCATTTGACTTGCTTCATATGCGATTCTAGGAAGTCGATGCAAAGGGCTACGTTGTGTCTTACACATGTACTCCACAACCCTTTGCATGCCCAAGACCTCAATGGGAAGCAATTCGGACTCAAGAAGTAAGAGCATGTAGGGTGTTTGTGTCTTGACTTGGAGAAAGTTGGTGAGAAAACTCTTTTGGACATTCTCAAACTCTTTCCAAGTAGACTTCCCGATGCTTCCACCCCACACCTTCTCTCCATAAAGAAGCACCGGTGTCACCAATGTGTCAAAGAGGTACTTTTTGAGAGCCCAACACTTGATCTCTCCTGCATTGCACATGTTCTCAAATGCATAATAGGCCCTCTTTCTGGCTTCCAAGCGACGCATTGCACAATCCTTCCATTTATGATTGGATGGAACCTCAAGGCCAAGGTACTTGAAGTGATCTACCACTTCAAGTTTCTCATTGTTATATACAATGCATGGATTTTCATCATTGAGGGTCTTTACAATCATAACCTTGGTTTTGGATCCATTCACGATCAGCCCGCTATGTAGGCAAAAGCGTTCCAAGACACTCATAAGCTTTTGTGCATCTTCTAAGGTATGTGCCAAGAGCACTACATCATCGGCATAAAGCAAAAGCATGATCACCGCATTTCCAATCTTAACCTCTTCTATGCCTTCTTGCTGCATAAAGTCAAGAACCATGCATTCCAATTCATCAATGAGTAGCCCAAAGAGGGTTGGGGAAAGTGGGCATCCTTGTTTGACACCAATAGTGCTTGCAAAAAATTCTGAAATTCCATCTCCCATACGTAATCAACATATCACTTTTTGGTAGATGCGAAAGACTGCATGCATAAATTCTTTCGGCACTTGAAGGCTTTGCATACGTCTCCAAAGATTTCCTCGCGGTACCATGTCAAAAGCTTTCTTGAAATCCACAAAGCAACAATACAACTTTTTTCCTTTCAATCGAGACGCTTCCATAAGAACTCGAAGAGTGACAAGGTGATCAATAGTGCTATGATGCTTTCGAAAACCTGCTTGGCCAAGTGCACGTTTGCCATTCTTTTCAGCCCATTCACTTATCTTCATCTCCATGATACATCCAAATAACTTTGCCATTAAAGAACCAACCATTATAGTGCGATAGTTGTTCACATTGTTTACATCTCCTCCTTTGTGCAAAGGTTTGATCCAATTTGCACTCCAATCATGAGGCATGCCATACTGAAGTGCAAGGTTAAACATATCGCATATCCAATATCGTGTTTTCTTGCTTGTCCATTTAATCATTGCACGCTTGACACCTTGAAGGTCACTTGCCTTACGAGTAGCAAGTTTCTCAAGCGCGCGGCATACATCTTCAATGGTAAAGAAGGGAGACATAAACGGAAGGGAGCTACAACACTCCATCTTATCAACATTGGGTTGCTCATAGAGATTCTTACAATGCATATACATATCCTCAAGAGTCAAGTCACCAAAGCTCTCAACGCGCTTGCCTTTTAGATTTTGCCAAAACTTGCCACATGCATGTGCTTTCTCTTGTGCTAAAAGAAGTTGTTTTTCGACTTCCCACCTTCTCCTCTTCTTTTGAACAAGTGCTTTGTATGTGTGTGAACATTCCAAGTAAACTTCCTTGTCTTTGATTGCATCCAATCTTAGCAAGTGTTTTCGGGCTTGACTACATTCCATGTCAAACCATTTCTTCTTGGTGCTACCCTTCTTAGACCTTTTGCAAGACATGTGTTTCACCGAAAAGCATTCCTTCGCACAAGAGAAAATTACTTCTTTGAAAAATTTCCACTTGCATTCTAATGTTGGGCTCTCTTGATGCTCTATCATGCTTAACACTTGGTCCACCATATCAACATATATAAGTGCTCATTTGAAGTCTAGACGTAGGTACAAATGATTCACATCATGATTGGAGGCTACATGCTCGGGCCGTTTACCACACTTGAGGTCAATACATAACATCCTATGATCCGATTCCGGATTCCATTCACCAAGTGTAAAGCTTTGTATGCATTCTAGAGTGGCTTCCGAGAACAACATATAGTCAATCACGCTAGCACCGTTGTGCTTTCTACATGTAAAGTCATTGGTGCCTTGCCATAGAGATACACCATTTGCAATGAGCATTCCGGTACTATTGCACATATGTAGAAGTGACTTTCCATAGTGATCCACTTCTTTTGCATCATTAGAACTTCGATTATACATGTATGAGTCATCCATTCTTCTTGAGACATGCGGCATGTCTACTTGTTGTGTATCGTGTTGTAGCATATTTGTGCGAGCATTCATGTCTCCAAAAACAATGACTTCACCTTGATCCTTGTAATGAGCAATGTCTTCCTCTAGTTCAACAAAGGGCTGATCTCTATCCATATTCAAGCAAGCATAAAATTTGGAGTCATAGTGATGAATGTAGCAACCGGCCACAAACATGACTTGACCATTTGGTGGGTTGATTTTCAGCCATAAGTAGCGTTTATACTTATCTTCTTTGACAATGGAAACATCTTTCAAACCCTTTTGGGTCATACATGCTACGCCTCCTTGGCCTCTTCGTTGCTTTGCATTTTTGGCCCACATCAAAGAATGCACATCGTATTTGTCAAATCAAGAATTCGTTGCGCATCATGCTCCCATGTTTCGACAAGAAGTATCACATCGGAGTCATTGGTAAGCTCATCAATGCCAATTCCCGCATTCCATGGATACCCGTTACAATTCCAAAAGCTTATTCGCAAGCGTGAGTTGGTCTCATAGATCATGTGTCCCTATTTGTTGGGTGGACTTGCATCCTCCTTAAGTGGCTTTTCTTCTTGAGGTGATACCTTAACCTTCTTGCTTCTTTCCTCATATGCTTTGCGACGTACATTTTGTTGCATAATAGTGCGATCCTCATATACATTACAACCTGTTCCTTTGAGGTAGATCCAACCATTGTCAAGGATGATCTTTCTCTTTACCTCATCAGCCATGGTACATACAATAGGTCTTTCTCCCGAGCGAGGGACTCCTTGTTTTCCAACTCGATGTGCACCATAAGCCATGATTCCTGACATGCCAAAGTGTGTAGCAAAAAACTCTTCAATAGCAACTGCAAGAGATTGGGGTGTTTCCATGCTTTCCTCCTTGATTCCACGAATGACGATGTTCTTTGAGCGTTTTTGTCGTTCGTGCAATTCTTGAGTGTCCACATTCTCTACATTCTTTGCTTGGACAACGGATTTCGTGATAGGAGATGTAGAAACCACATTATCCTTACATATATCAGCCCATGATTTGGATGCATTTCTCATCTCACATACATCATGTCGTATTGTATCTATTGTTTCCTCTTTCAATACATGATCACTCTCAACTTTGCTCAAGCGCTCTTTCAATACATTCATGTAAACAAGAGAGCGTTTACATTCTTGAACTTCATTCTCAAGATGCATCAAGCGTGTTGTTTGCATTTCAAGAACCTTCTTGAGGTGCTCATTCTCCATAATGAGAACTCTTAAAGTACCATTCTCCATTGCAAGTGCGCGCAACTCTTCACCTTGTTTGTTGACGGTTTCTTGTAACGAGATCAAGTAAGCCATGATCATTGCTTCCGTTGTTGTAGATGATGTGGTTGGATTAGCATCCAAATTCCTTGGATATTTTGCATCATTCTCCATGGCGAGTGTGGCTTTTCCACCCTTGCGAGTGTAGCATACTGAGGAGTAAATGGTATGATACCGGTATGATACTGAGAAGTGACTGGTATGATACTGAGAAATGACAGAGAGAGAGAGAGAGAGAGAGAGGGACTTGTATAATACCGGTATCATACTGAGGAGTGATTGGTATGATACCGGTATGATACTGAGAGAGAGAGAGAGAGAGAGAGAGAGAGAGAGAGAGAGAGAGAGAGAGAGAGAGAGAGAGAGAGAGAGAGAGAGAGAGAGAGAGAGAGAGAGAGAGAGAAAGAGGGAATGCATGATATTGGTATGGTACTGGGAAATGACTGGTATGATACCGGTATCATACCAGTATGATACTGGGAATTGACTGGTATGATACTGATATGATACTAAGAAGTGACTGGTATGATACCGAAATGATACTGAGAAGTGACAAAGAGAGAGAGAGAGAGAGAGAGAGAGAGAGAGAGAGAGAGGGAGACAGTTCAATTTACAGTTAAAGGCAGATATACACAAAATTATGCATTATGCATTTCTTAAGATGGTTATAGCTCAAAAGGTATACTATTGTAGATAGACTCACTGACATCAAGTGATATTGTATATAGTTTTGAGTTACTGGGATGGGGTATCATGGGGATTTTGATTGCCCGAACAAGATGTGGATATATGAACACCTCTGGCTTTTTGTCCAAAAGCTCGTAGGTTTGCTCATTTATCATACGATAGTAAAACCCTTTGATAGCATAGGATCCTCGCCCAATGATATTGCCCCAGTCATCTTCAGCGTCTGAATGAAACTCCTGAATAGCTGCATTGCATTTCACTATATAGAAATCCACTTTTTCTTCATTGTCATTTGGTGTGGGAACAACAAAATTATCACCAACAATAAGAGCTTGACTGAGGGTGTCATAGTGTCCTTCATACGCTGCATCCTCATTTATTTCGTCGTCATCGTCTTCCCCTTCTTCTATAGGCTCCAAAATAAGGTATGTCCAGAAAGGAACATGTGACTTGCTCACACATCTCCTCCACTTTTCCTGTTTACATGCACTACAGAAACAAGACAGTGAACGTGTTCTCAAAGCAGTGTATCATGCTCTGAATATGCAGAAACAGAGTGCATTGAGTGGGTATTTTTTACGGCCTTCACATCCCAATTTTTTCCCCTTTCGACATCTCCCAATTCAATCACCCAAAAAATCCTGCTTACATAACAGGCCTGGGATGCATAGGTGGCTGTAGCACCATTTGACAAGGTCCGTCTCAATAATGCCACAACATCTGCAACACAGTCTATCTTTGGGCAGTTTGGCTGCAATTGGTATTGAGTTAAAGACCTTTTTATCATTGCTCCCGCACCGTCGTGTTCTCCCTTACCATGGCCGAATCCAAAAAAATTCCAAGACATTTTCCATCCCGTAAAAACACTGTATCTGCAATTTATTCAATGGATAGAAGAAGATTAATATACTCTTGGAACGATAAAATTACAAAAAAAAACACATATTATAATATTACTGATGTTAGACAAGCATTTTATTACAAATTTAATGCCAATATTATAGGTCTCTATATTAAAACCACCTTCAGATAATGTTTGTTAGAACATGGTATACCTCACAAGGAAATAGAATGGTCTTCTTGCTTTGAATTGTGAAGCTGCTCCATCAGACCATACCCAATGACACCTTATGTTTAGACCAAATTGCTTTAGCCATTCCGCATGTCTCAGAAAACAGTGTTGAACAAAATGTGTGTCATGTTGCTTGTCATCTGAAATGAAGAAGTGAATTGTCTTGTGGATGTCACCTGCATAATATAAAAATAAGAAATTATTGAAGGCTTAATACAAAAGAAATAATATTGATCTAGGGTGATGTCGTTACCTGCAATTCGGAAATATGTTATGTGCACAAATATAGTTACTTGATTTGAATACCAGTGCATGGACTAAATCTCATTTTGTTCTTTGAAACTATAATTTTCAGCAAAGTCAACAACTGACACAACAACATCTTCTGGAAATCTTTGTATACATTCCTTATATTGTTCTGCTTGTCATCTATACACAAAATTATGCATTATGTATTTCTTAAGATGGTCTTTGAACATGACTGAGAGATCCTGGCATGATATTTCCTTATGCGACAATACTTTCCTTTTCTTCTTCAGACCATCACGCGCAGTTCCTACTTCTAGGTCCTCAAAAATCTTCACCACAACCTTTTTAACAATAAATGGAGCCTCTGCAGCACAAAAGTCTAACTTAGCCGGGCCACACCTTTTACATTGACCACTCCAGCAGGCAAGGGCATGGAAGGTGGACGTATCTGATTTTGGACACAGTATAGAGTCCAATAAGGCTATTACACTCTTGATAGGGTTTTTTGGTGCCTTGCATCCACCATTGTCTTTGCATATGTTGCATTGACATTAGCAAGCTTTTCCATGCAGACCGAATACAGAACTTCGCATGTGATTTATGGAATCCTTTAGGAAGGACATTTGAACATGTGAAATGCAGCAGCAAGTATATCGGTCTCTCAATTTCCGCACAAAATATGGCTTCATGTACTCAAACGCCCGCTGCCTTATTACAATTTCAGGGTATTGTTCTTTGAAGTTGAGAAAGAGATCCACCTACAATGAAAGACATATATGGTTAAAGAACATTGAAGAAAACTGCAGGTTTTTATTATCTTTGAGGAAAACTGTTACATTACTATAAACCAGTATTTTTATCTCAAACCACTATGTTTTTCACTTTATTGGCTAGGCAAACCAGTATATATGAACACATGTCCTTGGTATGTACCAGTGGTAAATAAGTGTCAACCGGTTCAAATGTTCTTACTGCTGATGTAAACCAGTCTTTTCATTTAAAACCGGTATGTTATTTACCTAACCAGTGAAGGAGTACGAGCGGAAGTGCGACGCGAGAGAGAGTGCGAGAAGAAGAGCACGACGATATGGTGAACTCGCTCTACTGTAATGTGTAGAGCATAGTGAGTTCTTATTAGGTTTTTACAAAAGAATATGTGTACATACCTGGCGGCCCGCCCACTTACCTGGGCGACCACATTGGGATTTATACCCCAAAAACCTCCCACTTAAAGTCCAATGTGGTACTTTAAGTGTGAGAGAAACTACTATACAAGCTAATATACAAGAGATGTAGAGAAGTGGTGTACTACCCTACACCTAACAGCAGCCACATAAGCATAGAGGCAGTAGAAGAGATACACAGTTGTGTAGCAGTCAGCATAATGGTAGAAAGTGCCAATTCATCCATTTCGCTCCATTCATCTTCGTCCATATCTTCTGGTTTTATCCCCTTGAGCTTTATAGGTTTTATCTGCTTCTTTTGTACCAACACGTGCCAAATCTGCTTATTCCACAATGGGAAATTGGTTTGTGGGCTCCTTGCCGCACAGTCGAAGCAAGGGACTTGCCGATACACCGTGTGCGAGCCACATATGGCTCCAAGCACACAACAAGACTAATCTAGCAATCTCAAGAGAGCAAAGGGTGTGTCACTCACCGCTCTACGCTCACCTTCGTGGTGGATTCCTCGCCGCGATGAAGAAGAAGCTGCAGTCGTGCCGCGCTCAACCGCTTCGTCGCCGTCATGCCTTCATAATGCTCGATAGCACACACACTCTCCCTCTCTCTCTCTCTCTCACATACACACACACACACAAGGAGGTGAAGAAGAAGAAGATGGAGATGGAGCAAGAGCACTCTTCTATTGCACAAATGAGAGAATGAGTGAATTTTAGGTTTAGTTGGCTTTTATATGAGCTCACCCCATTCACACTTGGGCGCCCATGCTTAGCCAACTAATCCCTTGAATGTCCCAGTTAGAGTGCGCCTCTCATCGGCGATCACTCTTACCCTTTTCCTATTGGTCCGACAAGCCCGTTACCTGACTCTACCAAATACATAATACACGTCCGTCATAGGTGATGGGGTGTCCGTGAGCCGTGAGGGTTAACATGCCCCCCTTCCTGATGTAGATTCCGTCCTCGGAAGCTATTGAGTTGAAGCTCGTTCGTCGAGGTGGAAGAGCATTTGAGATGAATGTCCTTAGCCTTCTTCAGTCACTGCAAAATCAAACAACATTGGCACAGTAATTGCGTTCTCATATAGAATTAAAAAGCATATGCAGTTGTAGGTAAACGATGTGATTGGTGACAGAATTTTAAACCATTTATCAACAATTTGTTAGCAATGAACATTAAATTTCAATGTAATCAAATTCATAAACAGATGTAAAGGTAAAAAATTAAACAAGTCTGGGGTCGCTAATTTGACGGTCGAAAGGCACTAGAGATCGAATATTAATACCATGGGTAAGCTTCTTAATTTTCTGTGGTCAATTAAGTTGTTTAATCGCGAGAGCCAAGTATTCATGTTCGAGGGCTGACTAGAGGCTATATCTAGAAGACCTTGTAGTTAAGCTACCATAAAAGGAATTTCTCATGAAATCATCGCCTGACTGATTACTTTTTCTTTGACCCCCCAAAGTCTTTTCACAGTGATTCAATTTTGATGTGTGTGCTTATTTTGTATGCCTTGGGTTTTTTGCTTTTCAAGTAAAAGCGCCCATACTGGGAACCTCTAGGGCTCTAGTACCATAGGCAATACATGTGAGTGAAGTACCAAATCAAGCTGAGATTTCTCTTCCAACTCAAGATTTTACAGTGTGGCACTTTGATTTTTTGTTTGTTCATTTTCAGCATTTTAATTTTGTAACTTTGGGGGGTCATATAACACTGATACACCTCCCCAGGCTCATCACACTAGTAAACTCCCTTTATAATACTTAAGCTAAAGGTCAATAGGGTCAAGCCCACTAGAAAGCCCTAGTACATTTCACACAATGCTGCCTAAATCGGATTAAGAACCTAAGTAACCATTAATTATTAGGAAGGCATTCCCCATGGTATTAAGAGAAGATTTCTAACACCTAGCTTGGTCAAACTAGTTTGTCGGACTGCTTGATTTTTAAACCTAGACAAGTGATTATGAAAAAAATTACATTGAATTAAATGTTTGATACTAAGCAAATGCGGTGAATATTAGGCTACCAATCACAATTAAAGCTGACAATCATAGATGCAAAAAAGATAAGGGGCAATGCTAATGGACAAGAAACACCTTTTTGTGTCGATGGTCGCGCTTGATTTGAAGAGTGAGTCGAAATAAAGATTCCATGAAGGTCCAAATCCTACCAATAGCAACACGCTCCTGTACACACTAGGAAACAAAAGGAATACCTCCAGGAGGCACATTAGTGGAAAAAGGTACCAACACTTATTGAACACAACAAAAAACATAAGGAACCCTAACCTAATTATTTGCACTCCCCCTAGAGAGTCAAGGGAATAGGATATTGTAGAGGTAGGGGGGAAACCCTAAGGGTAAACCCCTATCCTCGTCGTTGAGATAAACAAAGTCATCATCCATGAGACCATATGTGCCATCCGTGTAGTCATGTAAATTTTCTTCTTCATCATAGGTGCCCATGTTTACTAAGAAGGTCACTAGACGCCTATAGTCATCTTGGTCAAAAGGGTAGGCTTGTGCAATGGGAGAAGCGCTCTCTACTAAGTATGGATCAAACGTGGTCAAGAGACGTATCAGCCATTCTAACTCCTCAAAATTCCTCTCACATGCTAGCGTACCTATCAAATCCCATTCACATGCAATCACTGGAAAGACCATGTGAAATATTTGTGAAAAGTAACGAGGGTACCTCTCACCCAAGGCAGGAGTGGATGACTCTAGCGTACTAGCCATATCTGTACACGCAAATAGATGATGGTTAGAGTGAAAATATTACAAGGGTCGTGTTCTTGTGCATAATTTGTTTTTATGATTTGTGTTATGGCTCTTGCTCTTTTACTTTTTTATCTTGTTTTTGTGAGTATAAGGCTTTATATATACATTCCCTAAGATCGGAGATTAAGAGGTCAGGGAGAAAGGTTGAGAGGGAAGCAAGTGAATGATGGATGTCCACAAACACTCCCCCCTTCCTTGTGTAGATCATACCATTTGAAATGATGTTGTCACCCTTTGAAACCAATTGTTCCAGTTGGTAATAGGTGAGGATTTTTGCCAGTAGTTTTCTATTACCCTAGGTGCCTCGTCAAGTTGCAAGGGTGGTAAGGTACTCTCCCAGGATCGAACTTGAAGTGGTTCATCAGGTGATTCTTGAACATTGGGAGGTGTGGATTCTTTTGTAGCTTCATGGAGTTCCACTACTATAGATGGAGGCTGTGTAGAAGCTTTTACCTCTATGGATGTATTACATGAGGAGCTAGAAGCTTCATGGAACTCTCCCCTTCCTGAGCTAGGTGGAATAAATTGGTTTTGCCTTGGAGCCCAAACTAGCTCTGGACTAGGTGTGTATCATTCTGTGATCTTTCCCTTCCCACGGTCTGCCATTGGCTTTAGCGTTACACTGTTTGACTCATATGGGTTTGTTGTCGATAGGGAAGGACACATTTTACGTTTAGGTACCCAAATTTGCTCATTTCCATCATAGTAGCCTTGGGCTTCTAATAGTTGTTTTGGAATCCATCGTGATTTGGTCTTGACTCTCCTAGGGCGCGCTCTTGGTTTTCCCGGGAAATTTTTTCTTGGAATGGATGGGAGGGTTGAGGTAGTTGGAAGTAAGGCCTTGGGGACCCATTGATATGTACTCTTAGGTTGTGCAGGTTGAGTACTTGCAATATTACTGCTTGCTGCAACTACAAGTGTTGAAGTGCTAGATTCATGGGTAGCCGGCAAAGACGAGTTAACCACCTTGGCTTGTGAATGTTGGCTATCCTTCAACTTTTCTAGAGTTTGCAACGTAGGTGACTTTGCTTGAATGATAGGGGTAAGAGGCAGTGGTCGCGTCGTGACACTACCAGTATCCCAATCAATAGTGCATTTGGTTGCCAACATCCACGTGCGTCCCAGGTTTACGTTGCCTTCCATAGCTCCTGCGGGCATGACTAGAAACCTCTGCACTATGCTTCCATTGTCATAGACAACAGGGGTCTGAAGGACTCCAAGAATAGCAGTTTTCTTTTTATTAATGCCCTTGACTTGCATCGTACTCGGGGATAGGGTCGGTTTCCCTAATTGACACCAAACTCCATAGGATAACAAATTGTGTTTAGCTCCCGTATCTAATAAGGCATTGTATAGTACTTTCCGATAGGGGCTATTTAGCTCAATTGGGTATCGTAGGGGTGGCTCAGATTCTAATGAGTCGTCATCTGTGTCCTCGAAAAATGCTTGCGTGATTCCCAGATTAGCCTCTCGTTGGCGTCTAAGACGTTGTTGTCGTTCTCGAGCCTCAACTCTTGCTTGGATTTTTTAAAGCTCTGCTTGTTCCTTGGCAGCCTTCTTTTGATGGATGGCTTGCAACTCTTCCTGGCTTAGAGGATCATAATATCTTTTGAATTTACTCCCATTAAGGAATCCAATGGTTTCAACTCCATCTAGAGTCTCCACACGAATGGTACCTTGCGGAGTAATTTCACACACTCGATATGGTCCCTTACCAGCGTATTTCAATTTCTTCTTTTCATTACGTACCCTGTACAAAAGAACTTTATCACCAACCTTGATGTCTTTATCCTTTAAATGGCTATCAAACCACTTCTTACTCCTATCCTTCTCCACTGGAGCATTTCGCACAACTAATTTCCTTTCTTCATCTAGCCTTTCCAGGATATATAATCGCTCCACTAAGAGGTTACCATCCCAACCTTCTTGAGAAGCTACTCGAAGACTAGGAATGACAAACTCCCATGGCATAACTGCTTCTTGGCCATACACCATCTTAAACGGTGTGCAATTAATAGCAACTTTATACGCAGTACGATAAGCCCATAAAGCTGATGTAAGCTTTAGGTCCCAATCAGTGGGATGAGCCTCGATTGTCTTTGTCAAAATGGAGATGAGAGTTTTGTTGTTACTCTCAGCTTGGCCATTTGCTTGGGGATAATAGGGTGTAGACTTGTGGTGAGATATCATGAAGTTTGATGTGAGTTCTTTTATTACTTCGTTTATAAAATGAGTTCCATTGTCACTCACAAGTTCAAAGGGGCATCCAAAACGTGTGATAATGTTCTCAAAGAGGAACTTAGTTGTTGTTTTTGCATCCGCCTTTCGTGTTGCTTTTGCTTCAGCCCATTTGGTTACATAGTCGGTAGCGACAATGATATATCGTGATTGCGTGTTACGTGCAGCCGGACTAATCGGTCCTACAAAGTCTAAGCCCCACTTTTCAAATGGTTGGGTTACCTTGATGGGATGTAGAGGCATCCTATCCCTTCTTTGTGGCTTGTTGAAGCGTTGGCATTCATCACATCCCTTTGCAAAAAGTGATGCATCCTTAAACAGAGTGGGCCACCAATAGCCTGACTGTAAGATCTTTCAGGCAGTCAACTTTCCTGAAAAGTGACCACCAGCTACGCCCATGTGTGCCTCTTGTAGAATATATAAATACTCATCCTCGCGGGCACAGCGTCTAAGAACATCATCTTTTCCTCTCTTATAGAGAGTTCCAGCCAGTAAGCAATAGGGTTCGCATTCCTTGATTAATTTTTGAGCTATATCTTTTCGCAGTTCTTTGGGTGGAAAACCATTAACTAAGAAGTTAACAATCTTTTCACTCCATTCAGGCATTGTCTCAACAATGAACAAAGGAGTATCAGGCAATTCATCATCAACCCCCGTAGGAGCTTCGCCATTAGGGATACGAGATAAATGATCCGCCATGACATGTTTCCTCCCAGGCCTCACAACAACGGTGAAGTCAAACTCAAGAAGAATTAACAACCATCTTGTAATTCGACCTGTGGAACACGGCTTGTTTACCAAATATAGCAATGCTTGATGATCAACATAAAACACAAACTTGGTAGCAAGAAGGTAATAGCGAAATTTCTTTACTGCGTAAATCATAGCTAGACCTTCGCGCTCTGTAGTAGTGTAGTTCATCTCGGCATCATTTAATTGGCGACTTGCAAAGCTAATAGGGTAGTCCAATTTATGTTCTCCTGGTTGAGTTAGAACACACCCAATAGAAAAATTGGATGCATCAATATGCACATGAAAAGGTACATTCCAATCAGGTGTTCGCATGATTGGAGCACTTGTTAGGGCCTTCTTTAATAACTCATAAGATTGATGACATTCTTCCGTCCAGTGAAACTCGATAAGAAGCTTGTACAATGGACGCGCTATCTCGGCAAAGTTTAAAATAAACCTTCGATAATAACCAACATGGCTCATAAATATTTAAACTCCTTTATAGTTAGTAGGCGGTGGCAAATTGGCAATGGCTTTAATCTTACTCTCATCTGTGGATATCCCGTTCTTGGACACTATATGCCCTAGAATGACTCCATGCTTAACCCAAAATTGGCATTTGAAAGGGTTCAATGAGATGCGATAAAATCTGCACCTTTCAAATATTTTTTGTAGATATAACAAATGCTTCTCCCAAGAAGAATAAACACAAAGGTCGTCTAGGAAAGCTTCACAAAACTCCCTTAGAAATTCTTTAAACGCAGTGTTTATTAATCGTTGGAATGTAGCAGGGGCATTCGTTAAGCCAAAAGCCATAACACAAAATGCAAACACTCCAAACTCTGTGATAAAAGCAGTTTTAGCTTGGTCCTCTAATGCAATTGTGATTTGATTGTAACCAGAGTACCCATCTCAAAAGCTATAAGGTTCCTTGCCCGCAACTCTTTCAAGCACATGTTCTGAATATGGCAAGGGATAATGATCTCTCCTAGTGGCTGCATTAACTTTCTTGAGGTCCACGCACACTCTTAGTTTCCCATTCTTTTTTGGCACAATGACTATTGGAGAAACCCATTCTGAGTGCTCAATAGGGTATATGAATCCACATTGGATAAGTTTTTCCATCTCATCTTGTACACTTTTGGCGTACTTAGGATTCATTGGATAGGGTCGTTGCTGGACGGGTTTAGCAGTGTTGATCATGGGAATTGTATGTTGCACCACAGAAGGTGGAACGCCCTTCATGTCATGATATGTCCAAGCAAAGATATCCTTGTATTCCTTGAGGAGCTCCTTAAGTACAGCCTCTTCAGTTTCGGTAAGGTCTTGAGCAATAAAGACTGGTTTAGACTCCTCACCTGGTTCTGCTAATTCTATCTCTTTAACTACCGTTGGACCATCATAGACTCCATTGCTTCCATTGGTACGTATTCGTTGGGCTTTGGCATACACAACCTTTCGCTCCCCCGTGGTATAAGATTTAAAATGTTCAGGAGCCGTATGTAAGTCAGCAGGCTCTTGTCCTGACGGAGACCTTTCTTTTAGTTCTGCCTCCTTTTGTTGTTGTGCTAACTCTCGGTTTTGATGTCTTCTTATAGTTCGACTCAATTTCGGCTCTGTAACCTCCAATTGAGCGAGGTCAATGGGTCGCGGGCTGCACCACATGACACTCTGGAGATGTTCACCCCAATTGTCTACTAGCTTTCGATGAGCATCACATGCCCCTAGATAGCTAAGCCATTCTGCAGTAGATCTTTCCTTGTTTATCCTAGCTCTCACATTTGCTCGATATTGTCGTCTCTTATATGACCTTTGTTTCTTGTTAAGGTTTTGATTTTGGTAAATGTTTGAACTCGACTCGCTTGATAGGTCTTCGCTTGTATCTTCTTCACTCTCATATAAATTACCATAGATGGTCGTACTAGACCTTGAGTGTTCAGTCTCTATACTTGGCTCACTCGATGTTTCCTCAGGTTCTGAATCCATTTCTCCCTAAGATTTAGTTTCTGATGTGTATTGGCCTGAAGCCTTTGAGGAATCATCGGTTTCACTCTCAGCTAGGTGTGCCTCTTTCTTATCATCGGATGTTACATGCGCTACACCTAACCTGTTTACTGGTGCAATGTGTGGTATCTCTTCCCCATCTGGTTACCCAGGTTGTTCCTCTAGCTCCCCATGTATCTACAGTTGCCGCTAGGTGTACCCAATCGACATTATCTGACTCAGCCATTCCAGGTAGGATATCCATATAAGGAGAGTTCTCCCCAATATCCGTGTCTTCGTTACACGTGTAACAATACTGTAATGGAGCTGAGTGAATTGTTGTGTTTGATCAATTATCAATGATGAATTTATTTCCTAGAGGATGCGTTTGACCACTTAAAAGATCAACTCGAATGACAGAGTCTTGGAACTGTAAGTAGACGTGGTTTTTGGACCAGTCATGCACCATTTTTGCTTCCCTCATGAATGGACGCCCTAAGATCATCTCAAATGACATAGGATGCTTGGAAAAATCCATAACAATGAAATTCTGCCTTACCTTGTGTCCCAAGACCTTGATCCTGAGATCCTTAAGCATTCCAATAGGCATAACAATAGATCCATTAGCCATTTTTACCACTACTCTTGTGGCTTCAAGGTGAGGTCGCCCCATAGACTCCCAACAACTCTTTGTCACCATGCTAACTCCCGCACCACCGTCAAGGACTCCCTTTATAGTTAATCCTTTAGTATTGATTGGCAGAGTAGCATTAGATTCATCACCTTCAAAGTATTGCCCCAACTTGTTAACGGGTACTTCAATTATAGATTCATGTCCCGCTAGGTCAGATGGTGGTGCTAAATGTTCCTCATCATTCATTACCGAGTCAAGTTTGTTCATATGTGCAAACTGTGGTAATCCGGCCTGTAATTCTCCATTGAGGAAGGCTCGAAGAGCTGAGACTAGCTCGGGGTGTTTATATAGTTTGGACATGATGGTGGTTCTAACTTCTGAAGACATTAAATCCATCAATTTGGCAACATTTAATGGCATCTTGTGGGACGTAGGACCCTGACAAGAGAATGGTGAAGATGGAATCTCCACTTCCTCAAGGGGGTCGGGCATTCCCTCACCAAACATTCTCTCTAGTAGGAAAGGTGTGTGTCCACTTTCAGATGTCCTACCCTCACTCTCTTCCCGAATGATATTGGGTATAGCTAACTGCCTGTAGTTCTTGTGAGGTTGAACTTGTGTGGGAAACACTGTGTCCGACATCTGGATATGTTTGGGTTCAGGTTCTAATGTTCGTTGAGTTTCTTCCACCAAACCCCTTAGTTGTTGGACTCGTTCAATTTCCACTGTTGGGTTTGGATAGGTTCCAATCTTTCTCTTGCAATCCTCATTTTTCGTCTCTCGTGGCTTATCTTGGGGGTTCGCAACTGGGTGGTTTAACTTTGAATACTCTTTTGGTGTTCGTCGTAATTCCCTCTCGTGATCCTCCTCACTGCCTTTTTCCTTTGTAGTAATAGTTTTGGTCTCCGTGGTCTCTATCGAATCTGAGTCATCCTCAGGGTCATTCATATACACGGGATCCTCTCCTGTCCCTATGTTAGTCTTTGAACTAGGTCTTGAGCTAGAAGCATTAAGGGATTTCTTTATTCGTATTTTCTTATTTCTCTCTCGGCCAATGGATGCAGCATCTCTCTCTTCAAGGATGTAATTTTGCTTTTGAAGCATCGACCATGTGAGTGCATTCACTGGTGCTATGTTTATAGTTAGTGGTGTCCCATCAACAAACTCTATTAAGTTCAATGGTGTGATTTTCGATGCGTTTGGATTGTTAGGACACTGTGCGATCAAATGATCTATGCCACAATGATTACAAATGAGTATTGGCATTGCCAATGCACTCCCTTGACTTGTTTGCATTAGTGCAGCATTCTTTTGCATTCTAATGGAGCACTCAGCTACTCGATGTGGTCCACCACATTCGTAGCACTGAAGAGGTGGTCTCCTGGAAAAACTATTAATGTTTTGGCCTCTTGCTGCTAGCGCAGTAGCTTGATATACCGGTTTGATTTGTCCCCAATGGTCTTCCATATAGTACATGGGACACTCCTCAAGCATGTCGACTCCATAGGTGATACTAGGGTCTATGTCCCCTTCGCAATCTACATAAGTACTAGATGACTCGCAACCTATTTGGTTCATAGGTGTAACTCTTGGATGAGGGGGTTGCGGTCCTAGCACTGGAGGTGGCAACGGTGTGGTTTGGACCACATTTTGGGTTCTAGGGACCATGTGCTGTAATGGCAACTGTTGCTCCATGGGTGTGGTAGGCATCAATGCAGGAACTCGAGGTGAGTCTACCCAAGCTATAGGTGGTCTATTTTCCATGATGCGTTTAAGCATTAGGCAATCCTTCGCTTGATGGCCATACCTACCACACGCGTTACAAGTCCCGTTAAACTTTACTCTGAAAGTAGGGCATTCACTCGTAGTATGTGGGCCCAAGCAAATTGAGCACCATTGTTTCTCCCTTCTTGGATACATATGAGTGTTTTGTGGAGCACGATTACCCCTAAGGCTTTCTTGGATGGCCTTGGTGAGATCTGCCAAAGTCATCTCAGATATCGTTTGCTCTTTCACGATTGGCTTTATCTTCATTGGCTAATGCCCTGACGCTTGCGAGCTACTTGACTTCGGCTCGGCAGACACTCTTTCTCCTGCAATCATTAAATTATCCTCCAATTGGATTGCATTCATGGTGACTGCTTCCCAAGTAGTGATACCTCTAATGACTAGGCCATTATAGATACTTTCATGTCGTAGTCCCCTAATGAATCTATCGAGCAATTGGTTGTTGTTGAATCGCTCGTTTGGATTGCATCGAGAATTCAAATTCTTTAGGCGACTAATGAAGTCTCTCACGGATTCACCTTCTTCTCGTTGGGCTTTCTAGAGCTGAGAGGCTACACCCCAAAGTACTCCCTCTCGTATGTATTCTTTTAAGAACAGTCTCCTAAGAGTAGAGTAGATCGTTTTCTCTTCTACTCTTAAGGTTCTATACCAATCTCCAGCCTTTCCTCTTAGGGTCAAACTCAAAGCCTTACACTTATGTAGCTCATTGTGCTCTTCCAAGGAATCGCATACATGTTCAAAGACTCCCATATGCTTTCTAGCATCTCCGTCTCCACTGAATTTCTGTGTGAGCTTAGCTACTTGAACTGCCTTGCTCCTAGGCTCTCTATCAGGTGCACTACGCATGTTTTCCGCAATAGAGCGACCAATAGCTTGACCAAATGCTGCCAAATCTCCTGTTTGAGCAGGTATAATGGGTGTATGTGCTCCTGGAACCACATGTGAGATGGGAGTTGGCCTTGGCCTTGGTATACGCGCGGCTCTTGGGTCCCAAATTTCGTATGGTGGTGTACCAGACGGTGGTCCAAAGTTTACAGGCGTGGCCCTAGGCATAGGGAGTGCCTGATATGGCATGTTATTATTAAATAGCATGGCTCCACTTGTATAAGAGCTTGGATAATTCCATTGTGGATTGTAAGCTCTTGGAATAATCGGAGGTGTAGGAGCTACATGAGGCTGAGGTACGATAGGTGCACATGATTGATACATACATGTAGGTATAGTTGGGGGCACTGTGCTACTAGGCATCGGCGCAGTGTTAACAAATGAACTCCATGGTGTACTTCTTGTCATGCTCACCATTGGGATATGCATGGTAGCCGTAGTGTCATTAAGAGAAAGATGAGCTAGATCTGGGAAGGTAAAACTGCCACTTGTGGGCTGAGATTGTACTGAGGCTCCTGGCGAAACAACATATGGAGGATCAATGGGGCTCACTGAGGGAGTCTCCATTTGTGACAGGGTTGGTTGGTTGGCCTTTCCCGTATCCAAGAATCTCATTAGGCCTGTTGAAGGCATGTTGATCCCTGTGTTCTGTCTTTCTAACTCGACAATCCTATCGAGGACATCACAGACTTTCTGTTGTTGCTCATCTATGCTAGTAGCACTCGATGTGGATTGTAGAACATCTAACCAACCCACATGATAGGTGTGTCATGTGTACCGATCAGTTAAAGCTTCTGCTTGTAGGTCATACTCCCAATTTTCGTTTAGGAATATCCCATCTAGGCTTGGCGTGCTGGAGGTTTCCCTTGAAGTGGAAGCATTATTTCTCCCCATAGCTTGCCCCTCCGTGGCTGCTACCTTGGGAGCACTCGGTTGCTCGGCTGGCATGATTGTTGTCATAGGAGCCTTTGCTTTCAGGGCTCGACTTTGTTCTAGCCTTCGTAGGTTCTCAATTTCCCTCTCCCTTGTTGCTTGCATATAGCGTTCGATCTCTTGTACTTCGGCAAGACTCCTACCATCGGGTAGTAAAACCTCAGAGGGAGATAGTCCTAAAGGATCAGGAGGTGCAGTGGATGGAACATTCACATGCACACTCTCAAGAAGCATAGGGTCCATTTTAGGCATGAATGACGAATTTACTTCCCCACTCCCTTCATTTATTTCATTAACCGCATGTTTGGAGCGATTAGCTCTACTAAGGGTCTCTTTTAAGCGGCTAAACACGCTAAACCCGGGCCGTGGGCCCATGGCATGCATGTCTTGACTTGAACTATCAGGGTTTGGTGTAGGATACCCCTCCATGACTTCGTAGTCAGAGGAAGAATCACTAGACGCGATATGAGGATCTTGGGCGGCGCTACCTTGAGTCCCGGCCGAAGGTCCAGAACCTAGGGTGGAGGAATAATGGGTGCCCGCGTAAATGGAGGCACTACCAATATGCTCGTGCTCTAACACTCGTCCAGAGCATAGGTTCATTTGACTTGGATCCCCTAGAAGTGTTAGTGAGGGCCCGTGAAGGCTGCTCACCTAGTAATTTTGGGTGTTTTGCAACCCAAGTCTTTTCTTATTTATTTGTTTTTTGATTTTTTGGTCCTTTTTTTTTCTGACCCAGCTATAGAATAGAACGTATGATAGCTCAAAACGAGTGTCTCGGTCAGAGGGACATGCTGTGCTTTACAGACCTCCGTTTGGTCACTTTATGCCCTCGGAATCCCTAAAACCGTCAATTTCTAGTAGGGAACTAGGCCCAAATTAGAAAGTCTAAGGGTGCAAGTGGGAAGAGAAGGGAGGAGAGTGGAGGACTTGCCCCACATGCTCTCATTCCCTCTTGAGGGGGTAGGGTATATATATAAGAGTGAGTCTAGTATATATCATAAGACTGAGGCCTGGGCCTGGGCCTGGGCCTGGGCTTGGGCTTGGGCTTGGGAAAATGATCCCGATCCCGATCAAAATTTTAGTGTAGCCCCCCAGTCACTCACGGTTTTTTTTTTTTTTGGCGATGACTGCGCGCGGTTTAGGTGACCCTTTCTTGGCCACACACACTGTCACCTACCTAACCTCCCAGTCAACAGCTCACAGACAGCTCACTACCTTATCTACTTACTAACAGTGCTACTAACCACTGGCTAATCTGTTAACTGCTTACTGACAGTGAGCTAACTGTCCACCTACTTCCTCTCTCACTACCTTACTGTGCAAAGACTGTGTGCAGCCAAACCTTGACAGAAACCTGTGTACAGACTGTGTGCAAACAGCAATTGCTAACTCCCTTCCTACTTATTCATTCACTGCAAACAAGCTAACGACTACTAATTGTCCAAAGACGGTGTGCAAACAGAAAACACAACATTATGCAGAAATCACAGAACTTGCAGAAAACACAGAAATTAACAACTTACAGAAAAACAACTCATTCCTCTTCCTCTTCCTCTTCTTTCCTACTACAAACAACTCATAGGAAAAGCACAAAGTGCCTCTTGGGCTTAGTGCAGGGCGATTCCCCGGCAGCGGCGCCAAAAATGTGCGCTCCTTGCTGCACTGTCGAAGCAAGGGACTTGCCGATACACCGTGTGCGAGCCACAAATGGCTCCAAGCACACAGCAAGACTAATCTAGCAAGCTCAAGAGAGCAAAGGGTGTGTCACTCACCGCTCTACGCTCGCCTTCGTGGTGGATTCCTCGCCGTGATGAAGAAGAAGCTGCAGTCATGCCGCACTCAACCGCTTCGCCGCCATCGTGCCTTCGTAATGCTCGAACGCACACACACTCTCCCTCTCTCTCTCTCTCTCTCACATACACACACACACAAGGAGGTGAAGAAGAAGAAGATGGAGATGGAGATGGAGATGGAGCAAGAGCACTCTTCTATTGCACAAATGAGAGAATGAGTGAATTTTAGGTTTAGTTGGATTTTATATGAGCTCACCCCATTCACACTTGGGTGCCCATGCTTAGCCAACTAATCCATTGAATGTCCCAGTTAGAGTGCGCCTCTCATCGGCGATCACTCTTACCCTTTTCCTATTGGTCCGACAAGCCCGGTACCTGACTCTACCAAATACATAATACACGTCCGTCGTAGGTGATGGGGTGTCTGTGAGCCGTGAGGGTTAACATGGTTCCATCCAGCTTCTTGATATTGTAAAGAGCAGTGTCTTGTGATCCAGCCATAGCTATGCTTCACAGTAGTTTACTTTTCTGGGAAAAATTCGGCAGAGTTTCCCCTGTAAACTGACCTCTGAACCAATATCAACCTGTCAAATGAACCAAGAAAGCTTCAGATTCTGTAGAAATTTTGGCAGAGTCTCCTTTGTAAAATGGCTCTAGTGTACTAAAAATAGACCAAAAAACAGCTCAAAAAACCACTGTCTCTCTGACACTGTAAGCTGTGGGTAAACCTGTCCTGCACATGTACTGTCTCTGACTGTCCTGTAAGCATAGACTGCGACAATGCCTCAACGGCAGTAAAGCAAAGATGCAATCCCAACTGTCTAACTCACAGTCAATACATCCTAGCTGCCTATCTAAGGGTGCTCGAGGGATCGCTCCAAGACCTGTATCACCGAAAGGATCTCAACATTTGAGAATCCCCCAGCTCAATAAAACCTCACTCGACCCTCAACAAAGGCTGCAGTAAATCTGACAGTACATAGACTTCCCACAAAGTCATACATCCACAAATTTCCCACTGTATGTTGTAACCGCTGCGGCGGTTGTTTGCTACGTGACTCACAGCCAGCAAACCCTCAACAAACATACATCATCTGTGACAATACATCCCATGTGGAAGTACCTGCAATGTCAGGATGAAATCTGGAATATCAAGCAGCAAACACAAGCTACCTGATGAGCTAGTGGATGTCGCCTACAGTCTGTGTGTAGATGTGCCCGTGTCGTATGTGACACGCCTCCAAGAACTGTGAGCCGTCCTTTGATGTGTAGACAACCACAAATCAACACTCTGGGAGTGTCGATAGCCTCAGCACCTGCAGTCGTAGGCCGAAAACCCCAAATTTGCAGAGTCGGATCTGCACCCGCCGAGACCACGTAGTCGAAAATGGCCTGCGCAGACCTTTGTCGAAGCCGAACGGTGGCCGAGATGACCTCAGAATGAAATTCTGAGAACACCAAGCCCTTCGAGCTTACCCACAGGATTTGGGGCCGTGTCTTCGCCTGTCAAATTTCACTCCAATCTGAGATGGTGACTCTAGTCTCCTGCAGTGCTGCCCCGAGCCTCGATCTGAGCTCTGATACCAGTTGAAGGAGTACGAGCGGAAGTGCGACGCGAGAGAGAGTGCGAGAAGAAGATCACGACGATATGGTGAACTCGCTCTACTATAATGTGTAGAGCATAGTGAGTTCTTATTAGGTTTTTACAAAAGAATATGTGTACATACCTGGCGGCCCGCCCACTTACCTGGGCGACCACATTGGGCTTTATACCCCAACAACCAGTACATGTGAGCACTTAACCACGATGTATACCAGTGAGAAATAAGTGTTAAAAAAAAATGAACACATGCCCTTGGTAGGTACCAGTGGTATATAAGTGTCAACCAGTTCAAATGTTCTTACTGCTGATGTAAACCAGTCTTTTTATTTAAAACCGGTATGTTATTTACCTAACCAGTACATGTGATCACTTAACCATGATGTATACCAGTGAAAAATAAGGGTTAAAAAAATGAACACATGTCCTTGGTACGTACCAGTGGTATATAAGTGTCAACCAGTTCAAATGTTCTGACTGTCTGCTGATGTAAACCAGTCTTTTCATTTAAAACCGATATGTTATTTACCTAACCAGTACATGTGAGCACTTAACCACGATGTATACCAGTGAGAAGTAAGTGTTAAAAAAAATGAACACATGTCCTTGGTACGTACCAGTGGTATATAAGTGTCAACACGTTCAAATGTTCTTACTGCTAATGTAAACCAGTCTTTTCATTTAAAACCGCTATGTTATTTACCTAACCAGTACATGTGATCACTTAACCATGATATATACTAGTGAGAAATAAGTGTTAAAAAAAATGAACACATGTCCTTGGTACGTACCAGTGGTATATAAGTGTCAACCAGTTCAAATGTTCTGGCTGCTGCTGATGTAAACCAGTCTTTTCATTTAAAACCAGTATTTTATTTACCTAACCAGTACATGTGATCACTTAATCACGATGTATACCAGTGAGAAATAAGTGTTAAAAAAAAATTAATGGATATGTAAACCAGTATTTTCTTTTCAAACAGATATGTTTTTTACCTATCTGACATGACAAACAGTACATGTGAACACTTAACCATGATGTATATGAGTGAGAAATAAGTGTTAAAAGATTTTTACTGGTTATGTAAACCAGCTTTTTACCTAACCAGTTTATACATATCATATGCGTGTGAAAGTATGCGTCTGCAAACGTATGTTTCAGCAAACATACGCGTATGATAAAAACTTTGTTTCCATTTATATTCTCCTTCACATCCAATATTTATCCAGTCTTAGTCTAGGACCAAATACAGATTCCCCTTATTTCCATTTATAAATTCCTTCATATCCGATTTCATATCTACTCTTATCAACCCAATTATAGCTAATATAGGTCATGAATGCAAATATTAGACAACAAAAATGGATATAGTGAAGGTAGTTATTCCCTGAGATTGTTCAAGAAGATGCACAGGATGTTTGACATATGAATTTCTTCCGATACGCTTTCTGCACACATCCTTCTTATTGGGTGAAACATGAGTGTTAGACATCCAAAAAGAGAAGATCAACTCTTTCTCATTAGGTGTTATGAAACCACGATCCATGGGCTGTCGAGCACACAAAGAGATTGGCAAATTTTCATCACCTGCTGCCCTCAACCGATTCTTTGCAGCTATGAAGTTCCTCTTGTGAAAATTTAGCAACTTAGATGCAGCTGAAACATTCGCTTTTGAGGTAGATGTACACTCAACATTCATAAGCATTGTGGCGATGAACCTTTTAAGAAAGAGCTCCTGTCCGCTCTTGGGTAATTTGATTGCATCTATTATGTTGCGTATGGCTTCAACGAAGGTTGTTTGTGCCCTGGGAATTTCAAGGTCTCCAAGAGAAGGATGATTGACAAACTTTCACAAAATGTCTGACCGTGATGCAACATCGAGGGCCTTTGTACGCCGATTGAAGAGCATAACAAGGTCATTGCAAAGTCTTTGACGCTTTGCATCATCAGCACCATTTTGATCATTATCTTCCTCACGTGCTACCTGCTCAAGCTTGTTCTTAGCACGCTGCTTCCTCTTTCTCCTAGCATGATATTCCTTGACCGCATCAACAGCATACCTAGCACACAGTTCACAGTGAGGCTGAGAGCGGTCACATACAGTGTGAGATTATTGCTCCATGCTAGAGAGGGAGATATTGAGTGAGGTGATAGGCCTACAGAGAGCAAGAGCAGTATATGACAGCAATAGATGTGTGATAGGCCTACAAAGTAAAACAGCAATCTGTGCTCCTACACAGAGAGTTAGAGAGAGACAGGAAAACGAGAGAGCGGGAAGACAAAGAGCTGGCTGACGTGCATAGTTAAGAGCTACAAAGCCGTCTTCTATATTTGAAAAAGAGACGTGGAAATAGTAATGGTGTAAAGAGCTGGTTGACGTGCATAGTTAAGAGGTACAGAGCTGTCTTCTATATTTAACAAAAAGCTGTGGAAATTCTATATTTAATTAAAAAGCTGTTCAAAAGAATATATCGAATTGAACTAATAGAGATGGTTTTATGTACCGGTTATAAAACCTCTGTCCGGGACAAGGTTTTTGGTCCACCTATTCATGCATCCACCCTTGAGTGTTTGATTTTTGGCCTACAATGGTAAATTCTGGAGCCGATTTGATGGTGTACACACTTGTGTGTGCAATGATGCGTCTTCACGTGGAGAAAAGTAATAGCTTGGAGTGTGATTATGATGTAAGTGCACTCACTTGCTCATGTCAATTTTTTGATTGATTAATGTGGTTCAATGTGTGCTAATTATTTGCTAAAATTAGGTGTGTAAATCAATTGACCTACACTTTGCACCTAATTTGATTCACTTAGAATGAAATTGATGGTCAAATTTTGACTAATGAACTTTGTGTCTGTCAAGAAAATGCTTAATTCTCATCAAGAATTCATGTGCATAAAAATCATTGTGTGTGTAATTCACCAAAGAGGGGAAAAAATTGCCAAAAAATTCAAGTGTATGTGCACCTAATCTTGAGTGTGTGCATGCATAGAAATTGATGGAATTGATGATACATGAGTATGCAATCATGTAAGTGAAGTGGATGTTAGGTTAATTCAATCATTGGATAAGCCTAATTGCCAAAAAATTGGGCGAAATTTGAGTGTGTGCACCCATCCAAGACCACTTGATTTTCAATGATTGATAGTCAATTGGGGCACCCAAATGATTACATGCATTTATTTATGCTTGATTGAGTTTGAAATTTGAGCTATGCAATGAGAAATTGATGGAATTTTTTCATATAGTTTCGGTCTAAATTTGTGTGTGTGTGCCTACTCAATGGCATTTGATGTCCAAATTGAAGATGAATTATTGGTCTTGGTTGCCAATATTTGATGACTAAAAGAGTTAAAAAAGTGATGCGCATGTAATTATTGACTTGGGATGGTTCGATTGGTACCCAGTTGAAGATGATTTTTTGACCATTTTCATGTATGCCATTTTGATCAAAATTGGTAAGAATTTTATTGATTGTGCATTTGCAAATACCACAATCAAGTAGCCATACAAACCAACATGACAAGCCTAATCGGTTTGGATGATTATAGCTATTTGATACTCATGAGCAGCTCAAGTTGTTTGCAATGATGAATACATGGGATTGGATTTGCAATTGTGAGAAAATCATGCATTGATCAAACATGTGTGCATCACCCCATTGATTATAAATTTCTTCAGAGTTTCTTGTGCATTCCAACCCATTTTAATGTGTGGTAAAGGAACAATCAAACTGAAGCAAGATGGACAAGAAATCAAAGAGCATTTTATGATCGAATGGATTTGTATGTCATTTGTTTTGAGAATGATTTGGATTTTTGGGATTAATTTGTGTACATCATTTATCCACTGCTTTTTAGAGCAATGATGCAATTGCAAGATGGATTTGAAATTTATCAGTTGCAAACATTTTTTGACTACCAAGAGTGAATGTCCATTGAGTATTTCCATAACTTTTGATAACGGTTTCGATCATCATGTGTGCAAAGGATAGTGATTTCAATTGAAAATTTCTTGAGGAAAATGCTTGCGAAACGTCCATTGCATGCTCGGGCCACCTCCAAACATGTGCATGACTACTTTGTGGGAACCTCTTCTTAAGAGTATAATAAAAATAAAAGAAAAATTTTGCCTACCCTGCTCCTTGCTCTCTCTCTCTCTCTCTCTCTCTCTCTCTCTCTCTCTCTCTCTCTCTCTCTCTCTCTCTCTCTCTCTCTCTCTCTGTGCATGGCGAACCCACCCACTTGTTTTGGCTCGTAGCTCTCAGAAGACACACACACACACACACACACACACACACTCCTTTTCAAAAAGTCCAAATTGGAATCATTGGATGCTTCTTTCTCTTAGTACGCAATGCTTGACTCCACTTGGCCCGCCTGATTTGCATCCATTGACTCACACACACAAACGCACACACACACACACACATGACATCCTGCTCCTACTTGCCCGCAATATGTGCCCTAGCTGGTACTTTTTGGATCATGCCAATTTGGCCCCTTCTGTGCTGGTGAATCGAGTGCTGATTGTCTCTCTCTGAGTCACCTAAAGACCCGGGTCTTGCCATTGGTTGAGCCGCAGCAGCCTGACCCCACCTTGCCCGTTTGCTCCGGCTACGATCATGACTCCAATCCCTCTTGATAGACCTGTAGACTGCTTGGCATTGGCCCCATTCACCTCACAACCCCACACAACACATCTCCAACCGTCGAACCCCTCCCCAACTCGCGCTTACCTGACCACATCGGGCATCCATTGATTGTCAACCTCGTCTTCTTGCATTTAGTGCCGTTCACTGAAAATATGATGCCGCTATAGAAGGGGTCATCATTGAAAAATATTGCAAAACTTAGCTATTTAGAGCCATTCCAATTCTTTTGACTAAAAGTTGTATACATGCTAGCTCATAGCTTGGTCTAAAGTGAAAATGTTTTCATTTGAGCTAGTGTTTACCCAACTTTTTTGAGAGCTTCAAACTACAAAATTTGGCTATTAAGAGCCGTTTACTTTCATTCCATTAAAAGTTGAAGTCATCTCTAGCTCATAGCTTGCTCTAAAATTTCATGTGAGCTAGTTTTTAGCCAACTTTTTTGGAGGGATTGAAATTGTAAAATTTTGCTTTCAAGAGCCACTTCAAATTCATTCAAAAATTGTATTATTTCTAGCTCTTGGCTTGTTTTTAATTCCATATTTCATTGAGGTAGAAACTAATCAACTTTTGAATTATGCATGAGAGGACTTTAAATTGCAAAATTTGCTTATTTAGAAGCATTTTATCTCTCATGGTTGTTATGTATGCTAAAATTTGCTACAAAGAGCATCATTTCCATAACCAAAGACACTTTTTTCCCTTGGGTTTTTCCCTTTGGCAAATTTGGGTACGCAAGACCCTAGCTTTAGGATTTCATTAATGTTCTTTTTGTGTGCTTTTTGCTTTCAATAAATGGCTTTTGTAGCTTGTGTTTACACTTAGCATCAATTAGCTTGGATTGTAATAGAAAGATCAAGAAACTTCTCTACAAAAAAGTGGATGCTTGCTCAAGGATGCTCAAAAGAGCATGAATAGGTGAAATCCTTCCATGATTTTGCTCTTTTGTTCATGTCTCCATTCACTATGCTGGGCTTAAGTAAATTTTCCTTCTAAGCGATGGTTCTTTCATGTTCAAAATCTAGGCATACTAAAGTTTCAACACTTTGCTTTGTGAATATTAACTCATCAAAAAACTAGGTTTTATGTGTGCTAATCATAGGTAATTGGCCTTGACCTTAGGTTAATGTAGGCTCATTTCTCATTAGTCATAAACTCATAGTGATAGTTTTAATACTCCATTCATTTTTAACATGACCTATGGACATCATTAGGTTTTAGTCCTTTAGTCCATTTGCCATAAACATCTCATGTTGGAAGAAACAAAAAAAAGCTTAAAAATGAATCAATGAAGCAAAAAAGTGTCAAGAAAAAAGTAGCAAAAATGCTACTAAACACGTGAAAAGAAAATTCATATGCTATGTTGTGTCCATGTGAGGCCTAGCACCTTATTAGCACTTGGCAAGCGAGGGGAATCACCTTGGCTCGCTTGGTCAAGGCCCTAAACTGATGCCTTGGGCTGATAGGGGTTAGTCATTGCCTTGGTAGGCTAGTAGGATTTTGGAACACCTTCTTGACGGTTTAAGGAGCCGAGAGACGCTCCTAGACTTGCCTTGGGGTGGTAGCCTTGTGATGTGTTTTACTTTTTTCTATGAATAACAAAGACAAACTTCCATGAGCTTCGAAAAGCTGTGACAATGTACTAATACATTAGAAGCTTTTTTATAGCCAGTAGACATGATAGACTTGAATGATTTCTTAAGATTGGTCATATAGTTGTTAGGCTAGTAGGTTTTTGACCTTGCATTAGCCTAGTGTCATCATTGATTACCTGTGTTTCATGCATAAAATTGAAATTCCAAGGGGTTTAATCTTCATGATAGTTTGAGTGTTTTTTTGCTTTATGTTGTTTATTTTTTTACTATGATTCACCCATCTTTTAGAAGCAAAACATTCACTTTGCATGATTGTTCATTATACTTTATGTTTTTATCCTTGTTGGCCTTTAATGCTCATTACTTGTTCTTATGTTTTGTAGTTCAACATTTCTTCCATGGACTTGCTTTCTACCATGTCATTGTGTTTTGCTTCACCAGAATACAAGGACGTGCGTCAAATTAGGAAGGGGAGAATGTTAACAGCGGCTAACACAGGCTACACCGAATATGCACCAAGCGGGAGATATGCTATGTATGTGCACTATATTTCCCACTCATTTTGTATAAGATCTTGGGCTCATTGGGAGTTCCAAAGTTGTATATGCTACCTAGAGGACTCAAGCTTAAACCCATAGTAGAAGGGATTGTGGTGAAAGCCTGTATAAGGAATCCTTTATGCAAGGAGGCTTCATTCTTGAGTATCCACTTTTGAGGATCCACCTTTGAGAGCTCTCTCTCTCTTGAGTGTTCACTCTATGGATGGCCTAGGCTTGAGCTTAATGCCCATGCTTAAGAGGCTAGTGCTAATCCATTGTAATTAGAGAATCTATTATTAATCTAATCTCTACTTTCTCATTAGTCTTAATTCTTCTATTCCATTATGTCATGAAGTAGTTTCACCTTTTTCATTATTCTAGATTTGAGTGTGTGTGATAACTTCTTACTTATTAACCACTCCTATCCTTCTATGAGCATTCAATTTGTGATATTTAACATCTCTAAATAGGTTGATTAAGTTTGTTCTTAATCTTGTAATTAGTTTATGTGCTCCATTGTTTGCTTGTGTGTGGATGGGCTTTATGAAACTCTAGCACCATTCACCTTGTGTGTGTAGCTTTTGATGAAGTGCTTTGATTGGCATGTGGGGATTGGAGAGGCCAACACCAATGCAATTAGTGTGTGATTGTCATAACATTATGAGAAATATGAACCTTGCATGGGCCTTGTTAGGAATTCTAATTTTTAGGGATTAAGACTAATGGTGTATAGGGTTAAGGGGACAAGGGCATTCAAGAAGGTAGTTTTGAGTAGGCTTTTCTAGCCTTTTTTTTAAGACACATGTACGATGTGGACCTAGGAGGTCACCTTCTCTCTCTAGCTTTTTGAAAGTGAAGGGAGTAAAGAGGTGTGGCCACATCATAAAAAACGTGGATCACTAAGAGCCAAAATTTGACTTTTTTAAAAAAAAGTTATTTTTACTTATTTTTTACTTAAAACTCCCCCCAACATATATCCATATCAAAAAGTATTTTTTGATATTTTTTTAAACTTACAAGGACTAAAAGTCCAATTTTTCAAAAAAAAACTCCGCCCCAAAAAAAAAACCTTTCTTCTCTCTTCCTCCTCCCTCCTTTCTCCCTCTCCTCTCCCTCCCTGCCCCTTCTCTCCTCCTCCTCCCCTCTCTCCCTCTCCCCCACTGTCCCCTTCTCTCCTCCCATGTTCCTCCCTCTCCCTCCCTGCCTCCTTCTCTCCTCCTTCTCCACTCTCTCTCTCTCCCCCACTACCCCCTTGTCTTCTCCCATGTTCCTCTCTCTCCCTCCCACCTCTCTCTTTTCATCCTTTGCTTCCTCATGCAACAGCTACCATGGTGCTCAAGGACATCACAAATCGTATGCATACATATTTGATTGTTCGCAACGTTTTCACCGAAGGCCGCAGAGGTCATCCCAGGAATGTCGTACCATCGGTGAGATGAATGTTGACGATTCTTCAATATCTTGCCAATACCATCACATATTTGAATAAAACACCCATTTATGCAAGGTAACAATATACTTCTTACTTTTGATTGTGTTCTTCTTATCATAAACTTTGAAGTCTAAGGTGTTGCCTCTACTTGTTTTGTAGTGCTTGGCATAAAGGTTGCTTTTATGCACAAATAGTGAAAGGCTGCAGGTTAGAGAGGCCAAGTGTCACCACTTTTCCTCTAAAACAGTCTTCTTTGTTACATCTTGCAGGTGGGTGCTTTAAATCCATGCTTATTAGGGGTGTTGTCTCATCCTAATGTATATTTTTGTATTGTTTATTCCCAGCTAGATAGAAATACTTGCAAATTTGTACAACATATACTTAACAAGTGTCTTCATTATATAGCTTGCAAATGTTGAATTCATACATGTTTTTGTTACAAGGTGACCTCTTGCTATGCTAGTTGAGTGGCGTTGTTTGCAAGAATGGCTCAAGGAACTGGCATAACATGAAGCTTTTACGGTGGCACAAAGCTCTCCTCAGCGGCAATGTGGCTCCAACTACACCAAAAATCATTATGCTGACATGAAGAGATCCCTAGTAGGACAATGCAAAAACTTTTCATCAGCAGCAACACACTCTTTCCTAACATGAGGGCACTCCTACCAAAGATATTTTTATGTGGTAGGTCACCCCAGGAGCATACCATGTCATGGAATGGATGTAAGAACTATGACCGCACCACTCCTTGGAAAGTGTTCACAGATGTATGTTTATCAAAGTTAATGAGAAGAAATTTGGACTTTTTTTGTTTGTTGATGTGTAAGAGCACTCTAGGTCTACCATATTTTAGATTGTTTGATAAGTTAAATAAAATTTGTAGTCATTTAAAGTGTAAGTTTGTTTTTGTTTGGTAAGATTGTACATGAGAAGACATAATAAAGTATAAGAGATCTTGACGGAATAAGCCTCGATTAGATTCCTACCATGCACTTGTCACACCAGACCTCTCCTTGAACCTTTTGATTTCTATCATTGTGGGAAGTCCAAGGGTGGTCTATTTTCAAACTTTTAGCAATAACTTTTTTTTAAAGGAAATTTTGGTTATTTTAAAGTTTGTACACAGTCTAGTTCATTCTGATTGTTTTCCTTCAGTTTCAATTTTTGATCGAGGACACTCCTTGGAAGCCACTTTTGAAGGTGTTAGGGTGAGATTTTGAGAAAGTTTTGTATGTAGGAAATGCAATCCTTAACACAATAAAAAACATTGGTTCTTTGAGTATTTTCAGATTCCATGGTTTTAATGCCCGTAGATTAAGGAAAAAGTAAGAAATGTCTATTTTACATCATTTTTTAAGAAATTGCCAACTTGCACGTTGATTTTTGGAAAATCCAAGTAGGATATGATTTTTTTGCATCACACGATGGTCGGAGAGCGCGACGAGATGAACAAATTTATGTGAGACAAGCCCAGACAGATTCGGAGCCAATTGAACACTAGAAGCTCTTGAAAACAGCCTAAAAACTGACCACTTGAATTATGACCATGCATTAAAAAAAATCTTGTACTTGTCATTTTAGGGCCCCAGGGACCCTCAACATGAGGGGCCACAAGGGCGCGCAAATCGGCCATCCAAAAATTTTGGATGGCCGATTTGCGCGCCCTTGTGGCCCCTCATGTTGAGGGTCCCTGGGGCCCTAAAATGACAAGTACAGGCTTTTTTTGATGCATAGCCATGAGATAGAATTGGGCAAATTAATGTATTCATAACAAACTCCCCCCCCCAATGGCAAATAGCTACACATTGTATCATGCCATGCATTAACAAAAAGCTTGTACTTGTCATTTTAGGGGCCCAGGGACCCTCAATTTTGGATGGCCAGTTTGCGCGCCCTTGTGGCCCCTCTTGTTGAGGGTCCCTGGGCCCCTAAAATGACAAGTACAAGCTTTTTTTAATGCATGGCCATGAGATAGAACTGGGCAGTTCATAGCAACCCCCCCCCAAATGACAGATACCTAAACCTTGTATCATGCTTATCAACCATTTTTTACTTCCTTGTGTCCATCCCCTGTTCTTGGAAATATCTTGGTCCCTATTTGTGCCTGGATGGGCATTCTACGCGCCGTGTGGTGCCTCTTGTTGAGGGTCCCTGGGGCTTCAAAATGACAAATAGGGGCTTTGTTTTAATGTATGGCCATGAGATAGAGTTGTAGTGTTTGATGTCTGTAGTATTCACTATGTCAAATTTTCCTATATCATGTGCATTCACCACAATGGATTGAAAGTAGCCCTTATAGGCCTTACCTACACATGTTTCTGTAACTTTATAAGAATATAAATTCCCTTCTGTTGAACACATGTGCTATGTTACATATACTTTAGTGAACTCCCAAGGTCAAAGGCCTCACAAATTTTGTGCACTCAGAACATTTAGCACTAGAAATCAACCAAACAAGGAGCCAATTTTTACTTCCTTGTGTTCACCTCGTGTTCTTGGGAATGTTTTGGTTATGCCATTTCTTTGGTATTTAAAACCACATGTGACCCCTATTGTTATAGTATCCGACCAAAGGTTTCTTGATTAGCAGTTATATAGGTTCGAGTGATACATATCTTCTACGTTAACAATGCATGTATCTATAATTTATGTTTACACTTTCTCTATCCAAATGAGCTACATAGTAAAAATCAAATCCGCAATTCAACAATTGAGTTCACAAGGTGATAGCTATTGATATGATCTTTAGCAATACCAAATAAATAGCTACCAATAGCTAATGAATAGGGATATTTAAGAAGGTTTGATACCAAAAACTTGTCAACACTACTCAAAAAGGTGGAAACTCAAATGCTTTATAATATATATGATGAAACAAGAATCAATAATAAGTCACCCCTATATATCTACACCTCTATCTCAAGTTGTCATTTCTCTAAGTCAAGCTTGGCATAGGCATAGTATGGAAACAATAACATTTTGGAAAGCAAGAATTTAGCTTTCTCAAATTTTGAATGTTGCTATTGATATATATTCAACATCCCCAAATGAGGACATCTTGACAAAGGTTATGATCCACTTAATAAGAATAACCATTAGTGATTAAACTGAAATCAAAATATTGCATGAATTTCTTCATGGTGGAATGATTAAGACTTGAAACTTCAAACATCTTACAGGCAAATCAGAATATCCAAAAAAATCAACAATATTTCTCAAATCTGTATGAAACTCCAGTAATCTAAATAAAATACTCTCACTCAGTGCGACACCATTTAACAAAAAGAAATATTTATATTGCATTTATAGAGGAATCCAGCCTCATAAAAATAATTACAAATGGAGACAATGTTGTTGCTGTTAGGCTTCTCTTACAAGCATTTGTCTTTCTCATCTAGAGATTCATATACACGAGTATTTGTGTGTCTATGATACTAGGGAAGATAGTAGTACTATAGGGATGGCTTTTCTAAGAGCTCCTAGAGAGTACCTATTGGTTCAAGATTCTACAAAAATCCTACTATTCTTATCAAAATCTTTTAACACGGTAGTGAAAGGTTCCTCACAGAACAAAAATAGGATGATTTCCATCTCTGCACATGGTTGCTTGCTCATGTCCTCTCAAAACAAGTTGACTTTGTAAGCAAACAACATATTATGTGAGCACAAAGTTATAAAGTACAAAATGATATCATTCTAATAATCTAATGACAACTATACAAAGAATAAATTATAAGAAAAATCTTTGATGACTCTCCATAGATAACACAACTTACTTACATTGTGAGACTCAATCACATGCTACAAAACTATAGATGGCGCACCAAAACCATCAACAAAATAGCACCACCCAATGTTATGAGGTGTGAAGCCTAAACATTGAAAGCCATAAAGAGGTTAATTCCCTCCAGCATGATAAAATTAAAGATGGAGATGATCTTAAGTTCTGAATGTAAGCTACAAGGGTAGTTTTCTCACCATTCTATCTTTATGTTGGAGATGAATCCTTGCAATTCCCATGCACTATTAACACCTCCTGTTCTTGTGGTATGCAAGTCATGTGAGTTGATGCTTTTTTCACCTTCGGAGTAGAGGTTTCCATGTAGTGCAAGTGAATGAAAGTAGAAGGAGGAGAATCTTGTTTCATGCTGTAATGGAGGTGAGAGAAGGGAGAGGAGCTAGCTTGGTGTGGAACTATGTGGTGGGCAAGGAGAAGAGATGGGGGAGAAGCTTGCTTGGTGCTACAATGGAGATGGGAGAAAGCTAGTAGAGAGATAATGTTGGACTATAGGGGGTGCATGTGGTTGTTGCAGCCATGGAGAGCTTGGAAAAGGGTTTGTAGAGAGAGAAAAACACTTTTAGCTATAGAATAGGTTTGGAAAGACTTTGGAGGGTGGAAATGATGTTTTGATTTTTTTTGGAAAAATTTAATTTTTTGAAACTTTTTAGTGCACGTTTTTTACTTTTGGAGGTCAAAAATACTTTTTTGACCATGAAATAGGTTAGGGGACCTTTTAAGGAGGGAAAACTTGAAATTTGAAATTTTTTGAAAATTTGAAATTTTTAGTATATTTTTAAATCCGAGCCAAAAAGTGGGGGAAAGAAGGTCAAAGTGGTCCCCCCCCCGCCCCCCCCCCCCCTCCCTTTCCCCTAGCCACCTCCCTTTACCTTCTCACTAGGTAAGAGGCCATTAAGAGGTGTAAAGCTACCTTGTCCCCCTACTTTTTTGAGGGTATAGAGTGTGTCCACCACCCTCTTCCTATTGGCTGACCTCTAATTAACCTTAATCCCAAAGGCCCCCTAGAGGGTTCATATTTTTCCTAATGAAGTGTGCTTTGAGATTCTAGTCTATGGTAAGTTGGACTTCGGTGGGCTTAATGTGTGTAGGTGATGCTTGATTGATGATGTGATTAGAGTTAGTGATACATGGCTAATATCTATTGCATTGGATGAGCATTCTCTTGAATCCTCTCATTTGATACATTCGATGCTCGTGCTTCCATGTCCTAGCCGGGTTGCCGATTGTATGATTGATAATTTTGTTGGTCTGGGTTGATTAGGCTATGCTATAATTTATCCCAACACTTGTAGAATCTTTGAGAAGCTAGCCACATAGAGGTCGATATGGAATACCTGGCAATTCTTGGCCTTTCAAATTTTGCTAAAAAAATAATATCTCACAATTTGAGTACAAATAGTAGTGCATGTTAGCAGCAAGCTAACGCGGACACCATTTTTCGGAGTTCTCCTTGTAGAATAATTATTATTTCAATAAATTGGGAATATTGTAACTCCTATTTTCTTGGTAAACTTTGTAATTAATGAGCTGGGGCTACAAGCTTCCAGATTGTATCAGCTAGTCAATTCCCAGCTTTGGTAGAACTTTAGATTATTAGTTTTGACCACTCAAAAACCTTGGCTAAGGTATAAAAGTCAATTTTTGTAAGTTTTTATAAGTTTTTGGATAAGAAATACACAGCGTGAGCTAACGGCGCTTACTTCTCTCCTTCTCCCGCTTCCTACTCCCTCTCTGATTGTCACATTGCGAATGCGTTTGTTGCATTGCAACCGCAGGTAAGAGCTCTACGCATTGACGTAAGCCATTCACAGTATTTTGTAGCTTTTGGCATCGTCGACCCGCGGCCTAATTTCATCATAACTAGGAATTCACACTTTTAAATCGAAAACTAAGCATAGGCGGGATATTGGGGCATCATTGCTAAGCATTTAGATGCATTCTGGGTCGAAAACGACTAGGTCAAAAACCCACTGCTGTTAGTAATCGCGATTTTGGAACTTGACCGAAAGAGGGATTTGAGGCCATAGACATGTGTGCTTATGTCTTATAAACTTGTTCTAGAAGTTTCATTACGTTTGGATGTCATTGATACTGTAACGGATGTGATTTGCTTGCCGATGAACGATTGGCTTTTGGTGATTTTAGTCACTTGAGTGTAGCTTGAGTTAGATGCAAGTTGTTATTTCTTTTCTGAGAGATTGACAACCTCTTGTAGACTCTATGCACTAGTCAAGTCAGCTTCCTCCATGGTTTGACAAATTAATCGTGGTTCTCGCTAATACTGCAATAAGATAGGATGGTGAGGTTAGACATGCGTCCCACATTTGGAGCCGCTGCCAGGGATCGAAGAGACCTAAACTAGGGAAAAACACAAGCGTCTTGTGTAGTTGTCCTTTAACTTCCTCTAGGTTCGCCTAGAGTTCAAACTTTCTTTTAGAAATCGTATAGCTCAAGATTATCGTCTTTTGCTGTATAGAGGTAGCTTGGAAGTAATCGTACTTGCTGAGTACCTTTAGCACTGTAGGATTGTAGATTTAGATTAGGATTTGGAGAATTATTGGTAGACGAGACAATTCTTAAGATCAAGACTCTGAAAAACATAAAAAAACACAAGAAAACGAGTGTTTGTAGACACTTTCCACAACCCCATTGCATGAGAAACTAGGAGTAGGGTAAGTAGGATCCGAGGTGGATTTCAAAACGTTGCTCTCTTTGAAAAAAAAATCAAGTGTGAGTTGTTATTGAAAGTTACAGAATTTCAGGTCTACGGCTAGGAATAGCTTGAAAAGACTCAAATCCACTCAATCCGACTAGAGAGTAAGCCTAAGAGTTGTCCGGAGCAGTGGGTAAGCTTAAAGACACTTCGAGGTAAAAATTTCAAGAACTTGACCAAAACTTAGATTATTTACTTCTTTTGGATATTTTAGGCCAAATTAAGTTTTGACTTGATTTATAGGCTTAAAAAACATCATAAAAAGGCTGTCTTTGAGAAAATTGCAAAAAAGTGTTCATTTCAAGCCTCAAGTTAATAATCACGATTATTAACTTTCTGCTCTAAATTGGCCAAGGTTCATACCATTGACTCATTGCATGTGTACAAACAACTTTTGTAAAGGGCCAAAAGATTTGGACCACTAAACTGACAAAAAACTGGGTTAAAACTAAAGTTTGTACTGACTTTTTGAATCTTGCTTGTAAATTGGGGAAACATTTATCCAAACTTGTTGAAAATTGATCCATAGGCTTATATTGATGTGATAAACATGTGTACATGCTCAATTGACCAAAAATTTACAAAAAATTATCAAATGTAAATAATCACGATTATTGACATATGTCCTCTTTTTGAACTTTTTTGACCAAGTTGGCATACCACTAGTATGTTGTAATAAGCCCACAAACCAAATTTAGTAAGATTTGAATCACTGGATTGAAAATTGTGACTAAAATTGCAAAGTTAGTCTGCGGACCGATAATTGATGACCATTTGACAAAAAATTGTCCAAACTTGATGAAACTTGGCTAGTGACCTTAACTTAAGGTGCTTAACAGATCTATATCAAAGTTGGGGCAAAATTTTGTAAAAAATTGTCAGGAGTAAATAATCGCGATTATTACATCTGCTTCAAAACTTGATGATTTTACAAATTTAAGTATACCACAAGGTCAAGCACATCAAGTAGATCCCACAAATCACTTTTGGTGAAATTTGGACCACAAAAGTGAGACTTAAGCCAGATCCTCGAAATCAAAGTCTGCGGACACGGAACAGTTGGTAAACTTGATCAAATTTTGTCCACACTTATTGAAACTTGACCAGGGGCTTTAACAAGTTGTATACTTGCCAAACAAATCCAAAAAGTGCAAAAACTTGACAAAAGTAAATAATCGCGATTATTTACTTCTGCTATCGAGAGACTTGAATTTTGACTTTTGGGCTTATACAATGTTAGACCGGCATAATATAAAGCCACAGGACAATTTTGGGTTCAATCGAATCAAAATTGGTACAGATACACTCAGTTTACAGGTTACAGATTAGACCTTTGATTTTGCTAAAGCTGAATCTGAAAGTCAAATTTTAACTTCCATAGCACGATTTGAAGTGATACACAGAGACCAATCACGAGACTTCTGAAGAGCTCTACCGTCCTTATAGAAAAATAGCTAATTTGATTAATTTTGTACAGGAATCAGGTTGCAGACGGGAAATCAGTGGCTTGACAGAAAGTTGCAATTGCATCGAGTGGAAATTGACGACAAGTCAATCCAAGGTGAGTACTCTATCCAGGGCTTCATAAGTTTATATGAACCTTAGATATGGTCGTGTACTAGGAAATCAAGGCCTACTTGGAGAAACCACTAGTAGAGTATCCACCGAAGAAAGTGTGAATCAAGGCAATTCCTTGCACACAATTCTTGAAGAAGTCTCAGACACTTTTTCAGATTCAACATCCGAAATGTCTTCTTACTCGACTCACTCGAAAACCGGAATGACAATGCGCTATAAGCATATACTCTCTTTTTACAAGACTAACCGCCATGGAGCCCAGGTTTACTTGGAAGAAGAGGTTAGAGCAAAGAAACAAGGAAAAATGTACATGGACCGAAACAGAACTCAATATGTACAAGTCAAAAATCTTGATGTGGTAGACAAATGGGGGTTAGAAGTAAACACCGTAATCCCAGATATGTCAGCAAAAGAAGGACCACCAACTTTAGAATTTGAAGGATACGATCAAGTAGATTTGAAGCCTTTGAAACGGCTTAGTACGGATAATTCTAGGATCGGATTCTATTGTTGGAAAGATAGAAACATAAAAGATCTTTTGTGGACTTCTCATGCCAGACCAGGACAATTAACGGTCGTGAAGATCATCTATATCTTCAAGATCAAAGATAAGGGGTCTGCATATCTACCAACTTACCTATGTAGGGATTGCTATAACAACAACTTCGTTATGATGACTCCTGAGGAGGTAGAACAAACCAAATACCAGGGGTATTAGATAAGGGATTGGATCTTGGGGCAAGGACCAAAAATGACTCCAAGAGACGAACATTGTGAGAGTAATGTGAAGAAACCAGAAAGCACCTCATCACATAGAAAACCGGGTGACACTAAGGCCAATCCAAGGCTACATGAGTCACTATGTCCAACAGACTGGTTTGAAGGACTCAGAACAGGACCAAGTCCCAGAAGACCTGGAGTTGAACCAAATAGACGTGTCAGACCAGCTGATTTTTAAAAATGGGTCAGAAAATACAGTGGCTCAGGGGATCCATATGAGCCACTTAGCAAGCTTTAAGCAAGTGCTAAGAGCAGAGCGTATATTCGATTTTCATACTCAATTCGAGGGATTTGGAATGAAATTAGAAGAAAAATCTTTGACATGGTTCCAAAACATTCCACCAAGGTCAATCATGGACTTGAACACATTAGCTCAAGGATTTGTAGCTGCTTGTTTAAAAACGCGGATTAAACATAATACGGTAGCTCAAATCTACAGCTTTAAACAGAAACATGGTGAGTCTGTTATTGTGAAACTCGAATGAAACAATACATCGCCAAATGCCCAGAGATGGAGATACCTGCAGAAGAATGACTTGTATCCTTGTTTCTGGAGGGACTGCTAAACAAAGAACTTCATGTTATACTCTATAGTAAAAAGCATACAACCCCTAGAAGCATGTGTGTCTTATGATATTGACCTAGGAGACAATTGTGAGATCTTCAATGAAGAGGATGTCCCTAAGGATAACCAAAGCGAGAGGACAGCATCCACAAAACCAGCACAAGTGGGAATGACTGCTGCGGCACCACTCTTAGCCATAGAAGATATGCTAAAAAGGATGAACGACATGATGAACAATATGCAAAAAGTGCCTATGAGAGAACCAGGACAAGGGATACCTCCACATGGACAACCAATTAGGCCACAAAAATGGTGTGCAATCGAGGGTAAATGGATCAACCATGAAACCCACGAGTGCTACTTTAGACCAAAGTATGATGGAAATGTTCAGTACGTGCCCATGAGGCCCCAGGGACAACCCATGTACAGATATCAGCCTAATATGGCCCAAGCTCAAAGACCACCAATGGGTATGGAAAGACCTCAACCTGTGTTGGGACAACAACCTCCGTATCTAGGACATAATGCAGTGCCTGTAAAGTACATACACTCGGAAGGAGCCATAGATGAACAAGCATTAGTGCCTGTTACACCCTATGCAGAGCCTAGTCCATCCATAGTAATGGTAGAAGGAGATTGGTATAGTACACATCCACCATTAGTGGAAGAAACCATGACTTATGCTCCACCAGAGCTTGCACCAATGTATTATGTAGCTAATCAAGGTGTCAGACCTCCCATGGGAAGACCCATGATGAAGCCCAGAACAGGAAATTATCATAACTGTGGTGTTGATGACCATTGGAAGAACGAATGTCCAAAGCCTGACAAAAGCCTCAAACCAATTGAAGCCTATTGCATACAATGTTGCAAAAAGGGAGGACAGTTTCTGGAAGATTGTCCTAAGAATCCTTTGAACAAGGAAAAAACTATTGTAAACGTAGTCCAAGTGATTCCTAGTAGCTCCTTAGAGAGCGAACCGATTGTTCCAATCAAGGTAATCACTAGAGCCCAGGCAAAGAAAAAGAAACAAAAATCCTCTGATGATTCAGAGAACACGAAAGTTTCTTCTCAAAGAATCAAAAGGAGCAGAAGCAAAAGATATGAGATGAGAAAACAAAAACAACGGGGTGAAAACGAGAAGAAAGCAAAAATGCTAGCCCAGGAGAAGTTGAAAGAAACTGGTAGTGAATTCAAGGAAACAACCGTGAAATCTAGAGGATCCATTATGGTTGATAAAATTTTTGAGCCTATTAATGCTGCCTTGGAAGCCTACCAAGCAGGACTTAAAGCAGGCCAAAACATGGAAAACAAATGGAAAAACTATCCATCTCCCGACATGGAAGCAGTGAAGCTGGATGCTTATCAAAACTTGGTGAGAATCACGCAACAAATTCTAGATAAACAAAAACCCAAGCTTGAAAGTATTGCAAAACCTGAAGAGCTTGCGGTAGAAGAAACGAAAGTGAAATCCGATGTGGTGGTAGAACCCCACCTTGAATCAAATGAACCAGATGTTATAGTGTCGGACAGCGAAGATGCCTTAGACGTAATCCCATTCATAAAGGAAGACTGGCTAGGACACTTATGGGAAAAGGTAAGAGAGATCAATGATGGGAGCCTAACTTTAAAGTCAGCTCCTATAGAGGAAGTCTGGTTGGATAACCTACCATCTGGTATGAACATGGATTTATAATCCTTGTATGGGGATTACGAATCGGAAGCTTCAGGAATATCTAAACCATTGACATTAAAAACATTACCTTCTTACTTGGGAGATAACGAAGATGAATCCATCGTGTGCAAGACCACTCAAATAAAAAGAGCCAAACAGACCCTAGAAGTAGACAACATTCATTCAATCATGTCTACACCCATCCAATGCACTCTTACTTTGGGAGAACTATTGAAATATAATGGCATTGAAACCATGGCAATACTGGATAGTGGAGCTGGCATAGCCATAGCCACTAAAGCAGTATGGGAATCCTGCGGACCGCCAGCCATTAGACAAACGCAAATGAAATTGCAGTTGGCTCATGGACACATTGAGAGACCACTAGGGCTACTTGAAAAATTGATAGTCAACTCCTGTGGAATTGAATATCAACACACCTCTGCCATAGTAGACTTTGGGAAAAAACTCAACTATGAAATCATATTGGGATGACCTTTCATGCGACAGGTACAGCTTATCCAAGACTGCGGAAACAACTATCTATACTTGAAGCAGGTGGGATCTATAACAAGAGTCAATCTAAAAGATTACACTTATAGAGTTGTCTTGAAAACACCCATCCAAGAGTTTGATTCAGTCTCTTTGGCTGAAACTAAACTCCCATCCTGGTTAAACAAAGACACTCCTATTTGGATGTATGGAGCTTCAGAAAATGGAAGCTTAAGACGAGAGGAATGTATTCTAGAAAGGGACTGTACAGACAAAGCCTACATACCTGAGCCCTTTCCAGAGCATTTATTCGAACCATTGAGTGGACTCAAATTTTAGCGACAATGGATGTATGTGTGAATACGTCTATGCCTACTCAATTTTGCAATGAGGATGGCTACAACATAATTCCCATCCAAATGATGTCAGTCCTCAACATTGAAAACAAAGATGAGAAAACCAAGGACTTGATGAAAGCTCAACAAGTTTTTTCTAACCTCTATTACGATGCAACTATTAAGTTAGATGAACACTTAGCTACCTCAAAAGATTCGGGGTTAGAAAAAGAGCATACGAGAGCTCAGTTACTCTTAAAGGGAGGGAAGGAAAAGTTTTTTGACTTTCCAAACCAAAAATCAAAACGATAAAAATGGTATAGACGAAAGAAAGACACCAATATTATGAAAACACGACTGATGCCATCAGTCTCCAGTAAAACACAATTCCTAATACAAATAGATGCTAATGATTGTATCAAGGACAAAATAACTGGCCGATATCCTTCAAACAGAAACTCAGAAATGTCTCAGACATCGAGAAAAGCAAGGAAGGGTACTCAAGAAAAATCTCAGGATAAAAAACCACTCATGACCAGAGTCGAGCGGAAAAAGAAATATCAAGAGTTGAAAAAATCTCTAAAGGAGATATACACAACCAAAATGGAAACCACGGAAGAGGATGGTAAGGATGTAATGCATGCTCCATCCCACTACAAAAAGTATACTCTCCAAAATTGGAAAATCATAATTGAACAAGCTGTTAGGGAACTATGGAAACAAGGCGAGTCTTACGAAGGACCTGAAAGCACTAAAAAGGTAGACTTGGCTAAACCAGGAGAAGAGCCTAGACCTACTTACATTGCAAATGACCTAACAGAAGAAGAAGAAAAGATTTTCCTAAGCTTGTTAAAGGAATACCGGGATATCTTCGCTTGGTCTTACAAGGATCGCAAGGGCGTTGATCCAGAAATTTATCAACATACTATACCCATGAGAGATGATGCGAAACCAAGTAGACAGAGACCATACACTTATAACGAAACATTTGCCAGGAAGATCAAAGAAGAGATTGAGAAACTAAAGGAAGCTGAATTCATTTACGAAATTGAACACATAGATTGGGTGTCTCCAATTGTGGTAGTGCCTAAGAAGAATGGGAAATTATGAGTGTTTGTTAATCTCAAAAAAGTGAATACAGCCACCATTAGAGACAACTTTCCTCTTTCGGTAACTGAGCATGTTTTAGAACAAGTGGCAGGAAAAGAAGCTTACAGCTTCTTAGATGGCTTTTCGGGATACAATCAAATTTTGGTTGACCCAAAAGATCAGCATAAAACTGCTTTTGCAACAGAATGGGGTATATTTGCCTATCGAGTTATACCGTTTGGGTTAACTAATGCTCCAGCCACATTTCAAAGATTGATGAGCCATGCTTTCAAAGAGTATCTTCGGAAATTATTAGAAGTATGCATGGATGATCTATGCGTACATTCGTCAATCCGAGCTGATCATTTTGAACACCTCAAAAAGGTATTCGAAAAATGTAGACTTTACAAGATTTGCTTAAACCGTGAAAAGTGCACATTTATGGGAAGACAAGGAAAAATTCTTGGACATATCGTGTCTAAAAATGACATATTTACCGATATTGAGAAGATTCATGTCATTGCTGATTTGCCTAGACCAACAACAATCAAGGGGGTACAAGCCTTCATGGGACATTGTGGATATTACCAACGGTTCATCTACATGTACGCTATAATTGCAAAACCCATTTATAGCTTTATTACGCACTTTGAATGGACTGAGGCATGTGAATAATCCTTCATGAAGCTTAAGCAAGCTCTCACCTCAGCTCCAATATTGAAAGCACCAGATTGGGATAAGGTATTCTACGTACATGTAGATGCTTCAAACTTTGCTATTGGTTGTATACTAGTCCAACCAGGATATGGAAAAATTGACTTTTCTATCTTGTATGCTAGCCAACAATTGAACATGGAAGAAAAGAATTAAACCACCATCGAAAGAGAAGGACTAAGAATGATCTATGCCGTTAAAAAGTTTAGACATTACCTATTAGCCAACAAGTTTTTTTTCTTTGTGGACCACCAAGCCTTGTTGTATTTGGTCAACAAGCCATGCAGCATAGGGAGAATAGTGAGATGGTTCATCATTCTTCTCAAATTTGATTTCACTGTGGTTGTAAAAAAAAGCACTACACATCAACGAGCAGATCATTTGTCAAGGATTGTTTCAGGGGAATCACCTAAAGGGGTAGACAATGATCTACCAGATGCCTATTTGTTCTCCGTGGAAATGATACCTAGATGGTCGGAAAACATTGTGTCATTGATGATAATAGCTCAACTAGATTCACAAATACCACTTCCTATCAGAATTGATTTAATCGAGCAATCAGCTATGTATCAAGTACTAAATAGAAGGCTATATAAAAGAAATCGAGATGGGATATTGCTTTTATGCATTAACCCTAAAGAAAAGGAGCAATACCTAAGTCAAGCACATGTTACCATAGTAGGACTTCACTTTGCAGAAGACCAAACTATGCAACGAATCTTAAGACTTGGAGTATTTTGGCCGACTATGAGGAGAGATGTTAGACCTTTTGTAAAAGATTGCCCTCAATATCAAAAACAACCACCCATTCCTCATGTAACATTGTTTCAAATGTCACCTGTTTCAAAGTGGAGTAATTATCTGGTTACTTACTTATCGAGCCGAACATTTCCTGAGGATATGTATAAATGCCATCAAAGAGCAATTGAAACTGAAGCAAGAGACTATGCTCTTACTGGGAACCAATTGTATCGCAGAGGTAAAGATCAACATTTGTGTCTTTGTGCAAATGAAAACGAGTATATTCCGATTATAGAACAAGCACATGCTAGATTAGCTAGAGGTCACTTTTCTAGTGAGACCACCACAAGAGCAATCTTGATGGCAAGCATATGGTGGCCAACACTTTTTGCAGATGCCAAAGAATATGTTCGAAGGTGTGATGCTTGTCAACGAGCAAAAATGCCAACACGAGTATACAACATTCCCTTAAGACCAATGATGGGGGCTAAAGCCTTCACAAAATGGGGTATAGATTTTGTTGGACCGATACTGCCACCTGCTTATAGAGCCCAAGCTCAATATATCATTGTAGCTACGGACTATTTGACCAAGTGGGCTGAGGCTAAAGCGACTCAAAAGAATGATGCCAGAACCACTATTGCATTCTTATATGAGTATGTATTCACGAGATATGGACTGCCAATAGAGATTGTTCAGTGATCAGAGAACTCATTTCCTCAATGAGGTAATAGAGTATTTACTTAATGAGTTTATGGTCATCCATAAAAAATCAGCTGGAAACGAACAAGCTGAGCATACGAATAAAATTCTTAGCTCGGTACTGACCAAAGTGGTTAGTTTAGGAAGGACAGACTGGGAAATGAATCTCCATACTTCTCTATGGGCTTATCGAGTTTCATTCAAAACAGCTCTATATGCTACACCCTTTAACCTTGTTTATGGTCTTGATGCCATACTGCCAATAGAATTCATATTGCCAACATTAAGGGTAGCACAGAATCTTGAGTGGACTGGACATGAATTGTCAGAAAGACCTGAAGATTTGTAAAAGCTAGACGAGAAAAGGCTAACTGATGTAGCTCATATCTATGCACAAAAGTGGAAACAAAAACAGTTTTTTTATTCCCACTTAATCACAAAAATCTTCAAAAAAGGCAACTTAGTTTTAGTCTATTCCCTTAAGCAGCACATTCCAAAGTTTAAGGAAAAGGGTAACGGACCATTTATCATTGAAAATGTATCTCCAAGTGGAGCTGTAAAATTGTCCACCCTAGATGGTGAACCAATGGCTGATTGGATTAGTAGATGTCGTTTAAAGAAATATAATTTTCCACTAACCAACAAATTTTTAGAGAGAATGCATACAGCCAAACAAAGGAAGATCCAGCGACATCAGGTTATTGATGAAGCCCAAGAGGAAGCTAGACTTCGGGTACTCAAGCATAAAGCTGCTCTCAAGAATCAACAGATATCGATTCCATCAACACTTTGGAACTAGATGATCGACAATCGAAAGTACCTAAAGACGCATTTTCAACAGATGATGACTGGTTAGATGGAATGGATTTGCACATCAAAGTACAACTCAACAATCATAGCACCAATGCTTTGGTAGACACAAGAGCTAGAGTGAATGCAGTCAGTTATTCCACATACAAGAAGGCAACAAGTCAAGCATTGATCGGAGAAATAGCAACAATCAAAGGATGCAACAAGAATCCAACTCCAACATTGGGAGTAGTCAACTTGAACGTGGTAGTACATGGATGTTCATGTCCGCATCAGTTTGTATGCTTGCCACATATGAACATATGAATGAGACGATGATTCTTGGAATTCCCTGGATGCATACATACAAAGCAGTACCAAATTAGGATACAAATCAGCTAAAGCTATCACCTAAAGGAGAGCAACTCATTGTTCCAATTGCACCAAGCAAGGAGGAATGGAAAAGAAGCAATCAGCAGACCAATCCACGAAGCCAATCTTCTCCATCCCCTCGACAATCAAATGCTACAGGTAGCATGTAAGGAGTCAGGCAAATTTGGGTACCAAAAGCACAACTTAAGGATAAACCAATTCAAATCTGGGTGCGTAAAACTTCACCGAAGAAACAAAAGAAGGTTCCATGGATTCAAACACAGAATCGAGTATCTTTGAGAAAGGAACATAACATGAAACGGGTTTGGAAGAAAAAGGAGCACTTATCTTCTCCACAAACCACAAAACCAATCAAACAGTGGCAAGTTAAGTCTCAACAGACTCCAACACACCATGCAGCACCAAGCTGACCGAGCTACCAATGGCGAGAAAAAGCTCGACAACAGTTTAATGTGCTACCAACAGTTCAAGCAATCAGTGTGCTAAAACACCCTGATGGTACAATCAATCAGAGAGCACAAAAGCTACAAGATTTTCTCTTTGGAAGACATCAGCATCAAACCTCAACATCGGAAACCCTTGAGTTAATTACTCAAGACCCAGCTCTTGCATAGCATATTGGTTTGAATTGCATTGATCTTCATATCATGGTAGAGCTAATCATGGCTATGCATAGACACAATTGTTCAACCCATGCCACAGTCGTCCCGGAGTACGCCATCTAGGAGGGGTGGAAGGGCACTAAGTGAAGGGCACTAAGTATTGTTTGTGGGTCGCCGCGACGGACGTCCATAGCATAGCTCTCAAGCATCAACATATTTATCAATACAAAGGAAGCGACCAGGATGAGGCATGGAAACTCACTAGGGTGTCACTCCTAATGAAGTGAACTCGATGAGATACATCTACTAACTCTACAAGCAAATCAAACGCATTACCACCAAGTAATTTGACTATGTCCTTCTACACAACTCTACAGTCGTCACGCCTGTTTATCATGCAAACTTATTCGGAATCGCACGAAACTTGAAGGGAAGCTATAGGGGACTATCAGGATTGTATCCTATCACTATCACAGCATTCTGGAAAGGTACAAAGATCGCGATCGTTCATCCCAAAGTCAGCAAAAACAACGAACAGGTAATCCTAATGGGTCGTTTTAGGATCCCTAATACCCCTCCTAGGGTCAAAACAACATAAAACACGCATATAGACACTCAAAACAGCGATTTAAGGTCTCAAACTCGTAGTTAAAAACCTACACTGAATTTTGAATGATTACACTTGAATGGGAGAGCAAGGTAAGAGGAACACAATACAATAAACAAATCTGAATTTGGATTACCGTAGCCACAATGGCGAAGATTACAAGTTGGAGCAAGAAGGAGCTCTCAAACGTACGCTGTCTTCTCAGTTTTCCATCAAAAAAATAATGTTCAAACTTACAAAAAATGACCTTTACAGTTTAGGTCTTTACAAATGGTTTGTCCGGCCAAAAGCTCCTAAACTTCTAACTGACTCTCTAATATGTAATTGCTCCCAGAAGAATAATCATAAATCCTTTGACAAGTTCTCGGCTTAGAGATGCTTCCTTACAAAAAAAATTTACAAAGGTTTATCATAAAAATATGATCCTTCTCTGGAAACGGCCGCTTGTCGCTTCGTCCGCCAAACACTCCCCCCTTTCTTATCCTTGCACGCCCTCGTGCATGTTCAGTGCTTTGGTCGTTGATGTGGCTCCAATGAAGCAAGTGTTGCTGAAAAGCTTCTTGTTCGAAGGACAGCTTCCAGGGCTTCTTTATGCTGTCTGAATGGATTTTCACTTAACGTGTGTTGGTATGCTATGTACCGTGCCTTGAGTTCCTTCGCCATAGGATGGAAAATCCTTGAGTCAATTTCTAAGAATCCTGTGAAGGCCTCTTCGAATGTCTGCAAGTAGTGTGAGGGCAGGTACATTAGCCTAGAGTACATTGCCATCAAAATGTGTCGTGGCGGTGAATCCTGGAGATTCCAGAAGATCCCTCTGTGCCCTTCCAAGAACAAATTCAGGTGATGATCATCGGGCTATCTTTACTAGCATTTGACAAGCCACGTCGGGGACATCCCGCAACAAGGTGACTGTCGAATTCAGTGTGTTGACCATGTAGGCTACTATAGGGGGTTGTTGCGCTGTCAAGACTGGGTAGTTCAGTTTTTGTGGCCTTGAGCCTTTCCATGTGGCGAAATCCTTCCACGTGCATCTTCTAGGGACTGGGCAGAAAGTAGGATCTATTTGTATATGCTGAGGAGCGTTGTGGTAGTTAGTTAGATCTTGTGGCTGTTTGTCCAACCACTTCTACCTCCACTTTGGGTGGTCGTCGACAAGAATCTGGGCTTCTTCCGCTGTCAGTGCAATGCCTTCGTAACCCCCATCTTTGTTTCGTGGCAGGGCTGGCCGCATCTTTTCCTTCCACAAAATTGCTTCATGGCATAACAGAGGAATTGGTAGGTACTCATGGCCAAACCCTTCCACCTGCTCTTCTGCCTGTAAGTAGGCCAGGGCCGCTAACTCCATTATCTTCTTTTCATAGAGCATGTACTCCTTTGCTGGTCCCTCTGGCATGTCCTTAATTCTCTCAATGAGCTCATCTCTAATATCCAGATCTGGCTCAGCAAATTCATGCTCTTGTTCCCATTGGTGTGATGTTTCAGGCAAATCAGGCACTTGTTGTCCGGGCAGTAGTTGTGGTTGACTCTGGGCTTTGTCTGCTCTGATTTGTTGTTGAAAAATCAGATCTTCTTTTTCCTTTAGCAGCGTGTCACCGATTTGCTTCTGAGTCTCTAATTCGGCGCTTGCTTGAGCTAGTTGTTGCTCCAGGTCTTTTATCTTTTGCTCATTTGCCGCCGTCTGGGCCACCATTCCTGATACGAGCAGCTGTCTTTGAAGCTTTTCTTGCTCTAGCTTCTATTTCAGTGCCACTATAGTGTTCACTGTTGTGGCATTGTCAGATGTGGAGAACAATGCTCCAACAGGCTCCTGGTTTGCCATCAAGGTTGTCAGAGTGCTCTTGACAGTGTTGTATGAACTGTGAATTCTTTGAAATCTTGCGCTCTCGTAAGCAAGCTGCTCCGTTGCTTTCTGTACTCTTGCCATCAATTCTTGGCATTCCTTTTCTTTGGCGGTCAAATCTGTCTTGACGTCCACCAAATCAGTGATCAGAGACTGAGCCTGCTGTCACTCAAGGTCTCTTTCCTCTGTTGTGAGTTCTAGTCGCACCCTCAGGCTCTCTAACTCCTCTTGCTCAGATGCTTGCTTTTGTTGGGCCTCCTGTACATGCCTTTCCTTTTCACTCAGCACCACGTGCTGGCACTGGAACTATCTTTCTAATTCCTTTAAAGTTTGCCTGTAAATCAAAACCAGCAACGGCCTGACAGGCTTCGTGGTATCCGATTGCTTCTGTAGGAGGTATAAACTCCTTTTGCCAGGTTGAAGGAGGAGGAGGTGGCGGTTTTTTGTTTGATGGAGAAGGGAGAGGAGGAGGAGACTGTGGCGAGGGAGGAGGTGGTGATTTGGGCGAGGGAGGAGGTGAGCTTGCTTCTTCTCGTACATGCCTCTTTTTGGAAGCATCTTCCCCACGTTGCGAAGCAGATGCTTCCGCTTTTCTTTTCTTTAAAATCTTGATGATTTTTTGGCGGGTCAGATCTGCCGTCAGTCGCGCTTCAACATTCCTCTCTCTTTGAATCTTCTTTAGCTTCTCTGCTTGGTTTGTTTCATCAGCTGCGTCTTTCTCCTTCGTTCCTTCAGTGGACTGCGAAGAAATGTCCACTTATGCAGCCTTTTGCTCTGCTTCTAACCTTTGCTTTTCAACCCATATGCGAGCTGCATTTTCTATTCTTTCTTGCCTTTCTTTCTCGAATCTTGTTTTTTGTGTTTGTTGTGTTGGAGCAGCTCTTGCCTGTCTGTCAGCCCATAACTTGGTTCTTCTTTCCTCAACTCTTTGTTGGGCTTCTGCATATGCTTTTTGAAGGTCCGACTGCGGTACTGCACTTCTCTCCCTCCTTTTTCTCTCGAGCGGCTTTGTGGAGTCTTCCTCCTCGCTTTCTTCAAACTCCAATGGCCCTTTGTCTTTCGATCCTTGAAATTTTCCTTCTTCATGAGTCTCTGTCTTTTCTTCATCACTCGAGCTTTTGTTGGAGGCCTTTGCTGAGCGCGATGATGTCGCGCCAGGGGTCGTCCTTACTGAATGAGCAACCAGCTTTGATTTCTGAATCATGGCCATTTGAGAACTGGCAGCTGGAAGATCTTCAATCATTCCCAAAGCTTGGTATGCTATTCTTGTTAGCATCCGCCCTGCGTTCATGTAGCTTTTGTTTTTTGACGAGCGTTTCAAATTTTCTTCGACCAAGTTTTCCAAAATGTAAGAACCGTAGTCACAGCGAATGGTTCTATTTTCGGCTGTCGCTAGAGCCATGACCACGGCAATGTGTAGGATTGGCTCGGTGTAGCGAGGAGGCTTTTGTACTCTGAAATGCTGAGAGATCAATCTCATAGGCAATTCCAGCTCTCCGTATATCATGTCACTGTATTTGTATTTGTTTCCTTTTGCTTTGGCAAATGTCTTCTCATTATCCAGTGACTTTGTCTTTGCCAGCAAGTCATGTTGCCATGGAAGGAAATGCAAATCTTCGTTGATGATTTCTTTCGTGATCTTTACTTTCACCTTCGATCCGTCCTTGTCCGTGAGCATTGCCTGCCCATCATATTATATCGAGCTCATGAGCTCGTGGGCCCTCATGTAATCTGTTCCCCATGGCTGTAATATGAAAAATTGCTCCAAATGCACAGCTCGCACTGCCTCTATTACCTTGGGCCTTTGGTGGAGATTCCATATCTCTCGTGGCATGATAGTTGTCTTTACCATGTCACCATCAGCATCCTTAAACTTCGAGATGAATATGTGGGCAGGGATCTGAGCTAGTATTTCATCCGAGATGTGAGCCTTTTCATTTGTAGCGAGCTCCTCCACTTCACATGGTGATGTTGTCCACTGCCTTTCTTTCTTTTGGCGAGGCATTCTGTGTCAGTAGAATGACAAGCTGTCAGGATTTTCCTTTTGCAATCAATCGCATTTAGACTTTTAGTAAAAAGCAGTTCAAAAGTTAAAACTAATCATAACTTGAACAAATTTCATCCATTCTTGTCCATATTTCACCAGTGGGACTAGGAAGACTAGAGCTAGGACTGATTAAAATCTGAGCCAATTCTGGGCCTGAGGTACACCGATCGCGATCGTAGTACAGAGGCCAAAATTAGATTTGATCACATGAGTGGTTTGTTGGTAGTTGGAGGGTCATTTTGGTCCACTCTGTGTTTCATTTGAACCCCCTTTGAGTTTATAGGTCCCAATTTTGGGTTACAAGGGAGTTTTGGACTAGACTTGACTTTTCATGAGTTTTTGATGTCTAAATGGCTTGAAACTTGGTTGGTGACTTGAACAAGATGTATACAAGGGATCTGCTAGGTTTTGGTCAAAATCTGATGCTGAGGTACACCGATCGCGATCGTAGTACCTGAGCTTTTCTGGGTGAAAACTGGATGGTAATGGACTCCTATGCCTGCCTAGCCCACTGATGATTTATTTTCAAGTTTGGACTTAAAATGAACAAATTAGAGCAATTTTTCATTGTTTGACCTTATTTTACTAAGTCTAACCATATTGGGTTTTCCTGATGAAATTTGGAGCCTGGAGTTATTTGAAGTTAGTTTTAGAGCTTCCACTGCTTCCATGATTAACTGCTACCATCAGCTTACTCCACTGTCTGATTTTGACTTGATCAGGCACTTTATACCCCGTCTTGGGAGATTTTCCAAACTTGTGCATTTTTCAAGCATTCCTTGGATACCCATGTGATATTTGAGCATCCCTAAATCACCTTTTGGTCTTTGGCATTGGTTCGGCCCCAATTCTCCCTTTGTGTGATCATTCGAGACTGAAATGATTATATATGTACTTGTAGGAGATTCTGAGATCCATTTGAGGTTTTCTACAACTGTACTGACTCTTAGTCGGACAGACATGCCCTTCAAACTATCCATCATTATTTTTAACCGGATTTTGGTAGTTGTAGGTCAAATTTTCCCGTTTCGGTTGTGTTTGACAAATTAGGCCCATTCCATGAGCAAAATTTGTGCATTTTCCTTGAATATTCAAGAATGTGTATCTTTAATTGAGTTCCAAGCCTGGGCCAAATCAAAAGTTGCAAAACCTGCATCTGGGGGCACCGATCGCGATCGTACCATAGAGGCCAAAATGAATTTTGACACCTGCAGATTGTAGGCGAGGCTGAGGGGAGGTTTTTTGGAGATTCTGTCCCAAATTTTGTCAGTGAGGTACACCGATCGCGATCGGTGTACCACCACCAAATTATGATTTGATCATATGGCTTTGTTCCTGACCTTGTGGGGAGCACATTGATGTGTTCTGTGCCTGGAAAAAGTTTTGTTTGGATGCCTCTAAGGGCCCTTGACCTATTTGACCCGATCCGACTTTGATTTGATCCCTTCGCCCATTTGTGCAATGATTCGCGCTTGCATGCGTAATAGACTTGATCTTTACTTGATAAGGAACATACCTGTGAAATCTGGTATGAAAAGCTGGCTCCGACCATCCGTACGGGGTAGAAATGTGGCAGCTCGCTCTAGGTCAAGAAGCTCTCTTCTTCTCTCTCAAAATGTGAAAATGAACAATGAGCTAGAATTTGGCCTACATCACCTATATCTTCCCAAGATTTTCGTGACATAGGGCTGATTTCCCTTACCTTTGATCCCGATATAATCTGCATACCACCTGTGGGTCAAACCGCTTGTCATTTGGGCGTCGTATGACCATTTGATGCGATTTTGGCGAAATGTAGTCATGATCATTAAGGCTAAAATTCGACATCTTCAGCTTAGCTTCATATCTTTCATGCTTAATAACCTTATCATGATAATTCGGCATTTGCTTCCAGAACTTGATTCCGACACTTGCGAGCGATATTTTTAAATTTTTAATGTTTTATTAACAAAAATCAAACAAAATAAATTAAAAATACTTATTAACTGGCAAAAATTAGCCAAAATTATTATACTCACCCCTAAGCATATATTTTCTCTAGAAGCATCCCAATGCTCCGGATTTTGTCATTACAGCTCATTATTATGCTGGTCGTATGATAAAAAACGCTAAAAATGCCAGGTTTGATCGAATATGTTCGAAATTGAACTCTAAATAATGAAAAAATACACCATTATGTACATATATACACGTTGGACCCCTTAATGGCCCTGACTGCTGCTAGATTCATCCATTACTCCCCCCTTCCTTGACTGAGTCGTCCCGGACGAAGGTTGGGTGCATGTGCATGGGTTTTGGAATCTGTGTCTATGCATGGCCGTGTAATGTGGCCCTATTCTGATGTTTGAGACAATGCGTTGGGTAACAAGGTGTTGTGCAAGATGCGGGGACTGAATGTAGTTTTCAGTGGCTTTTGATGGCGAGGGTAGCTGTTTATGGAACAGAAGAGCTTGCAGTCGAATTGCTCTTTCCCTGATTGTTGTTGTTGTGAAGGCAACTATTTTTGGAACCCATTTGTATGCGGTTTGTTGCATCTTTACAGATTCGACTTTAGTTTCCTGAATTTTCATAGGTTTCCAGTGCCATTTTGGAGGTTCAGGCTTCTTGTTTTGAGTTTTGGGTTTCCTTTTGAGATCTATCGCCGAATCTTTAGTTTTCTCCAGTTTTGGTTGCGATTTTCACTATGGAGTAACTCCTGAAGGTCTTTGATATGGTGTTGCTTCGTCTGGAGTTTGTTCTTGGGTAGCCATATCTTGCTCAGTTTGTTGGGCATAATTCTTTTCTTTATCCAGACTTTCCGAATAACCTTTTGTGGTGTTTTTGGCTGATGAGCCGGTTGCTTTTTGTCGATGGGGATACTCGGCCACGAGTGATCTGTTTTGGCGAATGGATTCATGTACGTGTTAGAGTCGTGTGTGTACATCAACGCATGTTCTAACCATTCAGTGACTGCATTGTACGTTCTCATCCATGAAACTCCCAAACATAGTGATTCTTTGATTTCTCCGTCTTTCATTACGAAAAATTGATGAGGACAACTATTTCCATCAATATTGATTGGTAAGTTTACCGTTCCCAATGTTGGCTTTGTTGCTCCATTTACGGCTTGTAAATCACGTGTGAATTGCACTAGGGGTTCGATTGCAAGCATCTTGTAAGTGGAGAAGTTGACCACATTGACTCTTGCTCTTGTGTCAATCAATGCTCGTTGATATATGCCATGCGGAAGTCTAACATTGATGCGAACATCGATTCCTGTTTCCCATTGCTCATTAGTTTGAATTATAGAAAGAGGAAATTGAGCCATATCTACTGGTTGAGAAAGTCTTTGTTGTTGTAAGTTTTGTTTTGGTTTTAAAATCCTGACTTTGGCCTCCTCCTGCGCTTGAGCTTTTGTCTCATTTGCTTTGTTCTTGCGCTCCTTCGCAGCGTGTATTTTGGCAAGCATCTTTGAGGTTAGTGGTAGGTTGTATTTCCTTAGTCTGCAACCACTAATCCAGTTAGGAATTTCCTCTCCCTCTAATGTCGCAAGTTTAATGGCACCGCTAGATGATATGTCATGAATCACATAGGATCCATTGCCTCACTTTTTGAGTTTCCGAGAATGTTGTTTCAGGGTATACATTAAGACGTAATCCCCCGTAGCAAATTCTTTGCTGATAACATGTTGATCAAAGAATGATTTCATGTTTCGTTTTTGCGCGTAGATTGATGCAACAGCTCTCAATCTAGTTTCATCCAGTTTTTCAAGGACATCTACCTGATTGGATAATTCATGGCCCGTCCATTCTAATTCTTTAGCGACCCGAAGCGTGGGGATAAGAAATTCAAGTGGAAAAATCGCTTGAATTCCATAAACCATGTTGAACGGAGTCGTTCCGATTGATGTTTTGTAAGCTACTCTATATGCCCATAAAGCTGAATGCAGCTTTTGATCCCAGTCAGCTCTCGATTCGCTAACAATTTTGGCGAGAATTGTCACCAAAATCTTATTCGTACTTTCTGCTTGGCCGTTAGCTTGTGGGTGATAGGGAGCTGACTTCCTGTGAATTATCATGAATTCATCGAATAGGAATTCAATCACTTCATTCATGAAGTGAGTTCCTCTATCGCTCACTATCTCTATTGTAAGCCATATCTGGTTAAAATGTTCTCATACAAAACCTGTGCTGTCGTTTTTGCATCATTTCTGGTTGTTGCTTTTGCTTCCACCCATTTTGTTAGATAATCTGTTGCCACAATTATGTATTGAGCGTGCGTTATATATCCCGGAGGCGCTATCGTTCCTACAAAATCTATTCCCCATTTCGCAAACGCTCTTGCCCCCATCATTGGCCTCAAGGGCATATCATCTCGTGCTCTAGGAATTTTTGTCTTCTAGCAATTGTCACATCGTTTTACAAACTCTTCAGCGTCCATGAATAGTTTAGGCCACCATATGCCTGCAATAAGAATTGCTTTGGCCGTTTTGTCAGCTGAGAAATGTCCACCAGCTTGTCCGCCGTGTGCTTGCTCTAAGATAGGAATGTATTCCTCTTTAGTCGCGCACATTCTCAATTGATAGTCTTTTTCCATCTTGTAAAGATTGTCCTCAATCGGTACATAGTTTTCTACCTCTTTCGTGATCGTTTTGATACATGATCTACTCATCCCTTCAGGCATTATCCTGGTGGTGAGGTATTCAACAATGTAGTTACTCCATCGGGGTGCTACAGATAGTTTGAACAGAGTCGCGTGTTCTATTGGCTTTTGAAGCGTGCATCCAACGCATGATTTGATATGCATATGAACACTATGTTGCATTTTTTGCCAATACACACCCATTCTCATCAATCTTTGATACATCTGTGCATGCCCATTGTGAATCCCCGTTGTTTGTACATGAGCTTGGTTTAGATACAATTACCGTTCACCCGAAATAACACAAAGCCTAAGGATTTGATCCGATCCCTGTTTGTATAGCCTCCCCGCCAACATTACCACTGATCTAGATGATGCAATGGTAGATGGTTGTCTTGTCACATTCAATTACCCAATAGTCAGCAAAGGAGTTACATCCTTGCTCCATCTTGGAACCATTTCTATGTTGAAAAGATATGCATCTGGAATATCGTCATCAACTCCTACCGGGTTTTCTCCATGCATCATTCTAGATAAATGATCCGCTCTTTGGTGTGTAGTTCCCTTTTTGACTACTACCGTGAATTCAAACTCAAGCAGTATGATGAACCATCGAACAATCCTCCCCGTACTGCAAGGTTTGTTTACTAAGTACATCAATGCTTGGTGATCAACGAAGAATACAAATTTACTGGAAAGTAAGTAGTGTCTAAACTTTTTCACCACATAGATCATACCCAAACCCTCCCTCTCAGTTGTTGTGTAATTCTTCTCTGCATTGTTCATTTGTCTACTGGAGTAACTTATTGGAAAATCCATGTTGTTCTCTCCAGGTTGTGCAAGTATGCATCCTATTGTATATGCTGATGCATCTACGTGGATGTGGAATATCTTTTCCCAATCCGGAGCCTTCAAAATTGGAGCGGAAATCAACCTTTGCTTCAAAGTTTGAAAAGCTTTCTCACACTCATCTGTCCACTCAAATTTAGTTATCAGCGCGTAAAGTGGTTTTGCAATTATAGCGTATGAGTAGATAAATCTGCGATAATACCCACAATGGCCCATATATCCTATACCTCCTTTACCTTTACTAGTCGTGGTAGATCAACAATGACGCTGATCTTTTCCATGTCTGTCGAAATACCATTTTTGGACACTATATGTCTCAATATTTTGCCATGTCTTACCATGAAGACACATTTCTCTGAATTCAGGAAAATCCGATACAGTGCATTTTTCGACCACCTTTGTCAAGTGCTCTATGTGCTCCAATCTTACAAGAGAGTGAACACACAAGTCATCCACGTAAATTTCTAAGAAATTTTTTAGATATTCTTTAAAAGCATGACCCATCAGCCTCTGAAATGTGGCTGGTGTATTTGTTAAGCCAAAAGCCATTACCTGGAATGAAAAAATACCCCATTTACTTGCAAAAGCCGTTTTGTGCCAATCCTCTGGCTTTATTGCGAGTTGGTTGTAACCCGAAAAGCCATCTAAGAAACTATAAGCCTCTTTACCTGCCACTCTTTCTATTACATGATCAGTAATGGGTAGGGGATAGTTGTCCGGAATTGTAGCAGCGTTTACTTTCTTGAGATTGACGCACACTCTTAACTTTCCATTTTTCTTCGGGACCACCACAATCGGCAAAACCCAATCGGTGTGCTCAATTTCGTAAATAAACTCTGCCTCTTTAAGTTTATCTATCTCCTCCTTGATCTTTCTTGCAAATGCCTCATTGTAAGTATAGGGACGTTGTCTGTTGGGTTTGGCATCATTCTTAAGGGGTATTGTGTGTTGACAGATACTTGGATCCACCCTTTTAAGATCTTTGTATGACCATGCAAACACATCTCTATTGTTTAAGAGTAGCTACCAAAAGCTTTTCCTCTTCTTCAGTAAGATCTGTGGCAATATATGCAGATTTTGGATCTTCTCCCGGCTCCGCTAGATCTATTCGTTTGGCTTTCTCAGGACCGTCATACAATGTACCCGGTTCTTTCAATTCCCTCACTGGTTGTTGCACTATGATTTTCCTATCTTGTATGGTATACTTCTTATGATGGGACGGTACATCCATCTTGTCAGAATTCGTGTCCTCATTTGTTTCCAATTGAGTCGTCCATATGTCTCTGAGGGTTCGCTTGAGCTTATTGAACTCCGTTTTCCTCTCTGTTTTGGTCATTCCAGACCCTGTTTTCCCCCCTTTATGCGACTTAGTCGTTCGCTTTTCGTGCCGGGTCTTCTTGTTGTTTTTTCATGGTTTAGTTTTGATAAAACGGCCAGTGACCTCGTCTTTGACACAATCATTAGCTTTGACAAGCTTTAGATATCCCGTTCTGTCATTGACAAGAGGCATCGGATTATGCTTATTCGCTCTCAATTTTCTTGTTCTCTTGGATTTATACCGCTCTTGTAGACTAGGTTTCTGGTTAGGAAACTCGTAAAACCTGTCCTGTCTCGACCTGTATTTCCTATTCGTCTCTGATCCACTTGATCTTTCATCATCAGCCTCTATCATTTGGATTTCATCATCCAGTGATGGAAGGTCACCGCTTAGTGAATCCGTGAATTCCTCCTCTGTTCGATTCCTATCGTTCAGTACAGATATCTCATCAATTATTCTTTTACACTTGGTCTCACGTGGTGGTTCTTCTTGTTCCTTGCTCTCCGATCTTGACTCAAGGATGACGCTAGCCATTTGCAACGTTACTAGGTCGTATCCTTCTTCGTCACAAAATTTTGTAGGCGTGTATTCGTTAACACATACGTCCAAGGTTGACAATATTTGAGTCCACCCAAATGGCTCAAATAAATGTTCAGGGAAAAGGTTCTGGGAGATAAGCCTCATCTTCTACGGATCTTTCCAATACGCATTCCTCTTTGATTATGTCTCCACAATCAGATGCTCCACACATCCAGACATGTGCTTTCGTTTGCATCCATGCAGGTATTTCTTTTTCATTTACAGTGGTTGAATTAAATTCTTGAACTGGTGTTTTTGCAACGTCTCTATAGTTGTGATCCTTCATGTCGATTTTCGTTATTAGCTCTTCGTGCCTTAGGTAAATTTGGTCGTACCCCCCAATCTTGTATCATTTTGAGGTGACGCATGAAAGGTCGCCCCAAAATAATGTCGAAGTTGTTCTTTTTTCCGAAATCCACCACAGCAAAGGTGTGCTCATAGTTAATTCCACACGAAGTTACAACTATTTGGTCCAGGATTCCCAATGGTCTCTCTACATACCCATTTGCGAGTTGCAGTTTCATTCTCGTTTTTCTGAGAGCTGGACGGCCCCATTTCTCCCAGATTTGCTTTGTAGCAATCGCCACTCCTGCTCCACTGCCTAGGATAGCTATCGTTTTTATATCCTGATATTCAACAGGTAAGGTTGTATTACCTTCCTCGTCTTCACAGTAATCTCCGACCTTGGTTATGGGCACTGGTTGGGCTTTGGGTTGACCTTCCCGTTTGTTTTCTTCTCTCGTAGGGTTTGTCTGAAGAGGAATCTTTACTCCTTTGTGCTCCAAATGTTTCCCCATGTCTTCCCATAAGTGTGGTCTGACTCTCAAGAGTTCTGACAGCGTGATTGTGCATGTTATAGGTGTCGACAGCATCTCTTGAAGACTTTTTGAGTCAATCATTTGTGGAATAGTTCTCATTTGGGATGGAACTAACCTTATCTCCGATTGTGCCTCGTGTTCACCTATAAATGAAGGCAGGGTTTTCAAGGATTGAGCTTTGCTTTCCATCGAAACCTCCGTTCCCGCATCCCCATACAACGATTGTATATCTCCTATATAAAATCCGTTATCCAAGTTAATCTCAAGAATTGGAGCAGACTGTAACGTCGCACTTCCGTCCTTTCTGTTTCTAATTGTTTCCCATAAGTGTTGTGGCCATTGTTCTTCAACTTCTGGAATTGGCATTATCGTCATTGACTTAGCATCATCAGTGGTGTTCGGAACCACTCGGTGATCCAATGACAATATCGTTTCAGGCCTGGGTCCGTTTACTTGTTCTGGTTCATCGATTTTTAGTTTTTTTCGCTCTTTGTGAATCAGTACTTCTTGTTCTGGGGTTCTAACCTCCTTAGGTTCCATCAATGCCTGGGATGTTTCAATGAGGTGTTTACACATTTCCAAACGCTTTGTTTCCACTTCTGGTTGAGGATAAGGTAACCATCTCTTCTCTAAGGTTTGGTTTGTTTTTAGCCTTGCTTTGTACGCTTGTAATAGAGCATCTAAAGGCTCTAGCACTTTCTCAACCAAGATTGATCCCCCTGAGGACGCTTTCCTCGGCTTGTTGTTATCCTCAGCAATTTTACTATCTCTCTCTTGTTTCAGTTGCTCCTTCGTTTCATGTAATTCATTTTGCATGGCAATTTGGGTTTTCAACCTTCTTGTTTTCATCCTGTCTCGTTTCTTGTTTTCATCCTGTCTCGTTTTGCCTTCCAAGATTTTCGCTGGGCTCTCACAGATAAACTCTCATTTTCTGTGGGTATCAGCAACTCGACCTTTTCCTCCAAAGGCTTGTTTTTCTCTAAGTCCTTGGCTTGGGCTCTGGTTATTGCATTGATTTGGATAATGGGATCGGTTTCTGATCCGCTGCTTGCACTTGGTAACACCCCCACAATATTTATAGTTGCTTTTCCCTTATTGTCCGGATTCTTTGGGCAATCTGGAAATATGTGATTCACACCACATCCGTCACAAAACCCAAAAATTTTCACTCTTTCGCCTTTGAAAGGGCAGTTACACTCCCAATGATCCGTACTTCCACAGTTATAGCACTGTCCAATTGGTGGTTGATTTTGAGGAGGTGGTCCCATAGGTTGTCCTGCCCTATTAGGATATCCTCTTGGTTTGTAGTTTTGGTTCGCAATGAACATTAGCGTTTTTTCGTCCACCAAATATTGGTCTTTCGGAGGTTGTGCTACATACGTTGGTGGTGCCATACCCTCGCTATTCCCCCACAATTGATAGGCTTCGTCTGCGTACATTTGTGATTCAGGTTCTGTTACGTAAGGCTCATTCGGTTCCTCATAATAAGAAACTTGAAGTGTACTATTTGTTCCTGGTGATGCCTCACAAGGTTGAGCATACCTAATCATGGCTCTATTTTCCTGTGGTAATGGAGGTTGTTGACCCAACACAGGTTGTGGTCTGTCTGCTCCTGCTACCAGATTCATATTTGGTCCAACTTGATATCTTGGGGGAGGTGGCTAGGGTGGTCCTGCTGGAGGTCCATAGGTCTTTCCCTCACGTAGTTTTTGTTGTAAAAACACTCTTCCCTGCCATGATTTGTCCATTTTTTCTCTATGGCACACCATTTCAGTACTCGTCCATTTGCAACTGGTGCTTTCGGCTGTTGTGTGTACCATGGCGTCGGGTGATCCCCCCCACATATTTCACATTTCCTCGTCTGAGACTGTCTCATCACCGGATTTGATCTCATATGTTGCTGCATTCTCTTTGTTACCTCCTCTATCATTTGGTCAGTTGTCGGCATCAAGGACGCCTGAGCATCTTTCTTGGTAGAGGGTTCGCTCTTAATAGATGAAGAGCCACTGGTTACTGAATCAGTATCCTCTGACACTTCCCTTGTCAACAAGATATAACGCTTCCCTTGTAACCTGTTGAAATGTGCTATGTAGGCCTTCAAGTGAAGGTTGTTTTTCAAGGTTTCGTTCCTAAGTCCTTCAACGAAGAGCACAGACAATCTCTCGTCCTGCGGTAATTCCCTCCTCGAGCACCTCTCAATGTATTGCTTGAATCTCAAGGTTGCTTCCTTCACTTTTTCATTCTCCCTTTTTCTAAAAGCATATATCAGTGATACAGTATTATGCTTTATACCCCGTTTTGAGAATTCTTTTGCGAACTCACGCAATACATGTTCAATATTTGGACAAGTTTCAGGGTTCAAAGGTTGAAACCATGTTAAGGCCGTCCCTTCCAAGGTCATCCCGAATCCCTTGTATTGAGTATGGAAATCAGTGATCTGTTCTGCTCTTAAGACTTGCTTGAAGAGCGATACATGGTCATATGGATCCCTTGATCCGCTATACTTCTTCAGCATGCACTTTTCTACTTGGGATGTCCTAATCTATCTATGGTCTGTGATCAGTCTCATTGCTCCCGTGTCTCGGCTTAATCGTTCTCAGGTCCTTCTATACAACTCTACAGTCGTCACGCCCGTTTACCATGCAAACTTATTCCGAATCGCACGAAACTTGAAGGGAAGCTACAGGGGACTATCAAGATTCTATCCTATCACTATCACAGCATTCTGGAAAGGTACAAAGATCGCGATCGTTCGTCCCAAAGTCAACAAAAACAGTGAACATGTGATCCTAATGGGTCGTTTTAGGGTCCCTAATGTCCCTCATAGGGTCAAAACAACATAAAACACGCATATAGACACTCAAAACAGCGATTTAAGGTTTCAAACTCGTAGTTGAAAATCTACACCGAATTTTGAATGATTACACTTGAATGGGAGAGCAAGGTAAGAGGAACACAATGCAATAAACAAATCTGAATTTGGATTACCGTAGCCACAATGGAGAAGATTACAAGTTGGAGCAAGAATGAGCTCTCAAACGTACGCTGTCTTCTCAGTTTCCCATCAAAAAGATAATGTTCAAACTTACAAAAAATGACCTTTATAGTTTAGGTCTTTACAAATGGTTTGTCCGGCTAAAAGCTCCTAAACTTCTAACTGACTCTCTAATATACAATTGCTCCCACAAGAATAATCATAAATCCTTTGACAAGTTCTCGGCTTAGAGATGCTTCCTTGCAAAATAATTTTACAAAGGTTTCTCATAAAAATATGATCCTTCTCTGGAAACGGCCGCTTGTCGCTTCGTCCGCCAAACAAGTACTAAGTAATTAAGGGCAATGTTTGAAGAGGGAGGAAAAAGTTCCATGTTAACATGTGATTTTTTGCAAAGTTACATAATAATTCCCTTATAATTCATCAACAAGGGAAAATTCATTGATAATATCTTCCCGATGAGTGTAAATAGTGTATATACTATCAGAAAATAATTAAAAATAGTCCTTTTTTGGGTATATTTCATCATTTTTGTTGATAAAGAGGCTTAAAAATGGAGAAATCCAACCAAAAACAATAAATCTATGTTTTCAAGTGATTTTATTAATTATTGGATTTTTACTTTAGTTTTTAAGAGAATTTTGTTATTTTCTTTTATTTTTTTCAAATAAACAGGACAAAAATTAATTATAAATAGCAAGAAAGCTCATATGAAAAAATTGAAGACACGATGGTGATCAGAAGGACAAGGCGAACAAGCACAAAAATTTTCAATGAAATCAGAAGACGGAAGCGAGAAGCCTAAATTAGGCGGCCAGGCCTACTTTTGCAAAATTCTTACAAAATGAGGTACAGGAATCCGATTAGAGAAATTTTTGAGTCTAAGATAGATTTCACGACCTAGTAGAACTAACGGAGAATCTGGGGAAATTTGGTTTGGGAAGTCCAGGTATAGATATCCATTGTAGGCTAAAACCACTTCATTTCCACTTGGAGCCTTTGCAGAGAGAGATTTCGGTCTCTTTCGTGTGACATTTTCGGAGCCCACAGTTTACCTTTTTCAGCGCCATTTCACAGGAGACATGAGCTGTAAATTCTTTACTCGATAATGATTCATTTTGTACGGCCGGTAGCTAGTCTAAAGCCTTATAAAAAAACCTAGAAACCGAACAGTGCACGAAGACCTATGACCTAAAACTGACCATAGCGGCCTACAAGCTTGACCAAATCGGATGGAATTTGAACCATAGCATGCCCTAACATAATAGAACCTTTGTATACCATTAGATGACCATTTGGCTAGGGTCAAGGGGGTCCCAGTAGAAAAGTTAGGTTTTTGGCAAATGCCAGAATTCCGACCTGACTCCACTGATGGCTTGCTAATGAGGTCCATATACAATGTATATGATTGGTTTGGTGAAATCCATCAAGCAAGGCCCTCGAAAAGCAGAAAACGGCTCAAAGGTTACAAAGTGTCAAATTCTACATATGAGGCCAAACTAACTCCAAACGAGCCAGAATTGGACAGGTAGCTTCATGACTATGTTACGGACAAGTCCAAAGTCTCAAAGTTGACCAACCAATCCAACAGATAGAGTAATCACAAAAAACGGTGATTTCAGAGTCGACATAGCACAAAGTGATGCCGGCATGATCAAACTTGACCAAATTCAATTTAGGACTTGTATTAGGTGTATGAAACATGTCTAGGTCAAAATTTGCGAGTTTTACAAAGTTTTTGTCACTGAAGTTAATAATCACGATATTTACTTTTGCATCATTTTTGCTTGGAATTTGTCAAATCACCTCACCTATCATCTGTACACACCTATTTTATGACAAAAATCAAGTATGAGCCAAAATGACCACCCATTACTTGTAAAATTGTCAAAAAACGCAAAGAAGTCTTTGCAAGCCAAATTTTGGTTATGGACAACTTTTCTTGATCTAAATCACCTCATATCTCATACCTAAGGTCCATACCATGCCTAGAACCAATTTGTACAAAAAAATGTCAATTTTGGAAGAAAAGTTAATAATCTCGATTATTTACTTTTTGGTCAAAATTGGGGAATTTTGATATTTGGCCATCATACATCCAAAGTACATGTTGTGATAAGCCCGCTAGCCAACTTTAAATCAATTTGGAGTTCAAAATCTCATATTTCCTTTATATCTATTGTTTCAGAGACCTAAAGCCAAAATCTGGTACCATTTTCAGCCTGTGCACCCAAATGAGCCCATATTTCACTCAGAGCATGTATTTGGCATATAAAGCCTATAAAGCCAAGTTTGCAAAAAGTTGAAAATTTTCCTCAGCTGTAAATAATTTCAATTATTTACTTTAGTTGCAATTTTTTGTTTTGACCATACAGTTTTGTTCCTTGCATGATTTTATGCATCTTTGCTTGTTCAAAAATTGATTTGAATCAATTTGGACCAGATTATCTGCATTTCAGTCTAAAGGGACATTCCAGAGAAAAATCCGACAAATCTGCTAACTTTGCACTCTATTCATTGAACAGAAGCAATGCAAGCCGTGGAGAAGTCCAAGAAGAAGCTAAACCAAAAAGAGAAACTACAAGAATTGCATGCGTATCAACTGGACCCCAAGTCAGTCAAGGTGGAAAAAGCATCCTATCTTTCTAAAGAACAGCTGGAAGAACACCACACCACAGTCTTCACTGGCAAATTCAAGAGTGAAGAAGGGCATTAGGTGGAGTTGCAACTCCTGCCCAAAGAGGTCTATGATGTAGTTGCAAAGCCAAAAACCAAAGAGCCTAACCGCAAGTTGGGGGGCTCAGGCATTTCTACAAACAAGAGCCTTGCAGAGTGGACTTTCAGAAAACTTACGAGCTTCTGTCCACAATCAAAGAAGACGGAACCGCCCAGATATTAGACACCCAAGGGAACAAGGTCGAGGTAGTAATCACAAAAGAAATAGTGGCAGAGGCACTCAGACTACCCACTGAAGGAATGACCATGCGGACAAGAGACAGGAAACCGTGGGCACATTTACCAAGGAAACAACCGCAGCCACATTCGCCAATCTTATCCACAAACAGGTGGAAGAGCCAGCCCGTTTGTACCATCAACACTTTCATTTTCTGGCAAAAAGGCCACCAAGGTACACGACACCAAATCACGCCGTGGCCACCACCTTTACTCAGGTTCTTAAGTCAACAACAAGGCAGCCTGTGGACCATGTGCAGTATGTCTTGACAACCTTGAAGGGCACCAAGTATGTCTTAACAACCTTGAAGGGCACCAAGAAGGAGGATAAAATAACATACTTGGGCACTCCAGAAGTGTTGACAAGAATATCCTATCATGCCATCAGCATGGCTGATAACCTACCGCTTGCCCCTGATCAGAATACATGGATCTTGGCATCACCACCCTCTCCAAGAGCTACAAGATCAAGTAAAAGATCTTTTAAATCAGGTGATGAATCAGATGATAGCTCACCAGAGCGGCACAGTAGGGAGAGCTCTGACAACAAAGAAAACAGAGCTCGGAGGGAAGAGATGGAGAGGAAAGCTGTGGCTGCCCACCAAGAGGAGCCATCTCAAAAACAAGCGCGTTTCGAAAGAGAAAAACAAGCTTACCAGCACAGTAGGCAAGCACAAGGAAAGGACCTAGAAAAGTGGGTACCCACAGGACTGAAAGGACCTCAAACAAAGCATCACACAAGAAAAGAGGCAGATGATCCAAAAGATTATTTAGAAAGAATGTACCAAGAGGCCGAAGCCCTAAAGCTGAAAGAGGCAGAAGAAGCGACAAAGAAAGCTGAGGAAACGACTACTCAAGAGCAAAGCCAAGCATCTCCCCGACCCACCTCACCGCCGCTAGAACAGGACCATCCCATGCCTAGCCCACCACCAGGTCAGGGTACCAATGAAGAAGCAGAGACTGAAAAAGAAAAAGATTCTGAATTCACCCAACGAAAAAAAGCTACACAAAAAGCTGACCACACCGAAGGACATGAGGAAAAAGAAGCCGAGCCAGAACCGGAGCAGTCAGCAAAAGAAACTCAAAAGCCGGTGGACAAATAAGGAAGTAGATACAGAAAAAGGGCATACCACTACACATGAGATGGAGCTCGAGCCAGAGAAGGCAGAAAGGCCAGCACCTGAAGAGACGGTAAGGGTTTAAACCACACCATCTACTTTCACTCAACCAAAAACTGTCGAGGCATCAAAGCCTCAGGCTGGCCAAGGAGAAGAACAACCATCTACCTGTACAGAACCACCAACACCTACAACAAAGCAAGAAGCAACACATGAGGCTGCAGGCACATCCCAACTAGCCAGACAGGAGGAGTGGAAGTCCAATGACGAAGTTATTTTACAAGTAAACGAGTATGCAAGGCAGATGCAAGACATGACAGAGAAACTCCGCTCAGCAGCCTTAAACCGTAGCACAAAGGCCAAGGAACTAGAAATGGTCATCGATGCTCTTCAAGGAGAGCTTGAAGATAGGATGATTATCATCACTGATCTCCAAAGGCAAGTGCAAGAGCTAAAGACAGAAGCAAAATAACATCAGATAGCCAGGGACAAACAAAAAAAGGAAATGGAGGAGTTAGGTGAACTCCTCACTAAATTATCTGATGCTTGCAAGGTAAAAGACGAGCAGCTGAGAGAAGTCACGAATGAACTTCTTACAACCTCTCTGTTAGCTCAGAAAATTCAAGTGCAGCTAGATGTTGCCAATGCTTCACTGCAATATTTCGAATAGAGAATCAATGATCAGACCATTTTCTTGCGGTGAATCAGAGAAAATCCAACCGTGGCCTCGATCAAGGGAAATGATGAAGTGTACAAGGCACTTGAAAAGAAAAACAAGGATTTAGAACTGGAATTAAATCTTGAACAGTCACAGCGTAGAGACCTAGCAGTGATGCAGGTTCAAAGAGAGGAGGAGCTCCTAAAGGAGATAGCAGAACTCAAATGGATAAATCAGCTCCTTAGAGATGGAAAGCTAGACACGCTGGAAGAGGTAGGCACTTCAGAGCCGCCCCAAATAGACATTCCCTCGGTCTTGTTCGCTAAATTTGAGACGCATTCCACAGCAAAGCCGAGTGGTGATGAAGACTTTCGGGTCCACATCACAGACGAAGATACAATGCCAATGGTCCAGTTGTCAAAAGCTGAAGAAGACGCACTGAAGGAGAAAATCACCTTAGAGGTGGATGAGCAGGGGAAGGCCGCTATGGATTGGGAGTTGAGAGTTTTACACTTTGTCAACGTCACTCAACTCACTTCCAATCAAATCAATGCTCAATGGCACCAACTATCCCTACCGTACCCTCTCATCAAGGTAGAACTTTTACAGGTAAAAGAAAGGCTGTACAAGGATATGCAAGAAGATGGCACAGATAAAGACCACCCAAAGTGGAGGTTAAGCTGGCTGAATAAGAATCCGAGATACCTTATTCTGTTCACAAGAGCAATTGCAGCCTTACAAAAAGATCCAACATTCTGTCCTGTACCCAGAGTAATGACATGGAAAGCCCATGAAGCACTGCATAAGAGGCCAACTTGGCTCAACTTCCCCAGGCTGCCAGCTCCAGAGAGAGGCCGAGCGATAGAGGAATACATGGTGAAAACCCTAACGGTGTCGTGTTGTGGCACGTATATAGTGGGAACGGGCATTAAACGATTTATCTTGTGACTTTTGACGCATAAGTATACTTCATATAATAACTCATATGCATAAATAAAAGCTTTCTACCATACCTTAGTATTATCTTTGAAGTAATATAACTGTACATTACTATTAGAAAGTACTGTAAGAGAAGTATCAATGATTGTGCCTCTTTTTGTCTGGAGGAAAAGCATTTGTATATTTCTTCTAATATCTCAGCTATATCCTACCATATATAAATTATTTTCTTCTTTTCACATTTATTTAATAATATAACCCTTCAATAATGCATACCTTCTTGGATACATACAAGAGGGAAGGGCCTACTAGAAGACTTTATGAAAAGGAAGATCCAAAGCTTCTTGGACCATCCCAATTTGAAAATACTGACCTAAGGGCGTGGTGAAAAGTCCAAAACCAAGTCAAGCTCTTTTAGTAGGCCAATTTTGCCTTTTGAAGCATGTCAATCCGAGTTACAGGTCAAAAGTTACAGGGAAAAGAGTGAAAAATCCTCTCACAACTACACTGCAAGAAGAGATGGTAAATAGGTGAATCAAGTGAAAAGAGGTAATCTTGGTCTTTTTCCATAAAATAAGATATTTGGAGGGTAAAAGACATAAGCATGTGAATGTGACACCTCAAAGATGCCTTGAAGGACAAGACACACAAGTTGGGACCCCCTGCTGGAGCCACACAGAAGATGCCTAGGTGGGGCCCACATACATCATGCACCCACATGGAGCCTCAACGACCAAAAATTCTGAATTTCATGATATTTTGAGTCCTAATATTGCCCATTTTAAGAAATATCCAAAGAACATTTGATTTGGGCTAACTCTTTAGCCTAATCAAGTGATTATGTAAAACATGGCTCCCTCACCTATAAAAAGGGCAACCTTCTCTTCATTGAGACAAGTTATGAGTGAGTGAGAATAGCTCAATTCCATTGTGACACACTCATCTTAGTTCCACACTTTCTCTTGAAGAAAGGTTGAAGTCTTGCCTCATCTTCGCTCTCCATTAAGGTGGTGGCGATTGCTCTCATGTAAGATATATGTTGCTAGTTTTCCTTTCATTTGCATATCTAGTCCAATACTTGTCTCTAACTCTATCTCTATCCCTCATTATCTATCTTTAATACCACCACCACACTTAGATCTATCCCTAATTCTATCTTTACTACTCCTTTGATCTCTCTTGTTGTGTCCTAATTGTTTCATTGGAAGGTATTCAAGCAGCAACCTTGTCAATGTAATGGGTACAACCTTCTTGCGGGAAAAAATTATGTGCACAAGGTTAGTAACCATATCTTCATCTTCCACAAGCATCTCTCTCTCTTAAGGTTCTCATTCTCTTCCACAAACTCTAGAATCTCCTTGCTATAGGTACTTCTCTCCCCGCACTATCCTTATTGCCTAAGGGCAACAACAGGGCTTGGGAGAGAAACTCTCTTCTTCTTCTCCTTTCACTTCTTTCACACCTTTATCTTTGAACATACTAAGTATATCATTGATGAATAACCATAATCCACATAGAGGTAATTTCTTTCAATTCCATTCAGTGCAATCTATTAGGGTCAACATTTGGATTAGCCGGAAGATTCACTTTCAGCAACGCATAGTGTTTCTATTTGGTCCTGAAAGGCTCAACGAAGTACTTCTCTCACCAGATCCCATCATACTACCTATTATTGACTATGACTTCTCTTTTGATGTGAATGTGGTTATTTTACTATGAATCAAGAGGATTTGTACTCACAACTAATCCCAATCGCTAGACAAAACATATACATTATAGTAAGCACAAAGCTACAGTTCCAAAGAGCAAACCGTAGCTTATTTGGACAACAAATATTAAATATCATCAACTCATCCATTAACCCTTTTATCCTACCCATGATACGATATGATCGTAATCTCGATGTTTTCATTTTTGTTTTGTTCTGACTATCTTTCATGAGTTCTCTCCATCACGTGTGTGTTTATAAGGGAAAGTGAGCGGCTTCTTTGGCTAGATTTCTTCTTTAGCTCTAGAAGCTATGTTATGTACATCTTAGCTCCTTCTCATAACCCTTGAGCTTCCTCACAAACTCTCATAGCAAGAGGCCCGGCGCCTTCCTGGCAAGACCGCCAACTTCTTGACAACGGGCGCCATGTCCTTCTTCAAGAGTCTGCCAGATCTCTCCTATGCAATGCTATATAAGATCTACAGGATGCTACTCACATGCATACAAGTTTTCAATGAGCGTGAGCAGACAGAAGCCCCATCGCTCTCATTCTTGGAAGGGAACAAAGGCCTATGTTATGATCTGAGTGGGCAACCTTCAGAAGAAGTCCTTTACGGATTCTATGCCAGATGCATGTTCCTGCCCTCGCATAATATGCTAGCCTTTGAAGAAGCATTCTACACTGGATTCTTCACCTAGCGAACGAAGATATTTTCACTAGTGATAAGCAACCTCACATCCAGATTTGTAGGCTACTCCGCGGTGGAACTGAAGAATCAAGTCACCATGCAATTTTTGCAAGTGCCTGACAAAGAACAAAGAATCAAATACCAAAAGGCACTGGAAGCACTTAAAGACCGCCTCGCCCGTCGTCAACCCGAAGACTACTTCAGCCCATAAAGTTGTGTCAAGGGACGACACATGCAAGGAGGGGGGAAATGTTAGCAGCAAGCTAACGCGGACACCATTTTTTGGAGTTCTCCTTGTAAAACAATTATTATTTTGATAAATCGGGAATATTGTAACTCCTATTTCTTGGTAAACTTTGTAATTAATGAGCCGGGGCTACAAGCTTCCAAATTGTATCAGCCACTCAATTCCCAACTTGGTAGAACTCCAGATTATTAGTTTTGACCAGTCAAAAACTTTGGCTAAGGTATAAAAGCCAATTTTTGTAAGTTTTTTGTAAGTTTTTGGATAAGAAATACACAGCGTGAGCTAACGACGCTCACTTCTCTCCTTCTCGCACTTCCTACTCCCTCTCCGGTTGTCACATTGCGAATGCATTTGTTGCATTGCAACCGCAGGTAAGAGCTCTACGCATTGACGTAAGCCATTCATACTATTTTGTAGCTTTTGGCGTCGCCGATCGGTGGCCTAATTTCATCATAACTAGGAATTTACACTTTTAAATCAAAAACTAAGCATAGGCGGGGTATTGGGGCATCATTGCTAAGCATTTAGATGCATTCTGGGTCGAAAATGACTAGGTCAAAAACCCATTGCTGTTAATAATCGCAATTTTGGAACTTGACCTAAAGTGAGATTTGAGGCCATGGGCATGTGTGCTTAGGTCTTATAAACTTGTCCTAGAAGTTTTGTTACGTTTGGATGTCATTTGATGCTGTAATGGATGTGATTTGCTTGTCGATGAGCGATTGGCTTTTGGTGATTTCAGTGACTTGAGTGTAGCTTGAGTTAGATGCGAGTTGTTAGTTGTTTTCTGAGAGATTGAAAACCTCTTGTAGCCTCTATGCACTAGTTGAGTCAGCTTCGTCCCATGGTTTGGAAAATTAATCGTGGTTCTCGCTAATACTGCAATAAGATAGGTTGGTGAGGTTAGACATGCGTCCCACAGTGCAAAACTTTGTAACTATTTCCCACCAAGGCACAAATCCTTCTTGAAAAAAACTACCTTCCATGTTCTTTCTATCCATTTGCACACTTTTCTTTTGTAGGCCTCTAATAGCCGGACATTCTATGAATAGGTGGGCGAGGTCTTCACTAGCCAATCTGCACCCGGACTTGATACCATATGCTTGTATCTTGATGCCTGTTGGTAAGGCCCCCCAAAGTACCTTCCATAAAAATATCTTCATAAAACTAGGCCACTAAGGATTACAAATGTTATGCGTGACCTCAACCCATCTAGCCTCCATCCATTGAATCTTCCACTACTTATTCAATGGGGCAAACCAATCAGCCTTGTGTATTAACACTTGCTAGATACCCTTGGTATGGGGTTGAAAGAAATGGCTACTAAAATGTCATTTCCAAGCTTTCCACTCAAAATTAGGTTCATAGATCAAAATATTGACTAGGCCTTCTAGTACTCTGTTAACAAGTAGCTTCTCAGTACCATTGAGTTGAAACTGGGATTCCACCAGGTGAACAAATTTTTAACACCTTCTATTTCTATCCTAGAATTGGATCAACCACTGGAATTCTTTATTGTTGATGCTTCTTGTAGTTTCTCTCTAATAAGGGTTCAAGAATACACCAGCAGCTTTAGATAGCCAAGGGGACTAGCGACAGATGGATTTTTGGAAGTATCTAGTTAATTCACCCCATTCTAGTACCCCTGATTCTCTATTAGACTTTTGAACCAACTCTCTCATGATGCCACCCAATCTCTGGCTAGAAATAATAGTTTGTTGTGTACCTCGAGCCCTTTCCACTGACAACCATCAAAGCAAAGTTTTGTCTTTTCTATCATATCCTTGGTCATGACAACCCAAGACTGGTCTTGTTTTGCAATTGAGACCACAAAATTGGCACAGAGGGCCTCAACATGAAACACAGGGTTGAGAATTCCAAGGCCACTGTTAGCGGTTCACTACTACGGATGTTTGTAGCATAGCTATCTAGCACAAACATAATGTAAATACTTAGGGAAGTGACTCAAATGGGGCACGGAGACTCTTTGAATTTGTCAATCTCAAGAAGTGAACCTAACACTCAAACACACCATTCAACTCAACAAGCAAACCACCATTCAATGATCAAGGAAATTTTCCTATGTCCTTTCTTACCGCTCTAGGTCATCATGCCATTTTGGCACTCGAACGGACTCGAAATGCACCGAAACTTTAGGAGGAGTTCTAGGACACTTAGGAGCACTATCCTACCAAGCATGGTAGCAATCTGACAAGGTACCAAAATCACAATCTATCATGAAAAAGGTCCTAAAAATTGCAAAAGAACATACCAAAAATGTCTCCCTATGGTCTAATGACAGTGTCCTATGATCAAAACATAAAAAAATAGTGATTTAAGCACTTAAATCTAAAGATTAGTTTCGCTAACACGTAGTCACGAACCTCAACAAAACCGACAATGCTTACACTTGAATGAAAGAGCAAGAGAGGAACATGGTTGTAAAAATTCTGGCAGCATTTTGGAAGCACGGCCATTAATATAAAAATTAATCCAAGAGCCACACTAGTGTCAATGTAAAAGCTCTCAAATAAAATTAAGGCCATTCAAGGGCACCTGCATGAGACCTACATATTTCAATCATTAGAAAAGTTGATTACAAGTTGGAGCAGCTTAGTAGCTTGAGCGTACATTTTGTAGAGCTCCTTCTTCTCAAAAAAATGGACCTCCTTTTACATTAAAGTTACTGACCTTTATACCTAGGGCTTTCTAAATGGTCAGTGGCCGGTTCACATGGACCTTTACACATATCATGATAGAATTCCAACTTAGGGAATTGAGATGTTACTCTATAATTAAGATTTACATAGAGTATCACTACACTAGCTTCAAAAAATACTAGACTACAAATGTAGTGTCCAACTACGTGTTCGGCCAGGTGGATGCCCGTTCAGTCAATCCTCTAACATTCCCCCCTTCCTAGCTCATGTCATCCCTTGACATGACCATGTGCAGTCTTGTCATTAGGGTCTTCTTCAGGTTTGTGTTTAAGGTTGGTATTCAGCTGGGGAAGTTCTTTGTCATTGATGACTCTCCCCCTTCCTTGAGTGCTTCATATCTCATGTTGTTTGGTTGATGCAAGTGTGGGACTTCAATTGTTGATGCAATTTTGCATCCTGTTTCTCATTTTTCTTTTTATTTCCATTTGTGTTTGTGAAGATGACTTTGATTGCCTGACTTTGTCAAAATCGAGCTTCTTTGGGTCGTCGACTTGATGATGATTCTTCTTCTTGATGTCCATTGCAATGCAAGTCTTTTGAAATATTTGACTAATTTTGAAGCACTGTGTGTGCTACTTCTGATTGTTGTGGACAAATCTTTTCATTGCTTGTTATTGTAGGCCATTCTTTATTATGTCCGTGTTCCGTGAAGTTGGGTTGTTGTCATTGAATGCAATATTTTCTCTTGATAAGTATGTTGTGTTCTGCAGATTTTGCTCAAAGTTGTTGTCGATTGATTTGCATAGCCTTTTCCTTATTGATGATGTAGAAGGAATATATACAAGAGGATGGTGATGGGTGTGAGTCATGGGTTTTTTAACACCAAATTTCTCTAGGCATTCTCCCACAATAGCCCACATGTTTGGTCGTATTCTAAGCAACTCAGCTAACGTTATCCTACATGTGACTGGTTTCAACAATATATCTATCAGGCCTTTTGAATCAATGACCTTGTTGGGAGACAATCTCTGTGTTGGGACTAGAATAACATCTCACTTGGTCTCGTTGTCTCCCATATAGGACGGTAGTGTTCTTAGCGAATGGGGTTGACTCTCCATAGACTGTACAGATCCTTCGTCTCCCCAATATGATTCCACTTCTAGATTCATTTGAGATCCAGTCTCAATTTCCTCTATTGGTGGAAGAAATATTCCTCTTCCATCACCTATTTGGTTTACTCGTCTACTTATCTCAGTTTCTTCATTGGCATCTCTAGCTTGTTTCCACAATTTGTCAAGACCATATATTTCTTTACAACTGTTAGGTATAGCTATGTAAAATCCCTCAAAAGAGTTATCCATGGTATTCAACACTATTTTTGGTTCTAATGTTGGGTCCTTGAGCTTTGGTCCGTGCTCATGACTAGAATCTAGCTCTTTTTGTTCCTGGATTATTGGTGTAAGTGGGACAAGGATCACACCCTCAGGTTTTCCAACCGGTGGTTCTAGTAAAGCTTGGACTGTTTAAATCATTTTCTTGCACATTTCAAGCCTGTTATTTTCTAGTGTTGTGTATGGATATGTCACCCACCTCTGTTCTTCGGCTTGGTTGTTTTTGAGCCGCACTTCATAGGCTTTTAAGAGGGCATCTGTGGCTTATTAACCATCTCTACCAATACTGATCCTCCCAAACTGGCACTTCTCAGTTTCTCATATGTGGATGGTTCTTCTAGAGGTTGAGACATATCCGTAAGAGAAGGTGAAACCCTCTCCTCATGTTTTCTTATCTTCTCTTGAGCTTAGGTAAGCTCCTCAACTAGGATTTCTGCTCTCGTTCCCTACGTGCTTCCATCCTAGCCTTTCTAGCTTTCCAATTATTTTGTTTGCTCTTGGTTTTTCTAACTAGGTGCATCAGTCTTTGGCTCCCTCGTCTCTGGGCTCGTGTCAGTTTTTGTTTTCATTGTATCTGGGTTCTCCTCAGTTTCCTTTTGAGCTTGCGCTCTTGTAACTACTTGAACTGGTAGGACGTTTTCATTTTCCGAGCTACCGGGTAGCTAAATAATTCCTGAGACATTCGTTGTGATCTTTCTGACTCGGTTTGGATTTTTAGACATTTGGGGATCAAGTGAATGACGCCATAATCAAGACAATAGGCATTTAATTGTGTGATCTCCATCTGAGGACATTGTTTGACCAAGTGTTTGTCAAGGCTTTTGTGACAATCTACCTCTGGTTGAGGAGCTTCTTCTTGCAATTCTCTTAGCTATAAACAAGATCTGACCTAGCTAGGCCTCTATTCATAGTGAACCACAATGTCCTTTTGTCCATCTCATACCTTCTTTCTTCAGGTCAAAACATAGGAGTTGGAGGTTGTACCAGCCTCACCAATCCATGTATTTGTCTCATCTTTTGTCGCTTTGAAGGGTAGTACCCACTTTGGTTGTTATAGTACATTGCAGTTGGTACTATCGCTTGTTTATTAAATGCTTCCATCATCGGCGTGTATCTCATGTCTATAGGAATTCTAGCACTTGGTAGCGGAGGTTGTTGTCCTAAGACAAGTTGTGGTCTTGCAATTCCTATTGGACCTGGTGCATTCTTTGTAACATATCTAGGTGGAGGAGGTGCTACTGGAATAGGTTGTAAATACCTCTCCCTAACATATTCCATGCTATAGTAACACTCTTCCCTCGTATGGTTTGTCTATTATCTCTCAATTTTGCACCACTTAGGCTCCCTCGCATCATCATTTACAAGAGGAGCTAATCTCTCAACTATTTCGTTAATAAATGTTTCTTGATTGATACGTATCACTGGTTTTGCAATGGACGCTTTCATCTGTGAATCACTATGGTGAGAGGATGTGTCGTCCTCTTGACTCTTACAATTGTTTTCTTTATATTCCTCACAATTATTTACCAGATAAAGAGCTTCTTTGATCAATTCATTTAGTGTCATGCTCCTTATCCTATGCAGATCATATTGAAGACCTGCAGGTCTCATTCCTTGGATAAAGATCATCAATAATTGTGCTTGCATAAGAAGTTCCACTCTTGGACAGAACTTGACATATCTTTTGACCCGTAATGCCGCTTTGCGTACTGATTCACTCTCTTTTTGCTTGGATCTACGCATTTGTGAGATTCTATTGTGAGCTATGCCTTTCTGCAAGAATTCTTTGATGAATTACTCAAAAATAGCTCGTCTAGAGTCTCAAAATCATGTGTTTTCACTGAGCCGAACCATGTAACCGCGTCATCTTCCAGAGTCAGTCCAAATCCTGCAAATTGTGTTGCAAAATCTAAAACTTCCTCTGCTTTTATTACTCTTCTAAAAGCTGCCACATGATCTCCAGGATCTTTATCCCGGAGTATTTCTTGTTTACCCATTTTTGGATATGGGATGGTCAAACTCGCTAATTGTCTACAAGTCTAACCATAAACTCTCCCAATCCTTCTCTTGTTTCAGGTCTTCCACTATGCCTAGGTTCTTCTTCAAAGGGATTAGTTGTTCTGTTGGAGATTGCTCTTTGAAAAGGCATTTTTGTTATCTTTGTGATCACTTTACCTCTCGTTACCACTCTAGAAGGGAATCCAGGTGGCTCCTTCTTTAGAATTCTTGTAGAAATTCTCGTGTTTGGTGGAGGTTTTTGTGGTCCTTCATCGACCAAATATCCACCTATGTCTAATGCAGTCCATGGATTTGTACTTTCTGCAACTCTATATTCTCGTCCATACTTGTCAACAACTACAGACTTCCACTGATAGTCGACTCTGTATGTATAGACATATAAGAGCTTGTAATCTATAAGCTCTTCTGGGTATGACTCTAAGCACCTATAAAGGTTGATCTCATTGTCATCAATATGTATATACAATCCTTCATTCTTATGATCTGTTATCCAAACTCTTTCAACAAGCTTGGTCTCAACTGCAAGTTTGGAAGATCCATTATGGGAGGATGCTCCTCTATCACTGAGATTCCGAAGCTTGTATAAGCTAAGTTTGACTCTAAAGAGAACATAATCTCCGGGCTTAACAACTCTAGCTTGATGTAAGAAGACTTATACCAATGTGTTCAAGTGCTTTTGTTAGGAAAAAGTCAAAAATATGTCCAAAACCGCGGCCATCTTCTCACAATTCTCTCAAATTGTCGGTTTTAGACACCCCTAACTTCTAGATGAATTTTGAGGCCTTAAATGACGTTTTTTTGGGCGCTAACCAAGGTGGACACTACAACTTGTAGAGCTACTCTGGAGCTTCGTTTTGATAAAAAAGAGTTTTTGAATCTGATATTGGTAGCTCAAGTTATGGCCAAAACAGTGTGTGCAGCTTCGCTTCCATGATGGGAAAAAGAGCAAAGAGAAGCAAAAAAAGTCTATTTGAAGCTCACACATATTTTGAGCAGTGGCTAGGGCTCAAGAACAAGCAAGGAAATCTAGGAAGTGTATGTTTTATGTGGTTTTGAAGGCCTAAGCGTAGAGACTTCATGCTTGAATAAAAGGTTCTACATGTGAAAAGGCTCTTAGGACATACAAGGTAACTTGGGTAGAGGAAGACACATGTTCAATGGTAAAAAGGAAAGTGTGCGAGATACTTCAGACCTCTACATGAGGGAGGTGTAAAAAGACTTAGGCTGTAAATTTTTTGTAAAAAAGGATTTTTGTGAAAACGGGCCACGCTATGGCAAAGGAAAACAACATTTTGAGCATTTTTGTGTCTCACGCACAGAGGCTGATTCTGCACCAATTAGGAGATATTTAAGTTTTTGTTCTCTGTTGTATTAGGGGAGGGAATCCATAAGCTTTGGACATTCTAATCCTTTTCCAAGCTTCCATAGCCCACTCTAATCCAAGATTCCATAGCCCATTCTAATCCTTTTCCAAGCTTCCATAGCCCACTCTAATCCAAGCTTCCATAGCCACTCAAACCAAAGAAGCCATAACCCAAGCCGTAATCTCTTCCATAAGCCATAATTAATCATTTTCTTGGGATCTCTCTCTCTCTCTCTCTCTCTCTCTCTCTCTCTCTCTCTCTCTCTCTCTCTCTCTCTCTCTATCTATCTATCTATCTATCTATCTATCTATCTATCTATCTATCTTAAAGCAGCAGAGGAAGAACGAAGGAGAGAAATATTATCAAGGAAAGCTCAGCAAGCCAATGAAGGAAAATTAACCTGATGTAAGGATTTTAATAATTTAAGCAGCGGTATTGTTAATTATCCGCTTTGGGTAATCAAGCTTCAGAATCGTGTTCAAGTTGTCAATTTTAAGCTTTGTCTACATTAATTGTGTTTGCTGCAACTCTCTTCCACACACCTCTCATAGCCAGAGGCCCCGCACCTTCCCGGCTCACCTTTCAAACAGAAATCTCCCAACATTCTTGGTGAACCCGACGTGAAACGAGCCGGGGTGAGAAGAATTGTGCCAACACTACAAGAGGCAGCCATGCAGTAGTTTGCAGTGTATATGCAACAACAACACACTACCCAACAGCAGTATAATCTACAAGAGCGGATTCGTAAATCTCGAGAGACAGTTATAGATAAATTAAAATGATTTGAAGGTCGGGATATTAGCAAATTTTGCAATATCTATGAGCAAGCAATGAAAGATAATGGAATCGATTGATCAGAATGAAGTGGAAGGGTTTCATTTAATTGCGGCTCCAAAGCTTAGGGGTCAAAGTAAAGAAATTCAAGTGGCTCAAGGTCCAAATTGGTAGGAATTTAAGAAGGCACTACAGGAAGAACATTTTCTTGAAGATTCACAAAGGGTAACCAGACAAAGCTTCATGAAGTGGGTGCATAAGAAAAACAAAAATTTATTTGCACGAGAATTGTTACGGGAGTTTGAAAAGAAATTCAACCAATTTTCCTTGACAGAGCAATGTTCGATGAAGGATCAGAAGGTGGAATTGTTTATTCAGGCTGTTGATCCACGGCTTCAGAAGAGTCTGGTGCAATTGCTGGAGGATTCAATAGGTGAATTGGGCTTAATGTTTGATTGGAAGATAGTCACTGAAGTGGTAAATATGATCGGGAAACAACATATGAGAGTTGATAAGCTGATTGTGGCTCATGTCATGGATGATGTGGAAAAGGAAACTAAGGAAAAATCAATCTTGACAATACCCAAAGTGGAGGAGCCAGTTCTTGACAAATTGGTGAAAGGTATTCAAGAGTTAAATTTGAATTTCAAAGTTGTAAGATTTGAAGGGTTAGCTACAAAGGGGTCTACTTCTGAGCCTAGAAAAAATCCTCCACGCAAAGGCTGGGATTGATGCATGTGGTGCAATAGTGAATACCATAGGTATGTTAAGGAATGTGATGAGTTTGATGAAGCTTACAAAAGGAATGTTGTTTTCTAGAAGGACAAGAAGATTCACATCAGGGCAACAGGTGAGATGCTCCGCTTGAACTTAGGTAGGGGCGGCATGCAAAAGATAGTTGAAGAAATACAACATAATGTTGCTCTTGTAGAAGCAGCTACATATGGGTTGCAGGTTTGCGAAAAGGGTGATGATGATGGTGCAGGTACAAAGGGTCAATTGTGGCCTTATGCTCCAAAGACAACAAAAGCAAGTAAGGTAACTTATGGAAAGCTACGACAAGTAGGGAATTCTATTCGAGAAACCATAGGGTGGATTGATCCAGTGGATTCCCTCTCTATGTACGCGTTCATTGCTAAGTTTCAAGCTAATGAGGCTATGGTGGAAGAAAAGAAAAAAAGGGACGAAGAATTTGCAGGGACATCAAAAAGAGCAACAAGATCTGGTAGCAAGAAAGAAGAAGTTCCTACTCCTAAGCCCGCTCCTGAAGTTGTTATGGAGGAGTCACCCAAGGACAAAAAGTGAAGTGATCCCAGGGGACCCTCGTATAAGCTTAAATCTGACATTGAATTGGCTACAGATCTAAAAAAAGTTTTTGAAGAGCGCATCTTGAATAGCAAAGTGGAGCTCACATTGGGTGATATTCTGGGAATTGCAAAACACGAGTTCCACGAGGAGATCATTGATATTATCAAGAGGAACCGGCAGATACCAAGTGAGCAGGAGCTAGAATCAGTTAAGAGCCAGACGGTTTGGCACATTGAAGCAATTCTGGATGATTATGAAGAATATATGGCAGATCTTGAAGAAGAAGAGTCAAGATCTGTGGTGGTTTCAAAACCAATTGTACCTGAGGTAAGACATGTTCATTTTAATGATGATGCAGAAATTGAAAGTATACCCAGGAGTCACTTTTCAAGGAATCATTGGGCAAGGGCAACAACTAAAACTGTTGTGAAGCTTAGCGACATTGAAGAACCGGTCTTAGTACTAATAGATCATGGATCGCTGAAAAATTTGATGGAAAAAATCTTACACAAAAAGGGAAGATGGCCTATTGATGTAGACCATGGTTGGCGGATTCGAGTTGCCAACATGCTTCTAGGCGACCTCTATGGTGCATGTGCAAATGTTAAGGTAATTGTAGGGGATGTTTGTGATGAGCAAAATTTCTTTATACAGGAACATTCCTTTTATCCATTGATTTCGGGACAACCCTACAATACGACTGTGTGGATGGAAACCAAGGTGTTGGATGATGACTCAGCTTATGCTAGGGTTCGGAGCCGAGATAGTAAGAAAGCGGTTCAATTCTTGACTGCATGTGCTGATCATGCCAGGAACAAAGATAGTTTACATGATCATCCAATACCAAAGATACACAAGGAGTATAAAGAACACAGGTTTGCACAAGATTTTCTCGGAGTGCCACTATAAAGAGGGACTATGGAAGCGGCCGATACCAAGTGAGTAGAAGCTAGAATCAGTTAAGAGCCAGAGGGTTTGGCACATTGAAGAAATTATGGATGATTCTGAAGAATATTTGGCAGATCTTGAAGAAGAAGAGTCAAGATTTGTGGTGGTTTTAAAACCAATTGTACCTGAGGTAAGACATGTTCATTTTAACGATGATGCAAACAATGAAAGTATACCCAGGAGTCACTTTTCAAGAACTCATTGGGCAAGGGCAACAACCGAAATTGTTGTGAAGCTTGGCAACATTGAAGAACCGGTCTTAGTACTAATAGATCATGGATCAGAGATAAATTTGATGGAAAAAGGCTTAGACAAAAAGGGAAAATGGCCTATTGATGTAGAACACGGTTGGCGGATTCGAGCTGCCAACATGCTTCCAGGCGACCTCTATGGTGCATGTGCAAATGTTAAGGTAATTGTAGGGGATGTTTGTGATGAGACAATTTTCTTTATACAGGAGCATTCCTCTTATTCATTGATTTTGGGACAACTCTAGATTACGACTGTGCGGATGGAAACAAGGTGCTGGATGATGGCTCAGCCTATGCCAGGGTTCGGAGTTGAGATGGTAAGAAAGCGGTTCAATTCTTGACTGTAGGTGTTGATCATGCCAGGAACAAAGATAGTTTACGTGATCATCCACTGCCAAAGATACTCAAGGAGTTTAAAGAACATAGGTTTGCACATGATTTTCTCGGAGTGCCACTATAAAGCGGGACTATGGTGGTACAAGTGAGGAGAAGTTCTCCCAAAGAGAAGCTTTCTCTTCAGGATTTTTGGGGTTGACATATGAAGGTTCAACATCTTACAGAAAATTTAATGATTTGCCAAAGTGGGAAAAATAGTATGTTTCAAGTATCCAAAGTGAATCGCATGGATGTGATGTGCTTGAATCAAATGATGTGATTTTAGGGATCTTTGAAGAGGTATCTTATGTAGATACTATGTTAGAGCTTGAGGAGATCAAGCAATACATGTTACAAAGCGGAATTGAAGTGGTTAAGGTCCATTCAATGGATATGTATGAAGAGTTGGGTATATATGAAGCACTTATGCATATTGAGGATGATTCGGGTAAAGCGATTCGGGTAAAGCAGTTGAAGCACAAGTAGAGACAAAGTACAAGACTATTGCAAAGAAAGTGAGACCAGTGGTTACATCTCTACCAGAAGGAAGTGATGAGGTGATCAAAGAAGCTTCTCGATAGCCTATGCTCAAGAATCCAAAGACCATTGGGCATAAATTTACTAAGGAGACATTGCAGCAGCTTAAGGTTGGAGAAGATGGTTTTCTCAACGAAGAGGAAATCAAGTGTTTTCAAGGTATGCTCAAAAAACACGGTAAAGCTTTTGCTTTTGAGCCAAGTGAGATTGGGTGTGTGGATCCAAGTTTTGTATCACCTATCACTGTTCCTCACATGCCATGGAGCTTACATCCCATTCCATTTCCTAAAGCTCACTTGCCAAAGCTTATCAATTTACTTAATGAGAAGCTACAAATGGGAATTTTGGAGCCATCATGTGTGTCATACTCCAATCGATGGTTCACTGTTCCAAAGAAAACTGGTACTTTAAGGTTCATACAGGACATGCAGCCGGTTAACAAGGTAACAATCCACAATGTGGGTACTAGACCAATCGTGGATGAATTTGTTGAGGCCTTTGCAAGTAGATCTATTTACTCCATGGGTGATCTTTATTATGGATACGATCAATTCTAGTTAGCTTTGGAGAGCAGGGATCTTACTGCAATGCATACTCCTCATGGGTTGGTAAGGATGTGCACTCTGTCATCACAGGGTGCTACTAATTCTGTAGCTCATATGATGAACAATATGAATAAAGTATTAAGGGACTTTATCCCTCATGTTACCATGCCTTTCATTGATGATCTACCAATTAAAGGATGTGAAGAAGGATCCAAAGATGAGGTAAAATATCAGAGGGGGTATCGGTGGTTTGTTGCTCAACATATTGCTGACTGTGATGCTATTTTATCCAGGCTTGAAGAAGTTAACTTAACACTTTCATGTCAAAAATCAACTTTTGGTGCTAAGAAAATCTTAATTGTGGGGCATATGTGCAGCCGTGAGGGTAGGAGGCCAAGTCCAACTAAAGTTGAAGCTATCCAAAAGATGAAGTAAACATGCTCTTTGATTACTGAAGTTCGTTGATTTCTGGGTGCATGTGTGTTCTACCTTATATGGTTGCCACACTTTGCTCATGTTGCAGAGGTGCTGTATCAATTGCTAAAGAAAGAAAAAAGGTTTGTTTGGGAAGAAGTTCACACAAGCTATCAGGACATTAAAGAAGATGCTTCTCGAGGCTCCAACCTTGAGGAAAGTGGACTACAAATACGAAAGGCCAGTTATTTTAACAGTTTTGATACTAGCCCAACAGGTATTGGATGGGCTATAGGTCAAGATGATGCAGAAGGACATAGGTATGCAGTTCAATTTGGAGCCAAGGTGCTCAATGCTCATCAACGAGGTTATTCACAGGTTAAGAGAGAAATTTGGGGCATTGCTACTACTCTAAGGTCTGATAAAGAATATTTTATTGGAGCTTCACCTGTGGGTGGTGGAAACAAATTGCTTTCCACTGATAGGGATGATTGCAAATTTCTCTACTCCGGATATTGCTATGCCGCGATGGATAGCCTATATTAAGTCTCTTAACCCTGGATTTTGTCATATTGCAGGGAGAGATAATCCTGTTTCAGATATGTTATCAAAATCTAGGTTTGAAGATGAATAAGAGATGTTGACCACAAGTGATGATGTTGGCTTGAAGTTCCATACATCTTCTTAACTACATGCAAATTGTGGTAAGATTGCTCATGTTTTTGAGATAATTTTTTAAGAATTCTATGAGGGAGAGTGGCTTATGATTGGCCGTTGCCTTGGCACTCTCACTCAATAAGAAGGATGGAGTGACCAAGATTACAAGAGGATAAGAGGATCAAGAAGAAGGCCTACGGCTATTTTTTGAAGAATGGACATTTGTGGAAGCAACCAAAGCACCAAGGAGGGGTACCGCAATGGGTTGTTTGTGATAAAGAAACTCAACAGCAAGTTATCAAAGAATCATGAAAGTTTATGGACTGGACATAGAGGAGTCTAGGCAACTTTTGTCAAGATTAAAGACCGGTACTGGTGGAAGGGTGTGTGCATGGTTAGGTGGACTAAATACCTATGTTCTGGACATTGGTGATGGAGAGGTAGCTTCTTGCATATCAAAGCAGGAACCAAGAGAAGAGTTCTAAATAAAACTTTAAAGTTTCAAAGCATGACATTTATGATTAAATATTCCCACGACCTTTGGCAGTTTCGTAGTTCCATGGTTCCCTCTCTCTCTCTCCTTCTTTCTCTCTCTACATGCACAAACACCTTGCTTTATCCTTCTCTCTCTCTCTCTCTCTCTCTCTCTCTCTCTCTCTCTCTCTCTCTCTCTCTCTCTCTCTCTCTCTCTCTCTCTCTCTCTCTCTCTCTCTCTCTCTCTCTCTCTCTCTCTCTCTCTCTCTCTCTCTCTCTCTCTCTCTCTCTCTCTCTCTCTCTCTCTCTCTCTACATGCATAGAAACCAAGAGAGTGAGCATTGATAGTCTTGCAGAAACATTTGAACAAAAGCTTCTCTATGAACCAAACACAAAAGGGGAGTTTCTTACAAAGTTGGTAGTCTTGCAGGAGAATTTGCACATAAGCTTCTTTTCCAGGCAAAGACAAACACAGAAGGGGAGTTTTGCAGGAGGTTTCAAGCAACAACTATAGACGGTGTTGATAGTGAAGCAGGAGGTTTCAAGCAACAACTACAGCTACAACTACAACTTATACATTGCAGGAAGAGTGGTCAGCATACACTCTTTGCCACATACCAAGAAGGCCATGGTGGGAAGACAGCCACGTCTTGACCTTACAAGCGGTAGGACTTTAACTTCAGTCTACATAGCATACGCATCGAATGGAGCAGCCTCAAGCATTCGATCAGCATTGGTTCCAGCACCCTTGGGTAATGGGTAATTGGAGAAAGAAACAGGAATGTATCTATGGAAACAGCATTGATTGGGGCATCGACAAGTTTTGGAGCAGGGATAATAGCTAGAATAGCATGTGTTGAAGCTCCCTCAGGTTTTGGAGCATGTGCAAACCATGTTGGCATCTGTGAGTGTGCAAAATGTAGAAGGCTTGCTGCCAGAAGTTATGAAGCTCGCAGAAAGAGAGAGTATCGTCGCAAGCTCAAGTAAATTCAGAACCAATATCCATCTTGTTCGATTATTGCAAAACACCAAGCTATCGCAAAGCGTATTGTCACATGTTTCAAACAGCACACAAGAGGCCTTGACAACGAGACAAAGGAATCCATCATGAAGGATGTGCTGAATGAGTTGCATGCGTGGGCTCAAAATTGAGATGCGAGAGAATCTAGTGCTGGTGGGTTTTAGGGACACTCTTTCCACCATCAAGAAACCCAGGAGCAAGAAAAAACTGTTTCTTAAGAGGGCAACTATCATGATGGCCATGAGAGCACCGGCTCCAAACATTTATGCAGCTTCAAAACTTCTAGGGACACACCATAGAAACTTCTACGCAGCAAGAGAGAAATTAAAAAATGAACCCTTGCCATTGCATTTATGCGAGCGACAGGCACGCACAAAGGATGCAATCTCTGATGAGGTCAAGGAATTGGTGCTCTCCTTCTAGACAAAGAATACGCGTGTCTCGGCGAACAAGAAGGATGTGTGACGAAGACGAATCAAGAGAAAATTGTGGCAAAAGCATCCTGTGCATCTTCTAGAGCAACCCCAGGTGAATGTTTTCTGCATTCTGATGTTTTTTTGCATTCTGGTGTTTTTGTGCATTCTGATGTTTTTCTACACTTTGAAAAGCGTCCTGAGATTACATTAGCTTCATTCCTATCTTTCTTGTTGGCGTGTTGTAAGTTTTTCGTAGTTGTAAGATTAGATGGGATAAATATGGTAATCAGCCCTATGGTGGCAACCACCCTCTGGTTTTAATGAGTCCTACCATTGGAGTGATATGCAGCAGGCCATCAGTGTTGATACAAGCTTAGTTCTTGCTGCATATCTACAGGAATGGTTTTCATAGTAACCAGATTGTGTGAGGTAGGGGTGGTAGCTATCAATTTTAAGGAAGAGGTCATTGATATGATGCCCTGTCAATCAGCATGCAGCTTATGACCTGGGATGTCCACCTACTATATACATTAGTATCTTCAGAAGTCATTGTCTTGGTGGCTACCCAATCTATAAGACATATTGAGTGGAGCTACTTACTAGTAGGGTCCCAGGATGGTAGTTATAATGTTGCTTGTAGTAGAAATTTGTTGGTCTAGTAGCTAGGTTTTCCCATCTGGTGGTGTTTGAGCACAATGAAGCAATTCAGGTCAAGAGGTGGCTATTTTCCCATTTCACATGACTAGTATGTCCTTGGTAGCTACCTTTTGTAAGTACCTTGCTTGGTAGCTATCCCATTATTTGTGGTGGGGTGTGCTCATGAGGTGGCAACAATGACATGGACTTCAGTCGTTCTTGAGAGTACCACAATTATGGTCTAGGTAGCTACCCATTTGGTTTGCAGCCTCCCAAGGTAGGGCGTGACCAATCCCTTGCTACCTTCCATACATGGTAGCTATCCCCTAGGGTTCAACTTGCTATTGGTTGAAGATTATAGTCAGGTAGCTACCACTCTACCTTCATTTTTGGTTGGGTGCTATGTGGTGGTAGGTGCATGAAACTGGTACACTAACAGATCATACAGGTAGCTACCCCCCTAGGTGGTGGCAACCTGCAAAAGAGCTCATCATACAGGTAGCTACCCCCTAGGTGGTGGCAACCTGAAAAAGAGCTCATCAAGGAGGCTAGTCTGGTGACGGGTGGCTATAGATTGCATGACACCTGCTAGCTTCCTGTATTAGGGAAGGTATTTTGAAGTGCATGGTTTCCATCAAATATACCTAAGCTGACTAGGCCATAAGTAGGTACAATCAAGTGCATAATAAAAATAGGTCAACAATTTTTTTTTACTTGTTGCTTAAATCGTGCTCATATGGATGCAAAGTCCAAAGGTTTGCATGTTTACAGGTAGAATTATTCCTTCAATTTCAAAGAGCCCATCTAGATGTGAAGATTGGGCAACGAACTTTTGAGAAACTGAAGTCATACTTTGTCCGCAAACTTAAGGATAGGTACACGGGCTGCTGCATAACACATGTCCATACGTCTTTTTTGAGAGATGCCTTAAACCAGATAGGGCAAGGTTCTCTTGGCTTGCATTCTGTCAATTGTACTTGCCAATGTAAAATTTGTGGGGCCACTGACAAGTGCAATGCATGTGCTCAAACCTACAGCAGTATGACAGTACTATGGGAATCTGCTGTGTGTCCGAAGTCTGAAAGTGTCAGCCATCACAATAAAAAATGTTTAATGGGAGAATGCTCTATTTGTGGACCAGAAAAAATGCATGCATGCCCAAGGGAAGAATCACAGACAGGATGCATTGTGACAGTCAAGCTATTCGAGGATGTTGAAGTTGGACAAATAGATGCCGGGAAAAAGAAGAAGAGGAAAGTCCTTTCATTCAAGAAGATGAAAAACAAAGATCTTCTAGTTTTATTTAGGGATCACTTTAAGAAGTATATCCAACATAACTCTGTGTATAGATGGCAGGCTGAGCAATTCAAAGAGTGTCTTCTAGTTTTTCCAGAAACGGTGGTATTGTTTGTAGTGGACTTTGCAAAGAACTACACGTTCAAAGAGCAGAACGAGATTCAAACCATGCACTGGTACTCTGATCAGGTCACCATATTTGTCCACATCACCTATATCCGCGTTGCAGGAGTGGTCCAAAAATATTATCACTTCCACATATCAAATGACAAGACTCGTGATACTCTTTTTGTTCAGCATTGTTTCATGCTACATCACCAATGGTTGCAACAACTTGGCATAGCAGTCCAAGAACATTGGGTGTGGTCGGATGGCGCGGCCTCTCAATTCAAAGCCAGGAGGCCTTTTTAATTTGTTGCTAGGTATGGCACTCTAACAGGGGCTCTTATGACATGGAATTTTTCAGGATCAGGTCATCAAAAAGGTGAGCATGATGGAGCAGGGGATGTCATCAAACGTCATCTCATTCATGAGTAGTTGAAGCCAAATGGAGTAAAACTCCATTGTGCACATGAAGTTGTAGCATTCTTGAGGGCGACCATGTCTACAGGCGCAAAGGCTTCTTATCCATCAAAGACCAGGCTAGTATCACGGGTGTTTTGGGAGATCAAGTTAGATGAGGTCGATCGAAGTCAGGCATGGGATTCTAAGGCTGTCCCTAATGCATGGAGCATTCATTGCGTATTTGGTTATTCCCTGACAAATGGGAGAGCTCTGAGAAGTAGGACACTCAGCATGCTTTTGTAGTGCATGTATGCACGATTTCTAGAGGAGATGCTCCAATTCTGCGCATGTGGGGTCTTGGGAGTACGTTTTGATCGAGCACGCGGATGACTTTGAGGCAGAGGAAGAAAAAGACAATCCAGCCTATGAAGGACATTATGACTCCCTAACAGATGTTCTGCATGTAGATGATAACTTTGCTGCTGCTACAAGTGCAGACAATGAACAGCTTGTGGACTTCTATTTGTTGAAGTGCACGGGAGAGAAGTCATGCATCGAGTCTCCAATTACCGATGCTTGGGGTAATTACTGCATGTGAGGATCTTATGTGGTCAAGGGAATTCGGTATGAGCAGCGATCTGGAAATCCACATGAATACAAGCTCTTGCACTCGAAGCCCGAAGTCTATATGTTATCACACCTTGTGGAAGCCCGAAGTCTATATGTTATCACACCTTGTGAGATCTATCAAGTTTCCCATGGAGAGAACTGACCACAACTTGTTTATGATGTCCCCCAATGTATATGAGGCTGTTTACAACAGCATTCCCTTTGATACATAGGGACCTTAGAATTTCCAGTATATTCAATGAGTAAAGTATCCTTTGTTTCTTCCAAATTAAATGGTGCAAGGATATACTGCTATGTTGTTCTTGTGCTCTAATTCACAATAGGACGTTTGCTCTCTATTTTGGTACGTGTAATGGTTCCTTCCTTTCACTTTGGAGGTTGCTATGGGTAGGGAATTGTTTGCTCTGTAATGGTACCTTCCTTTCACTTGAGAGGTTGTTGTGGGTAGGGAAGTCTTCAGCTGATGGTTTAGGGTTCGAGGCACAAGGCCTCATCGTCAATGAACAAACAATAACCCAACCAAAATTCCAAATCTCCTCTGAATCCTTAAACCTCAATTTAGCCAGAGCGGGTGATGACTAGGTGTGAACAAGTCAGGAACCTTGGTATTCAAAGCCATTGTAATTTCCCACTTCTAACTAAAAAATAAATACGGCAAGGGGCACCGGACTTTCGAGCCAATCAGGTGTTCAGCGAGGAAACGAGTTTAAAGTATGTGTGTGTGAATAATTCTAGGTATTAATTGAATGAATTGCCGCTTTATGAGACCATAGATGGGTTTTATGGTTCCATCAATGAAATTTAAATTCTTTTCTACAAGTCTGACCTGGACAGATTTGGGTGAAAAGGATTCACAGACAATTGCCTTACAGGTGAGAAAAACCAACATCCTTGAGTCACACACTCTCTCTCTCTCTCTCTCTCTCTCTCTCTCTCTCTCTCTCTCTCTCTCTCTCTCTCTCTCTCTCTCTCTCTCTCTCTCTCTCTCTCTCTCTCTCTCTCTCTCTCTCTCTCTCTCTCTCTCTCTCTCTCTCTCTCTCTCTCCGCGGAAAAGAAGGTGGGCAAAAACTATAACATAAAACTACACCGTAACGGCTGAAAACCCAAACAAAAGGCTGAAAATTGCCGAGGTAAAACCCTTGAAATATTATATCACAGCAAAACCCCAAGGGGATGAGCCTCAGCCAGAACAGAAAAGACATAGGATTAGGATTAAGGATCCAAGCAAGAGCTTTTGGTAAACGGTAGGAAGAACGACCATCCAAGAAGAGGATTAAAGTCTTCAACTGATGGTTCCCAGACCGAGGCACAAGGCCTCATCATCAAACTCCAACCACGAATCAATTAAAAAATTGGAACTGTAAAGCCAGCATCCTCTCTCTCCCCCGCCCCCCCCCCCCCCCCTCCCTCCCTCTCTCTCTCTCTCTCTCTCTCTCTCTCTCTCTCTCTCTCTCTCTCTCTCTCTCTCTCTCTCTCTCTCTCTCTCTCTCTCTCTCTCTCTCTCTCTCTCTCTCTCTCTCTCTCTCTCTCTCTCTCTCTCTCTCTCCCCCTTTCATTTCTCTCTCTATCTCTCCCATGCACACAATCTTCTATTTCAAAATTTTCATGAGTATGAATCATGAGTCAGAGGGGGTAGCTACCATGAAACAACAAGTAGAAACAGGTAGCTACCGGAATAAATAGATAGCTGCCACATAGAGCTACCATGCAGATAAATCTAGCTACCATGCTAATACTAGATAGCTACCAGTCATGAGCAGCTAGCTACCATGCTGAAAATAGATAGCTACCAGTAATAAGAAGCTAGCTACCATGCAGAAAATAGATAGCTACCAATCTTAAACAGGCAGCTACCATGCAAAAATAGATAGCTACCAATCAAGAATAGGCAGCTACCGTGCAGAAAATAGAGCAAACATTCATAAACAGGCAGCTACCATGCAGAAATAGACATCTACCATACAACAAGGTTTATATTGGTGGAATTTGCAAGGAGGAGACAACACAGTTGACTAAGCTTTAAAAATTTCAACTCAATTACAAATGACTTGAAGTACCGCGTATCATTTCCCAACAAAATCACAAATTCCAAGAAGTATGAGATATCCATTTTAGTATGAGGCCAGTTATAGATTCAAGAAGGTTGATATAAATAGGTCAATGATACAAAAAGGGGTTATCAACTCCCATTGGCTGTTTACTCAAGTACATAGGCCCAAACCTAAACTTGGTCTCTTACGACCGAGTCGCTTTTCTCTGTGACCAAAATTTGATAACATTTGCAAAAACTGGTCCTTTTGATTTGATATCATGTGCATCCTGACATACTGATCAGGATCTTGCACATAGTTCCACCCCTTTAGCCATGGCAATAGAGTGTTCGTGAGGTAGCGAGGATCCTGTGATTCGTCATCCGGTTGAAATGTTGGTGGACATATCATGGTTGTATCACTGTTGAGAATATTTTTGTACCGTGTATTGTCCACCATAAGAACCGATGACCCCCTCCAATGTGGTCTCCTTTTTAAGAGCTCCGGTAATCCCTTTACAAAAACTGGTTTTGCTTCGCCGCCTTGCAGCTCTCTGATATCAGTAAGTCTGAAAGGAAATTTGACGCAGTCATTTTGGTAGAATTTCTCTTTCCAGATTCTGGGGTGCATCCCGCTCAGGCAACCCTTAAGTGTAATATTCATGTTTCTGTTAGTGCAATTGGACCAGATGCAAAGGTGAAAGATGTCTGCGCATTCATGAACAAATTGAAGCACATCTGGCCTGATTATGCAAAAGGTGCCACGGTCACTGCCTCCCTTGAACACTTTTCAACAAAGAAAATCTTTGGTTCTCGGAGGGATCTCTGGATTGGGGTATCTTCTCAAGAGAACCCCATTCATGTCTAATACGAGGACTCTTTGAGCAGGACAGGTTGGAGGGTGGCGTACCTTCCATCAGCGGAGCAGACACGATGCTAATTGGGAAAGCCATTAGAACATCCTTCCACCTTTTTGTACAGGAACTTACATCTTGCTGTAACTCTGGCGAATGCACTTCTTTCAGAGGCTCTGGCTGCACATCTTGCCCCAAAGGGAATCTTTGTGAGCATAACTGACAGGGACGAAGTCTAGAGGGGCCGTTGGGTGCACATGCGTGGATGCTCGAGCGGCAGTAGAATTCTGTGATTCATCATCAGACATTGTACCACTCTTCATGTCAGTTCCTTCCTTGCCAGGAAAAATATCCAAAGATTGTATCAGCAGGAGCAGCTCCTTTGGTGCTTTTGCTGTGTTGGCAAAACCTGTGCGTCGTAAAGTAGACAAGATCTTTAAAACCCCTTCCAATCCTTGGGGCATTACCCATTTCCACCTGTTGTAGCCCAAGGGTTTGAGTTCCTCTAAACAAACAGAACGCTAGAGTCAAAAAGTTGCAATATTAATTTTTTTTAAGACAAAATGAATCTCACCTCAATGGACAAGGCATCAACAGACACATGCACAATATGACAAGTCACATAAAAAAACACTTTGACAATGAATGAGGAACTCCAGGTTGATCCAAACATTCAATTGTTACATTACGAAAGGATTGTGGTACAAAGAAGGATAGTGGTTTGATACAAAAAGGATGGTACAACCAAAAAGGCTCATAGAAGGGTTGGCTATAAAGCATCACTCATGGACACTAGGTAGAGTCTAGGCCATGCATCTTCTTGCCCGTGTGTTTGTAGCACCTTTTTTGAGGTTTGCTCCGCTTACTGCACCGGTGTCCCCATCCACAACCACATAATCCTTCTCTTTAGCACTCTCTGACCCTTTGGCTACATCCAACCTTTCATTCTAGTCTCCCCTTGCCCCCCCTGCAGGAGCAGTAACTATTAATAAACACCCTAATCAAGCCATACAAATGCAAACATCTCAGAGACTACCCAGTTATACCTGAAGTCCCTTTGCGTTTTTTTGCATTTCTTGCCGCTGCAAAAGCCTCTGCAAGATTAGGGCTTTTTGAGGGAGATTTCTCTTGGTTCACTGGTATGGATGTCAAGGGTTTGCTAGGATACTGGCTCTTGAAGATCTCCACTTCTTCCCTGACAAGTGGCGATTCCGCAAGTATTTCATGCATGGGGAGCACATCACCATCCATTAATTGGGTTTCCTCTTTATCAGGTACATCTGTTTCTGAAACATCCCAAAAATAAACTCTAGGTGCATTGTAAAAAAGAATGATGAGTAAACTTTGTACTAAACAAGTGCTTCGAAGGACCCAAGGAACTACTGTTACCTTTATTGCAATGTCTCTCTTCCTTATCGGAGAGAACACTGATCATAGCACCCACTTTGACCTCTTTGGAGATCACTTTGGTGTTTAGATCACCCTTTTTAGCATCTGATCAATAGATAGGAAGCTTAGGCAACATTTATTGACAAAACCATAAAAATATTGTACGAATGTCCCCGAAGAGAGGGTTACCAAAACTGTCATCTGATTTGGTTGAAAGGACCTACGCCTCACTTTCTTTCTTGGAGGTAGATTTTGCACAAGCATTAGGCAATTTAGGTTATGACAAGCTAACCATCAATGGATATAACCTTAAAGATCATGTCCCACCATGCTAGATACCATTGCATGAAAAAGGTAGCTATGCCCAAACCGGTAGCTACCACAATACTAGTGGGTAACAACACTGTGTTGGGTGGCTCAAACCATAGTAGCTTCAATTTAGCCAGTACAACATTGGTGCCTAAAGATCGAATGTAAGACACATGATCATGGCAATAAAGTGGTAGTCACCCCTACCATAGCTACCACCTTTGGAGTAGTTAGCACATAAGCCACTAGCCACCTAGCCACCTACTATCTAGCCAGGGATCTTTTTGCACGTGTGTTTCCAACACCTTTTTTGAGGTTTGCTCCACTTACTGCACCGGTGTCCCCATCCACAACCATAGAATCCTTCTCTTTAGCACTCTTTGACCCTTTGGCTGCATCCAATCTTTCATTGAGGTCTCCCCTTGCCCCCCCTGCACGAGAAGTAACTATTAATAAACATCCTAATCAAGCCATACAGATGCAAACATCTTAGAGACTACCCAGTTATACCTAAAGTCCCTTTGAGTTTTTTTGCGTTTCTTGTCACTGCAAAAGCCTTTGCAATATTAGGGCTTTTTGAGGGAGATTTCTCTTGGTTCACCGGTATGGATGTCAAGGGTTTGCTAGGATATTGGCTCTTGAAGAGCTCCACTTCTTCCCTGACAAGTGGCGATTCCGCAAGTATTTCATGCGCAATGGGGAGCACATCACCATCCATTAATTGGGTTTCCTCTATATCAGGTACATCTGTTTCTGAGACATCCGAAATATAAACTCTAGGTGCATTGTAAAAAAGAATGATGAGTAAACTTTGTACTAAACAAGTGCTTCGAAGGACCCAAGGAACTGCTATTACCTTCTAGATTGAAATGTCTCTCTTCCTTATCAGAGAGAACACTGATCGTAGCATCCACTTTGACCTCTTTGGAGATCACTTCGGTGTTTAGATCACCCTTTTCAGCATCTGATCAATAGATAGGAAGCTTAGGCAACATTTATTGACAAAACCATACAAATATTGCACGAATGTCCCCGAAGAGAGGGTTACCAAAATTGTCATCTGATTTGGTTGAAAGGACCTCCACCTCACTTTTTTTCTTGGAGGTAGATTATGCACAAGCATTAGGCAATTTAGGTTATGACAAGCTAACCATCAATGGATATAACCTTAAAGATTATGTCCCACCATGCTAGATACCATTGCATGAAAAAGGTAGCTATCCCGAGACTGGTAGCTACCACAATACTAGTGGATAACAACACTGTGCTAGGTGGGTCAAACCATAGTAGCTACAATTTAGCCATGCCTAAAGATTGAATGTAAGACATACGATCATGGCAATAAAGTGGTAGTCACCCCCTACCATAGCTACCACCTTTGGAGTAGTTAGCACATAAGCCACTAGCCACCTACTATCGAGCCAGCAACCAAGTCAACACTTGTGACTAGGCAGGTCTAACTTGGGTGGGGTGGACCACCACCTACCATAGGTACTACCACCTTTGTAGAAGCTACCACATAGTCACTAGCCACTTAGCCACATACTACCCAACCAGCTAGCAAGTCAGCATTTGTGACTAGGTAGTGCTGAAGGGTGGCTACTTGTGACTAGGTAGTGCTGACTAGGTAGCCACCACTCATCAATAGCTAGTCACTAGCTAGCTCTGAGTAGCTAGTGGTAGCTAGTCAGCAGCTAGCCATCTACCACCCAGCCAGCTGCCACCTTGCCAGCTAAGACCTACCTAGCTAATATCTAGTCTAGAACACCTATACATGGTACCACCTAGCCAACCACATTGCTACCACACGTACAAGAGGTACCACAGTTCTCTTGGAGGGAAACTGCCAGCCATTAAGAAACAGGCACCATAGCTACCGTCTAACAAGGTGGCTACCCTTCATGTCACACTATTAGATGTCTGCCCCAGTAAGAACCACTTTGAAAGCTAGTACTTGTGGAGATGCAATTATAGGTAGCCACCTTTGAGATCATGCTCATATGACACCTACAAGTATGCACAAGCCTAAAGTTGTACTGGTAGTAGACTAATTCTACCACAAACACAACTACCTCTATGTTAGGTGCCTACCCATATGTTACCTAGGAAGATGGTAATAACAATGCACATTCTCAGCCACATTCACAGATACCATATGTAAATGAGCAAAATTAACTGCTTACCAAACTTTAAGCATCCAGGAGATGTGTTGCCCCCGCTATCTACAAACTTTAATTCCTTGATATTATCTGGGATGAGACGACCACAACTTGCAGCCAAGCATTTTCCCTCTCTGCCAGCAAGGTTGGCAAAACAATATATGTGGTAAGCATGTTTGCAGGGGAGTATGAATATCCCCAACGCCTCTTTGTCGTACATGAGCAGGCCACATGCATTGCAGCTATCAGGCACCTACGATATCTCAGCATTAGGTGGTGGCACTTTGGGGGGTGGAACCTGCAAATGAACCGGGCTTTTCCTGCGTTGCATGGTGTTTACAAAATCAACACGAGCATTCAGTATGGGGAGAATTTCTTCATTCATCTCAATTTCCCTAGTAATCTCAAGTAACTTTGCACTGCAGTCATCATCCTCCACCTCAGCTTGCAAGGTCTCTAGCGTCATTTCGAGCTTGAAGGCCCATGCCTTCTCCCTTTCCACATCAGCACTATCCGCTGTAGATGATTGCAACTCCCCTAATCGATGTTTGGCTTTAGCAAGCTGCGTTGTCACACTGTTAATGATTGACATTGCCCCCTCATTTTGATCCACATTTGCCTGCATGGCATCTCGTCTTTTACACGCTTCATGGTACTGCGTTAATGCCTTTGCTTGGTTGAGTGCCACAGCCATTCCAACATCATCAAGTTCACGAAGAGACAAATTTCCAAGCCTTGAAAATTTGGCCACATTGTGCAAGCCAGAACCCCTGCTGGCATCCCCATCATCTACATTCGTAACCATGGTCATGCACCGCGAGCTCTGCGGTGCACTTGCGAAGTGGAACGCTGCCCATCTCTGTTTCTTTAGCTACAGCTTGCTAGATTCCATATTGGCTACAATGCTCTTAGCAAAAGTTGCCCAATTCACAGCCCCTCTCAAATGTTCATAGAGGAAACCCCTGGCAAATTCCTTCGTTACATCCATACCATAGTTCCCAGGAGGCTCCTGGTACACCGAAGTGAACATGGAGTAGAATTTGCTCCAGAATTCCTTCTTAAAAAACCTACATTTGACTTTGCTGCCTCTCTTTGGCACCTCAGTAAACACTTGCAGCCAGTCTTTATCTGAAAAATCCTCCTCATTGAGGAGCCTAGGATCCTGTCCAGCACAATTAAGCTTGTACACCTCATGGGCCTCTGATTTGTCATGCAAAACTGGCTCTTCCTCTCAAAGTTGACATGAGGAGGCTGTCACCTAGACATCGGTGCAGGAGAAGCGGGGGTTCCGACATTTTAGTCTGATCGGGAACAACGAGCTTGCCTCTCCTCTACAGCAGGTGTTGCATGAGTAGGATTTGGTCTTCTCTTCTTCACCATGCGTGTGTCATGGTCCTCCCCCTCAGAAGTAGAGGATGCAGGTCTTTTGTTTGGAGAAGCATGCACAACGTGCCTGGTTGGTGTCTTCCTCCCTGGCTTGCTCTCCTTCTGCCTGGCTTCTTGCTCCTGAGACCTATGCCTGTGTGCCTTCCTTTCTTTCCCCACCTGCTCCTTGACGTATTGTGGAGAGGACTGAGCCCATTTGGCACGCGACAATAGATCCATGCTCCCAGCTCTCAGCGTCATAATTCCCCTGCTCGCGGCTATTACAAAAGGGCCCAAGCCACTCAAACTCACTTTTTTTAAAAAGACACTAATATGTATATATTTGAAAAAAAAAACCCATGTTGTCAAATTCGGTTCTACAAGTGACCTCCACCACTTACAAACTTAGGTAGTAACATGAAGTGGCTAGCCCCCAAAAATCAAGTAGCTAGTGTACCACCTTAGCATGCATATACCCGGAAAGGTATGTATAAAGATGTGGCTCAATTTGTGGAAACATGCTTAATATGCCAACAATATTCTAATGTGCAACATAGAGATGGATTGCATCCCACCTACCCACTGGCTATGCACTACAAGTGGGTGGTGCACCTTATTACAATGCCAATAGGAGTGTGGCAGATGAGGTATATTGTTCTTACTAGAGAAGATGTTACTAGCCATGTTGAAGGCAGAGCTTTGCTTACCAAAGCTACCAGTCCTGTATGCAAGTTCTTGCCTGAGGATGTTATTTCCAGGTATGGATGTGTTGGCAAAATTACTGTTGATAGAGGAGAGTTGGATGCAGATGAAACTCGAGAGTTTTTTTCTTGTATGGGCATTAATCTGGCTCTCACTACAGCATACAATCCAGAAGGTAATGGGAAAATTGAAAGAGGACATCCACCTATTGTTAAAGCTTTAGCAAAGGCATTTCAAGGGCATATTGCTGATTGGCCTAAGCTTTTACCAATTGCTTTGTGGGCTAATCATGCTACACACGCTTCTGTTACATGTTTTATGCCATTTGAGCTGATGTAGGGGCAAAGACCCATTATGCCTACAGAGGAAGCGGTTATGACTTGGACCATAATGCCATGGAAAGAGGGTATGTCTACAGAAGATTTGCTTGCTCTACGTATTCGCCAACTTGAGAGGCATCAAGAAGATATTGAACAAGCTAAAGAGAAGCTTAAGGAGGAAAGGTTGAAGATAAAGGAGCATTTGATGGAAAGCACAAACTACAATCTCATGCTATCAAAGACGGCGACGATTGGGTACTTGTTTATGACAGTAGCTTGGAGAATCAATATACTGCTATGCAAAAAATGGTCAAACGCTGGTTTGGACCATATATGGTGCTACATGTTTTTTATAAGGAACCATATCAATTATGCGAACTTGATGGCACTGTGCTCAAGGTGCCTATTGCAGGAAAACAGATCAAGCTATTCAAGAAGCGAGAAGGCGAGATTGTTCTTGAAGATTTCAATTCAGATCAACCTCCAGAGGACAATGTTATATATGCATTGGACGATGTGTTTGATGATGCTTTTGATGAAACTGATTGAGTGAAATTGGCACAGACCAGAGGCTGTGCAGGTTCAGAGAGGGTGGATGTCATGCAGCTCCGCTTCCATGATGGGAAAAAGAGCAACGGGAAGCAGAAAAAGTCTATTTGAAGCTCACACATTTATTGAACAGTTGACCACGGCCCGAGAACAAGCAAGGAGATCCAGGAAGTGTATGTTTTATGTGGTTACGGAGGCCTAAGCGTAGAGATTTCATGCTTGAAGAAAAGGTTTTTACATGTGAAAAGGCTCTTTGGACATGCAAGGCAACTTGGGTAGAGGAAGACATGTGGTCAGTGGTAAAAAGGAAAATGTGTGAGAGACTTCACACCTCTGCATGAGGGAGGCCGAAAAAATCTTATTCTGTAAAATTTTTATAAAAGAGGCTTTTGGTAAAAACGGGCCACGGATGGACAAGGGAAACGACGTGTTGAGCATTTTTGTGTGTCATGCACAAGGGATAATTCTGCACCGTTTAGGAGATATTCAAGTTTTCGTTCTCTGTTGTATTAGGGGGGAGAATCCATAAGCTTTGGGCATTCTAATCCTTTTCCAACCTTTGCTTTCATAGCCTATTCTAATCCTAATCCAAGCTTACATAGTCCACTCTAATCCAAGCTTCCATAGCCCATTCTAATCCTTTTCCAAGCTTCCATAGCCCACTCTAATCCTAGCTTCCATAGCCACTCTAATTAAAGAAGCCATAACCCAACCCGTAATCTCTTCCATAATCCATAATTAATCATTTTCCTGAGATCTCTCTCTTTCTTGATCTTACAGCAGCAGCAGAGGAAGAACGAAGGAGAGAAATATTATTAAGGAAAGTCGGCCAGTCAATGAAGGCAGATTGACCTGACATAAGGAGTTTAAATAATTTAAGCAACGGTACTGTTAATTGTCCGCTTTGGGTAATCAAGCTTCAGAATCGTGTTCAAGTTGTCAGTTTTAAGCTTTGTCTACATTAATTGTGTTTGCTCCAACTCTCTTCCACACACCTCTCACAGCGAGAGGCCCCGCGCCTTCCCGGCTCATCTTTCGAACACAAATCTCAGGACAATAGTCAATCTGTATGTGAAGACTTCATACGCGTATGATGTCTACTGTCTCGGATTTTCTCCAAACTTCAACTATAGACTCTTCTTGATGTCCTCTAACCACTCCAAGTCTCAGTTTGTCTTTCTGACACTTTTAGTCAAGTCAATCGGTCTTTTTTCTGTTTGGTTATCTTCAACTTTTCGAGAAGGTTTACTAAACCAAAAGTGATCCAAATTGAATGAAACTTGGTCTCTATGCTTATTTTAACATTACAAACACTTTTGTAAGCTCAGATGCAGTTTTTGACTTTAAATTTGGCACTTGCGACATCATACATGTATGATGTCTTTTGTGCCAAAATGAAGAGAGTTTTGTCCCACTGACTCCTTATCACTTAAGCAACTTTTAGAATTCAATTTGAACACTGTTTGTGCAAGTTATGGCCAATACAACATGAATCCTGTCAAATGTTTTTTTTTTGGCACTTTTTTAGCAAAAAATGAGCTCCAAATTCAATGAAATTTTGACTAGGGACTTCTTTTATGCTCTAGGACACTAGGATATACTCAAATGTCTGATTTGACTTAAGTCTGGCGAGAGTCTGGCCCCTAAGACATTATACGCTGTGAGTGGGATGGAAACACACACAATGCCTCTATAATCACTCGGCACACACTCTTGGTATAATACACACTCACTCTATGGGGAACCACTTGGCTTATACAACCCACCGGGCCGAGACAAGGAACACACCAATGGAGTGAGACGAGAGAGGCTATCCATTTGCCCACTCAACACAGAGACACACACACACAAACACACCCAAAAACCCCAGCTCAAAAGAGAAATATTTATGATGTTTAGATACAATTGATCTTGGGCCAACACCAAAGGGGCAAATAGCTCACACAATATGGATGAAATTTGCCAGATACAATTACAAATTTGAGCAGAGGCTTCGCTTTCACAGGAGAAACTTACAGAACCAAAATAGCAGAAAAACAGTGAATAAGTTGGCAAAATGGACAGCGCCATTGCATCCAAAACGGCCCAAAACCTCAGTCTACAATATCAAAGTGCCCAAATCCGACCTCGGATGAGCAGTTTATGACCAAAACAGGATCCAAAAACACCAAAAACTGAGTTGTGGTTGTTCCTCCTCTTCTCTCCACACTTTGATGGTTCTCTTCTCAGGTTTTTTAGTGTCCACACTTCACTTTATCCCTTGGGCACCTTTGGCCTTTTGATTGACCTCAAACGACCTCAAACAGACCCCGAACAGGCCAAAAAATGGCCACGTAGTGCATTTTTGTTACCCTTCTACATCCATCCGCACACCTGGCACTCAACTTTTTCCAATAATGCATCCCGCATGTGAAGTGGCCCCAAAATATAATTCTTATGATGACCTTTCTGCATAATCCATCACAAGAAAACACCCCCGTCATGTCCGTACTTATCCACGTGCAAGTATTGATCCCATTCGACCTCCTGACACCACTAGATGCCATCTGACGCACCTGCTTACCTCATGTCATTGGCCCGTTGATAGCTTCCTCAATAAGTTTTACGCTCTACCAACTCCTCATTATTATAGAAAAAACACATTGGTACTGGTGATGATGAAAATCGATGTACTATGTACACACTGTCCTACATGTACACATGTGAGCCCCACATAACCACCTGGCTCTGGAAAATGGGCAATTCTTTATTTGATGCACCATGCATGTGTATGTACATATGCACAATCACTTCTTCCAAAAAACTCCTAACAACGCGTATGATGTCTTTTGGCTCATATTTTACGTATGCTTCTACCCAAGATACTCCTTGATGCACACGACAAGAATATGTGATCACAACAAATTTTGGATGTCAAAATTGCTCAAAATCACTACTTTTTTACCTTTACCTTCTTGTATTTGCAAAAATATTTTTAATTGCAAGAGTATGTGTCCAAATGAGTTGACATTTTGCAATCGATCTTAACAAATCATTTCCAAACACCCTGTGTGGTCAAAAGTGCAATTGGACTGTCAAATCTGACCTTGAGACTTCATACACGTATGATGTCGATGTGGTCCGAATTGGCCCAAACTTGGTATGTGGTTGTTTTGTTGTGCTTAACACCCTAGTATACTCAGATTTCAATTTTGGTCCCGGAATGTTCCCTTTAGACATCATACGCCACCATCAAGGATTCCCTTCACCGTTAATCCCTTGGTAGTGACTGGTATGGTCTCATTGGATTGATCGCCTTCAAAGTATTGTCCCAACTTGTTAACAAGTATTTCAACAACAGAGTTCTCATCTAGGTTGGGTTGTGGATCTTAGTGGTCCTCCTCTATTGGCACCTCCCTAGCTCCATCCATATGTGCAAATTGTGGTAGCCTGACTTTCAGTTCTCCATTGAGGAAAGCTCGAAGAGCTAAGAATAGCTCGAGGTCTCCATATAGTTTAGACATGATGGTGATTCTAATTTCTGAAGCTATGAAATCCATCAATTTGGCAATATTTAATGACACTTTTTGGGCTTCAGTCCCTTGACATGGGGAAGATGGGATCTCCATTTCTTTGATAGGGTCAGGTAATCCCTCTGTAAACATTCTCTCCAACAAGAAGGGAGTACGCCCACTTGCAATAACTTAAAGTCACTTTCTTCTTGGATGACACTAGGTATGGCTAGTGGTATATGGTCTATGTGAGGTTGATTTCACGTAGGGAACACTATGTCTGTAATCTGGATTTGCCTAGGTGATGGCTCTAGATCCCTTTGTGTCTCTTCTACCAAACCCATTAATTGCTTGAGTCGCTCGATCTCCTCTGTAGGGTTTGGGTAAGTTCTACTCAAGAAACTGCCTTGTTCCTTATGTAAGCTAGTATCTCTTTCATGTATTCTCTTTGTATTTCCAAGAGGAGCAAAACATCAAGGCTTTTGGAAGCACGGCTCCCTACCTATATTTATGCATTAGGTGCATGATCATTCCAAAGCATTTGCAGCTTGCCAAAGTGTAGGCAGAGTAAGTACACAAAGTACATTGAAAGCACACTTCTACCATAGGATACTATGACTTTTGGTGCCAAGGGTCAGATTCCAAGAAAGTTAGTAAATACATTAAGTTTTAGTTTCTAACTTTGAATTTATTACTTCTGCAGTTCAGATAAAATTTGATAGCTAAGCTTCCTAAGTTATCTCACTCATGATTGGGAAGACCGTTTTAGTCTCCATGGTCTCATTCTAATCAAAAACCTCTTCAATGCCGTTCATATACACGGGGTCGTCACCAGTCCCTATGTTGGTCTTTGAACTGGGGTCTAAGTTCGCTGGTTGTTGTGATACCTTCCTTTGTGTTTTCTTCTTCTTTTGAGATTGGGAAATTGATGATGTGTATCTTTCTTCAAGAATATAATTTTGGTGTTGGAGCATCGATCGTGTGAGTACATTTATTGGTACCACAGGTGTACTTTGTGATGGCTTCTCGTCGGTAACCTCAATTAAGTTCAATGGCATGATCTTTGGCACATTTGAAATATTAGGACATTGAGCAATCAAATGATCTATGACACATCGATTACACATGAGTATCAACATTGTAGTTGTACTCGCTTGATTGGTTTGCATTAGTGTGTCATTCTTTTGTAGTCTAACAGGACACTTGGCTACACAATGTGGACCTCCCACACTTGTAGCATTGAAGAGGTGGTCTCTTGGAAGTAAATTTTATATTTTGGCCTCTTGCTGCAAGAGCACATACTTGATAGACATGTTTGACTTGTCTCCAATAGTCCTCCATCTAGTATTGTGGACTTTCTTCAAGTGCATCAAACCCATAGACAGTATTAGGGTCTAACTCATCCTCTCAATCTACACAAGCAATAGATGACTCACAACCCACTTGATTCATAGAAGTGATTCTGAGATGTGGGGGTTGCGATTCTAACACAGGAGGTGGTAATGGTTTTGTTTGAGTAACATTTTGGGTCCTAGGGACCATGTGTTGTGATGGTTGTTCAAGACATGGGGCCAGGATCAATGCAAGCACTCGAGGTGTGTTCGTCCATGCTAAGGTTGGTTTATTGGCCATCGCGTATATAAATACTATGAAATCCTTGGCTTGATGACCATACCTCCCACATGCATTGCAATTCCCATTAAATTTTACTCTAAACAAAGGGCATTTACTGGTACTATGTGGACCAAAGCAAATTGAGCACCATTGTTGCTCCCTTTTGGGATACATATGATTTTTTAGTGAGGCACGATTATCTCTAAGAATTTCTTGAATGGCCTTGGAAAGATAAAGTTATTGTTTGTGGGGTCAGATTGTATTGAGACCCCTGGCAAAACAACATATGGAGGATCCACTAGGCTTACCGAGGGAGTCTCCATTTGTGATAAAATTGGCTGCTTAGCCTTCCCTGTATCCAAGAATCTCATGAGACCCATTGAAGGCATGTGGATCCCTTTGTTCTGCCTCTCCAGCTCAATAACCCTATGGATGCCATCACAATTTCTTTGTTGTTTCTCCTCTACGCTAGTAGCATCCGATGTGGATTGTAGGACATCTAACCGACCCACGTGATAGGTGTGACTTGTGTATAGGTCAGTTAAAGTCTTCGTTTGTAGTTCATACTCCCAATTTTCATGTAGAAACGCTCCATCTAGGATTGAGGTGCTAGGGGTGTCCATTGAACTAAATGCAATGTGGCTCTCTATGGTTTGACCCTTAGTGGTTGCTAATTCAGGAGCACTTGATTGCTGGACTAGCATGGATGTTGACATAGGGGCATTCGTCTTTTAGCTCTCTCAATTGCTCTATCTTGCGTAAGCTTTTGCTTTCCTTTTAACTAGCTACAAGGATATATCACTCGACCTCTTGCACTTCGGCAAGGCTTCTACCATCAGGTAATATAACCTCGGAGGAGATTAACTCTGAAGAGTCAGGGAGTGCAGTGAATGGAATATTTACATGCACCTTCTCCAAGAGCATGGGCTCTACATTGGTCATGAATGGTGAATTTACTTCTCCACCCCCTTCATTTACATCGCTATCTCCATGTTCGGAGCGCGTGGATCTACTAAAAGTCTCTTTCAAGCGGCTAAACCCGCTCGGCCTGGACCGTGGACCCATGGCATGCATGTCTTGTCTTGAACTATTGGGATTGGGCATCGGATAACCTTCCATAATATCGTAGCCAGAAGAAGAGTCACTAGATGCAATGTGGGTCATGAGTGGTACTAACTTGGATTCCCACTGAGGTCCTAGAGCCTAATGTGGAGGAATAATGGGTGCCCGCATAAACGGAGACACTCTCTATATGATCATCCTCTAGGGCACAAGGAGCCATGACAAAAAAATCATCTTCTTTTTCATCTTCTGAGTTCCTGCTCACATCACCGCCTTCCTCCGTTGTTTTCATGCTTTCATTTGGCATCTATTGGGAGCCCTCATCCACCCCTTCACTCCTTGCATCCAGCTCAACACCCTTCTCCGTCGAAGGGTTCTCACCTGAATCCAGCTCATCACTCTCCTCGATCGAAAGGTCCTCCATTAAAGCCTTTCCCTTGCCCTTCGTGTCATGCACACTGCCCACATCACGGAGGGACTGACACAGGCCTGCAACAAAAAACGTGGATTAAGACTCATATAAGCATGTCATGTATGCTAGAAAATGTTTGATATGCTGTGACTATGTGTGCAGCGTGGCATACATTGGAATCCATTATGCTGACAAGCCCAGTATGCTAATTCGAATTGCTGAGTATACTAACTAGCATATCCAATATGCTAGTTTGCATCTAGAGATGGTAGCTTACGTACTAGATTTGCCATTATGACAAACTTACTCTAGTCTGTACACTGAGCACAAGTATGCTAATTAGCATACAAGATATGCTAATGAGCATACTGGGTATGCTAATTAGCATACTGGGACTGCTAGTAGCTAGCATACAAGGACTGTCTTTAGTATGCTAATTAGCATAACCAGTATGCTAATAAGCATACCCAGTATGCTATTTAGTATTCCCAGTATGCTAATTAGCATACCCAGTATGCTATTTAGCATATCCAGTATGCTAATTAGCATATCCAATATGCTAATCAGCATACTCAGTACGTGAATCAGCATACCCAGTATGCTAATGAGCATTCCCACTATGCTAATTAGCATACCCAGTATGCTATTTAGCATATCCAGTATGCTAATTAGCATATCCAATATGCTAATAAGCATATCCAGTCTGCTAATCAGCATACCCAGTACGCTAATCAGCATACCCAGTATGCTAATCAGCATATACAGTTTGCTAGTTAGCATTTGGATATGGTAGTTAACTTACTAGATATGCTAATATGCCAAACTTACTCTAATTTGTACACTGAGCACAGGGTATGCTAATTAGCATACCCAGTTAACACACTCAATATTCTCACTGGGTATGCTAATTAGCATACCCAGTGAGAATATTGAGTGTGTTAACTACTGGGTATGCTAATTAGCATACCCAGTATGCTAATTAGCATATCTTGTGTTCTAATTAGCATATCAAGTATGCTAATTAGCATATCCAGTATGCTAATCAGCATACCCAGTATGCTAATTAGCATATCCAGTATGCTAATTAGCATATCCAGTTAACACACTCAATATTCTAATTAACACACTGGGTATGCTAATTAGCACACCCTGTACAATCTTACCAGATGTTGGTGTGATTGGATGTCTTTGCCGTGTTGGTTTCCAACACCATTCTTGTGGTATCCTTTGCTGGCAGGTCACAGTTCTACATTTTTTTGACAAGGAGCATGCACCTGCAAAGCAGAGAAAGTGGTAGCTACGCCCACAGGGCATCTTGACCGTGGCATTGGTTCCCTTTACTTCAAGTGGCAAACTACAGCCACTGCACGGGTTGATCATCGTCCCATTGCATACCCCCTTCTATACTTTCTATTAAAGTGCCCATAGCCATATTACACAGGGCAGTGGGAATGGAGGAGCCTTGTAGCATCTTGCTCATGTGCATTAGGAGATTCAGTTGACCTTCACATGCATTCACTTTTGCTTCCATAACCTCCACATTAATCTGCACACCAAAAAAAAGAGGAGCATGGTAAGTACATAGGTTTGTTGTGCACATATTCCAATCATACGGTAGAAGCATAAAAGTCACGCACTTACACGCTGACAAGTTGAGTCAACAGCAAGAGTGTCCTCACTGTCAGGAAATGCCAAACCTTCCAATGTCTCTATTTTTACTTTACACTCTATTTCCCTCTTTGCATCCACGATGTCGCTCTGTAGTAACCTCTGTAATTCATTTTCAGCATCGTGAAGCTTTTGTCTCATAGCAAGCACAATTGGGGTGACCCTAGCATTGCTTGCTTGGACAACCCTCGTAGCTTCAAAGTCTGATTTTGCAGTTAGAAGATGTTCTTTAGCATCTTGCAGTTGTTTGCTGAGAATTTCAGAGGCAGCCTTTATGTGCTGCAAATTCTCAACGCCAAAAAATGACAGGCTTTCAGCCTGCTGGTGAGTGATGTGGCGAGAGATGGGTGTCTCCTTGGTATCCTCCTTCATTTCAGCTTGCGCCTCCTCGATGTTTTGACATACATTGCGCATCCTCCACTTTTTGACATGGGCCTCGTAGTACCCTTTCTCTCAGAGGTCCTGAAAATGCTGGACAACGAATTCAGCCCAATTGAATTGCATGGCTGAGCTACTTGCAATTGCCGCCGGGCTGAATTCTTTTACAAACCCCTTGGCGAATGCAGAGTTGATCTCCATGTTTGTTGGGGGCTTCTGGTACACCTTGTAATGCAGCTGCATCACCTGCTCGAACATATCAGTACGCAAACAACTGCATTTAATGTGATAGTGACTACGATTCTTTGACTCTCTGAAAACACTAAACCACTCCACATCACTGATATGATCCCACCTCACTAGTTTGGGGTTGGCACCAGCCAGGGAGAGGCCATGAACATCATTGAACTCTTCTGTTGTAATACAGAACTTGCTCTATATTAGGACTGTAAACTTTGGAGCTTTCCATCGGCCTGCATACCCCCAATGTCACAAGATTAGCAGTAGGAACATGCAGTATTGAGCACTTCCTTCCAATTTCAAGGTTCAAATCAAACACTGGTTTGTGCTTCTTGAGCCATAATTCGAGCGATTGTATTTCAAGTGACTATTCACAAGATGTCCTACTGCTAAAGCCGACATCGAGGGACAACTCTCCATCCAAGACAGCACCAGCAACTATCCTCGCAAATCATAATGAGGTAGAGAGAGAGAGAGAGAGAGAGAGTACCTGAGTCATCCTTCCCCTTTGTATGCAAGGTCTTTGCCATTGGGGATGTTGGGAATCAGAGAGCTTCACCCTTTTTCGGGGCGGAGAAGAAGCAACAGAAAGTTCAGCCCTCGACTTTGTTTTTGGTTCTCTCTTACCTCTGGCCCCTGCGTCCCGCTTCTCTCCATGCATGTTGACTGCCCCACTCCACTTCTCTCCACGCATTTTGATTGCCCCACTCCCCTCAGAGTAACACTGTGTAAATGGTCAGGAAAGTGGATTCAGGGTGGTCTCCCTATTTTGAAATATATGATGGATTCCCACACGTTTGAAAAGTTACACTCTCATTATGCTTACAAGATATGCTTGTTGCCACATGATAACTAGCACAAAAAGCATGACAAGTTAACATGCTTATACCCTACTAGCCGTACATGCGGAGACATACTAGCCATACATGTATGCCCTAGACCTGAGTGAAGCAGCAAAGTTGTGTACGTGAACTTATGGCATGCATGGATTTCAGTACTAGTACCTCATCTTAAGTAGGGGGGGATGTCACATTTCACATGGCTCGGTGCACCACATGGTCCGTCTTTATCAATTTCCAGAGCCAATTGTGTACATAACTCTAGATAGGATTGTCTAGAGTCCTAGGGCGATTAGTAATGGTAATCTTGTGAACCTGTTCGCAAGATTTGCATGTTTGGAGGAGTCCATTAGGTTAGGTTTTTCACTTTTGAAACCTTCTTACATAAATGGTTTATACAAGTGTTTCGAAATATGTTATTACACTACAATCGGCATATGGCATGACGTGCATGTAGTTTTAGGTTAGAGGAATCCAACAAGCCATTCCCTGCATGGATTGGATTCCCAAGTGGGCAGATGTGCAATGGTTTCACCTAAAAAGTTTTCTTCGACAAGTTTATTAGTAAGTCATTTAAAATTATTTATTTTTATAAATTTGTCTTCTAAAATTGCCTTACCGAAGTCCTAAAAAGCTCTTAAGCAGTATTTTCTTCTATAGAAGGAACAAGAGGCCTAGCGCTTTCCATCATTTGGAGGAGCGCATGGAATCAATTCTAGGGTTTTGCATCTGCAACCCTAAAATTGCAAATCAGTCCCAACGGTTTTGAAATTGTAAATTAGCGTGGAGTTTTTGCCTCACATTGCGAGCATCAACCCAAATCAATGAATCAGCCTAGCATTTTTAGTTTTGAGTCCCTTTCCTTGTCAGAAGTGCGGTGAATCCGCTAATGCTAATCCCCCTGCTTCAGCCCGGTACTTCGGCAACCCATTGACCCTCTTCTTGAACATTCTCTCAATGCAATGAGTGCTCCCATTGTTGTCCATCATCGTCTTGCGTTTTGATCTTTACTTTTCATGACGGCTTGACTGCATTTTTACAGCCAACTTTCAGCTCTTCATTCATGTCACATTGGGGGCACAAATCAGCCCCATATCCACCCCTTGGTGGCCATCAAAAACCTCTCATGGAGACAGATCCAAAGGCGCATCAAATGAGCCCTCAAAGTGCTTCATTTTGAAGAGTTACCGTAGTGGCATTCCCCATTCGAGTCAATAGAGTCTACATTGAGATATTGTGCATGTGTAATCATTCCATTTACACAATCAAAAGCAAATACCACGTCGCAACGGTGTGTGGTCCCTTGAGAGGGTTGATTGGGACCCCATCGGGTGGCGTTCTCCTCTCTCTCTCTCTCTATCTCTCACCCTAAAAGGAACCATCATTCATGAGAAGTAGCACATATCCAAGCAAGGAAAGAAGTAAAGATTTGTGAAAGTGTAACTCTATATCTTTTCACCATTTCAATTCTGTTGCAACTCATAAATATGGCATGTTGTGAAGTAGCACACATGCAAGCAAGGAAAGAAGTAAAGATTTGTGAAAGTGTAAAGTCTAGATCTTTTCACCATTTCAATTCCATTGCAACTGAAAAATATGGCATGTTACAAGCCCATTGATGGGTAGCTTCGATTATAACCTTTTGTTTTTTCTGTGCACTTATGTGTCTATTCTAACTACTCTTTTATATGATTTATTGTTAGCTTTGTATAGAGAATTTGGAAAGAGCACTAATATTTTTTATGTATTTTTTGGAAGGGCCTTCTTGATCTTCTTATGGCATTGGTCAATACCATTAAGCTGAAGTTTTTTCTCCATTAATGTACATAGAGTCACCTTACATCTTTTATTTATTTTAAAATCTCTTTCAATAAATTTAATCTTCCTTGTGCTCTTGAGCTTCTTGTTAGTCTTTAAAATGTGTTGCACACATGCACACCCCACTGTACAAATTCGATCTACTCCCAACAATTTATTAGATAGATTTGCAATGTGGATGGGTTATGGGATTTGTGCATATGTTGCAAGCTTTCCATGATATTTTCCATTCTTATGGTAATGGTGTTTCAAGATATTTATCATTCTTACTTGATACCCCACAAAAGGCTCTTCTTCTTTTACAAGAACACCAATTTGGGATTTGTTTCACATGTGAAGAGTAAATGTACCAGTGGACTTAGACACAAGGCGCCAATTTTTTTTTCATGTGTCACACAGGTAAGTCCAAATGTAAATCAATTGCTTGAGTGATTTACATTAGTGGCAAGCATTCCCATTTTTGAAAGGAATTGCTAGAGAATAGAGCAATAAGTTTTCCTCAGTTAGAGCATCTCACTTGAGATAGGCTCTACTATTAATCTGAGCTCCAGGTAAAGGTTCCTTTTGCCGAAAGAAACAATCTCTTAAAAGGATTTTTGATTCAATTATTCAATTTACTTTTTGCTACAAGCACTTAGTTCAACATATGAGTATTAGATTTGGTAATCATCAAGTGGATCAGTTGACATGATGTTGGTCTAGAGAGGAAAACATCAAAATTGTGGAAAGAAAAACATTGAAAACTCTCCTTCAAGGGTGGAGAATTGTCAGGACAAGGATCAAGACAAGCCTAGGATCAAGGGGGGCACGAACCCTAAGTAATGTCGATTAGGCATGTAGTTCAGAGGCTTTTAAAGATGGGCTAGGAAGCATATAAGAGGAGGTGGTTTAGTGGAGAAGAGAATGAGTTAGTCCTTGTTTCTCCCAGTGCATGAAATCTACACAAGTCCCAATTAAAGGTATATCTTTACTTATTTCAGTATTTCAAAAGAGTTGCAAACTTTAAGAACCACTAATGATAATTAAGTTGTAAACATTTTTTCACAGTAAGTTGTACCAAGGTCTAGTAATGGTGTCTCTTTAGAGACCATGCACAATAATGATAGCAAGAACTTAGTGTCAGAATCAACATTATTCACACAGAAATAAAAAAGATGGAATGTTGAAGATATATGCTTCAATTGCACTATCTGCAAATATCTAGCAATGGTGTCTCTATAGATACCATGCACAACCTCTTTTGTCAGCGTTCTTATGACCAATTTTTCTTCTAGATTCTGTTGAGTGGGGCAAACTAATCCTCTTTGTACACCAACACATTATAGGTACTACAGGCCTTGGGAAGCGAGAACACTTTGTCTTTCGGCCAATGCCACGCTCTCCAATCTATTTTTGATCCACAAAACCGATGGAAATGAGGATGCCAACACTTCCAAGAGTCTACTAATCAGAAGCCTTTCGTATAACCCCAATTTATGTTGCATCACTATGAGCTCCATATCTTTCTAGCAACAGCTTATATCATCCCAAAGATGGAAAGGTTTAGAGATTCCTTTGTTTTTTACCAACCAGGAAAATTCCCTCCAAAAGGGGTCCAAGGAACCCCTTCCAAGTTTGGAGAGCAAGGGGGACCAATTGCGGGAGGAATCCTTGTACCTGAACTTCTCTCCCCATTCTAGAGTTGAGGCTGCTTTATTACACTTTCGTGCTAGTTCCCATGTGCAGCCACCAAGATTGAGGGATGTCCAACCATGTGCTAAAATATTGTTTGACATAGTGGCCATCTTCCATATGACCCCAGGTGGAATCAAATTGTGAGTATGGAAAAAAAAGAAAAAAGCAACTTATAGAGATATCAAATGGTGAAATCAACATTATTTACATAGGAATATAAAAGATGGGATGTTCAAGATGTATGCTTCAATTTCACTATTTGCAAAATGTACCACTACCCTTTATATTTGTCCATGTAGCATGTTACGTAGGATTTGTAAACACTTTCTATTTTACATCAAGCTTATAATAAAGCATGTAATATCTGTTTGTTTTCAGGACATAGGTCCTACTATGGCCAAGAGGCTAGGGCTATGAGCCAGTGGGAATGCGGTCGAGTATGGTCTTAAATTGCTGCAACTGCATGTGGAAAGGTTTTATAGATAGTGAATAGGGCTCGTCTATAGAAGTAGATGGTTTGGTGGTGGAGCTTTAGTATGCATTTTGAACAGCCACTTTAGAGTTCAATCATGGTCATTGGGTAGTTCACCCACCTTTCAAAAGCGGGTTATCATTGTGCCTTAGATGGTTCTACATTTACTTCTACCCACAAATAGAAGTTCATCCCTCTTGTCATAGATGTCCTCAATGAGGTGCAAATTGTTTGCATGATAATAACCACCATTTATATCCATTCCCTTGTATGTCACCAATATTAAGGACGTCCTTCCCAAGAAAAAGATCCATTTTGCAATTGACCAACATTGTCATCATGTGTGCAATTGAGGGCCCTATCTTCAACTTGCTTTCTGGAACCATAGGGAGTCCCTTCCCTTTGCCTACACAATGGTTCTTAAGACAATTACCAAAGAAATGTTTACATGGAGCTGGTCCCCCCTCCAAAAAGGCTTTGTATTATAGCTGATGGGAGACTTTTGTACAATACAATCTTTGTGTTCCTTGACAAAAATTGTTGGTGCAATGAAGATGGAAGCTTCATGCACCAAATTATGCTTGAAAAACACACCTAGTGGGCCTAGCCTCAGTTCCATGTACAAACAAGAGTTTCTATGTCTTTTGGCTATATGGGTGAGAAATGTTACTAACACTGGTGATGGTGCAGAGTTCCTAAAGAAGGAGAGGTTCATGGCCAGTCTCTTTCCCATACTCAAGATAAAATTTTGTGCATATAGGGCTATATGGGTGAGAAATGTTACTAACACTGGTGATGGTGCAGAGTTCCTAAAGAAGGAGAGGTTCATGGCCAGTCTCTTTCCCATACTCAAGATAAAAGTTTGTGCATATAGGGTATATAGCAGTAGGCATAATACCTCTCTTCCGTAAGGGACTTAATGTGTCATGTATAGGAGCTTTATTAGACACTAGACACAAGAACTTGAATGATCAAACAATCAGCATCCTACAAGGAAGCCAGTCCAATGGTCTTATATATATAGAATGCTTCCCTAATTTCCCTTGCAGCCTATCTGATAGATACTTCAATGAAGTAGTATCCTTTTTGCCATCACAAAGTACACATGTGGTACCAGTAAACGTACTCACACGATCGATGCTCCAAAAACAAAATTATATTCTTGAGGAAAGAGAAACAGCATCAATTGCCCAATCTCAGAAAAAGAAGAAAACACGAAGGAAGAGATCGCAAAAAGCAGTGAAGTCAGACCCCAGTTCAAAGACCAACATAGGGACTGGCGACGACCCCGTATATATGAACAACATTGAAGACGATTCTGATTCAGGAGAAACCATGGAGACCAAAACAACCACTAAGATAGAAACCAACAAGGAAGATCTTCATGAGCCACAATGGCCAAGATCCAAGAAGAAGATAGGAACTTATCCAAACCCTACAAAGGAGATTGAGCGAGTCAAGCAATTAAGGAGTTTGGTAGAAGATACCCAAAGGGATCTAGACAGCACCTAGGCAGATCCAGATTACAGACACTGTGTTCCCTACGCAACAACAACCTCACCAAGTCCATATACCCTTAGCCATACCTAGTGTCATCCAAGAAGAAAGTGACTTAAAGTCATGGGAAAGTGGGCGCACTCACTTCTTGATGGAAAGAATGTTTACATACTATTGAAGAAATGGAGATCCCATCTTCCCCACGTCAAGGGACTGAAGCCCAAAAGGTGCCGTTAAACATTTCCAAATTGATTGATTTCATGTGGTCAGAAGTTAGAACCACCATCATGTCCAAACTGTATAAAGACCCAGAGCTAGTCTCAGCTCTTCGAGCCTTCCTCAATGGAGAGCTGAAGTTTGGGCTACCACAATTTTCACAGATGGATGGAGCTGGGGAGATGCCAATAGAGCAGGAACACTTAGATCCACAACCCAACCTAGATGAGAACCTTGTTATAGAAATACTTGTTAACAAGTTGGGACAATACTTTGAGGGTGATGAGTCCAATGCGACCATACCAATCACTACTAAGGGATTAACTGCGAAGGAAATCCTCAATGATGGCGCTGGGGTTAGCATTGTGACTAAAAATTGTTGGGAAACTATGGGAAGACCTCACCTTGCGACCACAACCATAGTAGTGAAGATGGCCAATGGGTCTATTGTTAAACCTATTGGGATGCTAGAAGATCTCAAGATCAAGGTCTTTGGACATAAAATAAGGATTACCTTCATTGTTATGGATTTCTCCAAACACACTATGGCATCGGAGATGATCTTAGGACGTCCTTTCATGAGGGAAGCAAAAATGGTGCATGACTGGTTTAAAAACCATGTCTACTTGCAGTTCCAAGATTCGGTCATTCGAGTGGATCTTGTGACGGGTCGAGCACATCCTCTCGGAAACAGGTTTATTATTGATCATAGATCTGATACCACAGTTCACTCGGTCCCATTGTAGTATTGTTACACGTGTAAAGCAGACACTGATGTAGGGGAAGATTCTCCTTATATGGATGTACTACCTGGGATGACTAAGTCGGACAATGTGGATTGGGTCCACCTAGCAGTAACCATAGACACTTGGGAAAATAGGGGGACGACCTGGGTAACACCTGAGGGGGATGAAATGCCCGTACCCTTAAATATGCTAAAAGCAATGCATATCGCTTCTGACAAGACTCATCCTAATATAACGAAGAAAACATACAAGTGGGTCCCTAAAGCTTCTTTAGAGACCATACTTGATGCTAAAAATTATAAGCCTTGTAAGAAACGTCCCACTCGCCCCAAAAAATGTAAGGAAACGTGGCGTTGGATTCCTAAACGATTGTTGGAAGCCCAAGGCTACTATCAAGGAAATAATCAAATATGGGTGCCAAAACGTAGATTGTGTTCTTACCTGTCACATGCCCCATGTGAGCTCAATCATGTAGCTCCAAAACGAATTCACAATTGTGGAAAGAAAAAAATCACAAAATGCTACACACCCGCTTCAGAGCTAGTTTGGGCGCCGTAGAAAGAACAATTTGTTCCACCTATCTCAGGAAGGGGGGAGTCCCATCAAGCTTCTAGCTCCTCATGTAATGCATCCATAGAGGTAAAAGCTTCTACACAACCTCCACCTACCATAGGTAGCCTCCATGAAGTTACAAAAGACTTGACACCTCCCATTGTTCAATTATTACCTGACGCACTACTTCAAGTTCGTTCATGGGAGAGTACCTTACCACCCTTGCAACTCGATGAGGCACCCAAGGTAATAGAAAACTACTAGCAAAAATCCTCACCTATTACCAACTGGAACAATTGGTTTCAAAGGGTGACGAGCACATTTCAAACTGTATGATCTACCCAAGGAAGGGGGGAGTGTTTGCTAGCAGTCATCATTCACTCACTCTCCTCTCAACCTTTCTCCCTGACCTCTCAATCTCCCAATCTTACGGAATGTATATATAAAGCCTTATACTCACAAAAATAATAATAATAATAAAGAGCAAGAGCAATTAGCAAACGAGTATGCACAATAAAAGTCAAAACATTGACCCAAACCTACACATTCACATCCGGTACACTGAAACAGAAACCTATGTCATAAAACACCTTTGATACTCATCACTCGAGTGATGGAGGGTAGGTAGGATTAGTATAATAGGATTGTTTCTATTTTAGAGTTTAGTGATTAGCAAAGTTCTCCCCACTGATGTGCCTTCTAGAGGTATTCTTTGTGTTTCCTAGTGTGTACAGGAACATGTTGCTGTTGTTAGGATTTGGACCTTCATGGAATCTTTCTCTTGTTCACACTTCAAATCAAGCGCGACCATCAACACAAACAGGTGTTTCTTGCCATTAGCATTGCCCCTTATCTTTTTGCATCCATGTTTGTCTGCTTTAATTGTGATTGGTAGCATAATATTCAACACATTTGCTTAGTACCAAACATTAAATTCAATGTAATTTTTTGTCATAATCACTTGTCTAGGTTTAAAAATCAAGCAGTCCGACTAAGCTACTTTGACCAAGCTAGGCGTTAGAGATCTTCTCTTAATACCATGGGAAATGCCTTCCTAATAATCTATGGTTACTTAGGTTCTTAATCCAATTTAGACAGCATTGTGTGAAATGTACTAGGGATTTCTAGTGGGCTTAGTCCCTATTGACCTTTAGCTTAAGTGTTATAAAGGGAGTTTACTAGTGTGATGAGCCTGGGGAGGGTAATAGTGTTATATGACTCCCCAAAGTTACAAAATTAAAAATGCTGAAAACGAGCAAACAAAAAATCAAAGTGCCACAATGTAAAATCTTAAGGTGGAAGAGAAACCTCAGCTTGATTTGGTACTCCACTCACATGTATCGCCTATGGTACTAGAGCCCTAGAGGTTCCCAGTGTGGGTGTTTTTCCTTGAAAAGCAAAAAACCCAAGGCATACAAAATAAGCACACACATCAAAATTGAATCACTGTGAAAAGACTTTGGGGGGTCAGAGAAAAGGAAATAAGTCAAGCGATGATTTCATGAGCAATTCCTTTTATCGTAGCTTAACTACAAGGTCTTCTAGGTATAGCCTCTAGTCAGCCCTCGGACATGAAATACTTGGCTCTCGCAATTAAACAACTTGATTGACCAGAGAAAATTGAGAAGCTTGCCCATGGTATTAATAGTCGATCTTTATGCCTTTCGACCATTAAATTAGCGACCCCAAACTTGTTGAAATTTTTTACCTTTACAAGTGTTTATGCGTTTGATTATATTGCAATTTAATGTTTATTGTTGACAAATGGTTTAAAGTTCTATTACCAATCAAATTGTCTGCCTACAACTGCATATGCTTTTTAATTGTATATGAGAATACAATTACTGTGCCAATGTTGTCGTTCTATTACCAATCAAATTGTCTGCCTACAACTGCATATGCTTTTTAATTGTATATGAGAATACAATTACTGTGCCAATGTTGTTTGATTTTGCAGTGATTGAAGAAGGCTAAGGACATTCATCTCAAATGCTCTTCCACCTCGATGAACGAGCTTCAACTCAATAGCTTCCAAGGATGGAATCTACATCAGGAAGGGGGGCATGTTAACCCTCACGCACATTCATATCATCTACGACGGACGCTATATTATTTATTTGGTAGAGTCAGGTACCGGGCTTGTTGGTCCAATAGGAAAAGGGTAAGAGTGATCGCCGATGAGAGGCGCTTTCTAACTGGAACATTCAAGGGATTAGTTGGCTAAGCATGGGCGCCCAAGTGTGAATGGGGCGAGCTCATATAAAAGTCAGCTAAACCTAAAATTCACTCATTCTCTCATTTGTGCAATTGAAGAGTGCTCTTGCTCCATCTCCATCTTCTTCTTCATCATCTCCTTGTGTGTGTGTGTATGCGTGAGAGAGAGGGAGAGAGAGAGAGAGTGCATTAGGAAATTTTGGAGGTCATTTTGAGAGCCTTATTTTGAAGAGAGAGAAAAGGTGCAGCTAATGAGCAGCAACCTTACGTAACGTAGAAATACATGGAAAGCAACACAAAAATGAAAGAAAAGATTTTCAAATATTGAGTTTTGTCCCATTTTCGTAAGGTAACTTCCTGCTTTCACAAAGTAGGGCCCACTGCTAGTAGCCGTCAAGTTCATGACACCTGACTACTGATTGATAGCTAGCTCTCTCCCTTCATTAAAAGATATCCACTACCTTTATGAAAGGCTTTCAAACCTCATTCTCCCTCCATTTTACCTATGGTTTCATCTACCCGCCCAAGAAGTTCTAGAGGTTTCTCTAAATTGTCCCCAACCAGCCTCACCATTAGTGTGCCAAGAAGACAATGTAGTAGCATAAGCACTATCTCAATCTCAAACTCTCTCACTACAGATAATAGGTGGCAAGAGCAGAGGATAAGCAAAGGTTCTTGGGTTCTTATGCAGCCAAGAAGGAGAAAAAGCTCGAAAGCAACAAACATATTTCGTTTTGCATGGAAAGCAAGAGTTCTGGATTTCAAAGTCGAGGTCGGTAAGAAGACTGTGAAAGAAGTCTTTGTTCAACATGTTTTCACTCACTCCGATGTGATTGCTATCTCTCTCTCTCTCTCTCTCTCTCTCTCTCTCTCTCTCTCTCTCTCTCTCTCTCTCTCTCTGTGTGTGTGTGTGTGTGTGTGTGTGTGTGTGTGTGTGTGTGTGTATGGATCACGGTGCGCATACACAAATGCAAGCAAAGAGAACACTCTACAACGCACCGTGATCCACTCTATGAAATCCCTCTCCTTGTCTTTCTCTGTCTCTGCCTCTTCTTCTTTCAAACCAAGCAAAATTTCAAAAATACTATCTCTAACACTCTCTCCATTGATCTCTCTCGGCCTTTAGCTTCCAAACCTAACAGACTATCAACAAATATAGATCTCTCTCTCTCTCTCTCTCTCTCTCTCTCTCTCTCTCTCTCTCTCTCTCTCTCTCTCTCTCTCTCTCTCTCTCTCTCTCTATTTTTATCTCTTTTTGGCTCTTCATCTACAAAAATCACCATGGAAATACCTTTCTATGAGGAATTCAAATGGACGAAAATTCGTGTAGGAGCCTTGCGACTTGGTTGTAGAGGATATATCGGTTGTAGGTGTCTCTTTGACTCTTTCTGTCGCTCGCAGAGGTTGACTTTTCAGTTAGCTATCTCCTTCTCCTTCTCGCAGAGGTCGTCTATGCAGGCTTTTTCTCTCTCTCTCTCTCTCTCTTTGTATTTCACTATATATCTCTCTCTCTCACTCTCTCTATCTCTCTCTCTTATCATGAAATCAAGTGCGCATTGTTACTATAAACGTACACGTTTTTTCAGGGAGTTAAAAATCACTTTATTAGTCGTACCGCCCATTAAATGCATTTCCTTGTAACACACGTTCAATACATGCGGCTTGCATCGTAAAAAACGCAACGGTAATATCTATTATTGCATGCAAAAGGGGAGAGGAGAGAGAGAGAGAGAGAGAGAGAGAGAGAATAATGAGAGAGAGAGAGAGAGAGAGAGACAGACAGAGACAGAGAAAGAGAGAGGGAGATAGAGAGAAGGAGGGAGAGAAAGAGAGATCAACTGGTGTGCACAAGCTTATTACAGACCTCGAAAGAGACAGATATAAAGCTTTGAGAGACAGAGAGAGAAAGTGAGGAAGGGGAAAAGAGTTAACTAAGCAGGCCTCTGCCTCCTTCAAGGTGCAGAAATCAGAAGCTTGAAGACTCCAAACTACATTCCCAATCCAAAACCTCTACTCCAACAACAATGTCTAGTCCTGGCAAAGGTAAAGAAAATCCCTTCAGTTTTACTATGTCCTTAGTTTAGTTGTGTTCTGTAAGTGTGCTTCAAAATGTAAAAGATCATTTGACCTTTCAAATTTCATAATTGGATCACGGTGCGCCAGTTACGTTATAAAGATGAGTTTACATACTCCACATGCCGTTATCCACTTCTTATATTTACAAAGGGATTTTTTGTATTACTATATTGTAGGTATTCAATTTATAAAGGCCTGCAAAGTGGATCACGGCGCGCCAGTAGTGTTTTTAACGTTAATTTACATATTTTGTGCGCCGTGATCCTCTTTTGACTTTGTACATAGCAACCTTCTGAAAGTACAATTGCTTTTATGTATTTGTAGCTATTCTATTTTCTGAAAGCCAACCAAGTGGATCACGGCGCACCTATAGTTCTATGGATATTTGTTTCTGTACCCTTCGCGTTGTGATCCACTTGTATGGCTTTTACTCCTCACATATATAACCCAGTTTTGCCTAGTTTTGCATTTAATCCATAGTAATAATCTTATTTTATTGACTACATGATAGTTAGTAACAATTGTGGGATACCTAATTATAGTTTGTTCAAAACTTATATGATCATTTGGTGCTCTTCTTTTTGTATATACTCATTGAAACTTATATTTGTGATTATGAAATAAATGGCAGTTTTAAGATCACATAGGAGGAAGAGGCAGAAAATTGATCCAATGCGCATTGTTGGCCAAGAAAACTTTCCAAGAAGACTGCCGGAGCTGTTAAAAACATCAATGAAGAGGAATGTAGACTTCACAGGACCCATTGATATAACTGCTGCAAAGCCTACTAGCAGTTTGGAGGAGCCAGCTGTAGGTTTGGAGGAGCCAGCTGTAGGTTTGGAGGAGCCTGATACTGACCCATCTTTAGAATTGGAGTCCCCTTCTACTCCAAACTTTATTGTACCCAACTCACTTAAGAGAGAAGTGTATTTTTCAACACCTACTTTGCAGAGTGCCCAATGTATTGCAACAATCCAAAAGAAAAAAGAGACAGTTATTTATGAAGACCCTACAGTGATTGATGAAAGGCTTTTAGATTTTGCAGTTACTTATGGGGCTGGTGATAAGTTTGATTTGGTCTCCTGCATGTTTAATGCTCCATTTAATCTTGATGTGTTCATAGCTGAACACATCATAGCTGAACACAGTGAACACTTGAAGCTATACGAGAGAAGTTCACTGTGTTCATAGCTGAACACAGTGAACACTTGAAGCTATACGAGAGAAGTTTGATCTTCACACTCAAGAGGGCAGGTTTATTGTTGGTGAAATGGTGGTAGTCCATTTAAAGGACTGTGATCCTAAAAGACAGTCTTACAAGAAGTATAATCAACTGCCTCTTATGTACAGGCCCCATTGGTGCAGCTTACATGATCGGGAGTGCAAGTTGATTCAAGAGTCCTTTGGATTTCTAATATTTTTAAATGGATTAATTACAACTCTAATGAAAGATCCTAAGGAGGTCATGGAGGAACAAGATTTACCAGCAGATGAAAAAGAGGAAAAGAATGACGAATATATTGGAGTGACAGAGATAGAGGAGTCCATTGATCTTGAAGAAAAACCTCAGATATCAAGCTACCTCTAGATGTATCAGACTTCAATGAGCGGCAAGCCACCTTAATGCTACCAGGAGTGCTAGAGTTTAAATTTGGAGATAGGTCCTACATTTTTCTCCATGATATACAAAGTATTTTTTGTTTGCGGAAGGACTTTGCACTGGCCACTATTTCCAAGTATCAGGAGGAGAGGAATGGATTTGTTTCAGATGACAGTAGTGATGACGAGGCAATGGAGATCTCTAGTAACCCACTAGACTGTCTTAAACTCTGCTTTGAAAAGGAAGAAAAGTATAAAGAAACACTTCCTGATGAAGCCACATTTCAAGCTATTTGAAATAATCTTAAGCTGTCAACTAGTAAACAGGATATGGAGGATTGGTTTAAGCGCCCAGCACAGGAGTCAACCGGATCAGTTAACCTATGGAAGGATGAGCTTTTTTTGTCTCTCTCCACCTGATTTGACTTTCAAGAGCACTTGAGTTGTTGAATGCGTCTACTCGCTTTCTTTTCTGAATATGCAAATGTCTGATTGCCTGTACGGTTGCTGAAGAGGCCAATACTTGCTTTTGTTGCATGCGATGAATGATTCTGCGATAAAACCACTGAAATAACTCCTTTAGACTATTTGCCTTATTTCGAGAGCCTCCATGTTGTGTGTGTCTGAAGTAGGCATTTCTAGGCATGTAATGAGACTTCTCCAAGCCCTGGGTGTTCCATATACCTGGATTCCCATACTTTTGGATGAAGTATGGCAAATGATTAAAAATAATATGCTACAAAAGAAGAAATTTATTTAGAAATTTAAACACACACTTAGTACTAAGACTAGATGAGGCGCTTTGAATTTACCATGTAATGAGTGATTTGAGTGTCAGTCCATGCTGTCTTGAAGAATTTTTTTGGTAGCTGAAGGTTCTGTTTAAACTTGTTGAGATTATCATGCGACCAATCATCATTCTCACACATTTGAAATAATATGTCGATGGAACGCCACACATCACCCTTTGCATTGCGAGTTGTTGGCTCTTGGTCTTTCACTGCTAAATGAAGTGTTTTCCAGTGCATATACTCAACTTTGCTAATGTAGGTAGAGTGATATACTCTCCCTCGCTTTGTTAGCTTCCCATCTTTCATACCTTGAGGTTTAGATAGAAAACGGCGTGCCTTGACCCCACCTATGGATGGTTTGCAGGGTACATCTTTCTCATTGGTTGACCTTTTTTCGTCCCACATTGCCCCCATGTAGACCAATATCTGACAAAACTAGTTCCAAAGCCTCTAGAGCAACTTGTCGTTCAGATGACTTTTTGATTTTCCAAGCAAACCCAATGTACAGATATACCAACTTCTCTACAATTTGGCAGAGAGCATGCATTGTATAAATATGGACATTAGCAAGTGGTATATTTAGAACTGGTCGGAAATTAGAGTCTTGATTGTGACAAGTAGGAGCCTTTCGCCACCACTTTGGGTCCATCACCTTTGCAGGTTCCATGCAATACAAGCATGGAGACTTTGCCATGGCACCCATTCCACAATTATACATACACTTCAGTGTTTTGAGGTCACCTGCAAGATTCCATTGAACTTGAAAGTCTCCTCTCCCATCTATAGCCAATACCTCTCCTCGATTCATTTGCCTATCAATGATTAAATCTAAAATTTAGGTACAATAGAGGGCTTGCTAGAGCTACAAAATTGGAGATAACTGGATTATCTGAAATGTACCAAGCCACAATATGTTTGTTTCTGATTGAACACTGAAGTATGAAGGGTCCTCAGTGGGACATTTGAAAAGGGCCCTATTCATTAATGTGATTGTAACTCGCTTTAGCTTCTTCTCTTTAAGAATTTCACACTCATCTAGCTTCAAAACAAAATGTAGAACGCCACCTATCTCTTCGAATGTGATATTTTAGAACTCTACCATTCTAGTTTGCAGCAAAGTGAGGTCCATGAAGATATTGTTGTACTCATCATAAGTGACAGTAGTTCCCTGTGAGCTATAAATATCTTGAATATGAAATGGACATCCAATAAAGTCTGTCTGTTCATTATTGAGCTGTAGTCTTTCCTTCCAAACACTTGCAGCTGTTGGTAAAAGCTTAGAATTTATTCCCTTCTTCACAAACATGGAAGAGATAGACAGTTGAATAGCTGAGTAACCTCTTTTACTAACTTCAAGAGGGTCCAATGTACACTGTATATGCTTGGCAGGCACTGCATTCTTTGAAATGAATCTGTCAACGACATCTCGTTGCAAAACCTTAAACTTTTTTTCATGCATGATATCCTTTGCAAGACCACTAGTTATCAATGGATTTAAGTGCTTTCCTACATTGGCCTTCGGGTCTATGTTTTATTTGTCTGGATAGATGGAATCTCTACAAAGAAAGCGTAACTAACATAAACAAACACTTAGATTAATTTATATTAATTAGACAGTTTACAATGCTCATCTCAATGCTTGGAATCTTTTCTTAAGGCCGTCAGAGCCTACCTTCAACGTTTCAAGATTCCGTAGTTTCTTCTTTCGCACACGAGTGCCTAACATTGTCTCTTTGTTTGTAATGACCGTACCTTTGTTCGCAAGACCTGTGATTCTTGTGCGCACTGCATTAAAGTCTTTTGGTCCTCATGATGCAAGTTTGAAAGTCTTTGAATCTCATTTTCTTGGTGCTTCACCATGTCTTTATAAGTTTTTGATTTGTTGTTTAGAGCTTTACAGTAGCCAAGCAATCCATTCTCTCCATTACCTGCAAAGCTCAATAAGTTAGTGGGACTTGAAAATGTTGGGAAAGCATTTGTCATGGGATTCAATGGATAGACTGAGCCTTTTGTCCAAATATCTAAGTGTTTTGCTCCCTCTACTCTGAGTCTCTCTGTCATGAGTGGCCACGGACTACATGACCAAATGGGTGGAAGCAAAATCCACAACGAAAGCAGACGCTAGAACCACAGCACAATTCTTATATGAATATGTGTTTACACGTTATGGCCTTCCAATCGAGCTGGTGAGTGATAGAGGGACACACTTTGTAAATGAAGTTATCCAACATCTCTTAAATGAGTTTATGGTAATTCATCGCAAATCTGCACCCTATCATCCACAAGCCAATGGCCAAGCGGAAGCGACCAACAAAATATTGTGCATGGTTCTTACGAAACTGGTTAGTGAAACAAGAAGAGATTGGGATCAGATGCTCTATTCGGCATTGTGGGCCTATCGAGTTGCATATAAAACAACACTCAATGCTACACCATTTAATATGGTATATGGGTTAAATGCAATATTGCCTATTGACATTTTAATCCCCACACTAAGGGTAGCAAAACAATTGGACTGGACGGGGCATGAACTTTCAAAACGGTTAGAGGACCTTGAAAAATTAGATGAGTTATGACTCAATGCTGTAGCGGCCATCTATGAAAAAAAAAAGACAACAGAAAGATTTTTTTGACAAACATGTCAAGAACAAGAACTTTAAAACGGGGAACTATGTCTTGGTATACACCCTTAAACAGCATGCCAAAAAGCTAAAGAAAAGGAGATGGTACCGAAATGGTCAGAGCAAATTATTCCGTTGCTGACATATGGAATGAATCTTGACGACAAACACACGGTAGAAGACATTAGACAGGCACGAAATTACACAATGCTTGCGGGAAGAATGTACCATCATGGAAACGATGGGATTCTAAGGTTGTGTATAGGCCCAGAGGAGTACGAAGCGTATCTAGAGGATACCCACACACAAACAGGGGGATTCCATAGAAGAAATCAAATGATGTATGAACAATTAAGAAGACTTCGAGTTTATTGGCCAGGAATGGCAGGCGACGTAGCAAATTACATCAAGAAATGCAATTTTTGCACATACAATACCACTGTGGATTATGCCACATTATACCAACTAACAGTAGCACCCGCATGGAGTCATGCTATTGTGGATTATTTGACTAATAAGGAGCTTCCAGGAGATTGGTCTAAAGCCAGACAAAAGGCTTTACAAATTGAAGCGAATAGGTATACCCTCATTAGTGACCAATTGTACAAAAGAGGAACTGATGACCAGCTGAGGTTAGTTCCTCATGAAATTGACTACTTTCCATTATTGGAACAGGCTCATGCAGGCATAGCAGGTGGTCATTTTTCAGCAGAGAGAACCGTAAAAATCATTATGGTTGCAGGTATATGGTGGTCGACCATGATTCAAGATGCAACAGAATTCGTGAAAAGGTGTGATGAATGTCAACGCACTAAGGTACCAGTTAAAAGAGACGAAATGCCTTTAAGACCAATGATGAGTGCTCGAGCATTCGCCAAATGGGGATTGGACTTTGTTGGTCCTATCACTCCACCAGCGTATCGTTCACAAGCACAATATATCATAGTGGCCACGGACTACACGACCAAATGGGTGGAAGCAAAAGCCACAACAAAAGCAGACGCTAGAACCACGGCACAATTCTTATATGAATATGTGTTTACACGTTATGGCCTTCCAATCGAGCTGGTGAGTGATAGAGGGACACACTTTGTAAATGAAGTTATCCAACATCTATTAAATGAGTTTATGGTAATTCATCGCAAATCTGCACCCTATCATCCACAAGCCAATGGCCAAGCGGAAGCGACCAACAAAATATTGTGCATGGTTCTTACGAAACTGGTTAGTGAAACAAGAAGAGATTGGGATCAGATGCTCTATTCGACATTGTGGGCCTATCGAGTTGCATATAAAACAACACTCAATGCTACACCATTTAATATGGTATATGGGTTAAATGCAATATTGCCTATTGACATTTTAATCCCCACACTAAGGGTAGCAAAACAATTGGACTGGACGGGGCATGAACTTTCAAAACGGTTAGAGGACCTTGAAAAATTAGATGAGTTACGACTCAATGCTGTAGCGGCCATCTATGAAAAAAAAAGACAACAGAAAGATTTTTTTGACAAACATGTCAAGAACAAGAACTTTAAAACGGGCGACTATGTCTTGGTATACACCCTTAAACAGCATGCCAAAAAGCTAAAGAAAAGGAGATGGTACCGAAATGGTCAGAGCAAATTATTCCATTGCTGACATATGGAATGAATCTTGACGACAAACACACGGTAGAAGACATTAGACAAGCACGAAATTACACAATGCTTGCGGGAAGAATGTACCATCATGGAAACGATGGGATTCTAAGGTTGTGTATAGGCCCAGAGGAGTACGAAGCGTGTCTAGAGGATACCCACACACAAACACGGGGATTCCATAGAAGAAATCAAATGATGTATGAACAATTAAGAAGACTTGGAGTGTATTGCCCAGGAATGGCAGGCGATGTAGAAAATTACATCAAGAAATGCGATTTTTGCACATCCAATACCACTGTTGATTATGCCACATTATACGAGGTAACAGTAGCACCCGCATGGAGTCATGCTATTGTGGATTATTTGACTAATAAGGAGCTTCCAGGAGATTGGTCTAAAGCCAGACAAAAGGCTTTACAAATTGAAGCGAATAGGTATACCCTCATTAGTGACCAATTGTACAAAAAAGGAACTGATGACCAGCTGAGGTTAGTTCCTCATGAAAATGACTACTTTCCATTATTGGAACAGGCTCATGCAGGCATAGCAAGTGGTCATTTTTCAGCAGAGAGAACCGTAAAAATCATTATGGTTGCAGGTATATGGTGGTCGACCATCATTCAAGATGCAACAGAATTCGTGAAAGGTGTGATGAATGTCAACGCACTAAGGTACCAGTTAAAAGAGACGAAATGCCTTTAAGACCAATGATGAGTGCTCGAGCATTCACCAAATGGGGATTGGACTTTGTTGGTCCTATCACTCCACCAGCGTATCGTTCACAAGCACAATATATCATAGTGGCCACGGACTACATGACCAAATGGGTGGAAGCAAAAGCCACAACCAAAGCTGACGCTAGAACCACGGCACAATTCTTATATGAATATGTGTTTACACGTTATGGCCTTCCAATCGAGCTGGTGAGTGATAGAGGGACACACTTTGTAAATGAAGTTATCCAACATCTCTTAAATGAGTTTATGGTAATTCATCGCAAATCTGCACCCTATCATCCACAAGCCAATGGCCAAGCGGAAGCGACCAACAAAATATTGTGCATGGTTCTTACGAAACTGGTTAGTGAAACAAGAAGAGATTGGGATCAGATGCTCTATTCGACATTGTGGGCCTATCGAGTTGCATATAAAACAACACTCAATGCTACACCATTTAATATGGTATATGGGTTAAATGCAATATTGCCTATTGACATTTTAATCCCCACACTAAGGGTAGCAAAACAATTGGACTGGACGGGGCATGAACTTTCAAAACGGTTAGAGGACCTTGAAAAATTAGATGAGTTACGACTCAATGCTGTAGCGGCCATCTATGAAAAAAAAAGACAACAGAAAGATTTTTTTGACAAACATGTCAAGAACAAGAACTTTAAAACGGGCGACTATGTCTTGGTATACACCCTTAAACAGCATGCCAAAAAGCTAAAGAAAAGGAGATGGTACCGAAATGGTCATAGCAAATTATTCCGTTGTTGACATATGGAATGAATCTTGACGACAAGCACACGGTAGAAGACATTAGACAAGCACGAAATTACACAATGCTTGCGGGAAGAATGTACCATCATGGAAACGATGGGATTCTAAGGTTGTGTATAGGCCCAGAGGAGTACGAAGCGTATCTAGAGGATACCCACACACAAACAGGGGGATTCCATAGAAGAAATCAAATGATGTATAAACAATTAAGAAGACTTGGAGTGTATTCGCCAGGAATGGCAGGCGATGTAGCAAATTACATCAAGAAATGCGATTTTTGCACATTCAATACCACTATGGATTATGCCACATTATACCAAGTAATAGTAGCACCCGCATGGAGTCATGCTATTGTGGATTATTTGACTAACAAGGAGCTTCCAGGGGATTGGTCTAAAGCCAGACAAAAGGCTTTACAAATCGAAGCGAATAGGTATACCCTCATTAGTGACCAATTGTACAAAAGAGGAACTGATGACCAGCTGAGGTTAGTTCCTCATGAAAATGACTACTTTCCATTATTTGAACAGGCTCATGCAGGCATAGCAGGTGGTCATTTTTCAGCAGAGAGAACCGTAAAAATCATTATGGTTGCAGGTATATGGTGGTCGACCATGATTCAAGATGCAACAGAATTCGTGAAAAGGTGTGATGAATGTCAACGCACTAAGGTACCAGTTAAAAGAGACGAAATGCCTTTAAGACCAATGATGAGTGCTCGAGCATTCGCCAAATGGGGATTGGACTTTGTTGGTCCTATCACTCCACCAGCGTATCGTTCACAAGCACAATATATCATAGTGGCCACGGACTACACGACCAAATGGGTGGAAGCAAAAGCCACAACAAAAGCAGACGCTAGAACCACGGCACAATTCTTATATGAATATGTGTTTACACGTTATGGCCTTCCAATCGAGCTGGTGAGTGATAGAGGGACACACTTTGTAAATGAAGTTATCCAACATCTCTTAAATGAGTTTATGGTAATTCATCGCAAATCTGCACCCTATCATCCACAAGCCAATGGCCAAGCGGAAGCGACCAACAAAATATTGTGCATGGTTCTTACGAAACTGGTTAGTGAAACAAGAAGAGATTGGGATCAGATGCTCTATTCGGCATTGTGGGCCTATCGAGTTGCATATAAAACAACACTCAATGCTACACCATTTAATATGGTATATGGGTTAAATGCAATATTGCCTATTGACATTTTAATCCCCACACTAAGGGTAGCAAAACAATTGGACTGGACGGGGCATGAACTTTCAAAACGGTTAGAGGACCTTGAAAAATTAGATGAGTTACGACTCAATGCTATAGCGGCCATCTATGGAAAAAAAAAGACAACAAAAAGATTTTTTTGACAAACATGTCAAGAACAAGAACTTTAAAACGGGGGACTATGGCTTGGTATACACCCTTAAACAGCATGCCAAAAAGCTAAAGAAAAGGAGATGGTACCGAAATGGTCAGAGCAAATTATTCCGTTGCTGACATATGGAATGAATCTTGACGACAAACACACGGTAGAAGACATTAGACAAGCACGAAATTACGCAATGCTTGCGGGAAGAATGTACCATCATGGAAACAATGGGCTTCTAAGGTTGTGTATAGGCCCAGAGGAGTACGAAGCGTATCTAGAGGATACCCACACACAAACAGGGGGATTCCATAGAAGAAATCAAATGATGTATGAACAATTAAGAAGACTTGGAGTGTATTGGCCAGGAATGGCAGGCGATGTAGCAAATTACATCAAGAAATGTGATTTTTGCACATCCAATACCACTGTTGATTATGCCACATTATACCAAGTAACAGTAGCACCCGCATGGAGTCATGCTATTGTGGATTATTTGACTAATAAGGAGCTTCCAGGAGATTGGTCTAAAGCCAGACAAAAGGCTTTACAAATTGAAGCGAATAGGTATACCCTCATTAGTGACCAATTGTGCAAAAGAGGACATGATGACCAGCTGAGGTTAGTTCCACATGAAAATGACTACTTTCCATTATTGGAACAGACTCATGCAGGCATAGCAGGTGGTCATTTTTCAGCAGCGGGAACCGTAAAAATCATTATGGTTGCAGGTATATGGTGGTCGACCATGATTCAAGATGCAACAGAATTCGTGAAAAGGTGTGATGAATATCAACACTACGGTACCAGTTAAAAGAGACGAAATGCCTTTAAGACCAATGATAAGTGCTCGAGCATTCGCCAAATGGGGATTGGACTTTGTTGGTCCTATCACTCCACCAGCGTATCGTTCACAAGCACAATATATCATAGTGGCCACGGACTACATGACCAAATGGGTGGAAGCAAAAGCCACAACAAAAGCAGACGCTAGAACCACGGCACAATTCTTATATGAATATGTGTTTACACGTTATGGCCTTCCAATCGAGCTGGTGAGTGATAGAGGGACACACTTTGTAAATGAAGTTATCCAACATCTCTTAAATGAGTTTATGGTAATTCATCGCAAATATGCACCCTATCATCCACAAGCCAATGGCCAAGCGGAAGCGACCAACAAAATATTGTGCATGGTTCTTATGAAACTGGTTAGTGAAACAAGAAGAGATTGGGATCAGATGCTCTATTCGGCATTGTGGGCCTATCGAGTTGCATATAAAACAACACTCAATGCTACACCATTTAATATGGTATATGGGTTAAATGCAATATTGCCTATTGACTTTATTATCCCCACACCAAGGGTAGCAAAACAATTGGACTGGACGGGGCATGAACTTTCAGAACGGTTAGAGGACCTTGAAAAATTAGATGAGTTACGACTCAATGCTGTAGCGGCCATCTATGCAAAAAGAAGACAACAGAAAAAAAAATTTGACAAACATGTCAAGAACAAGAACTTTAAAACGGGCGACTATGTCTTAGTATACACCCTTAAACAACATGCCAAAAAGCTAAAGAAAAGGAGATGGTACCAAAATGGTCAGAGAATTATTCCGTTGCTGACATATGGAATGAATCTTGACGACAAACACACGGTAGAAGACATTAGACAAGCACGAAATTACACAATGCTTGCGGGAAGAATGTACTATCATGTAAACGATGGGATTCTAAGGTTGTGTATAGGCTCAGAGGAGTACGAAGCGTATCTAGAGGATACCCACACACAAACAGGGGGATTCCATAGAAGAAATCAAATGATGTATGAACAATTAAGAAGACTTGGAGTGTATTGGCCAGGAATGGCAGGCGATGTAGCAAATTACATCAAGAAATGCGACTTTTGCACATCCAATACCACTGTGGATTATGCCACATTATTCCAAGTAACAGTAGCACCCGCATGGAGTCATGCTATTGTGGATTATTTGACTAATAAGGAGCTGCCAGGAGATTGGTCTAAAGCCAGACAAAAGGCTTTACAAATCGAAGCGAATAGGTAAAGAACATATTGGGTTAGTGAAACAAGAACAGATTGGGATCAGATGCTCTATTCGGCATTGTGGGCCTATCGAGTTGTATATAAAACAACACTCAATGCTACACCATTTAATATGGTATATGGGTTAAATGCAATATTGCCTATTTACTTTTTAATCCCCACACTAAGGGTAGCAGAACAATTGGACTGGGCGGGGCATGAACTTTCAGAACAGTTAGAGGACCTTGAAAAATTAGATGAGTTACGACTCAATGCTGCAGCGGCCATCTATGCAAAAAAAAGACAACAGAAAGAGTTTTTTGACAAACATGTCAAGAACAAGAACTTTAAAACGGGCGACTATGTCTTAGTATACACCCTTAAACAGTATGCCAAAAAGCTAAAGAAAAGGGGCATGGGGCCTTATTTGATCCAAGAAATATCATCCAACGGAGCAGTAAAACTGTCGACACTAGATGGAAAAGAAATGTCGAACTGGATTAGTGGGTGTCGTTTAAAAAAATATCATCTACCTTTAACACCGGAAATGTTGTTTCAACTGCATTATGGAAAAACCTATAGACAGGAACAACAAAGAATCCAGGACCAGGCACAACAAGAAGCAAAGGAACGGATTGCTAAATGAAAGCAGTTTCTCAGGACAATAAACATGGCCACCCCAATGATGACTGACGAATATCCTCTTTCAACATCCCAAACAATCGAAGCGGATATACAAAGCAACGAATTAGAAAAGACCATGACAGACCTTAGGGCTCAGGACGATAGCATCATCGACGACTTGGAAGATACATGGTGTAGTCCTTACATAAAAGCTTATGCAGGCACAAAACAAGTTAAAATCTATGCATTACTTGACACTGGGGCAAAAATGAATGTCATCAGCTTTGAGCTCTTTTAGAAACTTGGACCAATGAAGACGATACCCTGTCGTCCGGGAGGACTCCAATTAGGAGGGGGGGAGTGTTGGAGCCCCATTGGTCCAACTGTTGTAATGAGCCCATCTTGTAAAGCATATCAAATTCCATTTTTTATGTCAAAGACGTCTTATCATTTTGATCCATTCATTTGGATTATGTAAATATTAGTCAGTTAGTCGGGACTCAGATTTATTCCCATTTTGTAATCATGAGCAAGAGAACCCCATGTACATTTTTGAGTTAAGGTAACTAAAGTATAAAAGTCACCTTAGAACCATTTTTTGGACAACATTTTTTTGAATATTAATCCTGTGTCGTACGAGTCTGAGAGGGAGAGAGAGAGAGAGAGAGAGTGAGTGTGTCTTATCCTCTTCGCTACGCGCTTCTCCCTCACCGGATTCACGACGCGACCACACCATCGCAGTAGTCTCTCTGAGAGCTACGCGCCCACGCCACGCATTCGCCGTTTCGAGTTGATCGCGATCGATTCTTCCTCGAGCTTGTTTTGCTTGTAAGTAGCACAAATGGTGTCTGTTTTCAATAATCAAGTGCTTCATGGAATGAGAAAGAGATTAGCTACACATAGATACTGATAAACTTAAGTTTCGTCCACTTTTGGATTATGACATGTTGGTCTATCACGACAGTATTCGAGATAGCTAGGGTTCAAATCTGGTGAGATTAGACTTATAGGTAAGTATGTCATAGTGAGAGGATGATGCCTAGTAACTTTGATGCGATTCCGAGTTCATTGGACGTATAAACGGTGTTGTGAGCGTTTAGGGATAGAGTGGGTTGCAGTCTACCAGGGTTAGTGATTGATGCATCATAAAAGTGCGTATGTGTAAATTGGTCTCAGCGTGACAAGCTAACGAGATTGCCTACGTGCACCTACGGGTTAGTCGTGTCATCGGATGATAAGTATGTTGTCTGTGTCGTGCTCATGAGTATGAATAGGGGAGTAGTTTTGCCCTAAAACAATTAGCTTTGCCAATACTTATGGTGAATGTCATGCGTGTAGCACACATTAAAGAGGAATGTAAATAGTTTGAAAAAGAAATTATATTGTCTGCTGCAATCATTTGCAAGCCTTGCTAAAATGTTTGAACCATAATAGAAGGTGAAATATTAATTACTTCTAGGGACAAACAATGAAACTTTTTCATTAACAACTTAGAGCCTTGCTATATGTATAAACAACCATCTGTAATGTTGTTTAGCACTACTTGTACCTGAACAATTCATTCTAAGTATCCGAAAATTTTTAGCCACCGAAATGGCTCTTGATACGTCGTGTTGAAAATGGTCTAGAAAACAGATTTGACCAGCACCTAGGGACTTTGTCGTAACACATATTTGAAATAGGGGGCGCTAGTGCCAGTCCCAGAGACTCATATTCATCACAGGTGAAATATGTATCAACTAAGGATGTCTGAAAAAAGAACATCCTTCAAGTACAAGATGTACTTGCACTTGTGTGTGGAGGTAATTGAAAACACTCTACGACGGGAGTGAGAGGAACCCTCATTAGCCTTGCTCCACACTGGATAAACCGAACTCCTTGAGTTCCTAGACCATGTTGTATCCCATGTGAGACCATGTGCCAAATAAAACCCTACAAGTGGGTCTATAATTACATAATGCAGAAACTGATTATCGACAGTACAACCCAAATGGCTTGGCTCTTACATGACCATCATTTCTCTTAAGAGCAAAATTGGATGATAACATAGTGTGCGCATCCGACGTGGAAAAACAAACAAAAAAGAAACAAAACCAAATTAGATGCGTACCTGAAGGTTGAACTTAAAGTTCACTTATCCGTTTTCAAATGCATAGGAGCACTAATGGAAAAATGAAAAATAAGCAACATTGCAATGGAAACCCTGGGTGTTACCTTCACAATTCAAAACCGTTGGTTAGAATCTCTGTAGTCAAACCCCTTGGCCTGACCTGTGAGAGAAACTGCATAAGTAGCAGTTAACGGTAACTAACATAGTCGACCGTGTACAAAAATGATTGGATTTGTCCACTACCCCGTGGTAGATTGCGGACGTCTTTCCTTGAAAGTGCAACTGTGATAGATCAAAATGTGATCCTAAATGCCAATCGAGTGATTTAGTAATCACCTGCTGGGTCTTACCCCAAAACTGTGCTTCCATAGACACTCGTAGTGCTATAGAGAGAGCAGGAGATCCACACAAGTGAAATGCCTAGCTCTTATGGACAACCATGTTGTCTCAACTGTTTGCTGCCTCTAGACTCCATGGTATAGATCAGTAGATGTGAGTTTAAGATTATCAAAAACTCAACTTGAGCGTCGCACTAAAAACATGTAGTGCAAAAATGACACCCTCAACATCCATAATGACAAGACTCTTGCATGTCCATAAAAGTCGATGTATTCGATGTGTACTCTACTGGGCAGATCCGTTCGATCTTAAGAACAATTACCCAAGGAATGCCAATAGTTGGGTCTTACCCAAGATCTGAGAATGGCTCTTAACCAGCCTGTGTGTGGCTCATAGCCCTTATGGCAATTAGTGTTCAATCGATAAACCAATGAAGACTAATGTGAATGGCATCTTGGCCAAGTTCTAGCTGAGCATTAGAGCACCTTGGCACAAACTGGCTCACAAGCAAAACATGTATCAAAGAGCTTCTTAGAAAGTTTTCCTTATTCTTTGAAAGAGAGAGAGAGAGAGAGAGAGAGAGAGAGATAAGGAGAGAGAAGAAGAGCATGTTGGGCTAAGGAACTTTCTGTAAATTTCTAGAGTGGGTGCCCAATCCGTGTGCTCTTACACATCGTATGCTTGACTTGCAGCTTCCCCTATAAGCATGCAACAATTTGCCTGTATAATGCTCTCATCGAGAGAGGTAACAGAAAACACAAGCCACAACTTGTACCTACTTACCATGTATGGAGTCATGACTTTACAAAAATGACTTAACAATGGCACTTTGCCTGTGAAAGAAGCCCTAGATTTAGGTTCCTTTTAATTTTGATGTGTGTTGACAGCAACCAAAAATCATGTTAAACAATCCGGAACTTATCTTGTCCTTGACAGAGTTGCGAGTGGGATAGTGGAAGCGTATTTCATGAGGCGGTAGACTTGAACCCACCTAGCTAGTATGCCTTGCATACAGAGTTTGAAGCCCTTGGTGAGAGTGATCGCCTCAAACGTGAGAGCCAAAACGATAAGTGTCTGGCTTTGTATAAACTTGTCATGTAAAATTGCCAAAGCACTTTGCTTTGCACAGCGACAGTAGTTGCCAAGTAAAGTGTACACATGGAGAAAAGAAAAGAAGAAAAACTGAAACTTGGCAAACCTGGTCGTCCGACTGCCACCAGTTGTCATGAAACATGGAAGAAAAACCTCCTTCCAACCGGCTCATAGCCATATCTGCTTTGCGAGAGAGAGTTGTCACATATGCATAAACACCCTCGTGTATCCTATACACCCATTTGGTACGTAATGAAATAACCTGCAAACACATTGCCTAGTCCTTCCCCATTTTGTAGGCGCATAGCATATGTCACATGTGGGGAGTCGCAATGCAAGATGCAGAAATGGAAGCCTTGCATATAGCTACGTCTGGCCCATTGCCAACAAACGCTATTGGCGACAGATTTCATAGCAAAGAGAGTCAACCTTGTCGATCATGTACCAAGAATGGACCTTGTCTACATGTACAGTGGATTGAGAAGCAGAAAAATAATGGCAAGGTATGTATGTGTACTTGCTTATCTTGATTATTGTTGTCCTTGACCTTATGGGTTTGTCGTGAGCAACTAAAAACGTGGACAGACTTTCCCTAGGAACCATGTTCTCAGCAAAAAGTCAAATTCAAAATAAGCAGCGTCTCAATTTGTAACAAGTGGTCAGCCATGCCGAACACCTTTGCCGCCTTCAACTAGTCGAGCAATAGGCCATGCCTGTCTCGAGTGTGGCTCGTAGCCGCAGCGCGTCTTACACGATCGAGTAAAAACTCCATAGTGCATGTTGCATGACCATTCATGCTTGAGCCTTGCTCGTGCACATAAGAGCTTGTTGTATTTTTAACCATGGTCATATGTGACCCATAGAAGTGCACACAATCACCTACATAAAGCTATGAAAACTTCAATAACATGAAATCTCAAACCTGATAATCATTGCTTGTCCTTAGCCGAAGTCAACCACGTCCTTTGAATTCGCGTGCCGGCTCCAAGTGCCTTGCCGATGACCTTGCAAACGGCCTTTGGCGACCTTTCATGCCGTTGCATGCCCTGATGACCATGTTGATATTCCAATACACATCGAAATGCCTTGCATATCGGAGTTTTGATTCCCTTATCAAAAAATCCACTTTATTGCTATAAACGCCCTCGTATGTACCGTAAATAGGTCAATTGAGTCTAAATAAAGTTCAAGATATTGCTAACGTAAACACATTTTTTGCTTTTTGTAATATTTAGCCAAAGAAAGACCTTTTCAAAAAAATCTTAGAGCTCTTGTCTTAAGCCCCTAAAACCCTCTCCATCTTTTGCGAAGCTTCAAAGCAAAGGTTTTGTTTCATGAGGTAGCCTCAAAGTAGGAAAACCAATCCCTTTGAACTTTTAGATTCCTTTCTAAAAGTGGAGTTTCCATGAGTTTCCATTAGAGCCGACGACAAGATGAGAGAGGAAGAAGACGATGGCGCTCTGTAGCAGCTGCCTTTGCCTTGGCTTCAGTGACGAAATTTTCTGCTCTTACCCTCGCGCTCGCAACGAGCTCTTGTACGCACAGTTTTGCGTTCGTTGAACTCGACCCTCCCTTGTGTGTAGGGGTTTGCTCCCATAATCGTCATCGACTTGTATCGATTGCAAGCCACCGTTCCCACAGTCGACAGCATCTTCCTCGTAGTCATGCAAGCACATCTGAGAGAGAGAGAGAGAGAGAGAGAGAGAGAGAGAGAGAGAGAGAGCAAGACCATCCAACGCCATGCAAACACTAGTCTTCTCCTTCCTCCCTGACTACTCCTCCATGCCCCTCTCCCCTGAGCTCTGATACCAGTGTGATGCATAGGGAATTGGAACATGCTCATCACCACCCAGCCATGCCCTATATAGACCCTTGGCCTGCTAAATATAGGGACCCCCTTGACTGCATGTCTGTCATGGCCCTTGGCCGTGCCTGGTCCTACCCTTGGCATGACATGAGCTTAACAAATCGCATCAGTTAATGGCCAGATACTCCAAAGTAGCATGGTGATGGTTTGATAGTCTACAAGCTCCCAGCTTAATTCCCCCTCGACATACAGAATTAGTTTAATTCCTTTTGTGTAAAATTACACAAATGAAGGCTCTACATTGTCCCAAAATCTTAGTCTCAAAGCCTTCATGTGTTGCTCAAGTGTCAAGGTTGAGGCAGTTTATGGCAATTGCATTCTAAATATTAATTACCTTGAAAAAATTTACTAATCTGACATTCTTGCAAAACTATTGCACTCTCCTTATCAATAATTGAGATGTACGTACACATTGTCATCTTTAGTGATTTTCTTGTAAAAGAGGTAGACACTACACATAATCAATGGTAATATGCCTCTTCAATAATCACTATGGGAAAGAAAGGAATCTAAAAGTTCAAAGGGATTGGTTTTCTTACTTTGAGGCTACCTCATGAAACAAAACTTCGCAAAAGATGGAGAGGGTTTTAGGGGCTTAAGACAAGAGCTCTAAGATTTTTTTGAAAAGGTCTTTCTTTGGCTAAATATTACAAAAAGCAAAAAATGTGTTTACGTTAGCAATATCCTGAACTTTATTTAGACTCAATTGACCTATTTACGGTGCATTTTAAAAGAAAAAGACAAGGTGGTAGTGGTGCTCAAATCTCATTAAGAACAACTATGCATTGTCCTTAAGGAGAAGGAGCTCATTCCACAACTTGAGGATGTCATCAACTATTTGCAGCAAGAAGAGAAGAATATTCTCGAGCACAAAAAGAATGCAACTAAGGTATAAGGCTCTAGCATTACATCCAAAGGGAGATGATGCCATGAATGTAGCAAGCAATGAAGGTGACAAGCTAGGTCATTATATAAAGGATTGTATTTCAAAGAACCCTTGTTCTTATTGTGACAAGACAAACCATTCCCCATCCAATTGCTTCTACAAGGACACAAGGAGAGACTCCAAAGCTAAGGCAAAACTTCTTGTGAAGAAAACAAAAAAATCCTACTCATCCCACTTGTGATTCACCCAATAGTGTATTGTAGCTTATTTTATGTTGTATTATCCCGTGTTATTGTTGCCTACCCATCATTGGTATCAAGGTAGCTATGTTATTATGCATAGCAATGTTGTCATTGTGTTGCTTCATGTTTTGGCCAGCCTTTTGTTTGAGAAGAAGCATTGTTGTGTCTTTTAGACGATTTTCACTAGTGTTTCAATACTTTGTTACTTTATGTTTTAATTGTGCCAGTAACAATATGGATACAACACTCATTTATCTACCTTACTATGTAACAAGAAGAGATCCTATCTCGCATGCCAAGGGTCCCATGATACTCTACTAGATCAAGGACAAAAATCTTTTTCATGGTGGTGTAAAATACATGTATACACAATATTATGGCGAATGAAGTTGAGTGTTTCCATACTTACGTCTCTTGCTTATGAAAGTACATGCCTCTTTTATCTATGTTAACAAGAGTTATTTCATTGCATGTTTAGTGTGTTAAACTCTATATCTTTGTCTAGATCCTATGTACATATTTAATTGTTGTATTATCACCATCCTTTCTTATTGTACATGTGCTAGCAAGGAGGACACAAGCAAAAGTACATTGGAAAATTTGTAGCTTGGAGGACCATATATTCTTGAATTTTAAAAGGGCCTTAATGCACGAAGTGGATTCCATTTAGTTCCAATTAGGTGAACACTCCTTATGGCTTTTTGCTCATCAATTCCTTCCCAAATGAGTACAAATTCCTAACCTTCTTGTTAATTTAATTAAATCTTTTGAAGTATAGTCTTGTTGCTTTTTTTTTGCTTGATGTTTCCAATACAAAAGGTCCAAAGTGATTCTGTTACATGTAATGGAATTTTTTTTTCCTGTTGGAATATAAAAAAGGATAAACTAGAGCGTTGTGACGAGGGTTATGTGAAGCATCAGCGAATAGTTTTATAGGTGTAGTTCGATAGCCTAAATCTATGAGGAGCAATGCACAAGAAGCCTACGTGTCCTTTTGGATTCACCATAGTAACAGGGAATGGCCGTTTTCAGGTCTCCGTTCCCCGTTCCCATTCCAAGTTCCCGTTCCGAATCCCCGTTCCGTGTTTCAAACGTGAGTGCCCGTAACAGGGAATGGCATTTTGTTCCACATCCCCGTTCCGCGTTCCCGTTCCGTTTTCCCGTTCCTGGTAACTATGGGATTCACCTCTAGTGGATTTCTTTATCGACGTGTAGCAATTAACTTAATGTAAGAACTTTAAGTTTAATTGGTTTGGGGCTCTCATTTGAGCGAGCGAGCGTGTGCACACGCACGCACACACACAAGGGGAAGAAAGCATCATTTGTGTTCCATTTTCAACTGAAAATAACTTCTATGGATTCGTTTTATACATTGATTGGTGAAGTTTGTGGGTATACAAAAAATGAGTAGGAAAATACACAAAAAAGGAAGTTGTGAAACTCAGTTTTGCCGAACATGCATTGCAAAGTCTTCTAAGGCTTCTAAAGGCCTGTGCCAAAAGGGCAGGAAGTTAGGGCCTATAGCACCCATGTATGCCTCAAACTCGCATCCTTGCAATAGGGTCTCCTCAGCAAGCTTTGCATACTAAAAGAGTAGCACAACCATGTGGGAAGGGGTGAGAGGGTGGACAACAGAACCATGTGAGCATCATCATGTGAGGAAATGTGGGCAAGGTTGCAATTGGTCATTTTGTCTCTTGACATTCACAAAAGTAAACATTCAAGGCCTCTGCCCAGCACCATCTCTCATCAACACTCTTCCACAGAGTTATACATACATTCAGGGCGGACTTAATTACATCGACTGTCACGTTCAATTCTACTGGATTAACTTTTAAAAGCTTTTGTCACACTCCACAGTTACCGCCATTCTTGTTGAGGTTCTACGGAAACGTTTCTCGCTTTTCACTCTTCTAGGCGACGTCAAAGATGAACTCTGCTGAAACTTTCTCAAAACGGACAATGTTGGCTTCGAGCTCTATGCAGACCTTCGAACCAAGGGACGAGTACTCTGAAGCTGTCAACCCATCCGATGCTCACTACGTGGTATTTTAGATTAGATGGAGCATGATCTGGCCTTTTTTTTTTCCCCCAAGAAAACGATCCTTCTATTAGTTAATAAAACTGCCTAGCTGGCCCCGACAAGAGGGGGCTACATCGACATGAGGGGAGACTTTCCCAATGAAAAAATGAGATATGTACAATGACGGCTAAATCAGGATATGGGAGGAGGAAACGACCACACAGATGGCCAGTAGTGCCATCTAGGAACCCCATGGACCATGGTGGTGTAGAAAGGCCCTAAACGCCAAAGCCGTAGGAATGCCTCATGGCGCTCTTCCATACGGTCGGAGCTTCCCTGCAGCCTCTAGAACTGACCTCGAAGTGTATGGATCAACTCCAGCCATATATCTCATACAGTCTCCACCGGTGGGATGAGACAGGCCTCAAAGATGCAGAAGCAACGGGCTTTCCATATGAATGAGAGAGTTAGGCTGCAGATAAGCTCCCAACAAAGCTCTCTATCACTGCTCCACTCTGTGGTAGGCTGGAGTGTAGGCTGGCCCTCCTATATCACAATCATCTTGCCTGTGAAGGTGGACCTAGCAACAACACAAGTGAGAATGGTCTCACCCAAAATTGGGCAGTGTCTAATCCTTGTATCCAAAATTTTGTGCAAACGAGTGCAGGCTGGCATCAAACGTAGAATCCGAAGCCAAACCTGCTGCGCCATGGACCAATCCCATAGACAAGGCCTCTGTGACTCAAGTGGGTGATCACAAGCGGCACATCCCGTCGTGTGGCCACTGTAGACCAACCGACCCTCAACTGTCATAGGTCAATGGCAACTAGCCACTGGAACATGGTGACTCTCCTCAGCTATCTCCTGTCCCACAAGCGCTCCCAAAAGTCTCTCAGTAACTCAATTGTGAGACTCTCCTCCTGCAAGTGGACCTACTGTAGCAAGACGGGCCTCTCTCTGAGCAGGCAGTATGTGACGCACCAGTCGTGCTGTGTACTGGAAGAAAGGGATCCCTAGGTGATCATCCGAAGAAAAAGGGTCCTGCCAAAACCACTTCACAAGGTTTCACTGCACTCGCGCTTAAGGGCGACTCTCCCAAGCCCAAAGCCTCCAATGTCCAATATCAAGATTTGTCGCGTCCGGATCAAGCACATAGATCCTCCCTTTGATGCCCACAACTCGATCTGCTGGAAACAGCACTTTGCTACCTCTATTGCCTCAGTAGTAACTGTGGAGGCAACCTCTCACTGAACCTCAAAGAACATGCAAAGGCCCGAGTCTGAGCAGGCCCTAGCTGTGATGAGGTCCTCAAGGCGAGTGAAGGCCCCCAGCTGAGGCTCGAGAGGCCTGTGTCACTCTGTTGGTAGAGCCTCGACGATGTCCTGACACATTCTCTGTACCCCCCTGGGCCCTCATGTCTCACAGCTGGATGCTCTGACTCTCCTCAGGAAGTGCTATAAGCTGCAACCAGTCTACCAGAGTGCGGGCCCCATGAGACATGGGGTCTACTGCCAACCACGTGACCTCGCTGTGTACTGACCAACGGGTTCTGCCTCGAGCGCTCCTAAGTGCATGTGGGCTGATGCTGCTAAGTCCCCCCCACAGCTGCTCCCAAGACCAAAGAAGCTCAATGTGAAACAGTTCTTCCATCTCCTGCTCAAGCCCACTCCATGCATCTCTCGCAAAATCCAACCAGTGGAGGGGCTCCAAGGGCCACCCGTTTATGGAACTCGGCCTCTAATCCAATGTAGCAAAAGCTCTTTCCAGGGCTCCTTCCAAGAAAGAAGACCTCTGACAATGAGCTTCCCGAGGGCTCTACTCTGCCATGTTGGGTCGATGATACCCAACCCCCCTGAGAGCAAGGTAGAGTGATGACCTGCTAGGAGAATTTGGCCCGCGCCGACTGCGTGTCTCTCCCTATCCACAGAAAGCTCTTGATTAGCCTCTCAAGCTGGTTGATGCAAGAACTCCAGAAAATCTAGCAAGATATGATATTCCACATGGTGGCCAAGAGCACCTAGTTGGCCACAACGGCCCCTGCCAGCAAGAGATAGCCGAGTCGAGCTTCAATGCAATAACTTTCCCCTGATGGCTAGGAGGACGGGAGCAATCTGCTGCTCTGGTGACAAGTCCTTGCCACCATAGCAATCGAAGTAGCGAACGGGTGTCCTTGGAGGGATCCAACGAAAGCCCTCTCCAGGCATCCAGTCAAGCGTGGAAGTATCACCAACCCAAAAAGCCAATGTCTTTGCCAGTTGATCAATGCTCATGATGCACATCACAACACCTCCAGGGCCTGCTCACACCTGTGCAATTATTGTAGACAATATTTCTCTTACTTCACCCCGCCGTAAAGAGTGAAGTGTGTGCTCTTTAACTGGGAGATTAGCGCCTCTGGCTGATCCAAAAACGCTAGGCTGATTTGGGGTACTGCGGTGGAAATCTGCTAACGTTAGGGCTGATCTGCTGTTGCTGTGCAAATCTGCTAACGCTAGGAGTCTTCTGCTTCTTGCTGTCGCCAAGCTGTTGCCAATGCAAAAACGTTGGCTGATCTAGTCCAAAAACGCCAACCTTCTACTGTGATACAAAAACGCTAGGCCTCTTGGGGGTTCTGCTGAGAAGTTGCCTGTTGAGCGGGTGCTCCTACTACCTCTTCCGCCAGAAAGTGCTAGCGCTAGGTTTCTACTTATACAAACTTAGCAAAAGTGCCCTACCTACTTTCCAACAAAAGTCGCTTAATAAATAAGTTAAAAATGTCAAAAATAGGAAAAATAGGTTTAATGCACTGTAAGATTCCCCTGATGGATTCTGATGGGAATGCTGATGATCATGCTGTGTGCAACCAGAGGATATGCATCTAATCTAAGTGATTGGTCATGCACGATCTACGAACAGACTCACAAAAGTGCAAGATCACTTCCTATTCTAGACTGACTTGACTGAACTGAACCCTGGTCATGTTGTAGCTTGTCCACGGACACATAGGGTTGGATGTGTCACGTGACACTGCTTCTACTGAGTGCCCAATGGGTTTCTTTTATACATCTTTAGCAATTTGCCTTACCTACTTTTCCAACAAACTTACAAAAAGAATTCCAAAAGTCGCTTTTAATAAAATGACTTATAAGAGATGGTTCACACGGTAAAATGCATGGATGATGAAATGACTGATCTTGTGCAAGAGAGGGTATGCAAGTGTGGCTGGCCTGGACATGCACGTCCTGCTAATAGAGGCTCACAAAGGTGCCAAGCTCAGTCCTCCTCTTCCAATAAAAGCAACGGTTATTCTCCTAGAGAATACAAGAGGAGAGGACATCACAAGTGGTACTGACATTGCAAAACCATACAAACCCCTCAATAATTCCTTCTGGTTTGGCACCCACAACGGGATATTTTCTCCTTCCCCAAAAGCAAGAGGCGGGAACACCATTTTGCACATTATCTAAATTGTTGTTTATGAACCTACCACAACGTACTTTCTCTCCAGGGAGATGATCTTTGTGTATTTGATTGCAGGTGTACTTCCTCTTCGTGAGGGAGTAGGAGCAGAGGAAGGCATGAGCCTCTGTAGGAGAAAGCGCTCTGAGAAACTAGAGCCAGATCAGCCCAAGGGTTTCGTACCCAAGTTTGGGAAGGATCGCAGAGAGGTAGTCTCTCAAGTTGTGATCCGGAAGTTGAGATTCCCAAGTAAGGACTCACGTCCAAGAAAGCAGAGTTGTTCTGCGGGAAGTGCACTTTGGAAACAGAGTTGGAAAAGAGAGTTGCAGGGATGTCATGCCCTGAGTCTGGAAGGTGAGATCTAGAGGCGAGAACCTTGGTTCTGAAGGATTTGGAATAAGGAACGTAAGTTCCTTGGAATAGGGTTTTGCCCTAGGAATCGGAAGCTGAGGCTTCCGGGAACCATGAAGTCTTATTCTAGAACGAATGTGGTGATACGTTCAGTTCAAGTGCTTGTATAGATTTCTCCTCAGTAATAAAGATACTATTAGGGGGGGGGGGGGTACCAGCCCATCTTCTGGTCCCCAGTACTGTGTCGATCTTCTCACTTTCTATCTCTCTCTCTTATATTTCTCTCTATATCCTCTTGCTTCAGTAATAAGTGATAAATCCTATTTATCCGGATGTATTTTATATTGTTATGCGCTCCCGTTTGTGACAAGACCACTATGCACAAGCTAGCTCCCAACTGCTGTAGCTCTGTGTGCGACCAAACACTGAAACAAAGTGACTTGCCTCGGTTGTCTGAGTCCCACAACCTCTCCCAAAAAGCTGCCAAGAACTCAGTTGTGAGACCCTCCTCTTGCCAATGAGGTGTTGCATCAGGGCGAGCCTCTCTCTGTGCTGCCAGTATGTGACATCCCAGTCGAACAGTGTACTGAAAGAAAGGGACACCTGGGTGGTCTGCAGAAGAGAAAGGGTCCCTCCAAAGCCACTCTCCAGGATCCCACTGTACTCGTGCCAATAGACAGCACTCCCAAGCCCACAGTCTCCAATGTCCAGCCTCAAGACAGCTGGGTCAGGATCCATGACACAAGTCCTCCCACAGATGCCCACCACTCGGATCCTCTGAAAACAGCACTCTGCCACCTGCGGGGCCTCTACTACAACTCGCTGTAAGCGTCCCTCACCCTGTAACTCAAAAAACAGGGAGGGAACAGTCTTTGAGCAAGCCCGAACTGAGATGAGAACCTCGTCGCGTGAAGGCTCCCATCCATCTATGAGTTGTGAGTTACTCAGCAGGTACTGCCTCTAAGATGTCCTGGCACATGCTCTGCACCCCTCTCATGCCCTGTAGCTAACAGCCCAGCAGCTCCTCTGACAAGCCTGAAAACTATAACCAGTCACCTAAAGAGCGTACTGGACCCGCTTCCATGGGACCCCAGGAAACATGAGGCTGACTACCAACCAAGTGGCCTCTCTGAGTGCTAACCATGGGGTTCCAAAAAAGGGGCTGTCGCAGGCGTTCCTCCGTGCAAGTAGGTTGCCGCTGCTCCAGATCTCGCCGCAAATGCTCCCAAGATCAAAGCAAACCCACAACGAAGCGGTCCTCCAGTCTCCTGCTCAAACCAACTTGGCGCATCTCTGTGAAGATCCATCTGGTCGAAGATTGCCAGGGGCCTCTTGCCTGAGGCACCCTAGCACAAAGCCGCTATAGCAAGAACTCTTTCCAGGCCTCTTGACCTGTAAGAAGTCCTCGGACGATGAGCTTCCCAAGAAGGGCTCTGCTCTGCTGTGATGGGTCTATGATCCCCAGCCCTCCCTGTGAACAAGGAAGAGTGATGACCTGCCAAGCCACTTTGGCCCGGGCTATCTGAGTGTCACGCCCTGACCAAAGGAAGTTCCCGATCAGCCTCTCTACCTAGCTAATACAAGAACTCGAGAAGATCCACCAAGAAGTGATGTACCACATAGTAGCCAACAACACCTGATTGGCCACTACAACTCTGCTAGCCAAAGAAAGTCGTGCGGAGCTCCAATGTAACAACTTTCTCCTGATAGAAAGGAGGAAGGGGGCAATCTGTTGCACGGAAGACAAGTCCAAACCAACCTGACAGCCCCAAGTACCGAATTGCAATCCCTAGGGGAATCCACCTAAAACCCTCACCTGGCATCCAATCGAGCACAGGAGTACTACCAACCGAGAAAGCCAATGTCTTTCTCCCATAGTTACAGGGGACGGGGGGGACGGGCCCTAGGGCCGGGGAACGGCCGTAACCGGGCCGGGAACGCCGAGGGACGGACGGAAAAACGGGCCGGACGGGCGGGTCGCAGGGGGGACGGACCGGGGACGGCCGGGGCCGGACCGGGGTCGGACGGACCGGACGGGGACGGCAGGGGTCGGCCGGGGTCGGATTCAAAAAAGTGACCGTTTTTGACCGTTTGCAACGGCTCTGTGCAGCCCCAACTGCCATATTTTTTAAGCCTTGGCCCTTGGGAGGCTATAAAAGGCTCCCTTGGGCCTCTTAATACTCATAGTCTCAATGCTCAATGCTCATTCCATTTCCCTCAAGCTCAAGGCTCAAGCTCATTCCATTTCCCTCAAGCTCAAAGCTCAAGTTTGAACTTTGAAGCTCTCCTCTCCCTCTTCTACCCACTTTGAAGCTCTCCTTTACTCTCTCTCCACACAAGCTCTCCTCTAACCCTTCTAACTTCTAAGCTCTACTCTCTCGAGTCTCTCCACCATCATGTCATCTCAAGCCAACTCCACTTCTCAAGCCGCTTCTTCTCGAAGGAGGCCCGCCGTGCGAACGTGGTCGTGGTGGGATGAAGTCGACTTTAGCTCGCGTGGCAAAGGTGGCGGTGCAAGACCATGGACGTGCAAGCTATGTCCATACAAGAGATCGGGTGGTTCAAACAAAGTGCGAGCCCATCTTCTTCATCAACCCGGTCACGAGGTGAAGTTTTGCCCTCATGTAGCTCCCGAGAAGAGGTTGGATCTTCTTGAGAAACTCACGGTGTATGAGGTTGCGGAAGCGGCCAAGAGGGGCCGTTTTGTTGCCGTTGATCCCTCCGCCACGGCGACACCGCGAGAGCAAAGGGAAGCCAACCTTGACGACATCTCTCGAACCTTCAACAGCCATGGATCTACACCGTCCTCTTCCCTTCCGCATCGCCAAACCACTCTCAACGAAAATTGGAATCCTAAATTGAAGGAAGAGGTAGATAGGTCGGTTGCTCGATTCTTCTTCCACGACCACATTGCCTTCCATGCTTCGCGGTGAGTTTCCCTTGGCATATGCACATTGCAATCTTCCATTTTGTATTCATAATGGGTTATAATTTCTCGACTCTCCATACTAACGCAACATGCTCTATTTTGTGTGGATAGGTCTCCATACTTTCGAACCATGGTTACGAAAATAGGGGAATATGGCTCCTCTTATGTGCCACCTTCATCGGAGAGGCTTCGCACCACCCTTCTTGACAAAGAGAAGCTTGTCGTGGAGCAAGCGACCAAAGCAACAAAGGATTTGTGGGAGACCAATGGCGTCTCTCTTCTTGTAGATGGATGGAGCGACACCCGCAAGCGGTCCATCCACGGGGTGGTGGCCTACTCTCGGGGGGAGATGTACTTTGTGGAGTCACATGATGCATCCAATAGTGGCAAGGCCGCCGAGATGCTTGCTGCGGAGTGGACAAGCACCATAGAGATCACCGGCCTGGAGAATGTCCTTTGTATGGTTGCAGATGGAGAGGCGTCAAATAGGGCAGCCGGAGCTATCATTGAGGGCATGTATCCCAGCATCCATGTCACATTTTGCATGGCGCATTGCCTCAATAACCTCCTCAAGGACATAGGGAACTTGCCATGGATTTCACCCACCATTGGTGACGCCTCTCGAATTGTCTCCTTTGTGCTCAACCATCAAAAAGTGCGCCATGAATTCTCAAAGAGGAGCCAGTTGTCTTTGCTCAAATATTCAGAGACAAGATTTGCATTCAATTGGCTTATGCTAGGCCGCTTGTCTACATGTGGCGGAGTGTAACTAAGTCAGACTTTGTAAATAATTAATTTATTTACGAGAAAAGAATTATCTAATTAGTTGTGTGCACACCAGAATAGACCTAGCAGTTCTAAGGCCTCAGGTGAGCCTAAATGCGGGCTAGAACACCTCAGAGGGACCTTAGCAGAAATTACCCTGAAGCCCTAGTGATTGGGAAATCGGGTCTTCAGAAAGGGGTAAGCAGTAGCCTCAGATTTTAGGCTCAGGAAAAATACGCGCGTCAGTACAAGCACATGAATGAGATGGGGTCCTTAGAACAGTGACCCTAAGGCTAATAAAGCTAATAAAGCCTTAGGGTAAGTTTCGTTAAATTAAATTTAACGGTCCGTGCCCGGGCAGGCGGCCGGACAAGTGTGAACAGGTAAAGGCGGTGCAGTGCCAGTGCGGCATTGCGCCGACAGACCTTTGGTGTTCTCATAAAAGAATCATTGGTAGCAGTTGTTAGTTAGTTGCACATTTTTAATTAATGAGCTAGAAGTTTTTTAAAGTCAAAAGTTGAATGGTTTTTAAGTTTTTAAAGTAAGTGTGCCAAGTGGCACACTTACCAATGCAAACTAACTCTCTCTCACTCTCACTCTCACCCTCTCTCTCTTCCTAGCGCCCCCTCTCCCTGATGGCTATTTAGGAGCCCCCCCTCCCCCATTTTCAGGGCTCCTAAATGGCGAAGATGTGGATGATTCCATCGTGAAGAAGACCTCTGTTTCGGCGTAGGGGTGTGCACAGGTAAGAATTTCAGGTTATGTACAGAAAATTACAGCAAGCATGTGCGTGTGCATTTTGCTTGTTTTCTCTTTTGTGTTCGATGCATGAATGAATGAGCATGAAGGCAATACATAACGGAAGATGGACTCTCCTCTGTGAGAGCTTCCGATGAGCTGTTTTGGAAGATAGACTCTCTTTTCGAGAGCTTCCAACCAATCTCGCAGAAGATGGGAAATCCCCTAAGCAGAAAGAAAGTGGAAACACTTTCTCAGTCAGTAGTCAGAACAGAACAGAAGAAAGAATAGAGGACGGGCATATGCCCCGTTCCTGTGCTTGTAAAGATTCTCCCTTAGTAACAAAGATATTCTCTTTATGGGGGGGGACCAGCCCATCTTCTGGTCCCCAATGAAGTGTCAAGTTTTCTCGCTCCCTCTAATTCTCTTGAGTATTTGAAGTGCAATTAAACGTCAGTTTACGCTTCCGTATTTTTGTGACAGTGGTATCAGAGCAAGGTCCTCTCTCTCTTCCTGAAGGGATTGACGACTCTTGGCAGACTGCAGAAATGGAAGGACGCGAGATAGAGTTCTCTCTCCTTCAGCAGCAGGTGGAAGAGTTGCAGAAAGCTCTCTCCCATCCAGAAGTCCAAAAGATTCTCCATACTCTTGAAAAAGGGAAGGAGAAAATGCCGATGGGGTCAGGAGAAATCCCGCAGAACCCAAAGGCGCCACAACCAAGAAAAGATCCTTTGATTGGAACTTCCCGCATGCACGAGAGGCAGAAGAAATCTCCAGAACGTCATGTGCGGTTTAATCCAAAAGTTCAAGAGCAGGATCCCCCTGATTCCCCTCAGTTCTCTTTCATGAAGGATCTGGAAGACATAGTTTCTCCGGAAGACATGTTTCTCGACGATCCGTCACAGCAAGAAGTACATTCAAGGGAAAGGACTCCTGTCCCCAAGGAGTCTAAGCATCGAAAGAAGGAGCACCATAAGAAGAAGCACCACAGGCAAAAAACATTCAAGTCGGGAGATAAAGATGTGAAATTCGACACCTACAATGGACGGCGTGATAATGACAAAGCTTTGGCTTTCATCCGCCAATTTGAAGTTGCATTTGCTGAAGGGAATTTTAAAGAAAGATCCAAGCTTCGCCATGTTAGTTTGTACCTGAAAGGCACCGCCAGCAATTGGTGGTTAACCCTTATCCTGGAAGATCGCAAACCCCAAGATTGGACCGCTTTCAAGAAGGAGTTCTACGCACAGTTCCTTCCTCCAGACTATGAGGAAGAGATAAAGAAAGAATGGGATCGACTTTCACAGTCAGAGAACGAAACTGTTCCACGCTATGTGGATAGGTTTTGGGACGTTCTCTTGAAAGTCACTCCATTCAAGAAGATTGACGATTCGGAGAAGATGCGCAAGTTTGAAGCAGGTTTGCATGAAGCCTTGCAAAAGGCTATGAAGCTTTACCCTCGAGGTAACTTGCAGATACTTATGGAATCAGCCCGCATAGCTGATGGAATACATGACAAGGGTACTCCAAGGAAGATGGAGCAAAGCACTTACCATGCCAAGCAGAAGGCTCTCCATGAGCAGCCTACCTCTTCTACTTCTTCTCAAAAGAAGAAAAGAACCGCCTCCGAAGCAGAAGCAAAGCCAAATCAGCCCAAGAAAGGGAGATATCTCTCTCCTGCTGAGTTGCGAACCTACATTAGTGAAGGAAGATGCTTCAAGTGCGGACAAGTTGGTCATATGAAGGGTGACTGTCCAACCAAACCTCCACAACCACCCTTCTCCAATGCACTCCCAGATGTACAGGGAAATACAACCAAGGATGGAAAAGAAAGAGCTCTTCTCAAAGCATGGGGTAGTATCAACAACCAGCGGGCTCTTATTTTGTTTGACCCTGGTAGTACAGACAACTTCATCTCTACCCAGCTAGCTGACGACCTGAACTTGCAGCCCAATCGTTTTGGAGTCTCTATTCAAGCGCAATCAGCTTTCAAAGGGCAGAACTCAAACTCTACTCCAATCATAGGGAAGTTGAATCTAAAGGTCGACGACTACAAGGATCAAGAGTCTTTCTTACTAGCTTCACTTGAAGGATGCGATGTTATCTTGGGAATGCCTTGGGACTACAAGATGCATCCCATTCCTAACTATGTTCAGAAAACCTTATCTTTTGCTCATAAAGGAAAGGAGTATCTTGTACTTGCAGATGCAGGTGATTGGCGTATTCCTATCGCCAACCACATTGCCATCAAGAAAGAAATGAAAAAGTGTGTTTCAGCGTACTTGATTTTTGCAAGAGAGAGAGATGTGTCTGTTTCACAACTTTCTTCCTCTTTAGAGCAAAAAAGACTTAAGTTAATAGAAAGATATAAAGATTGTTTTGCAGATGAACTTCCAAATGAACTCCCACCTTCGCGACCTGAGGATCATACGATTGATTTGATCCCAGGAAGTTCTCCTCCAAATCAGCCCCCTTATCGAGTTAGTCTAATGCAACAAGAGGAAATTCTCAAGCAGGTTAACGAACTTTTGGAGAAGGGCTTAATAAGGCCTAGTACTTCTCCATATTGTTCACCTGTCTTGCTAGTACAGAAAAAGGATGGCACATTCCGCATGTGCATAGACTATAGATCTCTAAACAAGATCACAATCAAGAATCGATTTCCAATCCCTTGGATTGACGACATTCTTGATAAGTTACAAGGAGCGAGTGTCTTTAGTCGTATAGACTTGAAGAGCGGTTATCATCAAATCCGCATAGCTCCTCAGGATGTGCATAAGACTTCATTTAGAACAACCTTCGAGTTGTATGAATTTCTAGTGATGCCTTTTGGGCTCACTAATGCACCAGCTACATTCAACATAATGATGGATAGAATCTTCCACTCATATAGAAGCTTTACAGGCGTTTTCTTTGATGACGTCTTAATCTTCTCAGAGACGGAAGACGAACACTATAAGCATCTCGCCTTAGTGTTTGAAGAATTACGCAAACACAAATTATTTGTGAATGCTAAGAAGAGTGAATTCTTTTTAAAAGAAATCCACTATTTGGGCCATATAGTATCTCACAACCAGGTGAGAATGGACCCTGATAAGATTCAAGCAGTTGTAGAATGGCCTACGCCAACTACAGTACATGACGTACGAAGTTTCCTTGGCCTCTGTTCTTATTATCGGCGTTTCATTCGAGCTTTTGCCGCGATAGCAGGTCCCCTCCATGACCTGACAAAGAAGCGGATTCCATTCCATTGGGGGTCTGGACAAAAACAAGCTTTCGAAAAGCTTAAGTATCTACTCAGTCACGGACTCGTTCTTACCGTCCCTGATCTTCGCAAACCTTTCGAGGTATACTGCGATGCATCTGGAGATTGTGTAGGAGCAGTTTTGAACCAAGAGGGTCACGCGATAGCCTATGAAAGTCGGCGCCTTAAAGATGCAGAGTTGCATGCCTCCATATACGAAAAAGAGCTAATGGCAGTAATTCATGCTCTTTCCATTTGGAAACACTATCTATTAGGAGCTGATTTTATTATCAAGACAGATCATCAAAGTCTTCGCTACTTTCTCACACAAAGAAAGTTATCAGAAAAGCAGATGAGATGGGCCAACTTTCTTTCAATGTTTCATTTTCAGATTTTACTCACTTCTGGAACAAAGAATGCAGTTGCAGATGCTCTCTCCAGGCGTCCAAAGATCAATGCACTAACAACAATTTATCATGAGGAACTAGAATCTCTCAGCGAGATGTATCCTCAAGATCCAGACTTCGCCACAATTTGGGTAGATCTTCAAGCTGGTCACTCAAAGCCACCTTATTCTATCAGGGATAATACACTCTATCGTCAACAAGCAATATGCATAGCTCAGCCCTTACGACAAAAGGTGATGGATGAAGCACATAATTCTCCTTATGCCGAGCATCGGGGAATTGCTTCCACCACTAGTGCCCTCGAAAGGTATTTCTTTTGGCCAACACTCCGTGCGGACATTGAAAAACATGTACGTGAGTGTTTAGTATACCAAAAAGTGAAATATGACAGACATAAAGTTTATGGCAAGCTTCAGCCGCTCCCTGTGCCTAACACGCCATGGGAAAGTATTGCCATGGATTTTATTACGGATCTTCCTAGATCCAAGAATGGAAATGATGCAATCTGGACTATAGTAGACAGGTTCAGTAAGCAAGCACATTTTCTTCCAGTAAAAAAGACGATCAAAGCTGATCACATGGCTAGAATATTTCTAGTTCAGATTTTTAAACACCACTCGGAGAGACAACTCAAGTCGGGGAGTCTACATCGAAAGTATTTAGTCAAGTTCAAGAATTACACTCCTTTAGATGCAAAGTGGATGACTGAGTCCGATCTTAAGGACTACCCTGACATCTTGCACTGTTATGTTGACGCTCTACAGTTGAGGTCAACTGTTTAGAACCAAGAGGGATGTAACTAAGTCAGACTTTGTAAATAATTAATTTATTTACGAGAAAAGAATTATCTAATTAGTTGTGTGCACACCAGAATAGACCTAGCAGTTCTAAGGCCTCAGGTGAGCCTAAATGCGGGCTAGAACACCTCAGAGGGACCTTAGCAGAAATTACCCTGAAGCCCTAGTGATTGGGAAATCGGGTCTTCAGAAAGGGGTAAGCAGTAGCCTCAGATTTTAGGCTCAGGAAAAATACGCGCGTCAGTACAAGCACATGAATGAGATGGGGTCCTTAGAACAGTGACCCTAAGGCTAATAAAGCTAATAAAGCCTTAGGGTAAGTTTCGTTAAATTAAATTTAACGGTCCGTGCCCGGGCAGGCGGCCGGACAAGTGTGAACAGGTAAAGGCGGTGCAGTGCCAGTGCGGCATTGCGCCGACAGACCTTTGGTGTTCTCATAAAAGAATCATTGGTAGCAGTTGTTAGTTAGTTGCACATTTTTAATTAATGAGCTAGAAGTTTTTTAAAGTCAAAAGTTGAATGGTTTTTAAGTTTTTAAAGTAAGTGTGCCAAGTGGCACACTTACCAATGCAAACTAACTCTCTCTCACTCTCACTCTCACCCTCTCTCTCTTCCTAGCGCCCCCTCTCCCTAATGGCTATTTAGGAGCCCCCCCTCCCCCATTTTCAGGGCTGGCAGTGCACCTACCCCCCCTAATGTGAGCATGCTCTACGCGGTGGAGCCCTCCATTGAAGCTTGAGAGCAGCCCCTTGTGACATATGTGGTAGCCTTGTGCTCCCATTGTCAAGAACAAGGGATCTCACAGTCATAGACACCTTCTGGTGAAGTTTCATCGCGAGAAGCTGCCGTAGACGCTCTCTTAGCAGAGTGCGGCTGCTGTAATTCTCTGTTTTCAGCCCCTAATCACCTCGATTAGGGCTGTTTTCAGCAAATCAGCCATAGAAATTCTCTTCTCTTTCCTTATCCTAAGTCTACACCGAGTTTGGCGCGATTCCATCGCGAAGAAGACCTCTGTTTCGGCGTAGGGGTGTGCACAGGTAAGAATTTCAGGTTATGTACAGAAAATTACAGCAAGCATGTGCGTGTGCATTTTGCTTGTTTTCTCTTTTGTGTTCGATGCATGAATGAATGAGCATGAAGGCAATACATAACGGAAGATGGACTCTCCTCTGTGAGAGCTTCCGATGAGCTGTTTTGGAAGATAGACTCTCTTTTCGAGAGCTTCCAACCAATCTCGCAGAAGATGGGAAATCCCCTAAGCAGAAAGAAAGTGGAAACACTTTCTCAGTCAGTAGTCAGAACAGAACAGAAGAAAGAATAGAGGACGGGTGTATGCCCCGTTCCTGTGCTTGTAAAGATTCTCCCTTAGTAATAAAGATATTCTCTTTATGGGGGGGGACCAGCCCATCTTCTGGTCCCCAATGAAGTGTCAAGTTTTCTCGCTCCCTCTAATTCTCTTGAGTATTTGAAGTGCAATTAAATGTCAGTTTACGCTTCCGTATTTTTGTGACACGGAGCCTTAAGGGGCCTCTTTCTCAGTGATGAGTTCCAGGCCATGCCGGAGTCTACATCAACAGTAGGATTGAAATGCCGAGAATGGGCCGACGACGCCGCTTGGTGGGAGGAGGTGAAGACTCTTGACGCCATGGTCAAGCCTATTCTACACCTACTTCGAGTGGTGGATGGCTTGCAGCCATGCATTGGCAAAGTCTACGAAGCCATGGATCGGATGATAGAGGCACTTGAGAAGCTTGTGCCTGACCCTGTTCAGTATGCGGAGATTCATGGCTTGTGTGAGTCGAGGTGGAATGGATACTACTCTCCACTTCATGCGGCAGCTTATGTGCTTGACCCTGAGTTTCAAGGAAGGCGTCAAGAGACCGACAAGGAGGTGAGCAAAGGATGGCGGCTTGCATTGGAGCGCCTTGAGCCTAGCAGTGACATTAGGCGCAAGATTAGAGACGAGCTACTCAACTACAGGCAAAAGAAGGGCTCCTATGGATGTGTAGATGCACAGCTTGATCGCAACAAGATTGGCTCGATTTTGTGGTGGGAGGACTATGGAGGAGATGGCCCACATTTGCAGCGCTTGGCTGTTCGTGTCCTTAGCCAAGCATGTACCACTAGTTGCTTGGAGCAACTATGGAGTGTGTACAGCCACATTGCCTCTAAGAAGAGGAATCGCCTTGGCGTTCAGAGGGCCAATGATTTGGCGTTTGTGAGCGCTAACTTGCGCATGCTTGCCAAGAGCATCACACACAAGGCAGATCCTTTCACTGAGTGGGAGATGACACAAGAGAATCCATCTATGACCGATACTCTTTTGGAGGAGCTAGAGGAGGATTTCGAGCCTCAATGCGAGCCTCCCGAGCCGGAGCCCTCATACGTTGCTGACGACCTCGACTACGACGACGATGTGGAGATTCAGCAAGCGAGCACTTCTTGAGTTTGATGATCATTGATCACTCGACTCTCGAGTCTAGACTCTTGAGTCTACGACTCTACCTACTACATAGCCCTTTGTACTTTTTGTTATCCTTGAGGCCTCAGGCTTGTCCTAAGTCCTTTAGGCTTTTTGACTCTTGAGCCCTTGTGGCATGCACTTCTCATTTTGTATCCATCGATCATCGATGTTTTATTAGCACATTTCAGCCTATATGACTCGTGTTCTTTGGTCTATTTAGTGTAAATTTATGGTCAAAGTGATGCTCTATGTGTGTGGAATGTGTGTAGGTCAAAAAATGCCAAAAAAACTCTCTTTTTTTTTTTGCCGTTCCGACCCCCGTCCCCGTTTCCTGACTTTTGCCGTCCCGACCCCGTTCCCGACCCCGACCCGCCGTCCCATGTAACTATGCTTTCTCCAGTTGATCAGTGCGCTAGATGCACAACAAAAGGTCTCAAGAGCCTGCTCATACCTGTGAAGGTTGGTCCTGAGTCCCATGTATAAGGCTCTCTAGAAGTGGTTGGATCCTCAAACTCAGAGCCTTGGCAAGAATTTTGTAGACTGAGTTGAGGATGGTGATGGGGCGCCACTGTCAAATCTCATCCAAGGAGCCACCCTCCTTGAGAATGAGGTAGATCAGACCCTCACTCATGCTGTCAGGCATCTCTCCTGTGTGCAAGATGTACTGAAAAGCACTACAAAGATCTGGGCCAAGCCCATCCCAGTACTCCATGAAAAAACTGGGAGTCAAGCCATCCTCCCCTGGACAGCTACCACGGGGGAGTGCACCAAGAGCCGTGTGCAACTCCTCAAGCTGAAGTGGTAGCTCCAGCCTCTGACGCATCTCCTAAATCACAAGGCAAGGCATCTGTGCCCACACCTGCTCCCTACATGTATCCTGACGCTCCGACTAAGGCTCTCCAGACAGTAACTCACGGTAAAAGTCAGTAGCAACTGCACGCATGTCCTCTGGCTCAGAAGCAACCGACCCGTCAGGCCTCCTCAACTAACTGACCTTCGCATGTGTATGCCGAGGTCCCACTGCCTCGAAGAAAGCACCAGTCACTCTGTCACCCACCTGTGTCCACTGAGATGCCTCTTGATGGAAAGCAAACTCATAGTGCCGCTCCTTTGTGCTAACAAGCTCCTAGCAAGCCTGCTGTAACTGCTCCTCCAACAAGGGACTGTCTGGATGCTGCTCTTGCATCCTCTGTAAGGAAGCAACGCCCCATCTGAGACGCTGCTCCTCCTCTCTCATTGCAGCCAGGCGAGCCAAAGACTCCTGAAGAAAGAAACGACTAATCTAAGCAAGTCCTGAGGCCACTCTGTCAGCAGGAGAATCCTGCATGTCCAAGCTCTCTGTCTAGAGAGCCTCTACTCGCTCTCTGAGTGCAAAGTCCAGCAAGACCCTCTGAGGGATGCGAAGCATTGTGCTCCCCCTCCTCTGCCTATCTGCCACTATGAGGATCACTAGTGCATGGTTCGAGAAGGAGGTCCCTGCCAGAATGCCAATTGTCCCACCCAAGTCACAGAAATAGTCACTAGTGTAGAAGTGATCTATCCGCGATAGATTCACTCCTCCCACTCTGCGGTCCGAATGAGAGAAGGCCAGGCTGTCTGAGGGCCTCACAAAGCTAGAGTGCTACCACAGATCCGAAACCCTTAAGAGTCATACAAAACCTCTCCCAAGCTGCCAGCTCAACTCCATGCATAGTAGCATGGCTACCACCAATCCTGTCAGAAGGGTCCTCCAACATGTTGAAGTCACCCCCTATGCACCACTACTCTGCCTGCGGTAGAGACTCAACAATCTGTGACCAAAACTCTGCACGTGCACTCGCCACATTGGACACATATATGTTCAGGAAGCCCACAAGGCAACCCTGAACCTGCATAGTGATCCAATGAGCCCTGGATAGCACAATAATCCCTCTGCCCAGAATGGCCTGCTGCAAAGAATCCGCAATAGTCATACATACCCCACCCTGGATGCCTCCAGGTCCAAAAGCAGCTAACCAAAAAGTATCATATCGTCCACGCAAGAGCTGACCACATCGTCTAATGCGGCTCTCACAAAGATGATGCTCTTGTAGCATAAGGCGATCAATCTCTCCTCCCACAAGGCAACACTGAAGCTCCTGACGCAATCGACCCCTCTGACGTTGAAACTGGGGCCCACCTAAGTCCTGCACGTTCCATGAGACGATCCTCATGGGGAGCGAGAGAGAACAGATGCTGCCCGCAGCAGCTGAACGTGCTATCTTCGAGGCTGGCTTGGATGGGGAGTAATCCGCATCCGAGCGTCCTCTAGATAGGCGTGACTGTAGAGAGTGCCTGGCCCAAGCCCCAGTAGACCGAGCCGTACGTAAAGCAACCTCCTCTGTCCAGGAGTCCTCATGAATGTGTACATAGCATGGCGAGCACTGCGTATCAACAAAGAAATGAACCACGATGTGTCTACATCCTGCTGCATCTGGAGAGGTCAGAGCAAACTTGGCCAATGGCCACAGAGTCTAAAGCATGTTTGTAAGTCCTACGTCTCCCATGTGGTGAGAGAACTCTAGGGCCTATGTATGGAGCCACTCCAACACTGAGTCGAGAGTCCACTCAGTCTGGTCCCTGCCGCAAAGGGGAAAAGAGAAGCCAACCACCGAGTCCAAGGCCTCTATCCCCCTAGTTGCAAGGAACAGAACATGAACCCTGAAGCACGCTGCCTCAAGGTCTGATGAGGAGTCGCCGAGAAAGCGTGTAAAGTCGTAGGCAAAGAAGTCCCATCGGAGCCGAATGTCGAAGCTCATCAAAACACGAGGGATTGCTGCAAAGGGAGACGTCTGTACCTGTAGAGGGGGTCGTAAGAAAGGCTGTCCCTCTCTTGCCAAGCGACTCGTGGCAAAGGCACTACCAAGAGGTCTCCTAGCAGCCAGAGATGGCCCTGTCCCCTAGGTCGACGCTGGAACTGGAGCGGGAAGGGGGGGTGTAGGAGCAGGCGGAGAAGGGGGGGGAGATAGGGGAGAAGAGGGGCGGGGGGGACCGACAAAGGTAGAGGGGCGAGGGGGAGAGGCGGCGGGAGCAGGAGGCGGGGGGGAGGCTAATGAGGAGCGGGGGAACTCGGAGGGAGGGGGGGCTGTTGAGGTGAAGCTGAGGTGGGGGCTGGAGCAAGGACCTCGTCCTGCTCAAGAGGACCGAATCGGTTCCCCGTGGAAACCCACTGTTGTTGGGCAGGCGCCTGAGTACCACTCTGAGTGCCAGGCTGTTGTTGTGGCCCCTGCCGTCGTTGACCACGAACCTGCTGTCATCTCTCCTCCGTTGGATGTTAGGTGCAGCGGAATGAATGTTGTATTTTCTCAAGATTAGTGATCTTTATTTGCCCAAGGTTTCTTTTAGTTCTTAGGGAAAGAGAGAGCTTTCCGTCTCATGGAGAGTGCCATGATCACGAACAAAGTGAGTGGATATTGTGCGTGCAAGTGAGTGAGACTGAGAGAAGGAGAGAGAAGAGATACGACACCCGAGAGGTTGTAAAACCCTCCTCCGAAGGCCCCACTCTCGTCGGCGAGAGTGGTCTACTTTGATTGCACAAAGGTGTACAATGCGAATGCAATGGACTGATGCAATGGGACTATGCCAACGACGACGATGGCGATGACGACGACGACTTGATGGCTGAAATCTGGGATCTTCTAATCGCTGAATTCGGGGACTGTTTCGGTGGCTGAAAATGATTGTTTTGGCTGCGTTTTTATGGCTGAAAATGAGGGATCATCTGCAACCAACATGGGGGGAATCTACTACGGTGTCATAGGCTGGAATCTGTGTATCTGCTGTTGATGAAGGCTGAAAACAAAAACGCTGTCCTGCTGCAAAAACGCTAGCAAATCTGCTGAGGTTCTGCTGTCCTTCCCTAGCGTTAGTGACTGCTGATGAAAACGCTGAATAGGCTGAGGTTCTGCTGGTTGGGAAACGCTGCAGATCTGATGCTATGTGGCTGGAATTTACTAACGCTAGGCTGTCCCCTTTCTTGCCAAAACGCTGGTGCTGTAGAGGCACAAAAACGCTAAGGCTGAGGTGGTTTGGTCGTGGGAACACACCGAGGATGGGGCTGATCGGCAAGGGGATTATCGCCAGAAGAGGGAAGCTTCAAGGCGATGGTTCTGCTGGGAATCCCCGCGAAGGAGGAGGTCCAAAAACGCTGGGGGGTTCTGGGGGGTACTGCTGAGAAGTTGCTTGTTGAGCGGGAAGCTCCTGCTGCCTCTTCTGCCAGAAAGTGTGAACTTTGGTTTGCTTATATATTAACTTAGCAAAATTGCCCTACCTACTTTTGTAGGAAAGTCACTTAAAAATAATAAGTGAAAATCCCAATAAATAGGAAAATAGGCTAAATGCACTCGAAAATTCCCCTAACTGATGCTAATGGATCTGATGGGAATTCCGATGATCATGCTGTGTGCAACCGGAGGATATGCATCTATGCTAAGTGACTGGGCATGCACGGTCTACGAATAGACTCACAAAAGTGCCAGATTACTGCTAATCTAGACTTGACTAAACCCTGCTATGGTGTAGCTTGTCCACGGACACATAGGATTGGGATGTGTCACGTGACATCCCCTCCTTTTCAAAGTGAGGTACTGTTACCGAACTGTATGGCGTCGAGGGAGATCGCCAACAGCATCCGGAATCCTGGAAGGGACTCTTTGCCGACCCACTCTAATGTGTGGGTCGAGCGGTACTTGAACTTCATAAAGGTCTGCAACGCTTGCTTCTTTGGGCCGCGCCCAAAGCGACACAAAGTCTTCAAAATCTCCTTTCTTGCTTCAACTTCGTCTAGAGTCCTGCTTCTTCCGTCTTCAAGAATCTCCATGGCTGAGAATTCCTGAAACCATCTCCAACACAAAACCATGAACATACCCATTCCATGTAAAGTGAAGGAAAACAATCTTGTCTTCCCTAAAGACTGTGTATGCAATGTAGATGAACATAGAGACGGAGTGACAAACCGTTCATCAAACACATGCAAACAATGCAATCAAATCTTTTCTGTTTGATCGAAATCAATCAACTGTGGCAATTCACAATGGAAATGCCCATGCTTGGTGCTCATACAATCATGTGATCTTTCGGAAACTGTGTCATGCCAAGGAAGAGACATGGAATGTGACTTCCTTACATACAAACTTTTCAGCTTTTCGTGCTCATCCATGAGAGAAACGTGCTCAACATACAGTATGTCATGCCTAGTAAAAGGGATCACATAACGATGCTGACTAAAATACACGAAACCCTCACGAAGGAAACACTCGAACAATGCGTGCGTATCAATCATGCGAACACATAATACTTCCTGTGATGGTTCTTTGGACCAAGGCTCGAGAGCCAAGATCGGTTCTTCGGGATCTAACAAATCTTCTTGTGGGGGATCTGTGGACCTCGACTCGAAAGCCAAGATCGATTCTTGGTGATTGATCGAATCTACAACAAGGTTAGCTTCGCTAGAAAAAGCATCCACTAACACATCATCCTTGTGAACAATCACATCATCTTCATGCAACTCATCATGGTTGTGAGAAATCACATCTTGATCATGCAAATCATCATGCTCGTGAGAAATCACATCTTGATCATGCAAATCATCATGCTTGTCAATATCATTCAAATCATCATGCTTATCTTTGTCATCCAAATCATCATGCAAGTCATTGTCAATCAAATCATCATCATGCTTTACTCAATCATGCAAATCCTGTGTATAATGCTTTGGAGAAGTAGAGACTCAGAGAGTCTCCTTTTCCTGATCTTGTGCGAATTGCGCCTGCACAATAGAAAAGAGTCACAAGAACTCTTTCATGTGTTGGTCGCTCTTTTCTTTTTGTGCTTTGATCTTGCGATCAAAATCTGCTTGTCTTGCTTTGCTCTCGCGCGCTATGGCTGCCATTCTTTCTTGGTACTTACGTTCGATGGCTGCCATGTCTTCTTCGTAGGCTTTTCTGTCTGCTTCTCTTTCTTGTTCCAACTCCTCCATAGGAGTTAGTGCAATCTTTGTCGTAGATGAAAAAGGGGGAGGATCGGAAAAACCTCCTGGTGGGGAAAATTCTTCTTCGCCTCTCTCATGCTCATCACCTCCAAGCGAAGTATCCATTCCGCTTCGAGTGATGACCATTCTGCAATCGTGGGTTCTTGTGGGTTCTTGTGTTCTTAAGTCCACGAGGAACTTGGGTTCTTAAGTTCACAAGGAACTTGGGTCTTGAGGGTCCATGTTCTTCGGTTCTTGGGTTCTTGAGGTTCTTGAGGTTTTCTTTCGCTTGCAAATCGCGTTGGAGAAGGATCTTCTCTTCACCCGAGTTCTACTCCTTTCTCCGGGCGCACCCCTTGGCGGCCTTGCGCTCACACCAAGGTTGCTTTTTCCCACCTCACGTCGATTGGCCGGCCGCTAAGTGCACGGTCCGCTCTCAATGAGTGAAAAGAGACACAAGGGGAGGCTGGACAAGCCCTTCTTTCTTGGGATTCCTATCACTCTTCAACAAAACACGATTAGGAATCGCCACGCCCAAGTAAACTAGGGTTCGTGCGATCGCAACAAGCCAAAAAAAATATTGTGCTTCTTGTGGTTCTTTCCTTGAGTAATGCAGAACACTTCCAAAGCTCTGATACCAATGTTAGGTGCAACAGAATGAATGTTGTATTTTCTCAAGATTAGTGATCTTTATTTGCTCAAGGTTTCTTTTAGTTCTTAGGGAAAGAGAGAGCTTTCCGTCTTATGGAGAGTGCTATGATCACGAACAAAGTGAGTGGATATTGTGCGTGCAAGTGAGTGAGACTGAGAGAAGGAGAGAGAAGAGATACGACACCCGAGAGGTTGTAAAACCCTCCTCCGAAGGCCCCACTCTCGTCGGCGAGAGTGGTCTACTTTGATTGCACAAAGGTGTACAATGCGAATGCAATGGACTGATGCAATGGGACTATGCCGACGACGACGACGGCGATGACGACGACGACTTGATGGCTGAAATCTGGGATCTTCTAATCGCTGAATTCGGGGACTGTTTCGGTGGCTGAAAATGACTGTTTTGGCTGCGTTTTTATGGCTGAAAATGAGGGATCATCTGCAACCAACATGGGGGGAATCTGCTACGGTGTCATAGGCTGGAATCTCTGTGTATCTGCTGTTGATGAAGGCTGAAAACAAAAACGCTGTCCTGCTGCAAAAACGCTAGCAAATCTGCTGAGGTTCTGCTGTCCTTCCCTAGCGTTAGTGACTGCTGATGAAAACGCTGAATAGGCTGAGGTTCTGCTGGTTGGGAAACGCTGCAGATCTGATGCTATGTGGCTGGAATTTACTAACGCTAGGCTGTCCCCTTTCTTGCCAAAACGCTGGTGCTGTAGAGGCACAAAAACGCTAAGGCTGAGGTGGTTTGGTCGCGGGAACACACCGAGGATGAGGCTGATCGGCAAGGGGATTATCGCCAGCAGAGGGAAGCTTCAAGGCGATGGTTCTGCTGGGAATCCCCGCGAAGAAGGAGGCCCAAAAACGCTGGGGGGTTCTGAGGGGTACTGCTGAGAAGTTGCTTGTTGAGCGGGAAGCTCCTGCTGCCTCTTCTGCCAGAAAGTGTGAACTTTGGTTTGCTTATATATTAACTTAGCAAAATTGCCCTACCTACTTTTGTAGGAAAGTCACTTAAAAATAATAAGTGAAAATCCCAATAAATAGGAAAATAGGCTAAATGCACTGGAAAATTCCCCTAACTGATGCTAATGGATTCTGATGGGAATTCCGATGATCATGCTATGCGCAACCGGAGGATATGCATCTATGCTAAGTGACTGGGCATGCACAGTCTATGAATAGACTCACAAAAGTGCCAGATCACTATTAATCTAGACTTGATTGAACCCTGCTGTGGTGTAGCTTGTCCACGGACACATAGGGTTGGGATGTGTCACGTGACACTGGAGCCCCAAGCTCGGAGGGTGGCTCTGCCTGTGTGCTTTGTGTCTCTGCATGTGGCTGCTGACCAGCCCTAGCAGGCTGGGGCTGAGTCTATGGTGTAGGTCGAGGCCTCCTCCGTGGACAGGCCTTCGCAAGACGGCCCATCTGTCGACAAATGAAGCACTAGTTCGGGAGGCCCGAATACTCCACGCTCTGTCTAAACCAACCCCCACTCACCCGAGAAAGGAGAATGACCTTCGGGAAAGTGTGAGTGTCCCTAACCAGAACGCGAACTGAGGGAATGTCAGCCGCCTTGGCAGCTATTGATGCTGCCGTGCAAGGTGTCTCCAAGACAGTCCCAATCGCTGAGCCTATCCTGGACAAAAGTGGTAGGTACTCCATCCGCAAACTAGGAAAGCAGACGGAGATGGGAATGTCTGCCTCCTCTACCAAAACACTGAAGCAGGGCCAAAACCATGTCTCCACTGTCGAAAGTGGGCTCGAACTGCTTGGATGGTCAAGGGGCTCATGGCGATGACCTTGGACGCCGTCTCGAAGGTCTCAAACTCGATCTGATAGTAGCCTCATCCGAGGATCTGAACGTCCAAAATCTTGCCCACCTTTGCGAGAAGGCGGGCCAGGAGAAGGTCACGCAACTCTCCTCTGCTAGATTTTTGGTGCCGAGAATCTTGCAGATGACAGAAGTCACCTGGAGGCGCTCCACCTTTGCAGCGAGGCTCGCTTGCTCTGTCGGTGAACGAGCAAGTTTGATGGTGGGCTCTGCAGGGTCGGGCGAGGGAGCTTCCTGAGAGTCCCTTTGAGGTGGAGCATGAGCCCCCATCAGTGTCTATTGCCGTGAAGAAAGGGCGAAGAGTCGACGACTAAAGGTGGCCTTCTGCGATCGAATACGTCGAGTGAGCTGACGACTTTAACCGAACAGAAAACAAGGGTGGAGGAGAGAATGTCGATGCGGAGAGGGTGGGATTGCGAGGCGGGGTTGGCGGGCTGAGCACGGCGAAGGAAGGGGGGGGGGGGGGGAGGGGGGGGGGGCTAAAACGTGGCGAGCGAAGGGCTACGGTGCAGACGGGCGGGCTGGCTGGCTGTGCGAGCTGGCAGTGTATTGCAGGCGACGGCCGGCAGTGTGACGGGCGGGCTAGCAATGTGGCTGGCAGGCAGGCTATGTGACGGGCGGACTGGTAGTGTGGCGGGCGGGCAGGCTAGGACTATTGACGGCAACGCGTGGGTGGGGAGGGGGCAGCGCAGGCGTAGGATAAGGGGGAGGCGGAAGCTGCAAGGCTGGGGAGGATAGGCGATGGCGAGGGAGGAACGCGGGCGAGGCGCGAGCAGCAGCCGACAAAGGGCTCATTCTGCGAGGCTAAGTGCTGAAAACTGAAAACACTTAGGATCTGGGGTTGATCTGACGCCGATAACTGCAAAACGCTAGGTAGAGTCTGCTACTGAAAACGCCTAGAGATCTTAGCCAAAACGCCAAGGCTGATCTGGTATCTGCTGAAGAAAACGCTATGCTGATCTGCAACCAAAAACGCTAACTGCTATCTGTTGGTTGAAAAACGCTAGCCCTCCTGCCGGTCTTGCTGAGAAGGTGCATTGTAAGTTGGTGGAACTTCTATTGCCTCTTCTACCAGAAAGTGCTAGCGCTAGGTTTCTTATATATTAACTTAGCAGAATTGCCCTACCCAATTTCCCAACAAAGTTACTTATTAATGGATAAAATAGGAAAAATGGGTTTCTGTGCACTGTAAAATGCTCATGATGGGTACTGATTGTCATGTTGATGATCATGTTGTGTCCAACCAGAGGATATGCAACTACTCTAAGTGCCTGGACATGCACCGCCTACGCACAAGCACACAGAGGTGCGAGAACACTTCCTAAGCTGAACTAAACCATGGACCTGAAGTAGCTTGTCCCCATGCACATAGGGTTAGATGTGCACGTGACACCGTGTTTGAGACTTCTCAAGAGTCTCGCGAACCTTGGCAAAAGCAGTATCCAAATCTCTCGTGTACAGGTCCGCTTCAAAAATCTTGTCTTCAGTGCTTAGAAATCGAGGAACCTTCTTAGCACCCTCGATTACTTCAAATGGCACCTTCCTTGTCGATGAATGAACCGTGTTGTAGGCAAATTCCACAAAGGCAAATACTTTTCCCATTGACTCTTCCGATACAAAATGTAAGACTTCAATAAATCCAAAGCCATTGAATTGGCTATCTCAAATTGCCCATCTGTTTGTGGGTGGAACGAAGATGAGAATTACAACCGCGTGCCAATGTTCTCCCAAATTGCCCTCCAAAACAAACTGTCCAAGACTATGGACTCAAGCATACCATGTAACTATAACCGAAAAATCTGTGAGACGAATAGTCTCAAGTCACGTGCACATCTAACCCTATGTGCATGTGGACAAGCTACTTCATGACAAGGGTTTAGTCAGCCTAGCTTAGGAAGTGTTATGGCACCTTTGTGAGTCTGTTCGCAGACCGTGCATGTCCAGACACTAAGAGCAGATGCATATCCTCTGGTTGCACACAGCATGATCATCAGCATTACATCAGATTCCATCAAGAGCATTCTACAGTGCAGAAAACCTATTTTCCCTATTTTAGCCATTTTTCACTTATTATTATTAAGTGACTTTTGTTGGGAAACTGGGTAGGGCAATTTACCCAAGCCAGTACATAAGAAAAGCTAGCGCTAGTGTTTTCTGGCAGAAGAGACAGGAGACCACAGTCGAAGTGCACCTTCTCAGCAAGACCGGCAAGAAGACTCGGCCTTTTTAGCCATCAAAGACCAGCTAGCATTTTTCGTCTACAGCAGAAGGAGCCTAGTGTTTTCAACAATTGCAGACCAACTTGGTGACAGCAGTTCCATTAGCGTTTTTGCATCAGATACAAATTCAGCCCTAGCGTTTTTGCATCAGAATTTCAGCCTAGCGTTTTTGCATTTTCCGGTGTCATCGCAGATCTCACCTTCCCGCAGCAGATCCTTGCCGCACGGTCAGATCAGCCAACGTTTGAAGATTCAGCCCAGAAAACGCAGATTTCAGCATCTGCGTTTTCAGCGCGTCGTCGTCGCATCGTCGTCGTCGCCGTCGTCCCCAACATAGAGTCAAAATTCAGTAGATAAAAGATTTGCAGATTTCAGCCATTAGTGTTTTCAGATTTCAGCCCATCTTGTCGTCGTCCTCCTCATCGTCGTTGACATCGTCGACAAGTCCATTGATTTGTAGAGATTTGTGCAATCAATAGTAGACCGCTCTCGCCATAGAGAGTGGGGCCTTCGGAGGAGGGTTTGACAACATTCTGGTGTCGTATTCTTCTCTCTCTATCTCTCAGTCTCAGCACCTTCATTCACAGTGTTTGCCACTTGTTTTGTGATCATTTGCACTCTCTCACTAAAGGAACGGAAGGCTCTCCCTTCCGTAACTAAAAGGAACCCTTGAGCATAGTTCGGAGCACTCATCTTAAGCAAAGTTCAACATTCACATCTGCTGCACCTTACATCTCACCAAATGGTCAGGCTTAACTGTCTTCTTTACCAAAATGAAGTCAATCTGCTTGCTAGATATGTCAATGACTGTCCACCAAATGCCATCATGCCCACTTTGGGCCTTGGGAAGATCAAAAATGAAATTCATAGCAATGTTTGCCCAGTGGCGGGAGGGTATGGGTAAAGGGTGTAGAAGTCCTCATGCCTTATGCCTGTCAAACTTGACCTTTTGGCAAACTAAGCAACTGCGAACAAACTCGTCCACATCCTTTTTGAGTCTCAGCCCCAGTAAAAGTAGCACTCAACAGCGACTTCGTGACACCAGAGAGCTCGCTGTTGCTGTTCCCCCCTCGCTACGCCATCGCGTTCCCCCCCCCCGCCCGGGCGCTGCCCGCCAGCCCTCGCTGTCCCCCCCGCTGCCCTGCCTATCCTCGCGCCTCCCCTACTCGTCCGCGCGCTGCCCCCCCTGCTGCAGCCGTTTGCACCACCATCCCCTCCCCCCCTTCGCCCCCGCCCGCTGCTGCCAGCGCTCCCGCCATTGCCGCCCCCGCACACCCCCCCCCCGCCCGCCTGCTTTCTTTCTTCCCGATAGCTTCCTACAATTCGGCTCCTACAGCATTGAGTTTTATTTTTTTCTTTTTTTCTTCTTTTGGGAGTGCTCTGCGCGCCCAGTTGCAGAATCCTCCCGTCGCCCTTTTCTTACGCCACAACAGTAGACACAGATGGAGGCTCCAGCTTCGCCACAGAGGGACTCGCCCGAAGCCCCCTCGCCCGACCCCGCTGAGCCCACCAATCGACTTGCTCTTTCGCCGACAGAGCAAGCGAGCCTAGCCGCAGAGGTAGAGCGATTGCAGGCGACTTCGGTCATCTACAAGATTCTCAGTACCCGTCCTAGAAGAGGAGAGCTGCGTGACCTTCTCCAGGCCCGCCTTATCGCAGAGGTGGGCAAGATCTTGGACGTATAGATTCTCGGACGGGGTTACTATCAGATCGAGTTTGAGACCTCCAAGATGGCATCCAAGGTCATCGCCATGAGTCCACTGACCATCCGAGCAACACGTACCCACTTTCGACAATGGAGACATGGTTTTGACCCTGCTTCGGATGTTCTAGTAGAGGAGGCAGACATCCCCATCTCAGTCTGCTTTCCGGGTTTGTGGAGGGAGTACTTACCACTTCTATCCAGGATCGGCTCAGCCATTGGGACTGTCCTGGAGACGCCTCGTACGGCAGCATCAGTAGCTGCCAAGCGGCTAGCATTCCCTCAGTTCGAGTTTGGTCAGAGACACTCACACGCTCCCGAAGGTTATTCTTTTGCCTCGAGTGAGTGGGGGTTGGTTTAGACAGAGTGTGGAGTATTCGGGCCTCCCGAACCAGTGCTTCATTTGTCGAAAGATGGGCCATCTAGCGAAGGCCTGTCCACGGAGGAGGCCTCGACCTACACCACAGCCTCAGCCCCAGCCTGCCAGGGCTGGCCCGCAGCCACAGACTGAGACACAGCGCCCACATGCAGAGCCACCCTCCGAGCCTGGGGCTCCAGCGGAGGAGGGATGGTAGCAGGCCCGTGGTAGATGACCACAAGGGCCACATCGTCAACCTGGCACTCAGAGTGGCCCTCAGGCGTCTACTCAGCAGTAGTGGGTTCCCACGGGGAACCGCTTTGGTCCTCTTGAGCAGGAGGAGGTCTTGCTCCAGCCCCCACCCCAGCTTCACCCTCGACAGCCTCTCCCCCCCCCAGAGTTCCCCCCTCTTCCTCATCCTCCCCCTTGCCTTCTGCTCTCGCCGCCTCTTCACCTCGCCCCTCTACCTCTGTCGCCCCCTCCCGCCCCTCTTCTCCACCGCTTCCCCAGCTCCTTCTCCCCCCCCTCCTACTCCAGTTCCACAGTCGACCCAGGGGGCAAGGCCTTCTCCGGCGGCTAGGAGATCTCTTGGCAGCGCCTTTGCCACGAGTCGCCTAGCGAGAGAGGGTCAGCCTTTCTTACAGCCCCCTCTGCAGGTACAGACATCTTCCCTTGCAGCTATCCCTCGTGGTCTGACGAGCATTGACATCCGGCGGTGCTGGGACTTCTTCGACTACGGCTTCACTCATTTTCTCGGCGATCCCTCAGCAGACCATGAGGCAGCCTGCTTCAGGGTCCATGCTCTGTTCCTAGTTGCTAGGGGGACAAAGGCCTTGGATTCAGCAGTTGGTTTCTCCTTCCCCCTTTGCGGCAGGGCCCAGACAGAGTGGACTCTCGACTCAGTGTTGGGATGGTTGCATACACAGGTCCTAGAGTTCTCTCACCACATGGGAGAACTAGGAGTTACACACATGCTACAGACTTTGTGGCCATTGGCCAAGTTTGCGGTGACACCCCCAGACTCAGCAGGATGTAGGCACATTGTGGTTTACTTCTTTGCTGATACACAGTGTTTGCCATGCTATGTATACATTCATGAGGACTCTTGGACAGAGGAGGTTGCTTTACGCACGGCTCACTCTGCTTGGGCTTGGGCTAGGCACTCATTGCAGTCACGCCTATCTAGAGGACGCTCGGATGCGGATTACTCCCCATCCAAGCCAGCCTCGAAGATAGCCCGTCTAGCTGCTGCGGCAGCATCTGTTCTCTCTCGCTCCCCATGAGGATCGTCTCATAGAATGTGCAGGGACTAGGTGGACCCCAGTTTCAGCGTCAGCGGGGCCGATTGCGTCAGGAGCTTCAATGTTGCCTTGTGGGAGGAGAGATTGATCTCCTTATGCTTCAGGATCTGTGCATGGAGTCGAGTTGGCAGCTTGGGAGAGGTTTTGTATGACTCTGAGGGTCTCGGATACATGGCAGCACTCTGGTTTTGTGAGGCCCCCAGACAGTCTTGCCTTCTCTCGATCGGACCGCAGAGTGGGAGGAGTGAATCTATCGCGGATAGATCGCTTCTACACTAGTGACCACTTCAGTGACTTGGGAGGGTCAGTGGGCATCCTGGCAGGGACCTCCTTCTCGGACCATGCACCAGTGATCCTCACAATGGCAGACAGGCAGAGGAGTGGGAGCACGATGCTTCTTCGCATACCAGAGAGGATCTTGTTGGGCTCAGCACTCAAGAGAGAGGGTAGAGGCTCTCTGGACACAAGGCATGGACAGGCAGGATTCTCCTGCTGACAAAGTGGCCTCAGGCCTAGCTCAGATTAGCCATTTTTTTCTTCAGGAGTCTCTGGCTCGTCGGGCTGCAGCGAGAGAGGCGGAGTAGCGTCTCAGACGGGGCATTGCTTCATTACAGAGGATGCAGGAGCAGCATCAAGACAGTCCTTGGTTGGAGGAGCAGTTACAACAGGCTCGACAGGAGCTTGCTAGCACAGAGGAGAGGCGACATGAGTTTGCTTTCCACCGACAGGCATCTCAGTGGACTCAGGTGGGCGACAGAGTGATTGGTGCTTTCTTTGAGACAGTGGGACCTCGGCACTCGCATGCCAAGATCAGTCAGTTGAGAAGGCCCGACGGGTCAGTTGTTTGTGAGCCCGAGGATATGCGTGCAGTTGCTACTGACTTCTATCGTGAGTTACTATGCGTGCAGTTGCTACTGACTTCTATGCGTGCAGTTGCTACTGACTTCTGTCTGCAGAGCCCCAGTCAGAGCGGCAAGATGCATGCAGGGAGCAAGTTTGGGCACAGATGCCTTGTCTTGTGACTAAGGAGATGCGTCAGAGGCTAGAGATGCCACTTCAGCTTGAGGAGCTGCACACGGCTCTTAGGGCCCTCCCCTGTGGTAGCTGTCCAGGTGAGGATGGGTTGACTCGCAGCTTTTTCTTGGAGTACTGGGACCTGCTTGGCCCAGATCTCTGTAGTGCTTTTCAGTACATTTTGCACACAGGAGTGATGCCTGACAGCATGAGTGAGGGCATGATCTACCTCATTCCCAAGGAGGGTGGCTCCTTGGATGAGATTCGACAGTGGCGACCCATCAACCATCCTCAACTCAGCCTACAAAATTCTTGCCAAGGCTCTGAGTTTGAGAATTCAGCCACTTTTAGAGAGCCTTATACATGGGACCCAGACAGGTTGCTGTATCCTTGACAACATCTTTACTTTTTGGGAGGCTTCTGTCCTAGCACGGCTCCGTGGTGAGGACCTCGTGATTCTTCTTCTCGATTTTGAGAAGGCATACGACAGAGTTAACTGGGACTTTCTAGAGGGAACTCTACGCAGGATGGGCTTCTCAGATGCTTGGATCAGAGGGGTGTCAGCCTTGTACAGACAGGCTCACAGTCAGGTACTTTTGGCAGGAGGTAGAGGTGATCGCTTCATGCTTACACGCTCGGTCAGACAGGGCTGTCTGTCGTCTTGCCCCCTTTCTCTTTCTGTTCTATGCGGAGGCGATGAGCAGGTTTTTGGTGTCACAGCAGGTTGGTCTACGGGGCTTAGCACTCCCTATTCGGGGAGAGAAGCTACTGGACGTTGAGTTTGCCGACGACTCAGCCTTGTACTTAGATGGCCAGAAGGCCAACCTTCACAGACGTGAGCAGGCTTTGGAGACCTTCTGTTGTGCATCGGGCGCACTCATCAACTGGAGAAAGACAGTGGATTTCTCGGTTGGTAGTGCTCATGTGCCAAATTGGATGCCAGGAGAGGGTTTCAGGTGGATTCCCCCAGGGACTGCAGTTCGGTACTTGGGTTGTTAGGTTGGTTTGGACTTGCCTCCCGAGCAGCAGATTGCTCCCCTTCTCCTGTCTATCAATAGAAAGTGGTTACATTGGAGCTCATCACGACTTTCTCTGGCTGGCAAAGTAGTAGTTGCCAACCAGGTGTTGTTGGCGACTATGTGGTACATCACTTCTTGCTGGATCTTCTTGAGTTCTTGTATCAGCCAGGTAGAGAGGCTGATCAGGAACTTCCTTTGGTCAGGACGTGACACTCAGATAGCCCGAGCCAAGGTGGCTTGGCAGGTCATCACGCTTCCTTGTTCTCAGGAGGGCTTGGGATCATTGATCCAGCACAGCAGAGCAAAGCCCTTCTTGGGAAGTCCATCATCAGAGGACTTCTTCAAGGTGAGGAGCCCTGGAAGGAGTTCTTGCTACAGCGGCTTCGTGCCAGGGTGCCTCAGTCAAGAGCCCCTTGGCAACCTTCGACCAGATGGATATTTACAGAGATGCGCAGAGTTGGTTTGAGCAGGAGACTGTAGGACCGCTTCGCTGTGAGTTTGCTTCGATCTTGGGAGCTCTTACGGCGTGGCCTGGAGCAGAGACAGCAGACGTGCACGAAGGAGCGCCTACGGCAGCCCCTCGTCTGGAACTCCATGGTTAGCACTCAGAGAGGCCACTTGGTTGGTAGTCGGCCTCATGTTTCCTGGGGTCCCCTGGCAGCAGGTCTAGCGCGCTCTCTAGGTGACTGGCTAGAGTTCACAGGTTTGTCAGAGGAGGTGCAGGGGCTCCAGCTACAGGGCATGAGAGGGTGCAGAGTATGTGTCAGGACATCTCAGAGTCAGTTCCAGCTGAGTGGCTCACGCCTCTCGAGCCAGTAGCACCCCAGTGGACGGGAGCCTTCACATGACTAGAGGTTCTCATCTCAGTCAGGGCCTGCTCAGAGACTCTCCCAGCCCTGTTCTTCGAGCTTCACGGTGGGGGTCGACTACAGCGAGTTGCAGTAGAGGCCCAGCAGGTAGCAGAGTGCTGTTTTCAGAGGATCCGAGTAGTGGGCATTTGTGGGAGGACTTGCGTGATTGACCCTGACCCAACAGCTCTTGAGACTGGACACTGGAGGCTGTGGGCTCGGGAGTGTTGTCCACTGGCACGAGTATAGTGGGATCCTGGTGAGTGGCTATGGAGGGACCCCTTCTCCTCTGCAGACCACCCAGGAGTCCCGTTCTTTCTGTACACTGCTCGACTGGGACGTCATATACTAGCAGCACAGAGAGGCCCGCCCCGCTGCAGCATGTCATTGGCAGGAGGAGGGTCTCACAGTCTAGTTCTTGGCAGCCTTTTGGGAGAGGTTGTGGGACTCCAGACAGCCGAGGCGAGTCACCTTGTTTCAGTGGCTGGTCGCACACGGAGCTACAGCAGTAGGGAGCTGGCTAGTGCATAGTGGTCTCTCGGCCGCATGTGTAGCTAGTGACCATTTGGTGGAGAGTCAGCGTCACTGTCTTTGGGATTGTCCCTCGCCCAAGCAGGTGTGGCTACGAGTTCTTCGACTGGTGCCTCCTCTCTCCACGGCTCGACAGTACACTTGGGGGGCAGCGGCTTGGTCCACCCTCACGGGCCCGGCACTTCAGTTTGAGCTATCTTCCACCAGCAGTATGATAGTGATGCAGGAGGGGCGACCTACACTCCAGCCTGCTACAGAGCTTACACCACAGGAGTGGTGCAATGAGAGAGGAGTGTTGGGAGCTCATCAATGGCCTGACACTTTGGTGGACCTGGCGGGCCCGCTGTTTCCGCATCTTTGAGGCTCGCCTTGTGCCACCAGCAGAGACTGTTCGTGACTTTTGGCTAGAGCTGATCCATACTCTCAAAGGACAGCTTGAGGGACTACAGGGTAGCTCCGACCGCATGCAGCAGCGCCGCGAGGCTTTCCTTCGACTCTGGCACCCTGGGCCTTTCTATACCATGGTCCAGGGGGTGCTCAGATGGCACTACCGTCCACCTGTGTGGCTCTTCCCTCCTCCCATCTCTTGATTTAGCCTCATTGTACATATACTGTTTTTTCATTGGGAGAGTCTCCCCATCATGTTTGTTGTAGCCCTCTCTTGCAGAGGTGGTTGTAGCCCTATGGGCAGTTTTCATTAACTAATAGAAGGATCTTTTTCTCCGAAAAAAAAAAAAAAAAGTAACACTCAACACCCTTTAAGGTAGTATATATGCCGCGGTGGCCCGAAAAAGGTGGACAGTGGCACTCTGTCAAAACCTTTTCTCTCAAAAGCTATGTAGCACACAACATTGTTTTCCGCATCAAATAGCCGTCCTGTATGGATAGCCTGTAACTGTCTCCCCACTCTATATCCGATGAAAGATGTCTGCAAAGTCAGGATCTATGGCATACTGATCTACCATATCCTCGAAGCTTCGATGATGTATCGCGGAAATCGCCAAAACCAAGGGCTTTCGAGACAATGCATCTGCCACTAAGTTCTTATGTCCCTGAACATGGACTATCTGGAAGTGGAACTGCGACAAGATGTTAGTCCACCGCATCTGCTTTTCCAAGAGCTGCTTCTGCGACAAGAAGCGGCGTAAACTCTGATGATCTATGAAGACGATAAAATCAGCTCCGAGTAGATAGTGTCGCCACTATGTAAGAGCATGGATAACTGCCAATAGCCCTTTCTCATAAATCTGTGCAACCAACTCAAGACATGAAACCATCCTGGTCTCGTAAGCAATGACATCCCCTTCTTGTATCAAAACTGCTCCCAGACTACGACCACAAGCATCACAATAAACTTCAAATGGCTTTTGCAAATCTAACAAGGCCAACATTGGTCCCGTAGTCAACTTTTCATTGAGAGTCTGAAAAGTGGTAATCTCTATCGATCCCCAAGTGAAAGGAACCCCTTTCTGAGTGAGTATATGCAAAGGAGAAGCTATCTCTGCAAATTTTTGAATGAACCACCAATAATATGAACACAAGCCCAAAAAGCTTCGAAAAAATTTCTTTAAATCAAGCCAATCACGAATAGTCTCAAGTTTTGCCGGATCCATCTTTACCCCTTCGACTGAGACAATGTGTCCAAGAAGTGAATCTCAGGCAAGAAAAATTTGCTCTTTTTCGCATTTATAACCAATCGATGCTTCCACAGTGCCTGAAAGACCTGCAACATGTGGTGTTCTGCTTCATTCTTGGAGAAGACGATGATGTCGTCAAAGAAAGTACCCATAAACGATCGATACTTCTCTAAAAATCCTATCCATCGTTCGTTGAATGTCGTTGGAGCATTCGTAAGGCCAAATGGCATAACCGAATACTCGTAGAAACCAAAAGTTGTCATGATAGTTGTCTTGTAGACGTCTCTAGGAGCAAATTGAATCTGATGATATCCACTCTTGAGATCAGTTCTGTTGAAACAAGAAGACCCTTGAAGTCTATCGAGAATATCATCAATCCTTGGAATAGGGAATCTGTTCTTGACGGTGATTTTATTGAGACCTCTATAGTCAATGCACATTCTCCAAGATCCATCTTTCTTTAGTACTAGCCATATCAGTGAGCAGAAAGGTGAAGTGCTAGGTTGGATGAGAACCTTTTCAAGAAGTTCTTTTACATGGTTCATTATTTCTTCATTTTGGGCCCGGATAACTCGATAAGCTGGTCGGTGCAGTGGTGTACTAACCGGAATCAAATCAATCGTGTGATCCTCAGGACGAGGAGGAGGTAACTCCCCTAGTAGGCCTTCAGAGAAACAGTCAACCTGTGTGTGTAGAAATTCTTGTCGTTCCTTTTCTAAATCAGACATATTTGACCTTTTTTCATCAATTTGGAAATGGCAAAAGCCGATTCAAGTGGGCCGGACTCGCCCTTCAACTCTACATCAAGTACAATCTCTCTGCCCTTCTCATTCTTCAAAGTAGCTTTCCTGGCCCTATAATCGACCACAGATTGTTCTTGTAGAAACCAAGGGATTCCTAGGAGGACGTCACACCCTTCCAAAGGCATGATGTGAAAGTCCTCGTATCCTAAAAACCCCTGACAAAGCAAACGAAGTTTGCCAATGATAGGTGTAATGGCAACATCCCGTCCAGGTGCCGCTAGAACAACCTCTACCTGTGGCCCCATTTGCTCAGGCGTAATTCAAGTCAAGTCGCCAATTCGGGTGAAATAAAGCTAGCATAGGCTCCTCCGTCAAAGAAGATGAGGGCTTCTTGATCTCGTACTTTGCCCCATGCGCGACAAAGTTCAGTGCTTTCATCCATTTGATCTAGGTCAGTCCCCACATAATCTAGTACCAGTCCTGCTTTCGTCTTTCCTTTTCTTTCGCGTTCTTCCGCTACTCTAATTGGCTCGATAGAAGTGCTTCCTCTTAGAATAAAACATCTAGTCGTCAGATTCCAAACTCTCAGAAGAGGATGAATCCTCCTCAAAACTGTCAGAAAATTTTCGAGATCTTTGGTGGGATCTGCTCTCCTTGGCCGCCTTCTTGTTCTTACCGTGTCTCTGAGTCTTTCTTCGTTTCTTGCTCTTCCGGTCCTCATCACTAGAGTCAGAGGAGCTATCTGAGCTATCAGAAGAAAATGAGGATGAATTGGAAACACCCTCGAAACGTACGCGCTTCTTTGGCTTTTGTGCATTTGTAAAAGAAGACTGACGACCGAGGTAGTTTGCTCCTCGGCTGCGTCTCTTCAATGCTTCGTAGTCCTCAATAATTGGTTGACTCCTCGTTCTATCACATCATCAAGTTCATCTTCAATGTACACCCGCAAGGCAGGTGGTTTCTTCAATGACGACTTTAAAGGTGAGTTGATGGCTGTACGCCACCGAGTATGCAATTCGTTGATCGGATGCTTGGTCAAAAAAAGTTCATACTGGGGATCCTTCGAATACTAGAGCATCTGCTTAGCACAAGCATCAACCTGTTGTTGACGCTACATCTTCATTCGTTCATACTCTGTGAGCCGAGGTGGCCCGTACTCTTCTTCTCCGTCGTCAAGAGCCAGTCGTCGTTCATTTGAATTTTCCGTGCTCTAATACCACTATGACAAACTTGGACATCCCAAGTCGAATCTGGCACGACACACGAGAGAATCACTAAAAAACACTTCTCAAACTTTATCACAATTCAATAGAGTCGACACGGCCCGACATAGTTCCATGCCCACAGGTACTGGCCCAAAGTCTGGCGCCCCTTTCGGTAATTATTTTTATATTAGATTAATGCTTGAGCAAAGTTACAAAATCCGAGGGTCCTCTCTACTCAGTGCTCGTCAGTAAATCTGAGTGCAAGAGGCCTTGGGTACATATTGAAAGGCCCATGACCGCTCAAAAGCTTCAGGTCCCAAAAGCTTGCGCGAAACCTAGCCGGCGCAATTTGCGGAATTTCTATACGCAGCCACGACAGCAGTTAGCGTGAAACGTGGGGTCTATCCGTACGGCCTGACACGTCAACAGCCTTTTTAATTTTCTTGTGTTCCCCAAGGCCCCATCAAACGGGACCCTATAAGTAGGAAGAACTTATAACTTATAACTTGTCAGTTTCCTGGCGGACATGCCACATCATCATTTTGAGGCAATACATACATGCAATATTCACAAAACTTGTTTCACTTTTCCTATGCCCTGAAAGAAACATTTCAAAACCTCGAAACCCAAAACAGTCGCAACCTTGAAATGTTACATGTCACAACTCTGCAGCAGCTTTTCCAGCCCGTTCAGAGACTTTGGGCGTGCATGGTCGTGCTCATGCCCTTCAAATCCCAACACCAAGATGTCGTGGAATGGACCTTCAATTGTAGTTGGGTATGGTAAATTGGTCAGTTTTTCTCAAGCAGTTGTTGAATACGCATTTCGACCTTACTTTTCTAGTGCGTCCTTTGCACTTTCATGCAGTAGGTCACATTGGCAGCAAGCTTTTCGGATCTTCTTGTATTTGCAGTGGTCAAAGTCATTGGGCATTTTGTATGCCTATGGAGGTACAGAGTCTAGAATTACTCTTCGAGAATGAGGTGATTCCGATAAAGACTGAGATCTGCATACAGGATGCTGGACTACAAGTTACACCATTACTCTTGGTTTAGTATTAGTTTCATGGAGCAACAAGATGCAGACTATTGTAGCCTTACCTTCCGTAGGCATAGTATCGTGCTGCTTGCATTGCTACATGCAAGTCAGCTTGGTTGAGGTGGTTGCTTTTGGAGATGGGATTTCCAAAGCAAATTATTGTAATGTTGCGAAGACACACACACTCACGCACACACACATGGCAGCTACCTGGTGACATTTTTTAGTACAAGAGGCCGTCAGAAAGGTCAAGAGTATGCAGCAGCTTAAAAACAAATTAGCTGAGTAAACAGTGCCAATATACTTATTAAAGAACATTACAAAGAAATATGTCAATGTCCTGAGAAGTTAATGAAGATGGATGGCTTACCAAACCTTTCACCAACCTCAACAGGGGAGTAAAATATATGCATGGGACTATACAGGTTGAATTTCTTTATATTGAGGAAATTGCCTGCAAAACTGGTGTACCTTCTTTAGAGGAAGTGATAGAGTTGCTGTGGGCATGATGCACCTTAGGTGAACGATTCATTATTTTATATGGTATCCTTGCAGGAGGTGACGGGGACAGCTCCAAAGGCAAGTTCGGCACAGCCATCTCTCGTGAAAGAATCTTGACAATCTCAGAAATGTGAGGTCTTGTAGATGGAACTCGTTGGAGACATAGCAATGCCAATGTGATGCATAAGACAGCTTCCTCATGATCGTACTCTCCACAAAGACCCTCATCCATCAAATCTAACAGCTTTCCGTTTTGAGATAGATTGCGTGCCCATGAGATCAGGTTTGCTCTTTCAAACTCCTTCATAGGAGCTGCTGAAACTTGAATTGGTCGCCTTCCTGATAGTATGACCAGCATAAGAACCCCAAAACTGTAGATGTCACTCTTCTCCGAAAGTATGCCGCTTCCTCCATACTCAGGAGCAACGTAACACACTGTGCCCCTCATGCTCGTCGTGCTACTTGCATCTTTGCTAACAAGCTCTCCGCTCTTGGTTAGCTCACCACTCCAGTGACCATTTATGAGTTCCGAACTGAAGTGGCACCTTCGATCTTCACTGCACATGTCACTGATGATAGAAGGAACCCTCTGTCTTTCCATTGCCCCACTAAAGCTCAATTCACCACTGCGTGTGTTCCTATACCATTCTTTTGAGCTACACTTCCCAATCATTTTTGTGGACCTGGTGTCAGTCCGCAACTCCCCACTAACGCTGGTAAGCTCAGCACTCAGGTAATCCTTCCAATTCTCTATACTCTTGTTTCTGTTCCTTTTTTTCCCTTCAGGCTCACACTTACCGCTGAGCTCAGCAAAGTACTCATCTTTCCACCATTCCCTCCCTTTTTTACTTGGCACCTTGACTTTCTTCCTCTCCTTCTTCACTTCTTCCACTTGTGTTTCCACCACTCCAAGCCTACTCTTCTGCCCATGGGGTTTCGACGATTTCTGACTTGGGGAGACAGCTTCAGCTCTTGTGTTGTCAGCCTGCCCATTTGCATGAAGCTCCGATCCTAACCAATCCAGTACATACTCTTCCCCTGCCGATTGAGCACTTTCACCTTCTTTTCTCCACAATGCATCTGTTGTTCCTTTCTTCTTTGAAGAAAGCTCGGTTTTGATTGGTGACCGTGTGACGGGGGAAACATTGTCTTCCAACACAGCTTTGTTTGATCCAACAGAAATATCGATATCCAAGGCCTGGTCATTAACGTGACCATTAAGCATACCCTTCCCAGGCCTCTGTCCATAATCTTTTTCATTTGTGGGGATGATTGGCAATTCAGATACACCAGCTACCGAACTAGTGTGCTCTAGATGTCCTGTTGCATGGTTCCAACTAGGGGAGCTAGGAAATGCTTCACCACTTGCCGCAGTATCAATCTCACAAAGCCGATCCGATAAGATTGTGTCTAGAGCAGGGGTAGCCTCTTTATTGAGAGATTGAATTTTATTTGCAAATTCGGAGTCTGCAACCTTGCAGGAGCAATCTGAGAAGGGGTCACGAGAAGTTGAGCTTCTACTCATTTCAGGTGTGCCTGGTGAAGCATGATCCAGAGGACCATATCTGAGGCGCTCAGGGGTTTCAGGCTGCTTCAGCTTTTCACTGGAAGCAGAGTATCTAGCACTCTCTGAGCCAAGGTTTTCTGTTTTGAACCTGGCAAGCCCAAAGTCAGCAATGCGGGCAGAGAAATTTCGGTCCAGCAGGATGTTGCTGGGCTTGACATCTCCGTGTATAATGGGAGGGTTGCATCCCACATGCAGAAATTCCAAAGCTCTGGCTGTGTCCCCTATTATCTTGAACCTCTTCTTCCAATCCAGACGCTCAGGGTAGCCTTTTTCAAACAAGGCCTCCTGCAAGCTCCGATTTTGCATGCACTCATACACCAGAAGCCTTAATCTTTTGCCATGAGTACAATAGCCAAGAAGGCTTACCACATAAGGCGAATCAAGACCACTGCAGATAAAAAGCTCATTCTGGAATTCCCTTTCTCCCTGAAGGGATAAGAGATCCAATTTCTTAACAGCAACTTCCTTGCCGCTACTGAGGAGCCCTCTGTAAACTACCCCAAATCCACCCTTTCCTAGTTTGCGATTCTGCGAGAAGCTTTTTGTAGCTCGCTTGAGCTGCCAGTATTTGTACCTGTGTAGCTTGCCAGGGTCATCCCCTTCTGCCCCAGGCTTCCTGCTGACTACCTGTTGTTTGCGGCGCCTGTAGCAGCGAACCACAAAAAAGAGGACCAGGACAATTGCAATGAGGAGTGTAATGGCGACAATTGCAATGATGGGAATAAGAAGGGCTTTGCGCAGAGAATGCTTGGGGGGTCCAGAGAGGAAGCGATGGTGAGGACGATGAGAGGAAATCAGGAGGGGCCGGGGGGGCATGTTTTGGGAAAACAAACGGGCTAGGAGGGCCTTTTCTGCATGCTTGCTTGGCAGATGGGTATGAAGAATGCGTAACAAGGAAAGACGAGCTCGGCAGCAGGTGCAGGTAGCCTACGATAGCTATGGCTTGCGGGATGTTTGTTGAAGGGAAAGCAGGTGGTTCGAACTTCGACTATACTTTCGAGGATACGTTACCGTTTGCAAGTTTTGGAGAGAGATGCAGAGGCGCTAGGCTACATCCCCTCTATTGTAATTTCTCTCTGTGATTGTGTGTGTGTGTGTGTGAGAGAGAGAGAGAGAGAGAGAGAGAGAGAGAGAGAGTGTGTGTCTAGAGAGAGGAGAGTCAAGTGAGTGTACTGTGAGTCTGTGATACGAGGAAAAAGATAGGGCAAGCGTTTGACATTCCATATGCGTGCACAACCTACCCCTTCAGTGTGGGCCATGTCCACACTCAATCTTCTCTGCCTAAGCAATGTATGGAGTACAACTTCGTCGTTGTTCCCACGCTTACGAAACAGATCATCGATTGTTGCCGAATGCCACTATTATAGAAGCAAAAACATTGTTATTATGATCTCACAACAATCAAGCGCAGCCACCAAAAAAGAGCATTATGGGCTCAACCTTGGTTTATGAATTCAATTCTTGGTTAGCGCGGCCTATTGATCATTCTATTGCCAGTGACCAACTCGCACATAGGCGACGTTGAGATCTCTATGAGAATGCAACTCTCGCGCCCACAAGCAATACCTATTACCAAATGTTGAATCGTTTTTTTTTTTCCCATATAAGGCGAGAGCATATTTATATTAGAAGAGAGAACAGATTACATTGCGGTTGGGGTTGAATCGTATTAAGCCTCGTGGATAATTCATTTTGTTGATGGACAAAGTACTAAAACCTAACTTCTAGTACTGTTCGAGAAAGTCTTTTTTCCTAGACATGTTCCTAAGATGCAAACCAGAAACACTAGTAGAATTTTCAAGATTTGCAAGATTTTTGAACTATTTTCTTGTATATTTTATCGGTTTGTCTTCCCTTTACCTTGGTTTGCGACCGGCTAATCTTGATTTTCAACCGGCTCAAGGGTAAACCGAGGCAAACCTTTCCCGAACACCGACTTCAAGTGTATTTGTGGCTATGAAGTGCGAGCCAGTGTTAGCAAGGGGTTAAGTATGTTTTTAACCCACGAAATTTGCAAATACATTTGAGCTTGCGTTCAAAGGATTGGCTAAAATTTACAAGCTTTGCTATAAATATAGACAAAAAATGCTCCGAAATAGAGAGAGTTTTATGTGTGCCCTTTTTTTCTTCCGTCATGAAAATGCTTGGGCAAATCCTTGGTGTGGGCCTATGGGAAAAATTGTGCTAATTGAGGTTGACAACTCTAGCAAAGTAGTTAATTGCAGGTAAAGCAATAGATTTGTCGAATTTGTTCTATGATGCACACCCATATTTTTTGACGGGCAGCCTTTTCCTTAGATTATCGAACATTTTATCTTTGCCATGATAATTTACTGTATGTTTTGCAAGGTAGATCACATCTTTGCCCATAAGAAAACGATCAAAATACCCAAAAGGAGGTGAAAAGCAACCTTTGTGGGTCCCTTGTAAGACCTCCACTTTTCTACATCCCTTCTTGTTAGAAATTATCTAGTCTTTTTTTTTTTGGTGGAAGGTATTCACAAATGTGTGTGTGTGTGTGTGTGTGAGAGAGAGAGAGAGAGAGAGAGAGAGAGAGAGACACACACACAGACAGAGAGACCTTTTCAAAAAGAGAGTACATGATTGTCAAAGGGTGAGTGAGATAAAAGGATGGATGGCAATGTGTTGTACACACATAAGGATGGATGGCAATGTGTTGTACACATATATATGCAAAAAAAATCCATCAATGAGATAGAGAGCATTTATTGATACTGTGCAATAAAAGGATTTTGCAACTCTATGAAAGCCTAATGTGAACTCTAAGAAGCAAACAACTAATGAGATAGAGAGCATTTTATTGATAGTGTGCAATAAAAGGATTTTGCAACTCTATGAATGCTTAATGTGAACTCTAAGAAGCAAACAACTATTGTGATACCGCTCCAATGGAAAGGACACAACTATGACGAGCACTACTGCTACAAACGAGAGATCCATCTATACTACTAATAAACCGGGGAGGGTTTTCGGAAACCCTCCCCGGCCACTTGTCACACATTGGTCAATCCGGCCAATGTGGCTTGAGCGAAACGACACTCAATGCTCAAAGAGAGAGAGAGAGGGGCAATTGAAAGCCGCCAACCAACTAGTGGTTACTCAGAGTGGGAAGAGAGAGAGAGATTGCCACCTCAAATCTGAGGCATAGCTACATGTTTATCTATTTATCAAGATCATGTGGATGTGGCCAATGAAGGGGCAACATTTGTCAAAGTTTGATTTAGGCATAGCAGCCTATAAATTCATGTGGATGTGGGCAACCTTTGCTACCTCCAATCCATTCCCATCTTTACATTCCGTTCTCTCTATGTGGAAATGCCCTTTTGTCACACTTTGGACCCTTTTCTACCACTCCAACTTAGATGCCCTAAATGTTTCAACTCGTTGGTGGATGTAGGTGCTCGAATTGGCCTAAATGTTTCAACTCGTTGGTGGATGTAGGTTCTCGAATTGGAAACAATGTTCTCTCTCTCTCTCTCTATATATATATATATATATATATATAATATATATATATATATGTGTGTGTGTGTGTGTGTGTGTGTGTGTGTGTGTGTGTGTGTGTTACGCACGCGCATGTGTGTGTTACAATGAGCTCCTTTTTTGTGCATATGTGTGGGTGCACACACACAACGTGTAATGTTCTTTCTTCACATTTTCTCTACCCTATAACATGTGTCCTTTTGTAAAGTTGGTTCAAGGATCACCATCATCGAGAGTTGAAGAGGTTTGACCAAGTGCTAGCATTTGAACGCTTTGTAGAGCACTCAAAAACATATTCCCGTACTCTAATCTCTCCCTTGGTCTCTCTAGAAAAGTACCTTTGGAGTCTACCATTCTCCTGCATCTTCAATTGAAGTGTTGGACATGTTGTTAGCTTTTTCTCAAGAGAATTACTGAGGGGAAATGATCATTTAAAGCTTCCATTTTGTATCTTCATACTATCAAGCTACAAGTCCTTAATGCCTAGGAAATGAAAATTTGAACTTAGCCTTCTCTCTCCTTTTGAATTTTGTGTGTATGTGAATGCCTTCATGTGTGTGGGTTTTTTGGGGGGGGGGGGGGGGGGGGGGGGGGGGGGGGGTTCAATAGCACTAGAAGCGTTAATGTGTACATTGCAAACAAGGTGAAAGTTCACTATGGCCTACATATGGCTATTGAGAGGGCTTTAGTATTAGTAAGTATACTAAGAGAGAAAATGAGAAAATGACACTAGCATTTTAAAACATTTGTTAGCGCAAGAAAGTATTAGATTATTGGAAAGAAATGTAACAATGAACTATTTAAATTACAATATATTCAAAAAAATTGAAAATTGATGGACGGAAAACACTTGGAGCATTGTAAAAATTTGAGAAATCAAGGTGAAGATTCATGGTGGCCTGCATAAGGATGCAGGAGTGTGGAATGGAAAAGTTACGGGTGCTAAGAAGGCAGCATAAAGTATGTCGCAAAATGGTCTGATCAGTACATGAAATTTGTGCTTGTTTCGCAATTGCACAACGTGGAGCTGGCCCATATGTGGTCCAAGGAAGATCCATGGATGGTTGTAATATCTCTCAGTAACTATCTAATCCCAAATTTGGCCAAGGAAAAAGAAAGTCGATTGTAGGAAGGGTTTGGAATGCCACTATCAAAGTTGAAGTCACCCAAGATCAGCACTAGAATTTCCATGTTGTGGTTGCGTAGGAAGGATGCTATTGCGTCAATTGAGTTTGTTAGGGGAGTAGGGGAGTTGAAGTGGAACTACAAAGGGAGACCACGCCAATTATTTTGGTGTTGAAGATCTTGATGGTTGCATGCAATATCTGCACCCCTGGATGAGCCACATGCTTGGAACTCAAGTGGGTGTGCAGAATTGAGACACCCATATTTGCGGTGAATTGGTGACGGAAGAAGCCTGGCAGGGCATGTAGGAAGTTTTCTATTAGTCTTGTCTCTTGCAAGCATAGCACATGAGATGCCATCAGTGTAGAATTTTCTACTATCTTTTGTATATGTTTACTGAATGACACCGCATCCAACGATTGAATGATGATATGTGTGTTTGAGAAAGCTTTTAATGACCTTTGGGTGGAGATCCATTTGGCATGTGATTGTAAATGGTGTAATTCATCCAACACATTTTGGTCCACTTTGATGTGGGAAGGGTGTATTGTTTCGAGTAGGTATAGGTTAGCTAGGCCTCGAATACGAGATATTGTTGTGTATGCAAGGCCATTTTGTCATAAAATCTAATATCTAACCAACCCAAATGATTTTCTCATATTAAATTGATCACTTAATGTGGGAGAATAAATGGGAACAAGTGTTAAGATATAGATATGTGCTTATAGATCTATCTCAACACGGGGCCAATAGTAAAGGGGCCCAAATGGGAGATGGTCTATCAAGAGCAAGGCTAACCAATGGAGCATAAGACCTTAGGGTTAGCTTCATTGAAGACCTCCAATAATGTGTGTAAAAGTCCTTTGACCTACCTTAGGTAAGCTAGGGCTGAGCTTGAGGTGGGAACCCGGCCCAAGCTCAAGGTGCTTGTCGTGCTTGAGGTGCTTGTCCTGCTTGAGGTGCTTGTCATGCTTGAGGTGCTTGATTAAGATGCTTGAGGTGCTTGACTGGCTCCATGCTTGAGGTGCTTGACTTGGTGCATGATTAAGGTGCTTGAGGTGCCTTGAGAAGCTTGCCTGAGATGCTTGTGGGAACACCCCCTACTTCAAGTGCTTAGTCATGCTTGATGACTAAGGGGCTTGCTCATCCAAAGTCAAAAATATCCCTACAAGGAGGGGGGCGAGCCTACAAGGGGGGGGGGGGGGGGGGGGGGATGAGAGAGAACACACACACACACACACACACACACACACAAGGGAAGCCCCAGCTTGAAGAGGCAGCAAGGACACTTGTCAAGTTCCTCCCCATGTTGCCCTCATGGTGTGCCTGAAGCCTATTGGTTGGCCACCCAAGGGGTCCAATGATAATTTAGGATATTTAATTAATTGATTTTGCATTTATCAAGTCCTCTCTCTCAAAGGGGAAAGGGGGACACTTGTCCCAAGGCTACCCATGTTGCTTGTAATGGCTCCTGCTTGTGATTGGCTAGGCCTGGAGGGGTCCAACGAGCTTCAAGCATGAGCTACAAGGGGGGGTCGACCCAAGCAAGCTAGGGGGGTTCTTAGGGGGTATACTCACCCACACACACTCACAAACACTCTCATTGTGTACTATGCAAAGTGCAAGAGCTCCCTCTCTTTCTCCAAGCAAGTAGAGGTTGAGAGCCTACACCAACACTCTTGGCTATGGAGTGCAAATGCATCCAAGAGCCATGCTTCAATTCTTGAGCTTGCCATCTATTTCTTCTTCATTACTATGCTATTATGTATGCTAGCACAAGAGTTATGATAAGTGAGGAACTAGCTCTTTCTCGTATGAAATGTTTCTTCTTCCTCTTCCCTACCCTCATTCCCTGCTAGCTCTCTCCACCTTCGAAGGTGTTTGAGGTCTTGGGACTCAGGCTTGGTATAGTTAAAGCTTTCTTCAAGTTTAGGTTTTGCTATGATGATGATGCATGAATCTTTCCATCTTCATTGCGTCACCTAGGTCACAAGGAACACAAAGAATGTATTGTAACAAGTCTCCCTTTATGGGAGAAATCATAATACAAATGCCTATTGGAGGGGGGACCGGCTCCACATAAATCCGGTCCGCAAGGACATTGCATACATAGCCTTCATCCCCAAACACATAAGAACAAATGTGTCATAAAATATAATATCTAACCAACCCAAATGATTTTCTCATATTAAATTGATCACTTAATGTGGGAGAATAAATGGGAACAAGTGTTAAGATATAGATATGTGCTTATAGATCTATCTCAACACGGGGCCAATAGTAAAGGGGCCCAAATGGGAGATGGTCTATCAAGAGCAAGGCTAACCAATGGAGCATAAGACCTTAGGGTTAGCTTCATTGAAGACCTCCAATAATGTGTGTAAAAGTCCTTTGACCTTAGGTAATCTAGGGCTGAGCTTGAGGTGGGAACCCGGCCCAAGCTCAAGGTGCTTGTCGTGCTTGAGGTGCTTGTCCTGCTTGAGGTGCTTGATTAAGATGCTTGAGGTGCTTGACTGGCTCCATGCTTGAGGTGCTTGACTTGGTGCATGATTAAGGTGCTTGAGGTGCCTTGAGAAGCTTGCCTGAGATGCTTGTGGGAACACCCCCTACTTCAAGTGCTTAGTCATGCTTGATGACTAAGGGGCTTGCTCATCCAAAGTCAAAAATATCCCTACAAGGAGGGGGGCGAGCCTACAAGGGGGGGGGGGGGGGGGGGGGATGAGAGAGAACACACACACACACACACACACACACAAGGGAAGCCCCAGCTTGAAGAGGCAGCAAGGACACTTGTCAAGTTCCTCCCCATGTTGCCCTCATGGTGTGCCTGAAGCCTATTGGTTGGCCACCCAAGGGGTCCAATGATAATTTAGGATATTTAATTAATTGATTTTGCATTTATCAAGTCCTCTCTCTCAAAGGGGAAAGGGGGACACTTGTCCCAAGGCTACCCATGTTGCTTGTAATGGCTCCTGCTTGTGATTGGCTAGGCCTGGAGGGGTCCAACGAGCTTCAAGCATGAGCTACAAGGGGGGGTCGACCCAAGCAAGCTAGGGGGGTTCTTAGGGGGTATACTCACCCACACACACTCACAAACACTCTCATTGTGTACTATGCAAAGTGCAAGAGCTCCCTCTCTTTCTCCAAGCAAGTAGAGGTTGAGAGCCTACACCAACACTCTTGGCTATGGAGTGCAAATGCATCCAAGAGCCATGCTTCAATTCTTGAGCTTGCCATCTATTTCTTCTTCATTACTATGCTATTATGTATGCTAGCACAAGAGTTATGATAAGTGAGGAACTAGCTCTTTCTCGTATGAAATGTTTCTTCTTCCTCTTCCCTACCCTCATTCCCTGCTAGCTCTCTCCACCTTCGAAGGTGTTTGAGGTCTTGGGACTCAGGCTTGGTATAGTTAAAGCTTTCTTCAAGTTTAGGTTATGCTATGATGATGATGCATGAATCTTTCCATCTTCATTGCGTCACCTAGGTCACAAGGAACACAAAGAATGTATTGTAACAAGTCTCCCTTTATGGGAGAAATCATAATACAAATGCCTATTGGAGGGGGGACCGGCTCCACATAAATCCGGTCCTCAATTGTTGTCTGTTGGCTATCTCACTTTGGCCATCCGTTTGTGGGTGATAGGCCGAAGAGAAATTCAATCTTGTTCCTAGATTTTCAAAGAGACCTTTCCAAAAATTACTGGTCATTCTAGGATCTCTATCTGACACGATGGATGTGGGTAATCCATGGTGCTTGAAAATCTGAGATATGAAGAGAGTTGCCATTTGATGTGCCTTAATAGTCTTTTTGACAGGAATAAAATGTGCTTGCTTGCTAAACCTGTCGACTATTGTCCATATTCCTGTATTCCCATGGATAGACTTGGGTAATCCAAAGATGAAATCCATGGATATACTCTCCCATGGTGAATTTGGAATAGGCAATGGCTGGAGTAATCCAGGTGGCTTCCCTCTATCATACTTGGTCTTTTGGCATACTACACATTTTGAAACATACTCTTGTATGTCCACTTTCATGGGAGGCCAATAGAAATACGTCTCTACTCCTCGGAGAGTAGGTTGAATACCTCTATGCCCTGCATATGGAGGAGCATGGGATTCATACATAACCTTCTCACGAAGGGAATGGGTAACACATAGCCTATTGCCGTGGAGAAGATAACCATCCTGCAAGGTGAATGGTTCCTCTTTCTTCCCCAAAGCAAGGGCTGACATTATGTCTCTAAAGTCAGGGTCAGTAGCATACTCATCTATCATAGAGGATAGATCATTGTGAGTAGCTATAGACACCGCATTAACTTTTGGTCGTCGTGAAAGTGCATCGGCAACTTGATTGTGCTTACCAGCTATGTGAGCAATATGGACATTAAATTGCGAAAGAAAATTTTCCCACCTCATTTGTTTGTCGGAAAGCTTGGTTTGCGTCATGAAATACTTGAGACTTTGGTGGTCGGTTCGTAGGATAAATGGAGTCCCCAATAGGTAGTGCTTCCATGTGTCTAGGGCATGTAGAGCAGCTGAAAGCTCTTTCTCATAAATGCCCAAGACTCGTTCATCACTATTGAGCCTTCGGCTCTCATATTCTATGGCATGCCCTTCTTGAAGCAAAACCGCTCCAAGGCAATCACCACAAGCATCACATTGGACCTCAAATGGTTTTGAGAGATCCGGAAGCACGAGGACTGGTTGGGAAGTAAGCTTCTCTTTGAGTTTTTCAAAAGCATTTTGCTCCTTAGCAGTCCATACAAACTTAACGTTCTTCTTTGTTAAGTCGTGTAGTGGTCCTGCTACTTGAGAGAATTTTGCTATGAAGCGTCTATAGTATGCACACATACCAATAAAGCTTCTTAGCTCATGTAGATTCCTTGGGTTAGGCCATGATTTTATTACCTCTAACTTTGATGGATCCATACGAATACCATCGTGAGAGATAATATGACCTAGATATTGAATCTCTTGAAGGAAGAATTCACTTTTCTTTTGGTTGAGAAAAAGTTTGTTCTCCCTCAAGGCTTGAAAAATCACTTGGAGATGTTGCTTATGTTCCTCCAAAGACTTGGAGTAGATGATGATATCATCAAAGAACACTCCAGTGAATTTACGATATGGTCTAAAAATTTTCTCCATGAGACGATTGAAAGTAGCTGGTGCATTAGTCAAGCCAAAAGGCATGACTAGATATTCATAAAGACCAAATGTTGTGCGAAATGCGGTCTTTAGGATATCTTCACCCACTATCCTTATTTGATGATAGCCACTCTTAAGGTCAATCCTACTGAAGTAGGTAGAGCCTTGTAGCTTATCAAACAGATCTTCTACCCGAGGCATGGGAAATCTGTTTTTGATAGTGATATGGTTTAGTGCTCGATAGTCCACACACATACGGTATGTACCATCTTTCTTTTGCACTAAAAGGACTGGAGAACAAAAGGGAGAGGAACTAGGCCTCACCATCCCTTTGTCTACCAATTCCTGTACTTGCCTCATAATCTCCTCTTGTTGAGCTTGTGAGACTCGATAAGGAGGTTTGTTAGGCGGTGAGCTTCCTGGAAGGAGCTCAATACGATGGTCATCATCCCCTCGTTTTGGAGGTAGGTCCATAGGGATATCATCGATGAACACATCTTGGAATCCTTTTAGAAAAGTAGACAAGTCTAACTCTTCTTGATTCCTATCATTTTCATTTGATGAAACATTATTAGCTTTTAGAGACTCTTTGACATAAATCATGTACGCAGAAACTGAGCTCTTCATTGATTTATCAAAAGAAAGAGGATTTACAAGTGAAATAGTGCGACCACGCTCACTAGCATCTATATACATGTTCTTTCCCCTGTAGGTGAAGTAAATTCTCCTTTCAGGGAACTTCATGTTGGCAGCCATGCGATCAAACCATGGTACCCCTAGGATAACATCCTGATGTTGGAGAGGAGAGATGAAGAAGTCTTCTTTGTCGACATAGCTTTGGACATGAAGCCTCAACTTCTCAATCAAGGGAGTAACGGAGGCTTGTTGTCCCTTGAAAGCTGCATCAGCTGTTACTATATCTCCCATCTCAAAAGCTTGAATGCCCAACTTGGTGGCCAACTCTATTGATATGAAGTTGAGAGTAGAGCCTGGGTCAAACAAGATGAAGGCATCATGCTCTCTTACCTTTCCCCATGCATAGGAAAGTGATGATCCTTTGCAATGAGCATCCTCTTTTGGAGATTCGATGGTGGAAGCCCTAGGAGTCTCATTGCGATTATTCTTCTTGGGGCAAGAACGATAGCCATGTCCTTGCTCCCCACACTTGAAACACTTATGGTCCTTGCAAAAATCTTCAAGCTCTTCAGGAGAGAGTTTGTTTTTACCTTTATAAACTCCCTTCTCCTTGGACCGATTGTTGTTGTTGTTATTGTTGTTGTTGTTGTTGTTATTGTTGTTGTTGGAAGTGCCTTTGGAATTATTTTGAGCATTGGATTTCCCCTTTGCATCATTTTTATCTTTGTTTTCCATGGGCTTGACATTAAGTCTAGCCCCTTGATGGAAATTGATGCGTGAAGCAACCATGGTGTGGTGGATTACTTCGGTAATAGTACCGGGCCATTGAGAGTTGATGTATTCGGCCATCTCTTCAGGTAATCCCGCACAAAATTGTTGTCTTTGCTCAGTAAAGTCTATCTTTTGAAAGACAGTAGCTTTGAGATGTAAATCCCAAAACTTGTCTACATACTTGTTGATAGACTCATGAGAGAGAAGCTTCAAGCCGCGCCATTCGGTAAGAACTTTATCTTTAGTATCACTTGGAAGAAATTGCTTCATGATGGAAACTCGTAGAGTTTTCCATGTCTTTGGGGCTTCTCCATTGCCACGAAGGCTAGCCCACCATTGACGAGCTGATTTTTGGAAGTGCATAGCTACATGGCGTAGCTTGGAGGACTCTGTGAAGCCCTCGTCCCCAAAGGCCGCATCAAATTGCTGGATGAAGGCCAACACTTTGTCAGTAGCACCAAAGGTGCCATCATAGGTGAGAAAAGAGATACTCTTTCCTCCCTCCTTGAACTTCTTTAGCTTTTGTGACCTTCGCCATGCAGGAAATGATTTGCGATGTCCTCCCCTCTTGTATTCTCTAGGAGAATAGCCATAACTTTCATCGGAAGAGGAGGAAGGTGAAGAAGAAGGAGAAGAGGGTGACCTCTTCCTAGCCCTTTTCTTCCTTTGTTTCCTCTCTTGCCTTTCAGAGTGATGAGGAGAAGGACTATGGGTTGCTCTTTTCCTCTTGGGAGGAGTAGGCGATCGTCTAGACCGCCGTCTTTGTGGAGCCACATCTTCAGAAGAAATTAGACTGTCATTGCTTTCTTTCTCTTTGGATTCCTCCTCTCGAATGGGAGAGAGTCTTCTTTTGGGGGTCTCTTTAAGAGGCCTCCTAAGCTCTCTCTCCTCTGGGAGAGGAAGGGAAATTCCATAAGCACGAAGTTGTTGAGTAACTTCGGCTTGCAAAGCAGGGTTGCCCATAGCTTGTTGCAACCTAGTGACGAGATAATTCACAAACATGGGAGCATCATCATTAGCACCTTCATGTGCAAAATCAAAGCTATCAATGTTCATTCTACTCTCTTGATTATTGTCAGCCATGTTAACAAAATTTATGTTTATACTTAGTGTATGATTTGGCAGTTCAAAACCTTAGTTGCCACTCCTCTTAGCCTTTGAAAATCGGCTCTTAAGTATCTACACCCACGCCTCAAAGTGGTTAATTATAGAGAGTAGAGGAGTAGGTCTAACATAGTAGAGTTGCCAAGGGCTAGCTCCTTTCGGACTTCTTATGGCTCAATACTGGTAAAGCCGTAGGCAAGTCTAAAAAGACTCCATTATTAAGTCCAAAGCTCCCGAGGTGTGCACCATCCCCCACATAATGGGCTTAACAAAACCGAAATTAGATCCCAGTTCCACTTACTCTATTATAATTAACAACATCAACCATTTATAGGCTACTTAAGGACCTCTCTTCTTAAGCAAGAAAAGAGAAACCAAATGCTCTGATACCAATGTAATGGAATTTGCCTATTCAATTTGAGAGTAGCGGAATTTAATAAGAGTACTTTCAAGAAATGATTTTGTGAGCATAGCGGGTTGACATAATTGAAGATATCAACATAATCATAGCAATTAGTTAACTTGGCATAGACAATACTTTTGCAAGAGAGAGAATTTAGAGAACATGACAACAGTTGAGGACCGGATTTATGTGGAGCCGATCCCCCCTCCAATAGGCATTTGTATTATGATTTCTCCCATAAAGGGAGACTTGTTACAATACATTCTTTGTGTTCCTTGTGACCTAGGTGACGCAATGAAGATGGAAAGATTCATGCATCATCATCATAGAATAACCTAAACTTGAAGAAAGCTTTAACTATACCAAGCCTGAGTCCCAAGACCTCAAACACCTTCGAAGGTGGAGAGAGCTAGCAGGGAATGAGGGTAGGGAAGAGGAAGAAGAAACATTTCATACGAGAAAGAGCTAGTTCCTCACTTATCATAACTCTTGTGCTAGCATACATAATAGCATAGTAATGAAGAAGAAATAGATGGCAAGCTCAAGCATTGAAGCATGGCTCTTGGATGGATTTGCACTCCATAGCCAAGAGTGTTGGTGTAGGCTCTCAACCTCTACTTGCTTGGAGAAAGAGAGGGAGCTCTTGCACTTTGCATAGTACACAATGAGAGTGTTTGTGAGTGTGTGTGGGTGAGTATACCCCCTAAGCACCCCCCTAGCTTGCTTGGGTCGACCCCCCCTTGTAGCTCATGCTTGAAGCTCGTTGGACCCCTCTAGGCCTAGCCTATCACAAGCAGGAGCCATTACAAGCAACATGGGTAGCCTTGGGACAAGTGTCCCCCTTTCCCCTTTGAGAGAGAGGACTTGATAAATGCAAAATCAATTAATTAAATATCCTAAATTATCATTGGTCCCCTTGGGTGGCCAACCAATAGGCTTCAGGCACACCATGAGGGCAACATGGGGAGGAACTTGACAAGTGTCCTTGCTGCCTCTTCAAGCTGGGGCTTCCCTTGTGTGTGTGTGTGTGTGTGTGTGTGTTCTCTCTCATCCCCCCCCCCCCCCCCCCCCTTGTAGGCTCGCCCCCCTCCTTGTAGGGATATTTTTTACTTTGGATGAGCAAGCCCCTTAGTCATCAAGCATGACTAAGCACTTGAAGTAGGGGGTGTTCCCACAAGCATCTCAGGCAAGCTTCTCAAGGCACCTCAAGCACCTTAATCATGCACCAAGTCAAGCACCTCAAGCATGGAGCCAGTCAAGCACCTCAAGCATCTTAATCAAGCACCTCAAGCAGGACAAGCACCTCAAGCACGACAAGCACCTTGAGCTTGGGCCGGGTTCCCACCTCAAGCTCAGCCCTAGCTTACCTAAGGTCAAAGGACTTTTACACACATTATTGGAGGTCTTCAATGAAGCTAACCCTAAGGTCTTATGCTCCATTGGTTAGCCTTGCTCTTGATAGACCATCTCCCATTTGGGCCCCTTTACTATTGGCCCCGTGTTGAGATAGATCTATAAGCACATATCTATATCTTAACACTTGTTCCCATTTATTCTCCCACATTAAGTGATCAATTTAATATGAGAAAATCATTTGGGTTGGTTAGATATTAGATTTTATGACACATTTGTTCTTATGTGTTTGGGAATGAAGGCTAGGTATGCAATGTCCTTGTAAACGGTGTATTGTTCGTGCACTTGTTGGTTGCAAGGGGAATTGTGACCTTCAAATTGTGTTTAGGTAGTTTTTACCAACCTGGAATTCACGAACCACTATAAGGGGTATGAGCCTCCCGAAAACGGCCACGGGAGGGGACCCCCCACCTAGACACGCTAGCCTCACTCCATGCACTCGTGCACCGTGGGGACTCCACGCAAGGTTCCCCAGGGCACGCTATGACCCTCCGTGAGTGTGGCGGAGCCTGAGGCTACGTGGGGCTAGGGACCCGGAACGCAAGACCCGCGAAACGCAACACGGCCGTCGACCCATGGAACGCAACCACGCCCGAGCCGGTCCCGTCCGAGCCGGGCCCCTTTGAAGGCAACTCGACCCGAGCCGGTCCCGTCCGAGCCGGGCCCACCTGAGCCGGTCCCGTCCGAGCCAGGCCCCCTAGAAGACAACACCTCGACCCGAGCCAGTCCCGTTCGAGCCGGGCCCACCTGAGCCGGTCCCGTCCGAGCCGGGCCCTCCTGAGCCGGTGCCGTCCGAGCCAGGACCCCTTGAAGACAAGCACCTCAACCCGAGCCGGTCCCGTCCGAGCCGGGCCCTCCCTGAGCCGGTCCCATCCGAGCCAGGCCCCTTGAAGACAAAAGCACCTTGCCCCGAGCCGGTCGCGTCCGAGCCGGGCCCTTTTCTCCGCAAGCTTCCGCAAACTCGCCCACCACGCTTCTGCGCATTGACGGCCCAACTCCCGAGTCGTCACACTTGGTATCAGAGCTTCAGGAAAAAGCTCCATAGCCTCGTCCCCGTGACGCGCCCAACCCGCAGGCCGTCAAACCCCAAACAAAAAGGAAAGATGCGAGCCAGACAGGGCTCTTTATAACAAAAACAGAAAAAGAGAAAACGCGACGGACCAAGTCAACCGAGTTCGTCGCGCCCCGGCCACTTTTGTGGCCCATGCTGAGCTGAAGACCCACTCAAGTCTACAAGAGACCAAAGGGCACTGTGCTAGCCCTCTAAATGACATCCACACAGGGACAAAACAGGGATCAGTTGAAGAGTGAAGTTTCAGCCAAAGCCTTCATGGTGTCATGACGACCAAAGCGACTTCAACCCCAAGACTGCATCTAACCAAGTAACCTTGCCCGATTCAAGATTGGGCGTTTGGAAACCAAAGCTGGTGTCAGCCTAAGTCTACAACGCGCGTCAAAAATGACGGTAAGTTTCCTTGCAAACTTCGCAAGGGCTGCATTGCGACAGACTCTCCTTCACATTCGGCTTTCAAGAAGCTCCGCGCGGGCCAACGCAGCAGGTGGCTCCGCGCACTCCGGGTTACCTTTTTGGGAATGCTCAAGTATGGGGAATTCTACTTGGGTATTCAAAGCATCTCTTTTCAACCTTCTGCCAAAAATCCAAAAATACACACACACTTCATTCTCAAAAAGTCCAAAAACAAAGCATGTTGTTCTACTTGCATTTTCGGGTACAGTTTTCTCACTTTGCACTTATATGCACCCCTTAGTCCCTTGGCCTCATGCATAGCCAAGCTCTCTTTTCCCTTCGTTCGACGAGGACATCGAACTCTCTTCAACCGGGGGTGTATATAAGGGGTATGAGCCTCCCGAAAACGGCCACAGGAGGGGACCCCCCACCTAGACACGCTAGCCTCACTCCACGCACTCGTGCACCGTGGGGACTCCACGCAAGGTTCCCCAGGGCACGCTATGACCCTCCGTGAGTGCAGCGGAGCTTGAGGCTACGTGGGGCTAGGGACCCGGAACGCAAGACCCGCGAAACGCAACACGGCCGTCGACCCATGGAACGCAACCACGCCCGAGCCGGTCCTGTCCGAGCCGGGCCCCTTTGAAGGTAACTCGACCCGAGCCGGTCCTGTCCGAGCCGGGCCCCTTTGAAGGCAACTCGACCCGAGCCGGTCCCGTCCGAGCCGGGCCCACCTGAGCCGGTCCTGTCTGAGCCAGGCCCCCTGGAAGACAACACCTCGACCCGAGCCGGTCCCGTCCGAGCCGGGCCCACCTGAGCCGGTCCCGTCCGAGCCAGGCCCCTTGAAGACAACACCTCGACCCGAGCCGATCCCGTCCGAGCCGGGCCCTCCTGAGCCGGTGCCGTCCGAGCTAGGACCCCTTGAAGACAAGCACCTCAACCCGAGCCGGTCCCGTCCGAGCCGGGCCCTCCCTGAGCCGGTCACGTCCGAGCCAGGCCCCTTGAAGACAAAAGCACCTTGCCCCGAGCCGGTCCCGTCCAAGCCGGGCCCTTTTCTCCGCAAGCTTCCGCAAACTCGCCCACCACGCTTCTCCGCATTGACGGCCCAACTCCCGGGTCGTCACAACCACATGCTCTATTGGAGTCCAATCTTTGCCAATGGTTTGCAAGTATAGAGTTTGACTTTCATAAAGTTTTCTCTTTCCTATGGTAGGGTTTCCAAAGTAAACCTAGAGTATTGTTTTGTTCTTTGTATTTGTAAAAGCTTTGTACTCACCCTCCACGCCGTTAACCAATCCGTCAGAGAATATCTAAGTCCCCTGCACATAACTTGACATGGAATCTTAATTGTTTTACTGTATGAGTTGTGTCTTTTATCAAGGACGAAGAAAGTGTGGGGTGTTCCCTCTAGCTGGTTGAAAACCTTAAGGTTATGGGTGTCCTTGTCTTTGTTCGAGTAAATTAGGTTCCTGACTGTTTGGTACTAGCCTATAGTAATTTATGTTAATATATTCCATGTCTTCAATGGTGTGTTGCCCAATGCGGATTTCTATTAAGGATATCTATATATATTGGATTAGTTTGTCGCACTGTCTTATTTTGCAAAGATCCATGTGTTAAATCACCACATAAAATAACATCCAATCCACAGAATGGTTTGTCATGGACATGTTTGATTGCACGCAAGCGTAAGTTGGCCATGGAAAACACACTAGAACCAATCAAGGAAACCTCATCAAAAACCACATTTTGTATTAAAAAAATTTATAGAAGGGAAAGTGTATCCAATTTTTTAGCACTCAAGCTTGTTTGTGAAGAAGTCGCTAGAGGTAATTGAAATGCTGAGTGGATTGTGGTGCCCCCAATACTAAAATATGCCTTCCCTGTGTGAGCCATTAATAGTGATGTCGGGGAATCTAGGTTGGGTGGACTTCTATGGTTGTAGAATCTTTGCAATCCTTCTACTAGCAGTAGTAAGGTGAATGTTTTTCATGTTCTTGCTCCTTCTCTAAGGAACAAATGCACCAATTTTCCAGGTAAAATTCTTTTTTTTCAACATTATATCATCGAATAATTGTCATTGTTGTAGGTTAAGTCTTTCAATGCTTCCATAGTAGTTAGCATTTGGCATCGTGAGGTATCGAAAATGCTGCAAGTAAAATGGATTTTTAGAATGCACGTTCATGTTCAAGTCATTAAGAGTATCTCCTTGACGTGTGTCACTCGAGGCATTATTTGTTGTATTAGTTGCGGTTGGGGACAAACTGGATGTTTGTGTGTTTTTCTATTGGACTTGTATCTTTGTTGTACCTTATCTCGTTTGCTTTAATGACTTGTAAATTTTTGTCATACACATCCCTCCATGAGGAGGATTCTTTCAAATGTTGTTTCTCATTTGTGATCCAAGGGAGATAAAGCAAGCATCTTTTTCTATAGTAGTGTTTTGGGGTTTCAAGAAGGTTGTACTTTACAAAACGTATGATCTTACCCTTACGTAGCTTTTTATATGTTGTTTCATTTTGCTTGAGTGTTGATGCATATTTAGCCAAGCACAACTGATGGAGGCTTTGTGGTCTTTGAGCATACTTGTCAAAAATAGTTTGGAAGAATATGTTTGTGTTCAAAGAGGCAAGGTTTTGCAAGGTGGATTTCCTCTTGAGGACTAATGCATGTTGATAAAGAGGATTAGTACTTATGTACATGAAGTCTTGAGATGCACTGTGGAGTCGTAATGATAACACTATGTAAGCTGCTTGTTGTGCACTAATTTGATGTGTGTTAAGAGTAGTGTTTCCAACTTTGCGTAGTCTCTCAACTGTTGTTGCATTGTTGCTTATGCACATGTCAAATTGTGATTTTATTTCTTGAATTAGTGTGTTATTCATTTTTGTCATGTATGACGTGTAATAGCTTGCTACACCATGTGCGTTGAAAACAAGTTGGATATCAGTGTTTGCATCCCACAGTGTTGCAATTATGGGGTTGGAATTGTTCATGTAAATGTCCCTTACATGTCGTTTCAGGAAGAGTGTTGCAGTCAATAGTGTGTCGCTGATCGCTGAGGTGTATTCCTCCTGAGATAATTGCTAGCTCTCTAGCCAATCTTCAAAAGGAATGTTGTTCTCGGTCCCAAATGTCAAGGATGTCTTTAATGCGGTTAAAAGTTTGTTTATTCATGCTCCATTTCTTGTTGTCATTGATTGTGAAAGGCGTGGGAAACCTTGGGAAACCAAAGCGAAAACTCTTTCCTTTCTTAAAACAAGCTTTCTTGTGACAATCTCTATGTATTTCTTAGAGGTCGCCTGCAACTTTGGAGTTATCCGCAGTTATGTGTTTGTCTATGAATGCAACAATGGCACGATCTGTGTCATGATCAAAGAGAGGAGCTTCTTCAACCCGTAGAAGCCCATGGTCATGCTGACTTCCATGGACTTGGAACTTTGTGGCAAAGAAGTAATCAACACTTTTTCTGCACATTGTGTTGTCACGAAGGAGTACCATTTTCATGGATGCGAGGCGATTTAGAAGCGAGTTGTTGTTTTTGGATGTGCTTGGATCAAATATTTGTGGAAAGAGTTTTCACTTTCATTTTATTCTCCTTTAAGTGGGACTATTTGTTGCAATGCATTAACAAGAGCTTTCCATCTTTTTTCAGTTGAGGAGAATGTAACAAAGAAGGTTGGTGGCCCTATTTGACGAATCATACCGAGAACATTTTTCTTTAATTTCTCTTTGTAGTTAGGGGAAGTACAAAGTGCTTCAAAATCTTTACACCCAAGCCATGATGAGAGTAGTTTTCTATATTTGTGTCTTCATGGACTTTCCCTGCGCAGAATGTTGTTCCATCAAGTTTTGCTTTGCGGAGGTGTGTTAACCCTCACGCACATTCCTATCACCTAAGACGAACGCCATATTATTTATTTGGTAGAGTCAGGTACCGGGCTTGGGGTCCAATAGGAAAAGGGTAAGAGTGATCGCCGATGAGAGGCGCACTCTAACTGCAACATTCAAGGGATTACTTGGCTAAGCCTGGGCGCCCAAGTGTGAATGGGGCGAGCTCATATAAAAGTCAACTAAACCTAAAATTCACTCATTCTCTCATTTGTGCAATTGAAAAGTGCTCTTGCTCCATCTCCATCTTCTTCTTCTTCACCTCTTTGTGTGTGTGTGTGTGTGTATGCGGGAGAGAGAGAGAGAGAGAGAGAGTGTATGCGATCGAGAATTGTGGCGGCACGACGGCGACGAGACGGTTGAGTGCGGCGTAGCGGTGTCTCCCTCTTCTTCGCGGCGAGGAATCCTCCACGACAGCAAGCGTAGAGCGGTGAGTGACACACCATCGCCATCTTTGAGCTTACTAGTTTAGGCTTGTTTGTGCTTGGAGCCATTTGTGGCTCGCACACAGTGTATCGGCAAGTTCCTTGCATTGACACGTGCGACATACGCACACATTTTTGGCACCGTTGCCAAGGAATGCCATACACTAAGCTTGAATGGCACTGTGTGCTTCTTTTGTGGTGCAATTTCAATTGTAGGAAAGATAGGGAAGGAAGGTGTGTGTGATGAGAAGAAGGATTTTGTTTTTCTATTGTTGTTAACCCTCACGCACATTCCTATCACCTACGACGGACGCTGTATTATTTATTTGGTAGAGTCAGGTACCGGGCTTGTCGGTCCAATAGAAAAAGGGTAAGAGTGATCGCCAATGAGAGGCGCACTCTAACTGGAACATTCAAGGGATTAGTTGGCTAAGCATGGGTGCCCAAGTGTGAATGGGGTGAGCTCATATAAAAGTCAACTAAACCTAAAATTCAATTATTCTCTCATTTGTCCAATTGAAGAGCGCTCTTGCTCCGTCTCCATCTTCTTCTTCTTCATCTCCTTGTGTGTGTGTGTGTGTGTATGCGTGAGAGAGAGAGAGAGAGAGAGTGTGCGAGTGTGCGATCGAGCATTGCGGCGGCACGACGACGGTGAGGCGGTTGAGCGCGGTGTAGCGGCGTCTCCTTCTTCTTCACGGCGAGGAATCCTCCACGACAGCAAGCGTAGAGCGGTGAGTGACACACCATGCCATCTTTGAGCTTACTAGTTTAAGCTTGTTGTGTGCTTCGAGCCATTTGTGGCTCGCACACAGTGTATCGGCAAGTTCCTTGCATTGACATGTGCGACATACGCACACATTTTTGGAGCCGTTGCCGGGGAACGCCATACACTAAGCTTGAATGGCACTCTGTGCTTCTTTTGTGGTGCAATTTCAATTGTAGGAAAGGTAAACAAGGAGGGTGTGTGTGTTGAGAAGAAGGATTTTGTGTTGCTACTGTGTATTTCTTTGTTAATGAAGTTTTGAAAGGTTATTGTGTTTTCTCTGTGTAAGGTGTTAGTATTAAGGTTATTAGTTCTGTGTAGTGCAAAGTACAGTAAGTAGGAAGTAGATCTGTGAGAGCTAATGAAGTGTGTTAGTGTGTAACAATAGGTGTATTAGTTGAAAGTAGGTAGGTAGAGTGTGTGTGTGCTCACGTGCAGGCTGCGGCGACCTTATCCAAAAATTTTAAAAAAATAACAAACAAATTTAAAGGTAAGATCGAGATCGAGAATATCTCCCAGACCCAAGCCCAGTCCCAAGCCCAACCTCACACTCAGGCTCAGGCCTCAGTCGCCCTTTAAAATTACAAATTTTAGCTTCACACGTATCTAAAAATCAACTTTTTTGAGGACCAACGGAGCTTCAAGTGACCGAACGTTGTGCTGTAAAGCACACCATGACCCTCTGAGTGATACGCTCGTTTTGAGCTATCACACACTTTAATTAAAAAAATCGATCATTAAAAAACATTAAAAAAAAACTAGTAAAAACGAGCGCCTAAAAAAGTAAGCGGTTAACCTTCGAGGTTATTCGCCGACGCTTGTAGGGTGCCAAAGGCACATGCATCTGCGCTCTGGTCGTGTGCTAGAGACGGAGCAACTAGAGAGAATTTTGACTTACGCGAGTTCTCAATATCCACCTACCTTAGGTTACGGGCCCTCGGTTGGGACCCAAGGTAGTACAAACCAAGACCCGAACATAGCGGCTAGTGACTCTTCCTCTGACTACGACGTCATGGAGGGTTTCCCAATGCCTAATCCCGATAGCTCAAGCCAAGACATGCATGCCATGGGCCCGCGGTCCGGGCCGAGCATGCTTAGCCGCTTGAAGGAAACCTTTAGTAGAGCCACTCGCTCCGAACATGGAGCTAATGATGTAAATGAGGGGGTGGGGAAGTAAATTCTCCATTCATGACCATCGTAGACCCTATGCCCTTAGAGAATGTGCATGTGAATACTTCATTCACTGCACCTCCTTACTCTTCAGAGTTATTTCCCTCCGAGGTCATATTACCTGATGGTAGAAGCCTTACCGAAGTGCAAGAGGTTGAGTGATATATCATTGTGGCTAGGGAAAAGGAAGTCGAGAGCTTACGCAAGGCGGAGCAACGAAGAGAGTTAAAAGCGAAAGACCCTATGTCAATATCCTTGCTAAGAGAGCAATCGAGTGCTCCTGACTTAGCAACCGCTAAAGGGCAACCCCTAGAAAGCAACATTGCATCTAGCTCAAAGGACACCCCTAGCACCTCAATCCTAGATGGAGCGTTCTTAAATGAGAGCTGGGAGTACGAACTACAAACGGAAACTCTAACCGACCTATACACAGGTCACACCTATCACGTGGGTTGGTTCGATGTCCTACAATCCACAATGGGTGCTACTAGTGTGGAGGATCAACAACACAGTGTTTGTGAGGTCATCCATAGGGTCCTTGAGTTAGAGAGACAGAACAAGGGGATCAACATGCCTTCAACGGGTCTCATGAGATTCTTGGATACAAGAAAGTCTAAACAACCGACCTTATCGCAATGGAGACTCCCTTGGTAAGTCCAATGGATCCTCCATATGTTGTTTCACCAGGGGTCTCAGTGCAATCTAAGCCTACAAGTGATAGCTTTACCTTTCCAAGTCTATCTCATCTTTCCCTTGATGACACCACGGCTACCATGCCTACCCCAATGATGGGCATGCCAAGAAACACGCCATGGACCTCATTTGTTAGTAAAGCACAAGTACATGGTAGCTCAATGCCTGCAGCAGTACCTAGAAAGTGTGTACCAATCGTATACTCCCATGGGTCCTCGTACTCATGTAGTCCCTACTCCTCCCATTGGTTCAACAACCTATGGTCCACAACCACAACACCAAAGTTCTTATTTCCATGGGACTATACCGGCTAGCATTAGGATGTCACATCCGACGTCTGCTATGCCTAGGGCCACACATATGAACTTTGGGCCACCCCATGGCGCAACACCGTACCAAACGTGGAACCCAAGGGCTTCCTATGCGCAAAGCCCAATGCCAATACCTACTCCACATGTAGTCTCTAGAGCACCTCCACCCACGTTCCTGCTCACTTAGGTGACTTGGCAACATTTGCTCAAGCTATTGGTCGATCTATTGCTGAGAATATGCGTAACACGCCTGATAGAGAGCCTAGAAGTAAGGCAGTACAAATAGCGAAGCTCACACAAAAATTTAGTGGAGACGGGGATGTGAGAAAGTATATCGAAGTGTTTGAACAAATATGCGATTCTCTAGGAGAACACAATGACCTGTATAAGAGTGATGCTTTAAGCATAACCTTAAGTGGGAAGGCTGGGGATTGGTATAGAACCCTAAGGGTGGAAGAAAAAATGATTTACCCTACTCTTAGGAGACTGTTCTTGAAAGAATACATACGAGACGGAGTACTTTAGGGTGTAGCCTCTTAGCTCTAGAAAGCCCAACGAGAGGAAGGAGAGTCGGTGAGAGACTTTATTAGTCGCTTGAAGCATTTGAATTCTCGTTGTTATCCAAATGAGCGCTTCAATAATAATCAATTTCTTGATAGATTCATTAGGGGATTACGACATGAGGATATCTACAATGGCCTAGTCATTAGAGGTATCACCACTTGGGAAGCAGTCACCACCAATGCGATCCAATTGGAGGATAATTTAATGATTCAAGGAGAAAGAGTGTCTGTTGAGCCTAAATCTATTAGCTCGCAAGCATCAGGGCATCAGCCAATAACCCTAAAGCCTATTGCTAAGGAGCCAAAGATATCTGAGATGACTTAAACAGATCTCACCAAGGCTATTCAAGAGAGTCTTAGAGACAATCGTGCTCCGCAAAACAATCATATGTATCCAAGAAGGGAGCAACAATGGTGCTCAGTATGCTATGACCGCATAGTACCAGTGAATGCCCTACGTTTAGAGTAAAATTCAATGGGAATTGCAATGCCTGTGGAAGGTATGGTCATCAAGCTAAGGAATGCATAGTATTTAAGCGCGTGATGGCCAATAGACGAACCTTAGCATGGACAGACACACCTCGAGTGCCTGTATTGATGTCGGCCCCACCTCGTGAACAAATAGCACAACACATGGTCCCTAGGGCCCAAACTGTTGTTCAAACAACACCCTTACCACCTCCAGTGCTAGGACCGCAACCACCACATCCGAGAATCAGTTTTGTGAATCAACTGGGTTGTGAGTCATCTATTGGTTGTTTGGAAGGCTGTGAGGAAGATATAAATCCTAATATTGGCTACGGGATGGATGTGCTTGAAGAAAGTCCACAATACTACATGGAGGACTATTGGGGACAAGTCAAACCTGTATATCAAGTAGCTGCTCTTGCGGCAAGAGGCCAAAATATCAATTACACTGCTAAGAGACCACCTCTTCAATGCTATGAGTGTGGAGGTCCACTTCGTGTAGCCGAGTGTCCTATTAGGCTACAAAAGAACGCCACACTATTGCAAACCAATCAAGCGAGCACGTCTACAATGCCGATACTCATGTGTAATCGATGTGGCATAGATCATTTGATTTCCCAATGTCCAAATAATCCAAATGCACCGAAGATCACGCCATTTAACTTGATTGAAGTTACCGAGGAGCCATCACGAAGTACACATGTGGTACCAGTAAACGTACTCACACGATCGATGCTCCAAAAACAAAATTATATTCTTGAGGAAAGAGACACGGCATCAATTGCCCAATCTCAGAAAAATAAGAAAACACACAGGAAGAGATCGCAAAAAGCAGCGAAGTCAGACCCCAGTTCAAAGACCAACATAGGGACTGGTGACGACCCCGTATATATGAACGATGCTGAAGAAGATTCTGATTCAGGTGAAACCATGGAGACCAAAACAACCATTAAGATAGAAACCAACAAGGAAGATCTTCATGAGCCACAATGGCCAGGATCCAAGAAAAAGATAGGAACTTATCCAAACCCTACAGAGGAGATCGAGCGAGTCAAGCAATTAAGGAGTTTGGTAGAAGATACCCAAAGGGATCTAGAACCAGCACGTAGGCAGATCCAGATTACAGACACCGTGTTCCCTACACAACAACAACCTCACCAAGTCCATAGACCCTTATCCAAGAAGAAACTGACTTAAAGTCACGGGAAAGTGGGCGTACTCACTTCTTGATGGAAAGAATGTTTACAGAGGGATTACCTGATCCTATCAAAGAAATGGAGATCCCATCTTCCCCACATCAAGGGACTGAAGTCCAAAAGGTGCCATTAAACATTGCCAAATTGATGGATTTCATGTCTTCAGAAGTTAGAACCACCATCATGTCCAAACTATATAAAGACCCTGAGCTAGTCTCAGCTCTTCGAGCCTTCTTCAATGGAGAACTGAAGTTTGGGCTTCCACAATTTGCACAAATGGATGGACCTGGGGAGATGCCAATAGAGGAGGAACGCTTAGATCCACAACCCAACCTAGATGAGAACCTTGTTATAGAAATACATGTTAACAAGTTGGGACAATACTTTGAGGGTGATGAATCCAATGCGACCATATCAATCACTACTAAGGGATTAACAGTGAAGGGAATCCTTGATGGTGGCGCTGGGGTTAGCATTGTGACTAAAAATTGTGACCAATAATGCATCTCGCCACCACGTGAAGTGGCCCCAAAAAGTGGTCCTCATGATGACCTTTCTGCATAATTATCACAAGGAAACACCCACGTTGTGTCCGTACTCATCCACGTGCAAATATTGAGAGCATGATTCAATCATAACTACAGATTTGGAAGAAGGAAATGAATAAGAATAACCTTTGAGCAATGCACATCCTCAAGAGGAGCAACAAAAGGAAGAAGATGTTGATTTAGATGAGGCTGAGATGGAAAGGATGATTGCAAGGGGCAATGATGTTATTGCTCAGTGTACGGTCCTAGCTTCGGATGAATGTAGGTCTAAAAACCATGTCTACTTGCAGTTCCAAGATTCTGTCATACAAGTAGATCTTGTGACTGGTCGAACATATCCTCTAGGAAACAGGTTTATAATTGATGATAGATCTGACACCACAGTTCACTCGGCCCCATTGCAGTATTGTTACACGTGTAAAGCGGACATTCATGTTGGGAAAGATTCTCCTTATATGGATGTACTACCTGGGATGACTGAGTCAGACAATGTGGATTGGTCCACCTAGCAGCAACCATAGACACTTGGGGAAACAGGGGGACTACTTGGGTAGCACCTGAGGGGGATGAAATGCCCGTGCCCTTAAATATGCTACAAGCAATGTATATAGCTTCTGACAAGACTCATCCTAACATAACGAAGAAAACATACAAGTGGGTCCCTAAAGCTTCTTTAGCAACCATAGCCAGTGCTAAAAGACAGGAGCCTGGTAAGAAAAGTCCCATTCGCTCCAAGAAATGTAAGGAAACGTGGCGATTCCTAAACAACTATTGGAAGCCCAACGCTACTATCAAGGAAATGGTCAAATCTGGGTGCTGTTGGAATTAGGGTTGCAGAGAAACACACACAGCTTGGAGAAGACGAAGGAAGCTCAAGGCACACAATAGAGAGTGTGTTACTTAGTGCGCAATGGAAAGATAGATAGCCCTAGAGTGATGGGCGTATATACAATGCACGGGGGAAAAAACCTCCTAAAGAGGGAAAAAATGCCCCGGCGGTCCTAGTGTGTTCACACACATCACTACCACATGTATATGGTAACAAATCCCCCCTGGAGTGATGCGGTGAACGAGAGCTGGCACATGAGTAAAGGGAAGTGCCATGCCCTGAGGACAGGATCAGTCCACAAAGGGGAGTAAGCCCAAAGCTTTGCGAAAAGCTTCAAGCTTCTCACGAGACAATGCCTTTGTGAAAAGATCTGCAAGGTTGTCCTGTGTTGGCACATAAGCCAAGCTGATCTCTCCTGCTGAGAGCCTCTCCCTGACATAGTGGTAATGCACCTCAATGTGCTTTGTGCGAGCATGAAAAACTGGGTTCCTCGCAACTGCCAATGCGCTCTGACTGTCAGTGTAGATAGTGTTGGCAGTGTCCTGTCCAACACCCAAGTAAGCCATAAGGCGTCTGAGCCATACACACTCAACCGTAGCTGTGAAGACTGCCCTGTACTCAGCCTCACAACTCGAGTGGCCACTTGTGGACACTCGCGTGTCAAAACAACCAGCCCAATCTGAGTCCGAAAAAGCATGTAAGTCTGGCGGCAATGATCCCCCCTTGGGATAAAACAAGCCAAGATGTAAAGTGCCACTAAGGTAGCGGAAAATCCTCTTGACAGCCTGCCAATGCTTAGACCCTGGGCTATGCATAAATCTGCTGACCTGCGAGATTGCAAACTGAATATCTGGCCTCGTGTTGCATACATAAATGAGGCAGCCAACAGCAGTTTGGTAAAGAGTGACATCAGCAGGATCGCCAGCATCATGTAGACTCAACTTCAAACCTGTTTCCATGGGAGTGGCAATAGGTTTGCAATCCTCAAGTCCAAACTTACATAGCAATGTCTCTATGTAACTTTTCTGACACAAGGCAATACCACCATCACACTGCTTAAACTGTATACCCAAGTAATGATGCAACAGCCCCAAATCTTTCATCTTGAAAGTAGCATTCAAATCAGCCTTAAATTCAGCAATATGTCTCTCATTTGGTCCAGTGATCAGCAAATCATCAACATAAAGAACCACAATGAGAAATACATCATCCTCACGCTTTACATACAATGTGCTTTCTGTTGGACTGTTACGAAAGCCTCGTTTAACCAAATGAGTGTCAGCTTTCTCATACCAAGCACGAGGAGATTGCTTCAACCCATACAAAGCCTTCTTACATTTGCACACTTTGTCCTCTTGTCCTTTTATGACAAAACCGCGAGGCTGCGTTACATAAACTTCCTCAAATATGTCACCATTCAAGAAAGCAGTAACAATGTCTGATTGATGTACATCCCAACCAAAATGAGCTGCCAATGCACATAGAAAACGCACAGTAGTCATACGACAAGTGGGAGCAAAAGTCTCTTCATAATCTATGCCTTTTTGTTGTGCATAACCCTTTGCAACAAGTCGAGCCTTATGGCGATCGATCTCACCATCCGGCTTGCGTTTCAACTTGTAAACCCACTTCGTACCAATGGCCTTTTTGCCAGGAGGCAAATCACATAAAGTCCATGTGTCATTCTCTATAAGTGCATCATATTCTGATTTCATGGCAGCAATCCAATTTTCTGAATTCTGTGCTTCATCAAAAGACAGAGGCTCCTCAACATCATGTAAACTAGACACAGCCAAAGCATAACAATCTGATGCATAAGATGCATGGCGAGAGCCTGAACGAGTACGACTAGATAAAGGTGCATCCAATTTACTGTCACGCAAAGTGTGCACCAGCCATTTTGGCATACCTCTAGCCTGCTCATTTTCAGCCCTTTCCTCATCAAGTACATCATGTACATCTGCATCAGTAATAGGCTGTTCTAAAACATTTTCAGAAACCCCCATAGGCTGTACATTTGCCTCATTGGAACTTACATTCGTATTTCCACCACTGAAAAGAGGCAACAAAGTGTCATAGATGTCCTGTGAGCTTACATTACTGTCTCTAGTACATGACAGCAAGGGTTGAACAGAATCTTCCACAAACACTACATCCCGTGAAACCAAAATACGTTTTGTTTGTGGATGATACAACCTGTAACCTTTGCTTTCAGCACTATAACCAACAAAAATACATTTGACAGCCTTATCATCCAATTTTCTGCGCTGCACTTGTGGCACCAAAGCATATGCCAAACAGCCAAAAACACGCATGTGCTCAATAGAAGGTTTTCTATCATGCCATGCTTCATATGGAGTAATAGACTGCAAAGCTTTCGTAGGACACCTGTTAAGTACATAAGTGGCACACATGATGGCCTCAAGCCAAAAAGAATGCGGCAAAGCTTGACTTTTGACCATACATCGTGCCATTTCCGTTAGTGACCTGTTTTTCCTCTCAGCAACACCATTTTGCTGAGGTGTATAAGGCACTGTACATTGGTGTTTTATCCCACGACTAGCCAGAAATGCATTAAATTCATGAGACATATACTCCCCCCCTCGATCGGAACGGAGGGTGCCCATAGTACATTTTGAGACATTTTCAGCCATAGCCAAAAATTGTTTGAAGCACATAAAAACTTCGGACTTCGCTTTAAGCGGAAATACCCACGCATGCCTGGAGTAATCATCAATGAAAGTCACGAAGTACAGGTAATTGCCCAAGGACGGAGTTTGCATGGGCCCACAAACGTCACTATGCACAAGCTGCAACCTGCATGTGGCCCTAACTGAACCATCCTTTGGAAACTTAGAACGCTGCATTTTACCCAGAATACAGCCTTCACAAACATGTTTGATAGGTGCTTCAAGAGGCGGCAAAGAAGCAACCATATCAGATTTCTGCAAACGCAGCAAACTGGCAAAATTCAGATGACCAAAACGTGCATGCCAAAGTTTTGCATCTGAAATAGCCCTTGAATCTACAACAGCATTTGCAAAATTTTGTCCACACTTGTCATACAAAGTGAGCTTATACAGCCCACGGCACAAAAGCCCAGATGCAACAATTTCATCACCAAAACTGAGATCATGAACTGTACATCTGTCATCCACAAATTTGACTACAAGTCCAAGTCTAGCAAGTGCGGATACAGACAAGAGATTCTTCTTGATCCCAGGTACATAAAGTGCATCAACAAGTGTGAAGGAACTGCCATTAGCAGCAGTGAGCACAATCTTTCCAACTCCCTGAACTGGATAAGAGGCGTTGTTGGCACAAGTGACTGAATTCCCATGAGGGACAGACTCGAGAGAGGTAAACAATTCACGATGTGAGGTAATGTGCTTTGTAGCACCACTGTCGAAATACCACACATGTGAATCTGCAGCAACTGACAAGCATGCATCATGGACAGCAGGATTGTAAGTGCACTCTGCGCTAAAAGCCCATTCTGCATCAACATCAGCATCACAATCTCCTTTCACAGAAGACTCAACAATGGCTGCATTTGTAGTGGAACCAGCATTTGCAGTGGAACCACCCTCTTTCTTCTTAGCCTCTTTGGCCTTCAACTTAGGACACGACTTGATCAAGTGATCATTGGCTTTACAATAATGGCAACGCATCTTCTTTTTGCCCTTATCACCAGAATTGCCAGACGAAGTGCTGCCAGCAGAAGCATTAGGAACAGAAATTTTGCCACTCGCAGCAGAACCATAAGAAGTGGCTGCATTACTGTTACCACCCTTTCTTTGAGAAGCAATAAAAGCCTGTTCAACTGCACGCTGCCTAGTCCTGTTTTTTCTAGAAAGTGACTCTTGCAACAGCAATGTGCATAATGCATCAAACTTGACAACTTCAGGATTTCCTTGGGTCATCAGTCTCCAAGTACTAGCAAAAGTCTGGTAGGAATCTGGTAAGGCATCAAGAACAGTCTGCACAAGGGAACTGTCAGAAATGACTTCACCTACAGAAATGAGTTGCTCATTGATATCCTTGACACTAGCAAGGAAAGTGTCCATATCATCTTCCTCATGCATAATCTTCGACTCTAGCTCTTTACGCAGCAAAGCAATTTTAGCCTCATTGCGGCTTGCATAAAGACTTGCTAGAATATCCCAAGCCTGTTTTGCAGATTTTGCTGAACGGATGTGAGGAATAATGGTGCGCTTCACAGACAACGCAATCAATGCATGAGCCTGCGCATCCTTAACATCCCAACGAGCTTGTTCTGCTGTAGGCAAAACAACTCTAACAGCTGCAATCCTTGCAGCAAGACCTGCAACATCCTCAACATCGCCTACATCTTCAGAACCAGGACGTACATCAATGCCCTGCACAATGTTCCAGACACCTTTTGACAAGAGAACATGTTGCATCATATAAGCCCACATAGGGTAGTTGTCCCCATCCAACCTGTCCTCAGCAGCAAACATCTTGAACACATCTGTGTTGTTGTTGTCAGCCATGGTAAATGCTGCACCTGATGTGAAAACTGCCCGAAAATAGGAGAAATGGAGTGGGAACAACTTGTGCTATATAGCACAAACCGTAGAAGACTATAAGGCACCTGTTATGCAGAAAACGGCACTGACAAAAAATCTGCACAAAATGACGAAATAGCCTGTGCAGTACTGCCCGTAGTGGAAACGGAGGCCGAAAAGAGCCCAAATCAAAATTCTGAGCAGACCAAGCTCTTCGAGCTTTCCCAAAATATTTGTCGACCTGCGAACGCTCGCCAAAGCTCACTGAAATCGGAGAAAGTGAGCAGGCGTGTGCTGGAGCAGCTGGCGACTAAGCCCGGGAGGACGTGACCTGCTCTGATACCAATTGTTGGAATTAGGGTTGCAGAGAAACACACACAGCTTGGAGAAGACGAAGGAAGCTCAAGGCACACAATAGAGAGTGTGTTACTTAGTGCGCAATGGAAAGATAGATAGCCCTAGAGTGATGGGCGTATATACAATGCACGGGGGAAAAAACCTCCTAAAGAGGGAAAAAATGCCCCGGCGGTCCTAGTGTGTTCACACACATCACTACCACATGTATATGGTAACAGGTGCCAAAATGTAGATTGTGTTCTTACTTGTCACCTGACCTATGTGAGCTCAATCCTATAACTCCAAAACGAATTGACGATTGTGGAAAGAAAAAAATCACAGAATGCTACACACGCGCTCCAGAGCTAGTTTGGGTACCAAAGAAAGAACAATTTGTTCCACCTATCTCAGGAAGGGGGGAGTCCCATCAAGCTTCTAGCTCCTCATGTAATGCATCCATAGAGGTAAAAGCTTCTCCACAGCCTCCACGTACAATAGTGGACCTCCATAAAGCTACAAAGGAATCCACACCTCCCAGTGTTCAAGAATCACCTGATGAACCACTTCAAGTTCGATCCTGGGAGAGTACCTTACCACCCTTGCAACTCGACGAGGCACCTAAGGTAATAGAAAACTACTGGCAAGAATCCTCACCTATTACCAACTGGAACAATTGGTTTCAAAGGGTGATGAGCACATTTCAAACGGTACGATCTACCCAAGGAAGGGGGGAGTGTTTGCTGACAGTCATCATTCACTCACTCCCCTCTCAAACTTCCTCCTTGCCCTCTCAATCTTCCAATCTTAGGGAATGTATATATAAAGCCTTATACTCAGAAAAAACAAAAACAATAAGGAGCAAGAGCAATTAGCAAACGAGTATGCACAATAAAAGTCAAAACATGGACCCAGACCTACACATTCATATCCGGTACACTGAAACAGAAACCTATGTCATCAAACACCTTTGATCCTCATCACTCGAGTGATGGAGGGTAGGTAGCATTAGTACGATAGGAGTGTTTCTGTTTTAGATTTTAGTGGTTAGCAAAGTTCTTTCTTGCCACTGATGTGCCTCCTAGAGGTATTTTTTGTGTTTCCTTGTGTGTACAGGAACGTGTTGCTGTGGTTAGGATTTGGACCTTCATGGAATCTTTCTCTCGTTCACACTTCAAATCAAGCGTGACCATCAACACAAACAGGTGTTTCTTGTCCATTAGCATTGCCCCTTATCTTTTTGCATCCATGTTTTTCTGCTTTAATTGTGATTGGTAGCATAATATCCAGCACATTTGCTTAGTATCAAACATTAAATTCAATGTAACTTTTTGTCATAATCACTTATCTAGGTTTAAAAATCAAGCAGTCCGACTAAGCTAGTTTGACCAAGGTAGGTGTTAGAGATCTTCTCTTAATACTATGGGGAATGCCTTCCTAATAATTAATGGTTACTTAGGTTCTTAATCCGATTTAGGCAGCATTGTGTGAAATGTACTAGGGCTTTCTAGTGGGCTTAGTCCCTATTGACCTTTAGCTTAAGTATTATAAAGGGAATTTACTAGTGTGATGAGCCTGGGGAGGGTAACAGTGTTATATGACCCCCCAAAGTTACAAAATTAAAATGCTGAAAAAATAAAAAAAATTTAAAGTGCCACAATGTAAAATCTTAAGCTGGAAGAGAAATCTCAGCTTGATTGGGTACTTCACTCACATGTATCGCCTATGGTACTAGAGCCCTAGAGATTCCCAGTGTGGGTGCTTTTCCTTGAAAAGCAAAAAACCCAAGGCATACAAAATAAGCACACACATCAAAATTGAATCAATGTGACAAGACTTTGGGGGGTCAAAGAAAAGTAAATAAGTCAGGCAATGATTTCATGAGAATTTCTTTTATCGTAGCTTAACTACAAGGTCTTCTAGGTATAGCCTCTAGTCAGCCCTCGCGATTATCAGCGTGCTGAAGCATTCTGATGGTACAATCAAACAGAGAGCACACAAGCTACAAGATTTGCTCTTTGGAAGACAGCATCAGAAAGCCTCGACATCAGAAACCCTTGAGTTTATTACTCAAGACCCAACTCTTGCACAACATAGTGGTTTGAATTGCATTGATCTTCAAAGCATGGTAGAGCCAACCACGGCTATGCATAGACACGATTGCTCAACCCATGCACACAGTCGTCCCGGAGTACGCCATCGAGGAGGGGTGGAAGGGTACTAAGTAATTAAGGGCAATGTTTGAAGAGTGAGGAAAAAAGTTTGATGTTAACGTGTGATTTTTTGCAAAATTAACTAACAATGTCCTTATAATTCATCATCAAGGGAAAATTCAATGATAATATCTTCTCGATGAGTCTAAATAGTGTACATACTATCAAAAAATCATTAAAAAATAGTCCTTTTTGGTTATTTTTCATCATCCTCTCACATGCTAGAGTACCTACCAAATCCCTTTCACAGGCAAGCACCAGAAAGACCATGTGAAACATTTGTGAAAAGTAACCAGGGTACCTCTCACCCAAGGCAGGAGTGGATGACTCTAGCGTACCATCCATATTTGTACACGCAAATAGATGATGGTTAGAGTGCAAATATTACAAGGGTCGTGTTCTTGTGCATAATGTGTTTTTATGATTTTGTGTTATGGCTCTTGATCTTTTACTTTTTTATCTTGTTTTTGTGAGTTTAAGGCTATATACATTCCCTAAGATTGGAGATTGAGAGGTCAGGGAGGAAGGTTGAGAGGGAAGCAAGTGATTGATGGATGTCAGCAAACACTCCCCCCTTCCTTAGGTAGATCATACCTTTTGGAATGATGTCGTACCCTTTGAAACCAGTTGTTCCAAGTTGTTAAGGTGAAGGCTTTAACCAATAGTTTTCGACGGCCCTATGCATTTCATCTAGTTGCAAGGGTGGTAAGGTACTCTCCCATGATTTTATTTGCAACATTGTTGTAGGTGGTGAACTTACAACGGCAGGTGCAAAGTCTTTCTTGCTTGTATGGATATATATAATGGTAGGTGGAGGTTGTGTTGAAGCTTCTATTTTCGTATAGGAACTACACAAAGAGCAAGAAGCTTCATTTGATTTCACTGTTCCTAAGCTAGGTGAAAAAAATCGTTCTTAGTTTGGTACCCAAACTAGCTCTGGAGCAGGTGTGTAGCATTCTGTGATTTTTTCCTTTCCGCGATCGTTGATTCGTTTTGGAGCTACATGATTGGGCTCACATGGGTCAGGTGACAAGTAAGAACACAATCTACATTTTGGCACCTAGATTTGATCATTTCCTTGATAGTAGCCTCGGGCTTCCAATAGTCGTTTAGGAATCCACCGCCACGTTTCCTTACATTTCTTGGAGCGCGTGGGACGTTTCATACAAGGCCCATGTTTTTTCGCACTAGCTATGGTCGCTAAAGAAGCTTTAGGGACCCACTTGTATGTTTTCTTCTTTATATTAGGATGAGTCTTGTCAGAAGCTATATGCATTGCTTCCAACATATTTAAGGGTACGGGCATTTCATCCTCCTCAGGTTTTACCCAGGTCATCCCCCTGTTTCCCAAAGTGTCTATGGTTGCTTCTAGGTGTGGACCCAATCCACATTGTCCGACTCAGTCATCCTAGGTAGTACATCCATATAAGGAGAATCTTCCCCAACATCAGTTTCCGCTTTACATGTGTAACAATACTGCAATGGGGCCAAGTGAACTGTGGTGTCAGATCTATGATCAATTATAAACCTGTTTTCTAGGGGATGTGCTCAACCAGTTACAAGATCCACTCGAATGACAGAATCTTGGAACTGCAAGTAGACATGGTTTTTAGACCAGTCATGCACCATTTTTGCTTCCCTCATGAAAGGACGTCCTAAGATCATCTCAGATGCCATAGTGTGCTTGGAGAAATCCATAACAATGAAGGTAACTCTTATTTTATGTCCAAAGACCTTGATCTTGAGATCTTCTAGCATCCCAATAGGTTTAACAATAGACCCATTGGCCATCTTCACTACTATGGTTGTGGTTGCAAGGTGAGGTCTTCCCAGAGTTTCCTAGCAATTTTTAGTCACAATGCTAACCCCAGCGCCACCATCAAGGATTCCTTTCACAGTTAATCCCTTAGTAGTGATTGGTATGGTTGCATTGGATTCATCACCCTCAAAGTATTGTCCCAACTTGTTAACAGGTATTTCTATAACAAGGTTCTCATCTAGGTTGGGTTGTGGATCTAAGTGTTCCTCCTCTATTGGAATCTCCCCAGCTCAATCCATCTGTGCAAATTGTGGTAGCCCAAACTTCAGTTCTCCATTGAAGAAGGCACGAAGAGCTGAGACTAGCTCAGGGTCTTTATATAGTTTGGACATGATGGTGGTTCTAACTTCTGAAGACATGAAATCCATCAATTTGGCAATGTTTAACGGAACCTTTTGGACTTCATTCCCTTGACGTGGCGAAGATGGCATCTCCATTTCTTTGATAGGATCAGGTAGTCCCTCTGTAAACATTCTTTCCATCAAGAAGTGAGTACGTCCACTTTCCCATGACTTTAAGTCACTTTCTTCTTGGATGACACTAGGTATGGCCATGGGTCTATGGACTTGGTGAGGTTGTTGTTGCGTAGGGAACACGGTGTCTGTAATCTGGATCTGCCTAGGTGTTGGTTCTAGATCCCTTTGGGTATATTTTACCAAACTCCTTAATTGCTTGACTCGCTCAATCTCCTCTATAGGGTTTGGATAAGTTCCTATGTTCTTCTTGGATCCTAGCCATTGTGGTTCATAAAGATCTTCCTTGCTGGTTTTTATCTTAGTGGTCGTTTTGGTCTCCATGGTTTCACCTGAATCAAAATCCTCTTCAACGTTGTTCATATATACGGGGTCGTCACGAGTCCCTATGTTGGTCTTTGAACTAGGGTCTGACTTCGCTGCTTTTTGCGATCTCTTCCTTCGTGTTTTCTTCTTTTTCTGAGATTGGGCAATTGATGCCGTGTCTCTTTCCTCAAGAATATAATTTTGTTTTTGGAGCATCGATCGTGTGAGTATGTTACTGGTACCAGAGGTGTACTTTGTGATGGCTCCTCTATAACTTCAATCAAGTTTAATGGCGTGATCTTCGGTGCATTTGGATTATTTGGACATTGGGAAATCAAATGATCTATGTCACATCGATTACACATGAGTATCGGCATTGTAGACGTGCTCGCTTGATTGGTTTGCATTAGTGTGGCGTTCTTTTGTAGCCTAATAGGAAACTCGGCTACACGATGTGGACCTCCACACTCATAGCATTGAAGAGGTGGTCTCTTAGCAGTGTAATTAATATTTTGGCCTCTTGTCGCAAGAGCAGTTACTTGATATACAGGTTTGACTTGTCCCCAATAGTCCTCCATGTAGTATTGAGGACTTTCTTCAAGCACATCCATCGCATAGGCAATATTAGGATCTATATCTTCCTCACAGCCTTCCAAACAAGAAATGGATGACTCACAACCTACTTGATTCACAAAACTGATTCTCAGATGTGGTGGTTGCGGTCCCTGCACTGGAGGTGGTAAGGGTGTTGTTTGAACAACATTTTGGGTCCTACGGACCATGTGCTGTGCTGTTTGTTCAAGAGGTGGGTCCAACATCAATGCAGACACTCGAGGTGTTTCTGTCCATGCTAAGGTTGGTCTATTGGCCATCGCGCGCTTAAATACTATGCAATCCTTAGCTTCATGACCATACCTTCCACAGGCATTGCAATTCCCATTGAATTTTACTCTAAAAGTAGGGCATTCATTGGTATTATGCGGTCCATAGCATACTGAGCACCATTGTTGCTCCCTTCCTGGATACATATGATTGTTTTGCGGAGCACGATTGTCTCTAAGATTCTCTTGAATAGCCTTGGTGAGATCTGCTAAATTCATCTCAGATATCTTTGGCTCCTTAGCAATAGGCTTTAGGGTCATCGGTTGACGCCCTGATGCTTGCGAGCTAACAGATTTAGGCTCAACAGACACTCTTTCTTCTTGAATTATTAGATTATCCTCCAATTGGATCGCATTGGTGGTGACGTGGTGATACCTCTAATGACTAGGCCATTGTAGATATCCTCATGTCATAATCCCCTAATGAATCTATCAAGCAATTGATTATTGATGAAGCGCTCATTTGGATTACAACAAGAATTCAAATGCTTCAAGCGACTAATAAAGTCTCTCACCGACTCTCCTTCCTCTTGTTGGGCTTTCTGGAGTTGAGAGGCTACACCCCAAAGCACTCCCTCTCGTATGTATTCTTTCAAGAACAGTCTCTTAAGAGTAGGGTAAATCATTTTTTCTTCCACCCTTAGGGTTCTATACCAATCCCCAGCCTTTCCACTTAAGGTTAGGCTTAAAGCATTACTCTTATGCAGGTCATTGTGTTCTCCTAGAGAATCGCATATTTGTTCAAACACTTTGATATGCTTTCTCACATCCCCGTATCCACTAAATTTTTGTGTGATCTTGGCTATTTGTACTGCCTTACTTCTAGGCTCTCTATCAGGTGTGTTATGCATATTCTCAACAATAGATCGACCAATAGCTTGAGAAAATGTTGCCAAGTCACCTAAGTGAGCAGGCACCGCGGGTGGAGGTGCTCCAGAGACTACATGTGGAGTTGGGATTGGCATTGGGCTTGGCGCATAGTAAGCCCTTGGATTCCATGTTGGGTACGATGTTGTGCCATGTGGCGGCCCAAAGTTCATATGTGTGGCCCTAGGCATAACAGACGTCGTATGTGACATGCTAATGCTAATTGGTATGGTCCCATGGAAATATGAGCTTAGTTGTTGTGGTTGTAAAGCATAGGTAGGTGAAACAATGGGACGGGTACGAACTACATGAGTGCGATGACCCATAGGTGCATACGATTGGTACACACTTGTAGGTATTGTTGCAGGCATTGAGCTACCATGTAGTGGTGCTTTACTGACAAATGAGGTCCATGGCGTGTTTCTCGGCATGCCCATCATTGGGGTAGGCATGGTAGCCATGGTGTCATCAAGAGAAACATGAGCTAGACTTGGAAAGATAAAGCTATCACTTGTGGGCTCAGATTGCACTGAGACCCCTGGCGAAACAACATATGGAGGATCCATCGGACATACCGAGGGAGTCTCCATTTGCGATAAGGTCGGTTGTTTAGACTTTCCTGTATCCAAGAATCTCATGAGACCCGTTGAAGGCATGTTGATTCCCTTGTCCTGTCTCTCTAACTCAATGACCCTATGGATGACCTCACAAACTCTTTGTTGTTGATCCTCCACACTAGTAGCACCCATTGTGGATTGTAGGACATCTAACCAACCCACGTGATAGGTGTGACCTGTGTATAGGTCGGTTAGAGTTTCTGTTTGTAGTTCGTACTCCTAGTTCTCATTTGAGAACGCTTCATCTAGAATTGAGGTGCTAGGGGTGTCCTTTGAACTAGATGCAATGTTGCTTTCTAGGGGTTGGCCCTTAGCGGTTGCTAAGTCCGGAGCACTTGATTGCTTTCTTAGTAAGGATATTGACATAGGGGCTTTTTCTTTTAACTCTCTTCTTTGCTCCGCCTTGCGTAAGCTCTCGACTTCCTTTTCCCTAGCCGCAATGATATATCGCTCAACCTCTTGCATTTCGGCAAGGCTTCTACTATCGGGTAATATGACCTCAGAGGGGAATAGTTCTGAAGAGTCAGGGGGTGCAGTGAATGAAGTATTCACGTCCACATTCTCTAAGGGCATAGGGTCTACGTTGGTCATGAATGGAGAATTTTCTTTCCCACCCCCCTCATTTACATCATTAACTCCATGTTCGGAGTGAGTGGCTCTACTAAAGGTTTCCTTCAAGCGGCTAAGCACGCTCGGCCCGGACCGTGGGCCCATGGTATGCATGTCTTGGCTTGAGCTATCGGGATTAGGCATTGGGAAACCCTCCATGACGTCGTAGTCAGAGGAAGAGTCACTAGCCGTTATGTTCGGATCTTGGTTTGTTCTACCTTGGGTCCCCGTCGAGGGCTCGAAACCTAAGGTAGGTGGATATTGAGAACTCGCGTGAGTCAAAATTCTCTCTAGTTGCTCCGTCTTTAGCACACGACCAGAGCGCAGATGCATGTGCCTTTGACACCCTACAAGCGTCGGCAAATAACCTCGAAGGTTAACCGCTTACTTTCTTAGGCGTCCGTTTTCACTCATTTTTTATGTTTTTTAATGTTTTTTTAATGTTCGGTTTTTGATTAAAGTGTGTGATAGCTCAAAATGAGCGTATCACTTAGAGGGTCGCGGTGTGCTTTACAGCACAACATTCGGTCACCTGAAGCTACGTTGGTTCTGAAAAAAGTCAGTTTTTAGCTACGTGTGAAGCTAAAATACGTAATTTTAAAGGGCGACTGAGGCTTGAGCTCCAGCGTGAGCTTGAGCTTGGGTCTGGGAGATATTCCCGATCCAGGTCCTACCTTTTTTTTTGTTTGTTTGGGAGATAAGGTCGTCGTGCAGGTCCACACACACTCTACCTACCTACTTACAACTAATACACCTACTGTTACACACTAACACACTTCATTAGCTCTCATAGATCTACTTCCTACTTACTGTACTTTACATTACACAAAACTAACAACTTTAATACTAACACTTTATCACAGAAAAAACACAGTACCTTTCTAAACTTCATTAACAAAGAAATACATAGTAGCAACACAAAATCCTTCTTCTCAACACACATACCTTCCTTCCCTACCTTTCCTACAATTGAAATTGCACCACAAAAGAAGCATAGAGTGCCATTCAAGATTAGTGTATGGCATTCCCTGGCAACGGCGCCAAAAATGTGCGCGTTTGTTGCACGTTTCAATGCAAGGAACTTGCCGATACACTGTGTGCGAGCCACAAATGGCTCCAAGCACGCAACTAGCCTAATCTAGTAAGCTCAAAGATGGCGATGGTGTGTCACTCACCGCTCTATGCTTGCTGTCGTGGAGGATTCCTCGCCATGAAGAAGAAGGAGACGTTGCTACGCCGCGCTCAACCGCTTCACCGTTGCCGTGCCATCGTCGCAATGCTCGATCACACACACTCTCTCTCTCTCTAAGGCATACACACACACACACACACACACACACACACAAGGAGATGAAGAAGAAGAAGATGGAGATGGAGCAAAAGCACTCTTCAATTGCACAAATGAGAGAATGAGTGAATTTTAGGTTTAGTTGACTTTTACATGAGCTCGCCCCATTCACACTTGGGCGCCCATGCTTAGCCAACTAATCCCTTGAATGTTCCAGTTAGAGTGCACCTCTCATCGGCTATCACTCTTACCCTTTGCCTATTGGACCGACAAGCCTGGTACCTGACTCTACCAAATAAATAGTACAACGTCCGTTATAGGTAATAGGTGCATGAGGGTTAACAGAAAGAGAGAGAGAGAGAGAGAGAGAGAGAGAGAGAGAGAGAGAGAGAGAGAGAGAGAGAGAGAGAGAGAGAGAGAGCATTGCGGCGGCATCGGCGGTTGAGCGTGACATCGGCGACAGCTCCTTCTTTTCACAACACAGGATCTTTAACGATGAAAGCATTGAGCAGTGAGTGACATACCATTGTTTCTTTGAGCTTGCTAGGATCTTCTAGTTGTGTGCTTGCAGCCTTTCAAGGCTCGCACAGAGTGCACAGGCAAGTTCCCAGCCTTCGACAGGTGCGAAAAAGCGCACATTTTTAGCGCCGCTACCGAGAACTGCCTTGCACTAAGCTTGAAGAGCACTCAGTGCTACTTCAAGTAGCCTTCACTTCTGCCATTTTTGGTTTTTTGTTGAGTTGTGTGAGAATTGTTAAGTGGCTGTAATGTGCAATTTTATTAGGTTTTTGTAAGCTCTGTTAAGTGCAGCATTGTACTTGTTTTTGTTAGATTTGTTAGATCTGTAATGTGCAGGTTTTAGTAGATCTGTTAGTTAGTACAAATCGGTATTGTGCAGTGGATAGTGAGTAGATTGAGTACTCTGTGAATTGAGCAGTTTTGCTGTGTTAGGAAGTGTAGACAGTGTGCAGTAGTTAGTGTAGATAGTGTGCAGTTCTGTGTTAGACAGTGTGTGAGCAGAGGTAATTAGTGGTGTTAATTAGCTGTTAATTAGCTATGTTAGCTCTAAGGAGGTTAGACAGAGCTGCTAGAAGCTGATGTGTGCGCGTGTGAGCTCGGCGTCCGCGTGTAGTATTATTCACAAAAAAGTTTTTTATAAAAAAATATTTAAAAAAAACAACGCTCGAAAACATTGAGACCAAAAAGAAAATTTCAAAACAAAAGGAAAATTAAAAAAATCTTATCTTAAAAAGGAAGGATCGGGATCATTCCCTCAAGCCCGAGCTCGAGCCTGAGCCCAGGCCTCAGTGCTCAGCCTTATGATATAGTAAACACACTACTTTATATATAAAGACTAGGACCTCAAGTGAAGGGAGGGCATGTGGGACAAGTTCCTAAAGTCCTCCACTGTCCCCTTCACACTCACCCTTTGGACTTACTGATTCTAGCCTTTTCTCGGACTAGGAAAATACTATTTTTAGGATTTTGAGGGCTTACGTAACCGAATCGGGGACTGTGAAGCACGGCACGCCCCCTAGCCAAAATGATTATTTTGAGCTATCACCATATTCTATGGCTTGATTAAAAAAAAAAGACCTAAAAAACAAAAAAATTGAGAGTAAATTTGGGTTGCGAACGCCCAAAAAACTAGGTGAGCGGCCTTCATGGGCACTCACCAACGCTTCTAGAGTGTTGAGGTCACATGCACCTATGCTCTAGTCGTGTGCTAGAGGATGATCACATAGAGAGTCTCCATTTATGCGGGCACTCATTATTCCTCCACCTTAGGCCGTAGGCCCCCAGCGGGGACCCAAGGTAGTACCATTCAGGACCCACTCATTGCGTCTAGTGACTCTTCCTCTGACTACGACGTCATGGAAGGTTACCCGGTGCCTAATCCCGATAGTTCAAGCCAAGACATGCATGCCATGGCCCACGGTCCGGGCCGAGCGTGCTTAGCCGCTTGAAAGAGACTTTGAGTAGAGCTACTCGCTCCGAACATGGAGCTAACGATGTGAATGAAGGGGGTGGAGAGGTAAATTCGCCATTCATTACCAATGTAGATCCCATGCTCCTGGAGAGTTGCACTTGAATACTCCATTCACTGCACCCCTTGACTCTGTTGGGTATGCAAGCCCAATTGTGGTCCAGTCTGTCTGATGTTAGCCCGTGGGAACAAGCCCTTGAGGCATGGAGGTAATATTCAGTTAGAGTTGAGTTTTGCATGGCAAGTTTGGTTATATATGTTGTAAGTTTTACAAAGGATACAATAATAATCAAGCATACAACGTTATTTGTCTTTGTTGTGTCGAGTCTCTCTCTTCTCGGTTCTGCAATTCTGCATGCCATGGTAATCCTCTTAGACGCCACCCTCCATAGCTTCCTAACCTAACACTTATCAGAGCCTGGCATTGGCCTTGGTGACTCAGCTCGCAAGAACCGCAACTTACAGAGGGAGGAAGCAGCGTGTCGACCTGCAGCAAACCGAGCACAAACACCATCAAACAGAGCGCCCTGGCAAGCTAGTGATTTTTTGTCTCTTGAGCGCCTCCGAATTGTGCCTCCTCGGCCCGCTGCTAGTGCATCCATCTTGCCCGTCATCAGCTGTCTCCGCTGCTACACAGAGAGCTCATTTGTTTTTAAGTTCACACTATTTAAAAATAGTGGACAACCTAATTTAACCAAACCAAGCGGTCATTCATACGAGATTATTACCTTCGGTGTTCGGTACCCAATTTGTAGCAGGTGGTGAATTGGTGAGGAGTGTTCACAGCATATCAAAAGGCAGCACAAGCCATCTGCAACCTCTTAAAATGCTGTCTGTGAAGGGCTATGATAGATGTAGACCTATTTGGTACTGAAGATCAAGAAGGTGATAGCTTGCGGTTGCAATACATGCGGTGCAGGCATGTTCAAAGTTTCAAGCACGGTTTACAGCATGCTCAAACACATTGACAACCACAAGAACAAAGAAGATTTGCTTTTACGAACTTGGTCCATTGCCAATCTGCAAAGTTCAAATTCGATTTTACATGTTCAGTGTCATAGGTTTGCAATGATTTTATTTAACAACAATATCATCTATTTTATATCAAAGGTTAGGTTTTAGTTTGTCATGCTTGTCAGTTATCATCAAGTCAAATTTTTTTTACAGGGTTATAGACACTACCACAAACAAAAGTGGTAAGACCACCCTTTTGTTGTTTGGTCTAGTTCTGGTATGTCTCACACTAATAATTGTTTGAGGGAAGTACACACACACACACACACACCTATGTTATTGTCAAGGGCGAGACTTCTACTCATGGTTTTGCATGGCAAGTTTGGTTATATATGTTGTAAGGTTTACAAAGGATACAATAATAATCAAGCATATAGCGTTATTTGTCTTTGATGTGTCGAGTCTCTCTCTTTCTCGTTTCTGCAATTCTGCACTCCATGGTAATCCTCCTCAGACACCACCCTCCATAGCTTCCCAACCTAACATACTCTTCAGAGCTACTCTCCTCCAAGATTATATTACCTGATGGGAGAAGCCTTGCCGAAATGCAAGAGGTTGAGCGATATATCATTGCGGCTAGGGAAAAGAAAATCAAGAGCTTACGGAAGGCAAAGCAAAGGAGAGTGTTAAAAGTAAAAGCCCCTATGTCAACATCCATGGTAGGCGAGCAATCGAGAGCTCTTGAATTAGAAACCACTAAGGGTCGACCCATAGAGAGCCACATTGCATCTAGGTCAAAGGACACTTGTAGCACCTCAATCCTAGATGGAGTGTTTCTAAATGAGAATTGGGAGTATGCACTACAAATGGAGACTCTAACCGACCTATACACACGTCACACGTATCACGTGGGTTGGTTAGATGTCCTACAATCCACAACAGGAGCTACTAGCGTAGAGGAGCAACAACAAAGCGTTTGTGATGTCATCCATAGGGTTATTGAGCTAGAGAGGTAGAACAAGGGGATCCACATGCCTTTAACGGGTTTCATGAGATTCTTGGATACACGGAAGGCTAGGCAATCAACTTTATCACAATGGAGACTCCCTAGGTAAGCGTGATGGATCCTCCATATGTTGTTTTGCCACGGGTCTCAATACAATTTGAGCCCACAAGTGATAGCTTTACCTTTCCACGTTTAGTTCATCTTTCTCTTGATGACACCACAACTACCATGCCTACCCTAGTGATGGGCATGACAAAACAATCATATGCACCTATGGGTCCTCATGCTCATGTAGCTCCTACCCCTCCCATTGTTTCAACAACTTATGCTCCACGACCACAACACCCAAGCTCTTATTTCAATGGGACCATACCAGCTAGTGTTAGCATGTCACATCCGATGTCTGTTATGCTTAGGGCCACACATATGAGCTTTGGGCCACCACATGGCACAAAACCGTACCAAACTTGGAACCCAAGGGTTGCATATATGCAAAAACCGAATGTCAACCCCCATTCCACATGCAGTCCCGAGATCACCTCTCCCCACCATACCTGCTCAATTAGGTGACTTGGCAACATTTGCTCAAGCTATCGGTTGATCTACTGCTCAAAATATGTGTAGCACGCCTGATAGAGAGCCTAGAAGTAAGGCAGTACAAATAGCCAAGCTCACACAAAAATTTAGTGGAGATGGGGACGTGAGAAATCATATCGAAGTATTTGAATAAATATGTGATTTCCTAGGAGAACACAATGACCTGCATAAGAATAATGCTTTAAGCCTGACCTTGACTGGAAAGGCTGGGGACTGGTATAGAACCCTACGGATGGAAGAGAAAATGATTTACCCTACTCTTAGGAGACTGTTCTTGAAAGAGTACATACAAGAGGGAGTACTTTGGGGTGTAGCATCTCACCTCCAGAAAGCCCAACGAGAGGAAGGAGAATCCATGAGAGACTTTATTAGTCGCTTGAAGCATTTGAATTCCTGTTGTAATCCAAATGAGCGCTTCAATAATAACCAATTGCTTGATAGATTTATTGGGAACATAAGGATATTTACAATGGCCTAGTCATTAGAGGAATCACCACTTGGGAAGTAGTCACCACCAATGAGATCCAATTGGAGGACAATTTAATGATTCAAGGAGAGAGAGTGTCTGTTGAGCCTAAATCTACTAGCTTACAAGCATCGGCATGAGCCAATGATCCTAAAGCCTATTACTAACGAGCCAAAGATATCTGAGATGACTTTAGCAGATCTCACCAAGGCCATTCAAGAGAGTCTTAGAGACAATCGTGCTCCACAAAACAATCATATGTATCCAAGAAGGGAGCAACAATGGTCTATTTGCTATGGTCCACATAGTACCAGTGAATGTCCTACGTTTAGAGTAAAATTTAATTGGAATTGCAATGCATGTGGTAGGTATGGTCATCAAGCCAAGGATTGCATAGTATTTAAACGTGCGATGGCCACAATAGACCAATCTTAGCATGGACATACACACCTCGTGCCTACATGGATGCTGGCCCCACCTCTTGAACAAACATCACAACACATGGTCCCTAGGGCCCAAAATGTTGTTCAAACAACACCCTTATCACCTACAATGCTAGGACCACAACCACCACATTCGCGAATCACTTCTGTGAATCAAGTGGGTTATGAGTCATCTATTGCTTGTTTGGAAGGCTGGGAGGAAGATATATACCTTAATATTGCCTATGGGATTGATGCTCTTGAAGAAAGTCCACAATATTACATGGAGGACTATTGGAGAGAAGTAAACCTGTCTATCAAGTAGCTGCTCTTGCGACAAGAGGCCAATATATCAATTACACTGCCAAGAGACCACCTCTTCAATGCTATGAGTGTGGAGGTCCACATCGTGTAGCCGAATGTCCTATTGGGCTACAAAAGAATGCTACACTAATGCAAACCAATCAAGCGAGCACATCTACAATGACGATACTCACGTGTAATTGATCTGGCATAGATCATTCATTGCCCAATGTCCTAATAATCAAAATGCACCAAAGATAACGCCATTCAATTTAAATGAGGTTACGGAGGAGCCAACACAAAGTACGCTTGTGGTACCTATAAATGTACTCACAGGATCAATGCTCCAAAACCAAAATTATATTCTTGAAGAAAGAGACACAACATCAATTGACCAATCTCAGAAGAATACGAAAACATAAAGAAAGAGATCGCAAAAAGCAGGGACGTCAGACCCCGGTTCAAGACCAACATAGGGACTGGTGACGACCCCATATATTTGAACAATGCTGAAGAGGATTCTGATTCAAGTGAAACCATGGAGACTAAAACGACCATTGAAAAGAAAAAAACAAGAAAGATTGTCATGAGCCATAATGGCCAAGACCCAAGAAGAAGATAGGAACTTACCCAAAATCTACAGAGGAAATCGAGCGAGTCAAGCAATTAATGGGTTTGGTAGAAGAGACCCAAAGGGATCTAGAGCCAGCACCTAGGCAAATCCAGGTACAGTGTGCGCTCCTTGCCGCACTGTCGAAGCAAGGGACTTTCCTAACACTGTGTGCGAGCCACAGACGGCTCCAAGCACACAACTAGCTTAACTAGTAAGCTCAAAAGAGGGCAATGGTGTGTCACTCACCTCTCTATGCTCCTGCCGTGGAGGATTCCTCGCCGCGAAGAAGAAGGAGCCGCCGCTTCGCCGCCGCCGTCGTGCCTTCGTAATGCTCGATCGCCCTCTCTCTCTCTCTCTCTCTCTCTCTCTCTCTCTCTCTCTCTCTCACATACACACACACACACACAAGGAGGTGAAGAAGAAGAAGATGGAGATGGAGATGGAGATGGAGCAAGAGCACTCTTCTATTGCACAAATGAGAGAATGATACATTTTAGGTTTAGAATGACTTTTATATGGGCTTGCCCCATTCACACCTGGGCGCCCATGCTTAGCCAACTAATCCCTTGAATGTCCCAGTTAGAGTGCGCCTCTAATCGGCGATCACTCTTACCCTTTTCCTATTGGACCGACAAGCCCGGTACCTGACTCTACCAAATAAATAATACAATTTCCGCCGTAGGTTACAATGTCCGTCGTAGGTAATAGGGTGTCCGTGAGCCGTGAGGGTTAACATGCCCCCCTTTCTGATGTAGATTCCGTCCTCGGAAGCTATTGAGTTGAAGCTCGTTCGTCGAGGTGGAAGAGCATTTTAGATGAATGTCCTTAGCCCTCTTCAGTCATTGCAAAATCAAACAACATTGGCACAGTAATTGCATTCTCATAAGCGATTAAAAAGCATATGCAGTTTTAGGCAGACAAATCGATTGGTAACAGAAATTTAAACAATTTGTCAGCAAATAAACATTAAATTGCAATATAATCAAATGCATAAACAGATGTAAAGGTAAAAAAATAAACAAGTCTGGGGTCGCTAATTTAACGGTCGAAAGGCACTAGAGATCGACTATTAATACCATGGGTAAGCTTCTTAATTTTCTCTGGTTAATTAAGTTGTTTAATCGCGAGAGCCAAGTATTTCATGTTCGAGGGCTGACTAGAGGACCTTGTAGTTAAGCTACGATAAAAGGAATTTCTCATGAAATCATCGCCTTACTCATTACCTTTTCTTTGACCCCCCAAAGTATTTCAACAGTGATTCAATTTTGATGTGTGTGCTTATTTTTTATGCCTTAGGTTTTTTGCTTTTCAAGGAAAAGCGCCCACACTGGGAACCTCTAGGGCTCTAGTACCATAGGCGATACATGTGAGTGGAGTGCCAATTTAAGCAGGGATTTCTCTTCCAGCTTAAAATTTTACATTGTGGCACTTTGATTTTTTTAAAAAAAAATTTCATCATTTTAATTTTGTAGCTTTGGGGGGTCATATAATTCTGATACACCTCCCCACGCTCATCACACTAGTAAACTCCCTTTATAATACTTAAGCTAAAGGTCAATAGGGTCAAGCCCACTAGAAAGCCCTAGTACATTTCACACAATGCTGCCTAAATTGGATTAAGAACCTAAGTAACCATTGCTTATTAGGAAGGCATTCCCCATGGTATTAAGAGAAGATTTCTAACACCTAGCTTGGTCAAACTAGCTTAGTCGGACTGCTTGATTTTTAAACCTAGACAAGTGATTATGACAAAAAATTACATTGAATTAAATGTTTGATACTAAGCAAATGCGGTGAATATTAGGCTACCAATCACAATTAAAGCAGACAAACATGGATGCAAAATAGATAGGGGCAATGCTAATGGACCAAAAACACCTGTTTATGTCGATGGTCGCGCTTGATCTGAAGAATGAGTCGAGATAAAGATTCCATGAAGGTCCAAATCCTAACCACAGCAACACGTTTCTGTACACACTAGGAAACACAAAGAATACCTCTAGGAGGCACATCAGTGGGAAAAGGTACCAACACTTATTGAACACAACAAAAAACATAAGGAACCCTAACCTAATTATTTGCACTCCCCCTAGAGATTCAAGGGAATAGGATATTGTAGAGGTTGGGGGGAAACCCTAAGGCTAAACCCCTATCCTCGTCGTCGAGATAAACAAAGTCATCATCCATGAGACCATATGTGCCATCCGTGTAGTCCTGTAAATTTTCTTCTTCATCATAGGTACCCATGTTTACTAAGAAGGTCACTAGACGCCTATAGTCATCTTGGTCAAAAGGGTAGGCTTGTGCAATGGGAGAAATGCTCTCTACTAAGTATGGATCAGACGTGGTCAAGAGACGTATCAGCCATTCTAACTCCTCAAAATTCCTATCACATGCTAGCGTATCTATCAAATCCCATTCACATGCAAGCACTGGAAAGACCATGTGAAATATTTGTGAAAAGTAACGAGGGTACCTCTCACCCAAGGCAGAAGTGGATGACTCTAGCATACTAGCCATATCTGTACACGCAAATAGATGATGGTTAGAGTGCAAATATTACAAGGGTCGTGTCCTTGTGCATAATTTGTTTTTATGATTTTGTGTTATGGCTCTTGCTCTTTTACTTTTTTATCTTGTTTTTGTGAGTATAAAGCTTTATATATACATTCCCTAAGATTGGAGATTAAGAGGTCAGGGAGAAAGGTTGAGAGGGAAGCAAGTGAATAATGGATGTCCACAAACACTCCCCCCTTCCTTGGGTAGATCATACCGTTTGAAATGATGTCGTCACCCTTTGAAACCAGTTGTTCCAAGTTGTTATAGGTGAATATTTTTGCCAGTAGTTTTCTATTACCTTAGGTGCATCCTCGAGTTGCAAGGGTGGTAAGGTACTCTCCCAGGATCGAACTTGAAGTGGTTCATCAGGTGATTCTTGAACACTGGAAGCTGTGGATTCCTTTGTAGCTTCATGGAGGTCCACTATTGTAGGTGGAGGCTGTGTAGAAGCTTTTACCTCTATGGATGTATTCCATGAGGAGCTAGAAGCTTCATGGAACTCCCCCCTTCCTGAGCTAGGTGGAATAAATTGGTTTTGCCTTGGAGCCCAAATTAGCTCTGGACTAGGTGTGTAGCATTCTGTGATCTTTCCCTTCCCACAGTCTGCCATTGGCTTTAGCGTTACACTGTTTGACTCATATGGGTTTGTTGTCGATAGGGAAGGACACATTTTACGTTTAGGTACCCAAATTTGCTCATTTCTATCATAGTAGCCTTGGGCTTCTAATAGTCGTTTTGGAATCCATCGTGATTTGGTCTTGACTCTCCTAGAGCGCGCTCTTGGTTTTCCAGGGAAATTTTTTCTTGGAATGGATGGGAGGGTTGAGGTAGTTGGAAGTAAGGCCTTGGGGACCCATTGATATGTACTCTTAGGTCGTGCAGGTTGAGTACTTGCAATATTACTGCTTGCTGCAACTACAAGTGTTGAAGTGCTAGGTTCATGGGTAGCCGGCAAGGACGAGTTAACCACCTTGGCTTGTGAATGTTGGCTATCCTTCAACTTTGCTAGAGTTTGCAACGTTGGTGACTTTGCTTGAATGATAGGGGTAAGCATCGGTGGTCGCGTCGTGACACTACCAGTATCCCAATCAATAGTGCATTTGGTTGCCAACATCCACGTGCGTCCCAGGTTTACGTTGCCTTCCATAGCTCCCGCGGGCATGACTAGAAACCTCTGCACTATGCTTCCATTGTCATAGACAACAGGGGTCTGAAGGACTCCAAGAATAGCAGTTTTCTTTTTATTAATGCCCTTGACTTGCATCGTACTCGGGGATAGGGTCGGTTTCCGTAATAGACACCAAAATCCATAGGATAACAAATTGTGTTTAGCTCCCGTATCTAATAAGGCATTGTATAGTACTTTCCCATAGGGGCTATTTAGCTCAACTGGGTATCGTAGGGGTGGCTCAGATTCTAATGTCGTCATCTGTGTCCTCGAAAAATGCTTGCGTGATTCCCAGATTAGCCTCTCGTTGGCGTCTAAAACGTTGTTGTCGTTCTTGAGCCTCAACTTTTGCTTGGATTTTTCTAAGCTCTACTTGTTCCTTGGCATCCTTCTTTTGATGGATGGCTTGCAACTCTTCCTGGCTTAGAGGATCATAATATCTTTTGAATTTACTCCCATTAAGGAATCCAATGGTTTCAACTCCATCTAGAGTCTCCACACGAATGGTACCTTGCAGTGTAATTTCACACACTTGATATGGTCCCTTACCAACGTATTTCAATTTCTTCTTTTCATTACGTACCCCGTACATAAGAACTTTATCACCAACCTTGATGTCTTTATCCTTTAAATGGCTATCAAACCACTTCTTTCTCCTATCCTTCTCCACTAGAGCATTTCGCACAGCTAATTGCCTCTCTTCATCTAGCCTTTCCAGGATATATAATCGCTCCACTAAGGGGTTACCATCCCAACCTTCTTGAGAAGCTACTCGAAGACTAGGAATGACAAACTCCCATGGCATAACTGCTTCTTGGCCATACACCATCTTAAACGGTGTGCAATTAATAACAACTTTATACACAGTTTGATAAGCCCATAAAGCTGATGTAAGCTTTAGGTCCCAATCAGTGCAATGAGCCTCAACTGTCTTTGTCAAAATGGAGATGAGAGTTTTGTTGGTACTCTCAGCTTGGCCATTTTCTTGGGGATAATAGGGTGTAGACTTGTGGTGAGATATCATGAAGTTTGATGTGAGTTCTTTTATTACTCATTTATAAAATGAGTTCCATTGTCACTCACAAGTTCATAGGGGCATCCAAAACGTGTGATAATGTTCTCAAAGAGGAACTTAGCTATTGTTTTTGAGTCCGCCTTTCGTGTTGCTTTTGCTTCAGCCCATTTGGTTACATAGTCGGTAGCCACAATGATATATCGTGATTGCGTGTTACGTGCAGTCGGACTAATCGTTCCTACAAAGTCTAAGCCCCACTTTTCAAATGGTTGGGTTACCTTGATGGGATGTAGAGGCATCCTATCCCTTCTTTGTGGCTTGTTGAAGCGTTGGCATTCATCACATCCCTTTGCAAAAAGTGATGCATCCTTAAACAGAGTGGGCCACCAATAGCCTGACTGTAAGATCTTTCGGGCAGTCAACTTTCCTGAAAAGTGACCACCAGCTACGCCCATGTGTGCCTCTTGTAGAATATATAAATACTCATCCTCGCGGGCACAGCGTCTAAGAACATCATCTTTTCCTCTCTTATAGAGAGTTCCAGCCAGTAAGCAATAGGGTTCGCATTCCTTGATTAATATTCGAGCTATATCTTTTCGCAGCTCTTTGGGTGGAAAACCATTAACTAAGAAGTTAACAATCTTTTCACTCCATTCAGGCATTGTCTCAACAATGAACAAAGGAGTATCAGGCAATTCATCATCAACCCCCGTAGGAGCTTCGCCATTAGGGATACGAGATAAATGATCCGCCATGACATGTTTCCTCCCAGGCCTCACAACAACAGTGAAGTCAAACTCAAGAAGAATTAACAACCATCGTGTAATTCGACATGTGGAACACGGTTTGTTTACCAAATATAGCAATGCTTGATGATCAACATAAAACACAAACTTGGTAGCAAGAAGGTAATAGCAAAATTTCTTTACTGCGTAAATCATAGCTAGACCTTCGCGCTCTATAGTAGTGTAGTTCATCTCGGCATCATTTAATTGGCGACTTGCAAAGCTAATAGGGTAGTTCAATTTATGTTCTCCTGGTTGAGTTAGAACACACCCAATAGCAAAGTTTGATGCATCAATATGCACATGAAAAGGTACATTCCAATCAGGTGTTCGTAGGATTGGAGCACTTGTTAGGGCCTTCTTTAATAACTCATAAGATTGATGACATTCTTCCGTCCAGTGAAACTCGATAAGAAGCTTGTACAATGGACGCGCTATCTCGGCAAAGATTAAAATAAACCTTCGATAATAACCAACATGGCCCATAAATCTTTAAACTCCTTTATAGTTCGTAGGTGGTGGAATATCGGCAATGGCTTTAATCTTACTCTCATCTGTGGATATCCCGTTCTTGGACACTATATGCCCTAGAATGACTCCATGCTTAACCCAAAATTGGCATTTGAAAGGGTTCAATGAGATGCGATAAAATCCGCACCTTTCAAATATTTTTCGTAGATATAACAAATGCTTCTCCCAAGAAGAATAAACACAAAGGTCGTCTAGGAAAGCTTCACAAAACTCCCTTAGAAATTCTTTAAACGCAGTGTTTATTAATCGTTGGAATGTAGCAGGGGCATTTGTTAAGCCAAAAGCCATAACACGAAATGCAAACACTCCAAACTCTGTGATAAAAGCAGTTTTAGCTTGGTCCTCTAATGCAATTGTGATTTGATTGTAACCAGAGTACCCATCTAAAAGCTATAAGCTTCCTTGCCCGCAACTCTTTCAAGCACATGTTCTGAATATGGCAAGGGATAATGATCTCTCCTAGTGGCTGCATTAACTTTCTTGAGGTCCACGCACACTCTTAGTTTCCCATTCTTTTTTGGCACAATGACTATTGGAGAAACCCATTCTGAGTGCTCAATAGGGTATATGAATCCACATTGGATAAGTTTTTCAATCTCCTCTTGTACAATTTTGGCGTACTTAGGATTCATTGGATAGGGTCGTTGCTGGACGGGTTTAGCAATGTTGATCATGGGAATTGTATGTTGCACCACAGAAGGTGGAACGCCCTTCATGTCATGATATGTCCAAGAAAAGATATCCTTGTATTCCTTGAGGAGCTCCTTAAGTACAGCCTCTTCAGTTTCGGTAAGGTCTTGAGCAATAAAGACTGGTTTAGACTCCTCACCTGGTTCTGCTAATTCTATCTCTTTAACTACCGCTGGACCATCATAGACTCCACTGCTTCCATTGGTAGGTATTCGTTGGGCTTTGGCATACACAACCTTTCGCTCCCCGGTGGTATAAGATTTAAAATGTTCAGGAGCCGTATGTAAGTCAGCGGGCTCTTGTCCTGACAGAGACCTTTCTTTTAGTTATGCCTCCTTTTGTTGTTGTGCTAACTCTCGGTTTTGACGTCTTCTTATAGTTCGACTCAATTTCGGCTCTGTAACCTCCAATTGAGCGAGGTCAATGGGTCGCGGGCTGCACCACATGACACTCTGGAGATGTTCACCCCAATTGTCTACTAGCTTTCGATAAGCATCACATGCCCCTAGATAGCTAAGCCATTCTGCAGTAGATCTTTCCTTGTTTATCCTAGCTCTCACATTTGCTCGATATCGTCGTCTCTTATATGACCTTTGTTTCTTGTTAAGGTTTTGATTTTGGTAAATGTTTGAACTCGACTCGCCTGATAGGTCTTCGCTTGTATTTTCTTCACTCTCATATAAATTATTATAGATGGTCGTACTAGGCCTTGAGTATTTAGTTTCTATACTTGGTTCACTCAATGTTTCCCCAGGTTCTGAATCCATTTCTCCCTGAGATTCCGTTTCTGATGTGTATTGGCCTGAAGCCTTTGAGGAATCATCAGTTTCACTCTCAGGTAGGTGTGCCTCTTTCTTATCATCGGATGTTACATGCGCTACACCTAACATGTTTACTGGTGCAATGTGTGGTATCTCTTCCCCATCTGGTGTTACCCAGGTTGTTCCTCTAGCTCCCCATGTATCTATAGTTTTCGCTAGGTGTACCCAATCAACATTGTCTGACTCAGCCATTCCGAGTAGGATATCCATATAAGGAGAGTTCTCCCCAATATCCGTGTCTTCGTTACACGTGTAACAATACTGTAATGGAGCTGAGTGAATTTTTGTGTCTGATCGATTATCAATGATGAATTTATTTCCTAGAGGATGCGTTCGACCACTTAGAGGATCAACTCGAATGACAGAGTCTTGGAACTGTATGTAGACGTGGTTTTTGGACCAGTCATGCACCATTTTTGCTTCCCTCATGAATGGACACCCTAAGATCATCTCAAATGACATAGGATGCTTGGAAAAATCCATAAAAATGAAAGTCTGCCTTACCTTGTGTCCCAAGACCTTGATCCTGAGATCCTTTAGCATTCCAATAGGCGTAACAATAGATCCATTAGCCATTTTTACCACTACGCTTGTGGCTTCAAAGTGAGGTCTCCCCATAGACTCCCAACAACTCTTTGTCACCATGCTGACTCCCGCACCACCGTCAAGGACCCCCTTTACAGTTAATCCTTTAGTAGTGATTGGTAGAGTAGCATTAGATTCATCACCTTCAAAGTATTGCCCCAACTTGTTAACGGGTATTTCAATTACAGATTCATGTCCCGCTAGGTCAGATGGTGGTGCTAAATGTTCCTCATCATTCACTACCGAGTCAGGTTTGTTCATATGTGCAAACTGTGGTAATCCGGCCTGAAATTCTCCATTGAGAAATGCTCGAAGAGCTGAGACTAGCTCGGGGTCTTTATATAGTTTGGACATGATGGTGGTTCTAACTTCTGAAGACATGAAATCCATCAATTTGGCAATGTTTAACGGCACCTTTTGGCCTTGAGTCCCTTGACGTGGGGAAGATGGGATCTCCATTTCTTCGATAGGATCAAGTAGTCCCTATGTAAACATTCTTTCCATCAAGAAGTGAGTACGCCCACTTTCCCATGACTTTAAGTCACTTTCTTCTTGGATGACACTAGGTATGTCCAAGGGTCTATGGACTTGGTGAGGTTGTTGTTGTGTAGGGAACACGGTGTCTGTAATCTGGATCTGCCTACATGCTGGTTCTAGATCCCTTTGGGTATCTTCTACCAAACTCCTTAATTGCTTGACTCACTCGATCTCCTCTGTAGGGTTTGGATAAGTTCCTATCTTTTTCTTGGATCCTGGCCATTGTGGCTCATGAAGATCTTCCTTGTTGGTTTCTATCTTAATGGTTGTTTTGGTCTCCATGGTTTCACCTGAATCAGAATCTTCTTCAGCATCGTTCATATATACGGGGTCGTCACCGGTCCCTATGTTGGTCTTTGAACTGGGGTCTGACTTCGCTGCTTTTTGCGATCTCTTTCTTCGTGTTTTCTTCTTTTTCTGAGATTGGGCAATTGATGCCGTGTCTCTTTCCTCAAGAATATAATTTTGTTTTTGGAGCATCGATCGTGTGAGTGCATTTACTGGTACTATGTTTATAGTTGGTGGTGTCCCATCAACAATCTCTATTATGTTCAATGGTGTGATTTTCGGTGCGTTTGGATTGTTAGGACACTGTGCGATCAAATGATCTATGCCGCAACGATTACAAGTGAGTATTGGCATTGCCAATGCACTCCCTTGACTTATTTGCATTAGTGCAACATTCTTTTGCATTCTAATGGGGCACTCAGCTACTCGATGCGGTCCACCACATTCGTAGCACTGAAGAGGTGGTCTCCTGGCAAAACTATTAATGTTTTGGCCTCTTGCTGCTAGCGCAGTATCTTGATATACTGGTTTGATTTGTCCCCAATGGTCTTCCATATAGTACATGGGACACTCCTCAAGCATGTCGACTCCATAGGTGATACTAGAGTCTATGTCCTCTTCGCAATCTACATAAGTACTAGATGACTCGCAACCTATTTGGTTCATAGGTGTAACTCTTGGATGAGGGGGTTGCGGTCCTAGCACTAGAGGTGGCAACAGTGTGGTTTGGACCACATTTTGGGTTCTAGGGACCATGTGCTGTAATGGAAACTGTTGCTCCATGGGTGGGGTAGGCATCAATGCAGGAACTCAAGGTGAGTCTACCCAAGCTATAGGCGGTCTATTTTCCATGATGCGTTTAAGCATTAGGCAATCCTTCGCTTGATGGCCATACCTACCACACGCGTTACAAGTCCTGTTAAACTTTACTATGAAAGTAGGGCATTCACTCGTAGTATGTCGGCCCAAGCAAATTGAGCACCATTGTTGCTCCCTTCTTGGATACATATGAGTGTTTTGTGGAGCACGATTACCCCTAAGGCTTTCTTGGATGGCCTTGGTGAGATCTGCCAAAGTCATCTCAGATATCGTTTGCTCTTTCACGATTGGCTTTATCTTCATTGGCTCATGCCCTGACGCTTGCGAGCTACTAGACTTCGGCTTGGCAGACACTCTTTCTCTTGCAATCATTAAATTATCCTCCAATTGGATTGCATTCATGGTGACTGCTTCCCAAGTAGTGATACCTCTAATGACTAGGCCATTATAGATACTTTCATGTCGTAGTCCCCTAATGAATCTATCGAGTAATTGGTTGTTGTTGAATCGCTCGTTTGGATTGCATCGAGAATTCAAATTCTTTAGGCGACTAATGAAGTCTCTCACGGATTCACCTTCTTCTCGTTGGGCTTTCTGGAGCTGAGAGGCTACACCCCAAAGTACTCCCTCTCGTATGTGCTCTTTCAAGAACAATCTCCTAAGAGTAGAGTAGTTCGTTTTCTCTTCTACTCTTAAGGTTCTATACCAATCTCTAGACTTTCCGCTTAGGGTCAAACGCAAAGCCTTACACTTATGTAGCTCATTGTGCTCTTCCAAGGAATCGCACACATGTTCAAAGACTTCCATATGCTTTCTAGCATCTCCGTCTCCACTGAATTTCTGTGTGAGCTTAGCTACTTGAACTGCCTTGCTCCTAGGCTCTCTATCAGGTGCACTACGCATGTTTTCCATAATAGAGCGACCGATAGTTTGAGCAAATGCTGCCAAATCTCCTATTTGAGCAGGTATAATGGGTGTATGTGCTCCTGGAACCACATGTGAAATGGGAGTTTGCCTTGGCCTTGGCATACGCGCGGCTCTTGGGTCCCATATTTTGTATGGTGGTGTACCAGACGGTGGTCCAAAGTTTACAGGCGTGGCCCTAGGCATAGGGGGTGCCTGATATGGCATGTTATTATTAAATGGCATGGCTACACTTGTATAAGAGCTTGGATAATGCCATTGTGGATTGTAAGCTCTTGGAATAATCGGAGGTGTAGGAGCTACATGAGGCTGAGGTACGAAAGGTGCACATGATTGCTACATACATGTAGGTATAGTTGGGGGCACTGTGCTACTAGGCATCGGCGCAGTATTAACAAATGAACTCCATGGTGTACTTCTTGTCATGCTCACCACTGGGATATGCATGGTAGCCGTAGTGTCATTAAGAGAAAGATGAGCTAGATCTGGGAAGGTAAAGCTGCCACTTGTGGGCTCAGATTGTACTGAGGCTCCTGGCGAAACAAGATATGGAGGATCAATGGGGCTCACTGAGGGAGTCTCCATTTGTGATAGGGTTGGTTGGTTGGCCTTTCCCATATCCAAGAATCTCATTAGGCCTATTGAAGGCATGTTGATCCCTGTGTTCTGTTTTTCTAACTTGACAATCCTATGGAGGACATCACAGACTTTCTGTTGTTGCTCATCTATGCTAGTAGCACCCGATGTGGATTGTAGAACATCTAACCAACCCACATGATAGGTGTGTCCTGTGTACCGATCAGTTAAAGCTTCTGCTTGTAGGTCATACTCTCAATTTTCGTTTAGGAATATCCCATCTAGGCCTGGCGTGCTGGAGGTTTCCCTCGAAGTGGAAGCATTATTGCTCCCCATCGCTTTCCCCTTCGTGACTGCTACCTTGGGAGCACTCGGTTGCTCGGCTGGCATGATTGTTGTCATAGGAGCCTTTGCTTTCAGGGCTCGACTTTGTTCTAGCCTTCGTAGGTTCTCAATTTCCCTCTCCCTTGTTGCTTGCATATAGCGTTCGATCTCTTGTACTTCGGCAAGACTCCTACCATCGGGTAGTAAAACCTCAGAGGGAGATAGTCCTAAAGGATCAGGAGGTGCAGTGGATGGAACATTCACATGCACACTCTCAAGAAGCATAGGGTCTATTTTAGGCATGAATGACGAATTTACTTCCCCACTCCCTTCATTTATTTCATTAACTGCATGTTCGGAGCGAGTAACTCTACTAAGGGTCTCTTTTAAGCGGCTAAACACGCTGGACCCGGGCCGTGGGCCCATGGCATGCATGTCTTGACTTGAACTATCAGGGTTTGGTGTAGGATACCCCTCCATGACTTCGTAGTCAGAGGAAGAATCACTAGACGCAATATGAGGATCTTGGGTCGCGCTACCTTGAGTCCCGGCCGAAGGGCCAGAACCTAGGGTGGAGGAATAATGGGTGCCCGCGTAAATGGAGGCAGTACCAATATGCTCATGCTCTAACACTCGTCTAGAGCGTAGGTTCATATGATTTGGATCCCCTAGAAGTGTCAGTGAGTGCCTGTGAAGGCTGCTCACCTAGTATTTTTGGGTGTTTTGCAACCCAAGTCTTTTCTTATTTATTTATTTTTTGATTTTTTGGTCCTTTTTTTGTGACCCAGCTATAGAATAGAACGTATGATAGCTCAAAACGAGCGTCTCGGTCAGAGGGACGTGCCGTGCTTTAGAGCCCTCCGTTTGGTCACTTTATGCCCTCGGAATCCCTAAAACCGTCAATTTCTAGTAGGGGACTAGGCCCAAATTAGAAAGTCTAAGGGTGCAAGTGGGAAGAGAAGGGAGGAGAGTGGAGGACTTGCCCCACATGCTCTCATTCCCTCTTGAGGGGGTAGGGTATATATATAAGAGTGAGTCTAGTATATATCATAGGACTGAGGCCTGGGCCTGGGCTTGGGCTTGGGCTTGGGGAACCGATCCCGATCAAAATTTTAGTGTAGCCCCCCAGTCACGCACGCTTAAATATTTTTGATTTTTTTATTTAATTTTTTTAAATTTTTTTTTTTGTAAGTTGTCTGTGTGTGTGTGTGTTTTTTTTTTTTTTTGCGACGACCGTGCGCGGTTTAGGTGACCCTTTCTTGGCCACACACACTGTCAACACCTACCTAACCTCTCTGTCCACAGCTCATAGCTCACTACCTTATCTACTTACTAACAGTGCTGCTAACCACTAACTAATCTACTAACTAATCTGTTAACCACTCTACTAACTCCTTACTGACAGTGAGCTAACTGTCCACCTACTACCTCTCTCACTACCTTAATGTGCAAAGACTGTGTGCAGGCAAACCTTAACAGAAAACTGTGTACAGATTGTGTGCAAACAGAAATTGCTAACTGTCTACCTACTTATTCATTCACTGCGAACAAGCTAACGACTACTAATTGTGCAAAGACTGTGTGCAATCAGAAATCACAGAACTTGCAGACAATACAGAAATTAACAACTTGCAGAAAAATAACTCATTCCTCTTCCTCTTCCTCTTCTTTCCTACTACAAACAACTCATAGAAGAAGCACAAAGTGCCTCTTGGGCTTAGTGCAGGGCGATTCCCCGGCAGCGGCGCCAAAAATGTGCGCTCCTTGCCGCACTTTCGAAGCAAGGGACTTGCCTAACACTGTGTGCGAGCCACAAACGGCTCCAAGCACACAACTAGCTTAACTAGTAAGCTCAAAAGAGGGCAATGGTGTGTCACTCACCGCTCTATGCTCCTACTGTGGAGGATTCCTCGCCGCGAAGAAGAAGGAGCCGCCGCTTCGCCTCCGCCGTCGTGCCTTCGTAATGCTCGATCGCCCACTCTCTCTCTCTCTCTCTCTCTCTCTCTCTCACATACACACACACACACACACACACACACACACACACACACACACACAAGGAGGTGAAGAAGAAGAAGATGGAGCAAGAGCACTCTTCTATTGCACAAATGAGAAAATGATACATTTTAGGTTTAGAATGACTTTTATATGGGCTTGCCCCATTCACACTTGGGCGCCCATGCTTAGCCAACTAATCCCTTGAATGTCCCAGTTAGAGTGCGCCTCTCATCGGCGATCACTCTTATCCTTTTCCTATTGGACCGACAAGCCCGGTACCTGACTCTACCAAATAAATAATACAATTTCCGCCGTAGGTTACAACGTCCGTCGTAGGTAATAGGGTGTCCATGAGCCGTGAGGGTTAACATACAGACACCGTGTTCTCTACACAAAAGCAACCTCACAAAGTCCATAGAGCACTAGCCATACCAAGTGTCATCCAAGAAGAAAGTGACTTTAAGTCATGGGAAAGTGGGCATACTCCCTTCTTGTTGGAGAGAAGGTTTATAGAGGGATTACATGATCCTATCGAAGAAATGGAGATCCCATCTTCCCCACGTCAAGGGACTAAAGCCCAAAAAGTGCCGTTAAATATTGTCAAATTGATGGATTTCATGGCTTCAAAAATTAGAACCACCATCATGTTCAAACTATATGGAGACCCCGAACTATTCTTAGCTCTTTGTGCTTTCCTCAATGGACAACTGAAAGTCGGGCTACCACAATTTGCACAGATGAATGGAGCTAGGGAGGTGCCAATAGAGGAGGAACACTTAGATCCACAACCCAACCTAAATGAGAACTCTGTTGTTGAAATATCTGTTAACAAGTTGGAACAATACTTTGAAGGTGATGAATCCAATGCAATTATATTAATCACAACCAAGGGATTAACTGTGAATGAAATCCTTGATGGTGTCACTGGGGTTAACATTGTGACTAAAAATTGCTCGGAAACTATGGAAAGACCTCACCTTGGGACTACAAACATAGTGATAAAGATGGCCAATGGGATTATTGTTAAGCCTCTTGGGATGTTAGAAGATCTCAAGATCAAGGTCTTTGGACACAAAATAAGGCATACCTTCATTGTTATAGATTCTTTCAAGCACGTTATGTCATCTGAGATGATCTTAGTATGTCCTTTCATGAGGGAAGAAAAAATGGTGCATGACTGGTCTAAAAACCATGTCTACTTGCACTTCCAAGACTCTGTCATTCGAGTTGATCTTGTGACTGTTTTGGCACATCCTCTAGGAAACAGATTTATAATTGATCATAGAATCTGACACCACAATTCACTCGGCCCCATTGCAGTATTGTTACACGTGTAAAATGGACACTGATGTTGGGGAAGATTCCCCTTATATGGATTCTACCTGGGATGACTGAGTCTGACAATGTGGATTGGGTCCACCTAGCAGCAACCATAGACACTTGGGGCGATAGGGGGACGACTTAGGTTACACCTGAGGGGGATGAAATGACACCACTTGTACCTTAAAATACGATAGAAGCAATGCATATAGCTTTTGATGACCTACAAGATGGAGGCTTGACTGACATTGGAACCAGTAGCGTTTCAAAAGACTATAGCCCACACGATTTGGAGTCAGAATCATCAATTGAAATTGACTCTAAAGACAAAGAATCTGAGTTAAATCTTGGTCCAAATGTGGGGACAAACCATTCAAGGCCCAGTGATACCCTAGATGACAATCTATCCGAAAGAGGAAAAGACACGAGCAAGGATTCATCCAGTGACTCTTCACTGGATATTGTTCGCAATAAAAAATTAAACAAGAAGAGTAAGAGATATAAAAGGCGACGATATCGAGCAAATATGCGTGCTAGAATAAATGAAAAGAAATCTACCGTAGAATGGCTTAGTTATATAGGGGCATGTGATGCTCATCGTAAGCCACAGGGAATTCACTAAGGGTTATGTATGGTATCACGTGAGTGTACAATAGGGATAGGAGGGTCTCGTATGTAGGGGTTAAAAAGGCAATTTTGATGCACGCAGGTGGCGTCCCCCTATTACTACTAGTGAATCCCCCGTGTCGTAAGCTGGTAGATAACTGGGGTGAATACTTTCAAAGCGTTATGTGGTGTAGTCCCCAACCCATTGACATCGCACATCTAGAGGCTACAGAGAAGCCAAAGTTGAGCCATACCGTAGGGAGACGACAAAATCGAGAGTTAGCTCAACAACGAAAGGAAGCGGAAGAGAAATCATAGTCCATAGAGAAGATGAGATCAACATTAAATCCATTTCCAATTTGCTACCTCCTACAAACTATTAAGTAGTTCAAAGGTTCATGGGCCATGTTGGCGGTTTATTTTAAACTTTGCCGAGATAGCTTGCCCATCATACAAGATTCTTATTGAGTTCCACTGGACCGTAGAGTGTGACCATGCTTATGAGTCATTGAAAAAGACCTTGATAAGTGCTCCCATTCTACTAGTGCCCAATTGGAATGTAATTTCCATGTGCATATCAGAGCCGGAAGGTTTAGCTATGATTTATGCGGTCAATAAATTTTGCTACTATCTTCTTGCCAACAAGTTTATTTTCTATGTTGATCATGAAGCTTTGATGCATCTAGTAAATAAACATTGTTCAATGGAAAGAATTACATAATGGTTGTTAATTCTTCTTGAGTTTGATGTTACTATTGTGGTGAGACCCAATTAAAGACATGCAATGGCGGATCATTTGTCTTGTATACCCAATGGTGAAGCCCCTACTGGAATGGATGATGAATTGTCCGATACTTCCCTATTCCTAGTAGAGACAAATAACTTTCTTGAAAGCTTTTTATTTTGCTGCCTATGGTGCGTCATATTGAAGCTTTATCATCCATAATTTTTACTCAACTATTTCACTGTATATTTGTGCCTGTGTGAAATCCATACATAGTGATAACTTCTCTTTCTTTTTGGTGAGATTATCATACTTAGTTGCTTCTCCACATGCAAGGTCAATACATAAGGTCCATCGATCTGATTCCGGGGTCCATTGGCCAAACATAAAACTCTTTATGCGATACATGATGGCTTTGGAGAGTAGCATATATTCAATCACACTATCCCCATTATGTTTTCTACATGTAAATCCATTGGTTCCACTCCACAAAGATACACCATTGGCAATGAGCATACCCGTGCTATAACACATGTGTAAAAGTAGCTTTCCATAGTGATCCGGCTCTTTCTCATCCATTGAAGTACGATGTTGGACGGGAGCGACTCACACACCCATGAAGTGCATGCAAACACTACCTAGATCAACATAATGTCAATCGAGGACACAGATGACACGATAGGCACACGGAGGAAATCTCTTTAGCTTGTCTGGCTGAGACCATCCTACACATACAACACTCAGGAAGGCCAACTAAACCACAATCAAGAACCTCACTGCTCTCAACTACACCACCTAGCCACATACACACATACTAAAGGTAACTCGCCTAATCATGCCAGATTCGTACAAAACTTAAGGAACACCATCCCCTCACTAGGATACACCTGTTCCTAAGCTTCTACACTCAAAACCCTCACTCTAAACCCATCTGCAGAAAACGCGTAGGATGACAGAGCTGAATTTTAAAAGTGCCCGAAACTGAAATTTATGAGTACCTATGCGTAGCTTATGTCGCCACGATTCTATAGACTACTAGCACACAGAAAACAGACATCGTTTGATACACTTACGGCCACAAATAGCTCGTAGATGCGTCGGCGTGTGCGCTTCATCTCGCATGGAATGCTTGGCGTCGTCGCGTAGCTCTCCTCGACCCCACAACAATGGTGCAGTCGGATCTCCAATGTGTTGAGCGAGCCGGGCGTAGCGAGAGGATGAAGCTCACGCTCACTCTCTTTCTCTCTCACACACAGTAGACGGCAGCGCTAAAGTTTGATTATGATTAAAAGTCCCTTTACAAAATGACCTAGGTAGCTTAGATACTAAGGCTACCTTAGGTTTAACCAAAAATGGGGTTGAAAGGGTCAAATGGCTTTGTATTTACAATCTGGAAGTGCCATTGCACCCCGGCTTCTGAAACTAGAATAACTACTCATTACAAATGACGTTTATAGCCATAATCCGTAGCATTTCATAACTCGCAAAAGATAAGACTGTGGTACGAAACTTGAGTTATGTTGTGTTGTTGACCCAGCGGTCAACATTCCCCCCTTCCGCGTTCATGTCGTCCCCGACATGATCTGATTGTCGATGGCGATGTGGTCTTTGCTGTCATTTTGGCTTCATCTGTTGCACTGCTTGTAACTTTGTCGAACCACAACAAGAACTATGATCCATTAGAGTGGACATCTATCATCATAACCATTCATCTTTTGAGATCCTCTGATTACTTTTATGTCTGCTCTTCTTCATTGGGGACTTCTTTGTTCCTGTGCAATCATGTTGTTAGTGTTGTCTGCAGCTTTGTTTTTGTAGGCCATTCTTCGACTCGCCATTGAGGAGAAGTATGCTATGATCTAAAATTGGTGCTCCTATTCATTTGTCAATTGATTTGAGTAGCATTTTCTTATTGTTGATGTAGAAGGAATATGTACAAGATGGTGGTGATAGGTGTCTTTAGATTAGGGTCTAAAACCTAGATGACCAAAGGGAAAAAACCCGGTGGGAAAAAAATGCCTTTGATATGCGCTCTTATTGGAGTTGAGCAGTTGAACGTGAAGTACATGTTCATGAAAGGTGAGTGCTTGGGTGAAACACGGAAAGAGTGCCTGATGCAAGTGCCAATTATGGGACACTCTATATGCATATGAGAAATTTGTCATCAAAAGCATGCAATGTGAAAGAAGGAGATGATGGGTGTTTCGAGGAATAAATGTAGCACATGTGACATCAAAATATGTCTCAATAGCTTCCACCTTTCCAAGAAGGGTTTTCGATGTAGAAGTTTCTCCACTCGTATCTCACTGTGCTCAGTACGTGAGTGTCTTTTGGACCTTCTTCTTCACTTCACCAAACTTAAGTACTTAGACTTCGACTCTTTTGCTCACCTAGAATAGCTAAGACGCTTAGATCTCAGAGAATATTACTTGAAGCTTTGGGACCAACACCTCACTCATTTTGTGGCTTAGCTACTCGACTCTGACTTATATGACTTGTCGGTTGGAAGTTGACACTGCTTTGTGACAAGTTCTTCGACTGTTGTAGTGGCTGCTGAGACATACTTCATGAAGTTTCATCGTTTCCGTGTACCTTCTTCTCTTTGTAGTGCTCAGGCCTCTCGTCAGTCTCTTCTTCATGTGGATTATGGATTTTTTTTCTTTTTTTTTCTAATAATAAACAAAGAAAATCTTAAAACAACTCAACAAAAGAAAAATCATTCAAATAGAAATCTAAATGCTATGTACACTATACACATGTCCCTAGGGGCTCATATATGTATTTTGTCCCCATACTCGTCTGTAACACTACTATGAGGGTATATACTCTAAATTTCATCAAAAAATTATCACAATAAAACGCAAAAATTCTATGCATCTCACAAAACATTGCCCTCTAATAGTCATAATGTTAGGTCCGCATTCAGAATGCCTCCCCCCTTCCTATTTGGAGTCATCCTTTACGACAGGGTATCGCAAAGGGTATGTGTTGTGCTTGGGCAATTAAAAGTTGTGCCTATGCAGGCCTTGTAATGTAGCCCTATTATGCATACACAGTCAATGCATAGAAAAGATTTATGTCGTGCAAGATGTGGGTATAAGCAATTTGCTTATTGGCATTTGTTGGCGAGGCTTCCTATTCTAAGCAATGTAATGGGCTTTGAAGCTCCTGTATCGTTGCTTCATTGAAGCGACTTGCTCTCTTCTAACTGTACTGTAATCGTAGGAAGAATTGTAAGAATTCAAGTGGCGATGCACTGACAGCAGTTTTGTTGTTCTTCTCTGGGACCCATTTCTTTGCGATTATTGGCTGTTTTGTTGTTGACGCTCGTTTGGGAACCCATACTTGCCCATGCGTAGTTTGTGTACGAAGAGACTTCTTTGGGATCCACCTTTTTGTTGTGTGGGTCGACAGTGGTCTTTGCTTCAGCCCTTGTACGCTTGGTTGGAGACGGGATTCAGGATTTGAAAGTTGATACTGTGGTTGTTTTGGAATCCAAATGAATTCTTGACATTTTTGGGCTTGAATCAACTTCTTTGGAGCCCAAACCTGAGTTGTGAAAGCTTGCGACTTTGTGATATTCTTACCCGTTCGTGCACGCTTTCCTTGTTTTTGTTTTTGTTTTGGTGTTGGATCTTGTGATTTGTCATTAGAGATCTTTGTCTTCTTGATCCATATCTGTTTTTGGCCGATCTGGCTTTTTGGTATCCAGATTTGTCGAGCTTTTTGGCTTTGACTTGTTGTACTATTCTTTTGACCTGTCATGGTTGTTGCTGAAGGGGTTGGTGATAGTGATGGCCTGAGTTGATGAAAGGGGATGTCGTAGATTGTTTAATCAATTTGAAGAAGTGCAACTATATCATATTCCTAGGAAACAGAATGAAGATGCTGATTTACTTGCACAACAAGCCGTTGCATGTGTAAAGAAAGAAGTGCAGGTCATCATGGTGGCGGCTGCTGTGAAGCAACCGAGGTACCAGGGATTGGAGTCATTGGCTCCCATCATTGGCTACATTTTGGAGGGTGAGTTTCCACCAGACTTCACAAAAGCTCAGAAGAGGAGACTCATGAAGAAGGCAAGCGTATATCTCTTCCTAGAAGGCTCCCTCTATCAAAGAGGGAAGGATCAAGTGTGCATACGAGTACCAACTATCAAGGAAATTCCAGCCATTCTAAAAGGTTTGCATGAAGAGGCATGTGGTGGTCATTTTGCCCAAGAATTAACTGTAAAGAAGATTTTGTTTTCGGGGTATGTTTGGCCAAGTTTGCATGTGGATGTTCAACATTGGTGTAAAAGCTGTCACACTTGTCAGATAAATGGAAATAGAAGGTTGGTGCATGGCCCGAGGCAAATAGTGCTTGCAAATGGACCCTTTGAAAAGTGGGGCATTGATGCTATGGGTCCTCTGCCTAGGACAAAAAATGGTAAACTCTACATTCTAGTGGCTGTAGACTATATGACTAGGTGGGTGGAAGCACAAAGTGTGGCAAAGGTAAATGAGAAGACAGTGAGCAAATTCGTCTACACTCACATTTGTTGTAGATTTGGCACACCTTTGGAGATTGTTTCTGATAATGGTCCAGGGTTTAGAAAGGATTGCTCACAGAAGTTTGTGAAGAGCTTCACATTCTACATCGTCATAGCACACCATACTACCCACAGTCAAATGGTTTGGTGGAGAAGGCTAATGGTGTCATTGCAGGAATCATTAGAAAGATGGTGCAAAACAAGACAAAATTATGGGATGACTTCTTGGATGGTGCCTTGTGGGCATATCGAACCACATATAGGGAAGCCACGGAATTCACACCATTTCACTTGGTCTATGGTCAAGAGGCTTTGCAGCCTATCGAGCTCAACATTCCAACAATGCGACTTCATGGCAAAGGAGCACAAGATGATCAAGAGGTATGGATGGATCGACTTCTTACGTTAGTGGAGCTTGAGTGGAAAAGAGAAGCAGCATATGAGTGCTACAAGAGGAAAGCCACACAAGCGAAAGAAACGCACGACAAGAAACTGAAGGACAAAGGCATCAAGGAAGGAGAGCTTGTGCTAAGGTATGACAATCGACTTGACAGACGTTTTGATGCCAAGTTTGAAACAAGATGGCAAGGGCCATACATAGTCAAGAAGGCTTTCAATTCAAGTTACTATCAGCTTATGGACTTGAATGGTAAAGAGCACTCCAGGAAAGTAAACGGGTATCGCTTGAAGCCCTATTTGAGTCGCCTTCTACCAAAGGATCTACCAAAGATCTGTCCAAAGGCCGCTGTCTTATGTAAGTATTGTTACATGAAGCATGAGTGTAACTCCAGCCAAAATTCTGAGGGGCTAAACAATGAAGATCTCGTCAAGGACTCTGAAGCACTCTCTTTGGAAAAGATGCTCTATGATGGTACATGAATATACCATCATCCAGGGGGAGGGCTAATGATAGCCGTTTCTTCGGCTCTTTGTAATTGCCACAGTGAGTTACCTCACCCTACCAAAATCACCCAAACACTGTGGCTATCCCTACCATTTCACTGTACATAGGCGTGCGTGAGTCACGGGACTTTTCCCATATCTTCTTAAAAACCCTCAGCTAGCTAGTCACTGGGCTAGGTGAGCCAAAAAAAATAAAAAAATAAAAAAATAAAAGTATATTATGGCCTCTTTGTGTGTAAATATTTTATTGTATATATGGCCTAAATATAGGGATTTTTTATAATTATTTTGGTATTTTATTTAAATATTTCTACTTAGGTGTGTGTTTTATTAAACCTATGTACACCTTCTTTCATCCTCTTACACCATAATTTTATTTTTTTGCCAATATGTACATACTCTAACCTCATATTTTTCCTTTATACAAATCACTCCCACATTTTCACCCTCACCCTCGTGAAAACAAAAAATTGATTTCTACTCATTGGTTACTTTTATTATATTATTTACTTGCATACATTTTCCTCTTTCACCCAAAATAATTCAAGGAGGGACCATATCATATGATTCCAATATCTTTCCATATCCATAACTCCTCCATATTTTTATTATTATTTTTACTCATTATTCTAACACCATGTGTTCATTGAGCTAAAGTCCATGAATAGTCCATACACTAGTCCCACCATGTATATATTTCTTATTTCACCAATAATCCTCCTCCATGCATGGGTCAAGGGCAACTTGAATGCTTTGTATTATAATATGACAAAGGAGGGGCTCACTCTTGGATGCATTGTACAAATTCAACAAAGGAGGGGACCACTAAAAGACTTTTGCAGGCCTAAAAAACAGGCTTTTTGGTGAGAATTTTGGCACCTATCTCCACTCCGAATTTGGAGCGGTGGTCAAAAGAGAAAATGTAGCCCACGCTCTGAATAATCACCCCAAATTTTTTCATGATTTTTGGAGCTACCAGCTGTGAGCTATGATTTTTTTAGTGGACCCCAGTTTTCCCATGCTATGCAGCCACACTCTCTCTTCCACTTTATCATTTTCCTCTTTCACACACACTTCTCCACTCATCATCCCCATCTCTCTCACCACTCCTCTCTGCACACTACTCACCTTCTCCTCAACCTTGAAGAATAAGAGAAACCATGGTGAACTCATACCTCCCACACACAATTCCATTCCAAAATTGACCACCTAGTCTCATTTTTCCTCCTCCAAATTACCCATATCTATCAAAAAACCACAAAATTCAGCCTCTTCTCTTAAAAGACAGCATCATGGTGGTTGATTACTCAGCTTCAATTACCTTGTCTCTCAAGGAAGGTCAAGAGTGGAGAAAAAATGTACCGTCAAAGCTAGTGGACCGTCAACAAGCGTCAAAATTGGCCCTACTCAAGACACTTGGAGCATCAACCTTGTAAGAAATCCACCTTTTCTTACCTCTTAAGAGTTTTTCTTCCTTATTTGTATCCTACATGGATACTCCCATTGTAAATATTCAATTCCATTTGTAAATTAATACTAACTCTACTAACACTAACCCACTATGAAAAGTCCTATCACCTCCATTTCTCTCCTCTCTCTTTCCCCACCAACTTCTTGATAATTCCAAGCAAAAGAAATTAGATAAATTGCTGAAAATCTAACCCAACCATGGTTAGAGGAGTAACCCTAGCCTTCAAAATTGCTATAAAAGGAGGGTGTAGCTAGCATAAAAGGGGGGAAGCCATAAGCAAGAGCACTATGCTATAGCTTGAGAAGCCAAGCTCAACCTCTCTAGAAGGAGCTCTTGAGTGGAAGCTCATTGTCTTATGCATGTGCATGTGTTGTAATAGGGGATTAGCAAGGGAAATCTATGCCATTGTAAGAGAGAGAGTGATCATTCAATTGAGAGTAGGAAATCTATCATTTCTCCTACTAGTGTAAGCCCAACATTCGTTGAATCAAGGAGGGTGGATTTGGACTAATCTTGGATATTTTGTCTCCCTTCCAACGTGAAGTAATGGACAACAATGATGCGTAAGTGTCTTGTTTTTTTTTAAAGTTCTTGATAGCTTGTCTCTGGTGTTGTCATCAATCTAGCCATAAATCCCACATACTGTAAGAGGGCGACAGGGTGGAGAGGACTCCCCTGGCCTTAAGACAGTGATTGGGGTGGCTTTTCTAGTGATGTGTTGTGGTGAAATTTACGCAAGCTATGTTGAACAAGTACTAATCTCACTTTGATTTGTCATGACAAATTTGTAAGAAGGTATTAATGCAACAAGCACCCCCTCCCCCTTTCTCTCTCTTTCTTAAATATATAGTTGTGTTTGCTTGATCATCGCCGATACGTTTCAAAGCAGCCCGAGCACTATCTTTATCTCTCTCTCTATCTCTCTCTCGTGTTTTAGTGTGTGAGAGTATTCCATTGGTGTTAGGGTTAGTGTAATTCCTTGCTTGTTTGTGGGTTGCTCTAACGATTCTCCTCTTTTGCGTCCTAGTTCGCTCTTAAACTAGGTGGTGCCCCTTGTGTAGTTGGGATTTGGCGGTGGGTTTGTTGTTTTGGTTTGTGTTGTGTTGTGCCCCAGCCCCATTGAGCAGCACGGGAGCCTTGAAGGGTGTCTAGAGGCCACTCTTCTTGTTGCCCGCCCCGGACCGCCTCAAATTGGTGCCCCCACTGAGGACGGCTTGTGTATTTTTGTGTAGAATCAACCTTTAGCATAGTCAAGTAGTTTGCATGAATCACGAAGCTTTGTATGATCCCTTCATTCCCATTGCAAGGCAAAAGGTACACATAATTGTTAGTACTAAGTTGCAATTTCAACGTGTCATTCGTAGAATTTTAGGTCCTCTTAGGTTGGCCGAGATAAACGCTTCAGTAAATCCTTTTATTTTGCCTATCATTAGGTAGTTTGGACGTCTATATTTTTGTTTTGTTTTAAGCATTAGGACATGCATAGGCCATGGATAATGGCCCAGGAATAGAGGTTTTTCCCTTTCATTTTACTCCACACATTAGAATAAACGTTGCAATTAGTAGAAAGATCCATTTTCAACAACGAATGGTGTTCATGTTTGGTGCCCAAAGAGCAGGAGAAATTCTTGCATCACCAAACCCTGTCATTCTACCTCTCATCACCTACCACACTTCTTTTGATGTACATGTGTTCATTTTATTTTAAAATGAAGTGCAGCCCGGCAAAGTAGTGTGTATGTTTGTTTTTTCTTTGTCCAAGTTATTACAAGAAACAAAAAAACGATCATTTGTTCTAACTGGGAATGTGTGTGCAGTGAAAGTTCAATCCTTAGAGATCTAGCTCTATTACCAATTGAGTTGCAGGAGCAAGTAGTACGGCGTCTCCCTCATAACAAGAGGGTGGTGAAGTTAAGACGGAAGGTCCTACGCATTGATTCCATTTTCCTCTTGTTGTTGGGCACTAAGGAAGACCGCGCATTCATCCAACTAGTGTGTGCCCTAAGATTGGTAAATAGAGTGAAATTTGGCGTTTGGCGAGTGCATTTCACCATTGAGGAAGACTCTTCAGGAAACTTGCGGCCAGAGTTCATGCTTCATAGACTCACATTTGGTGAATTTTTCCCTCGTTTGCATCTTATTAATAGTGTTCCTTTCGCTTTCAACAAAGGAGATAGGGAGCTATTCAGAGCTTGTCTTAATAAAGAGAGCATAGAGAAGATTGCAAATTTGTATAAATTCTCATCCTTCTCTACTTTCTATGACACTTTGTTCATAGAGACATTGTAAATCTCTTTATGCTTTTGAATGATTTAACCATAATCCTAAGGAGTTTTTTGTCCAGGAATTTTGTAGCACAAGTGGAGTCTTTAAATCTTGCAAACTTGATTGGACTTGATGAGGATGTTCTTTATGAAATTGTGAGAAGGTTGCCTCACTCCGACTGTGTGGAACTCGAAGGAAAGGAGCTCCTAGTCAATTGCTACTTTCTCACGGCCTTCGACGAGCATGAAGATCTAGTTTTTATACAAACCGCTTGTGCATTGGGAATTGTAGAGCAAGTGCAATTTATCACTTGGGACGTGGTTGCTCTTTTGGATCCAGAAAAGGAAGTTCTAGAGATTTCCGTTTATCGCCTTAGCTTTGAAGAATTTCAACCCTTCTTAGAGCTCATCAATAGTCTACCCTTTTGTTTTGATCAAACAAATCGAGACCTTATTGAAGCTTGGATAGCTGAAGAAGAAAACCTAGAGTGGTATTTTCTCACTTCTTCATTTGCAGGCGAGTGGTTCTAGATCTCTATTGTATCCCTTATTGTAACTCGTATTGTAATCTTTCATAATAATGGAGAGCCAACGCCAAATGTCTGGATATCCTCTTTTCTTTGGAGAGCCTGGAGAGGATGCAGAATTATTTTTAGCAAATTTCAAGATGTCTTGCCGTATCAAGAGGATAGTAACCGATCAAGAACGTGTAGAAATGTTTGAGGTGGTCCTTAGGAAAGATGCTAGTACTTGGTTTGACTCTTTGCCTGAGGAAGTTAAGGGGAATTACACAGAAGTTTTGAATCGTTTTAAGAGATACTTCTTTGATCCCCAAAACACTCAAAAACTATGGCAAGACATTGTTTGTCATAAGCAAAAAGACTTAGATGACTACTACTTGTACAAGCAAGAGTTTCTACGTCTTTGGGCTCTATGGATACGAAATGTTACTAACCCTGGTGATGGTGCAGAATTTTTAAAGAAGGAGAGGTTCATAGCCGGACTCTTTCCTGACCTTAAGGTAAAAGTTGAGGCGGGTGCACCTGCTACTTTTGATGCAGCTGAAACTAGGACTGCTGAGAAGTATAGGAAACTCAAGTGCTTAAGGGGAGAGGTTCCAATAGAAGGTCTTAGACCCAAAGGTAAGTCACAAGCATCAACATCGAGGGAGCTTCCTGAGGTAACGGCGGAAGTAATTGAGAAGTTAAACGAATCTTTAAGCAGCCTGTCAATTCACCTTGTACAAGCTGTAGGTCCAAAGGGACAAGCAAAGAAGTCTGAAGAGCGAGATCCACGACCTAGGAGAGTCTTGCAATGTTGGAATTGCGGAGAGTCTGGACATGGGATGTATAATTGTCCTTGGCCCCGTGGGGAGCCAGGGAGGCCTAACTTGAATTACCCAGTGATGAATGCAGGTGAAGGAACTGGTCAACAACCAAGGCTTCTACAAAAGCCAAATGGACCAAGACCACCTCCACACGGGGTAGAAGGAGTTCCACCTTTGCCAGATCCAAATGTGCATGTGGTAGAGGTGACAAATTCAAATGAGGTTGGCATGGAAGCCAATGGAATTAAGCGTGGCCGAGGAAAAGGTAAAGAGAAAGAAGGAGTCACATCACAGAGTGACCATGGACAAGGCAAGAAGGCAAAGGGAACCAAGGAAACCAAGAGGACTCGACGTCGTATCAACCTCCAAGACTTCCCTCTTGGACATGGTATGGCTCCGTACAACTTGTTGGAAGACATGAGAGGTAAGGGTCTTGATATTTCATGGCCTCAATTTCTTGCATTATGTCCACAAGTTAGGAGGGATTTAACAAGGGCAGTTAGCACTAGGAGAAAGGTAAAAGAGAGTGTGCCTGTTGTAAAAATTGCACAAGCTGAAATGAATGAGGACATTACACCGGTGCTAGACTGTTACATCAAAGGAAGATTGTTTAGGAAAGGTCTAGTGGATGGGGGTGCACAAATTTGCATCATGACAGAGGGACTCATGCAAAAACTAGGCATGCACATCCATGAGACACCTGAAATTAGGGTCAAGATGGCAAACAATAGCAAGGCTAGGTGCGTAGGCATTTGTAAAAATGTTTTTGTGGAGGCCTTTGGCATTAAGAAGGCAGTGGATTTCTATGTCATGTCTACCAAGGGAAATGGTTACCCATTTATCCTAGGAAGACCATGGCTAATGAAAATGCGAGCTTTGCAGGATTGGGAGAGTGGAAAGCTAATTTGCAGGAATGACAATCACAAGAAGGTTGTCTTTGACATGAAGGAGCAATGCCAAGAGGAGCTCCATGAAGAATCATTTCAAAGTGAGACGGAAGAAGGTTGGACCGATAGCACTTCTGAAGAAGAAAGTAGCGGCAGCATTACTGAAGAGGAGTCTTCCATCGAAGTCATGGGGGTAAGGTTTAAGCCAAGCAACCAAGAGACCTCTTGTCAAGGCTTGGAGGAGGTAGGTCCTCAAGAGAACGAAGGTGAATATCAAGATGAAGGGATGTTGGAAGGTATGCTATCAACAACACTTACAAAGGATGAAAGAGAGGAGTTCAAATGTGTGCTAAGGAAGTTTCCTAGGCTTTTTGCTAAAGACTACACCGATGTGCGTGGAGTAGATGCTGTTCAACCTAGCCATAAATCCCACATACTGTAAGAGGGCGACAGGGTGGAGAGGACTCCCCTGGCCTTAAGACAGTGATTGGGGTGGCTTTTCTAGTGATGTGTTGTGGTGAAATTTACGCAAGCTATGTTGAACAAGTACTAATCTCACTTTGATTTGTCATGACAGATTTGTAAGAAGGTATTAATGCAACAAGCACCCCCTCCCCCTTTCTCTCTCTTTCTTAAATATATAGTTGTGTTTGCTTGATCATCGCCGATACGTTTCAAAGCAGCCCGAGCACTATCTCTATCTCTCTCTCTATCTCTCTCTCTCGTGTTTTAGTGTGTGAGAGTATTCCATTGGTGTTAGGGTTAGTGTAATTCCTTGCTTGTTTGTGGGTTGCTCTAACGATTCTCCTCTTTTGCGTCCTAGTTCGCTCTTAAACTAGGTGGTGCCCCTTGTGTAGTTGGGATTTGGCGGTGGGTTTGTTGTTTTGGTTTGTGTTGTGTTGTGCCCCAGCCCCATTGAGTAGCACGGGAGCCTTGAAGGGTGTCTAGAGGCCACTCTTCTTGTTGCCCGCCCCGGACCGCCTCATTAGCTCGTTGCTCTGGTCGTATTCCTCCTAGCTGAGTCTTTGCATCCTTATTAGGAGCCATGTATGAGGATGCTTGTGGTGGCTGAGTCTTCACCGAGGACTTTGGAATCCACTTTTGATGCGCTTTATTCGTGTAGCGATGACATTGATTCCCGGGTCGTTGATCTTCTTGAAGCTCGAAGTGTTCTACAGAGTCATAGAACTTGTCGTCTTCTTCATCTTTTGATTCTCCACATTTCTTTGTTTGCTCCTTATTTCGAGAGCTTGTTGATGTCTGGTTCTCTTCGTTTTCCTGGATTACACTCACTGCAAAATAAGTAACGACATCATAGCCATTTTCATCACAAAACTTTGTTGTGGGAGCATCCTCCACGGCGCACACGTCCAGAGTAGACAAGATGTGTTCCCATCCAAAAGGCTCTAACTCTTCTTCAGGAAATGGTTATGGGATATAGTCCATATCCTCTATAACCCGCTCTAGGATACATTCCTCACGTTTCAAGCTACCACATTGTGAAGCTCCACACATCCACAATTCTTTAGGCTTACCTAACCAAGCTGGAAGTTCTGATCCTGCTACTGTGGCGGAATCAAACTCCTCAACCGGTGTTCTCGTCACATCCCTATAGCTATGGTCTCTCAAGTTTACCTTTGTTATGGTTTCCATATGTCTCAGGTATATATGGTCATAACCCCAATCTTGGACCATTTTCAATTGTCGCATGAATGGTCTTCCCAGAATGATGTCATAGTTGTTCTTCTTGCCAAAGTCAACAACAACAAAAGTGTGTTCATATTCAATGCCACAAGAAGTAACAAGTACTTTTTCTAGCAGTCCTAGGGGCTTTTCCTTGTGTCCGTCTGCAAGCTGCAGAGTCATTCGTGTGGATATCAAGGCATGTTTTCTCCATTTTTTCCAACATCTTTGGTTGCAATGGCCACACCAGCTCCACTGTCAAGGATTGCCATGGTTTTTACACCATTGAATTCCATAGGAAGGGTGGTATTTCCATCTTCTCCCTCATAATACTCGCCTACCTTGTTTAATGGTACTGGCCTAGTATTTAGGTGAGGCATTTCAAGCTCTTTGATGCCTTCCTCGATTTGAGTCATTGGGATTTTTACACCAAATTTCTCTAGACATTTACCCACATTATCCCACATGTTTGGTCTTATTCTGAGAAACTCGGCTAACATTATTGTACAGGTGACTGGGGTAGATAGAATATCTACTAGCCCTTTTGAATTGATGGCTTTGTTGGGAGACACTCTCTGTGATGGGACTGCAACCACATCTGACTTGGTCTCGTACTCTCCCATGTAGCACAGTAGTGTTCTTAGCGAATGGGGTTGACTATCCATAGATTGTACAGATCCTTTGTCGCCCCAACATGATTGCACGTCTAGATTCATTTGAGATCCAGTCTCAAATTCCTCTATTGGTGGTAGAAACACTCCTCGTTCATCACCAGTCTTGTCTACTCGTCTTCTTAGGTCATCGGCTTCATTGGCCTCTCTGACTTGTTTCCACAATTCGTCAAGACCATCTATCTCTTTACAATCCTCAGGTATAGCTTGGTGAAATCCCTCGAAAGAGTTATCCGTGGTATTCAGTACTATCCTTGGTTCTAATGCTGGGTCTTTGAGGTTTGGTCTGTGCTCATGACTAGAATCTGGCTCTTTTAGTTCCTGGTTTGGTGGGATTACTTGTGTAGGCATGACACGGATCACATCCTCAGGTTTTGCAACTGGTGGTTCTAGTAAAGCTTGGGCTGTTTGAATCATTTTCTGGCACATTTCAAATTTTTGCTTTTCTAGTTCTGCATAGGGATATGTCATCCACCTGTGTTCTTGGGTTTGGTTGTTTTTGAGCCTTTCATCATAGGCTTTCAAGAGGGCATCTAATGTCTCATTAAACTTCTTTGCCAACACAGATCCTCCTGAACTAGCACTTCTCAGTTTCTCATCCGTGGATGGTTCTTCTTGAGGTTTAACCATCTGTGTAAGAGAAGGTGCCTCCTTTTCCTCATGTTGTTTTATCTTCTTCTCAGTTTTGGTAAGCTTCTCAGCTAGGGATTTTTGCTCTCGTTCCCTGCGTGCTTTCATCCTAGTCTTTCTAGCTTTCCAACTATTTCGTTTGCTCTTGGTTTTCTGACTAGGTGCTTCTGTCTTTGGTCCATCATCTGTCTTTGGACTCGTGTCACTTTCCGTGTTTTTTGTCTCTGGATTCTCATCAGCTTTCTTTTGAGCTTGTGCTCTCGTAACCACTTGAACTGGTACGACATTCTCATTTTCTGAGCTACTAGGTAGCTGAACAATCCCTAATACATTTGTCGTAATTTTCCTGATTTGGTATGGGTTTTTTGGGCAATCGGGGATCAAGTGAGTGATGCCACACTCAAGACAATAGGCATTTACTTCAGTGATCTCCGTATGAGGATATTGTTTGACCAAGTGGTTGTTGCGACTTTTGTGAAAATCTGTCTCTGGTTGAGGATATTCTTTTAGCATTTTCTCTTGGCTATAGGCAAGATTTCACCTAGATAAGCCGCTATTTGCAATGAATCTCAATGTCCTTTCGTCCATTTCATACCTTCTTTCTTTCGACTGAAACCCAGGAGGTGGAGGTTGTACCGGCCTCACCACTCCATGTGTTTCTCTCACATTTTGTTGCTTCGAAGGGTAGTACTCACTTTGGTTGCTATACCACATTGTAGCTGGTACTGGCGTTGGTTTATTTGATGCTTCTATCATTGGCATGTATCTCATGTCTACCGGCATTCTAGCACGTGGCAGTGGAGGTTGTTGTCCTAAGACAAGCTGTGGCTTTAAAACTCCTATTGGTCTTGGCGCATTCCCCGTAATGTATCTAGGTGGAGTAGGTGCTTCTGGAACAGGTTGTACATACCTTTCTCTAGCATTTTCCATGCTATAATAGCACTCTTTCCCTGTATGGTTCGTCCATTTTCTCTCAATTTCACACCACTTCGGCTCTCCCGAATCAAACCTTACAAGAGGAATCAACCTCTTGACCAAGTCGTCGATAAGCTTTTCTTGATCAATAGGTGCCGTTGGCTTGGTAATGGACTCACTTATGTGTGAAACACTGTGCTGAGAGGATGTGTCATCTCCTTGACTCCTTAAGTCCTTTTCTTTGTATGCCTCACAGTTATCCACTAGATAAAGAGCTTCTTTGAGCAACTCATTTAGCGTCATCCTTCTTATCGTATGCAGATCCTTCTGAAGGCCCGCATGTCTCATTCCCTGGATAAAGATCAGCATCAGTTGTGCTTGCGTAGGTAATTTTGCTCTCGGACAGAGCTTAACATATCTCTTGAGCCGTAATGATGCTTTGCGTACTGATTCATTCTCTTTCTGTTTGAATGTATGGATTTGCAAGACCGTGTTGTGAGCAATGCCTATTAGTGAGAATTCTTCAATAAACTCCTCAAACAGCTCATCTAGGGTCTCAAAATCCCATTTTTCCACCGAGTCGAACCATGTAGCTGCATCATCTTCTAGAGTCAATCCAAATCCCGCAAACTGTGTTGCAAAATCTGAAACTTCCTCTGCTCTAATCACTCTTCTAAAAGCCGTTACGTGATCTCGCGGATCTTTATCTCCGGAGTATTTTCTGTTTACCCATTTCTAGACTTGGGATGGTCTAACTCGTGGATTGTCTACAAGTCTAACCAGAGACTCTCCCAATCCTTCTCTCGTTATCTCTCTTGAAGGGAATCCTGGTGGCTCTCTTCTTGGAATTCCTATAGGAATTCTCGTGTTTGGTGGAGGCATTTGTGGTCCTTCATTGGCCAAATATCCACCTCTTTCTAGTACAGTCTGTGGATTTGTGCTTTCTACAACTCTGTATTCTCGTCCATACTTGTCGACAACTATAGATCTCCATTGACAGTCGACTCCGTATGTGTAGACATATAAGAGCTTGTAATCCGTTATCTCTTCTAGGTATGGATCTGAGCACCTATAAAGATTGACCTCATTGTCGTCAATGTATCTATATAGTCCTTCACTCTCATGACCAAGCATCCAAACTCTCTCAACATGATGGATCTTTATCAATTGCAAGTTTGGAAGATCCATTGTGGGAGGATATTCCTCTATCGTCGGGATCTCCAAGCTTGTGTAAGCTGCGTTTGAATCTAGGGTAGACATGATTTCTGGGCTTAAGAGCTTTTGCTTGGTTCAAGTAGACTTAGTCCACTGTGTTCAAGTGCTTTGGTTAGGGAAAAGTCGAAACTATGTCCAAAACCGCAAACGTTTTGTCACAATTCTCGCAAATTGTCGCTTTTAGACACCCCCGACTTCCGGATGAATTTTGAGGCCTCAAACGACGTTTTTTTTCAAAGTTGAACAAAATGGTTGCCGCCGTCGGCATACATTTAGTTCAAGTTTTGCTCTAAGATCTGTAGAGCCGCTCTCAAGCTACGTTTTGATATAAAAACTTTTCCGATCCGATACTGTTTGTAAAAGTTATGGCCTAAACAGTGAAATGCAGTTTAGAATGGTCAAAATGAGTCCAAATTCAATTTTGAAAAAAGAGTTGGGATCTTTGTGACACTGTGAACACTTCTATATGGTCAAAATTACAGTTGGACCCTAAAACTGGCCTAGAGACATCCTACGCGTAGTATGTCTATATGCTCAGAATTTAACAAAATTTGGTCCAGATACTCCCCTTAAGTCCAGCAACACAATGGTATGCTCAGATTTTCATTTGGATTTAAAAATGGCATTGAGACATCCTACACGTAGGATGTCTTTTTGTGTAGAATGACTTGAAATTTTCACCCCAGCTTCTCCTTGATGTGCTCATTACAGTGGTGTGCTCATAAGTTGGTTTGGAGTCCTAAATCAAGCTGGAGACATCCTACGCGTAGGATGTCTTTTTGCTCTGTTTCAGCTCAAACTTGCACTGTAGCTTCCCCTTGATGTGCTTAACTCACATCTATTTTTACTTTTTGATTCTGACACCTATAGGTTGGTCAAAATGATCAAGAATCTGCTTCAAAAGCTTGATGTCTGGTCTGATGAATTCCTAATTCAAATCAACTCCAAATTGGACCAAAATTGACCAAGAGGCTTGCCTAAAGCTATATGACAGCATGGTATGGTCACAATAGAATTTTGGTTTCAAAATTATGCAGTAGACATCCTACGCGTAGGATGTCTTTTTGCTCAGAATGAACCCAAATTTGAACCACAGACTCTCCTTTAGGTGCTGATCACTGTGGTATGCTCAGAATTTTGTTTAAAGTCCAAAATCACACAGAAGACATCCTACGCGTAGGATGTCTTTTTGGCCTGTTTGACCCCAGACTTGTCCCACAGCTTCCCCTTGATGTCAGTAACCCAGTGGTATGCTTAGATTTTGGTTTAGATGTCAAAAGACCCCAAAACTAGCTGTTCTTGCCTTTTTCAGTAAAAAATGCTAAAGTCTGTTCAATCTTCCCTTTCACCGACCCAAATGAGATAAAATTTATCACATGCACTCAAAACATCATGTATAACATGCACATGAAGTCGCCCTATGGTTTGGTCTCAAAAATTATGCCTTGGACACAATTTGGGTAGGATGTCTGGCAATTCTCGTCCTTTGGCTTTGATCTGTCAAAAGATATGGTCAAATTTCCACTTTCCAGGTGAAAATAGGGTAAAACCTACCTTCTAAACACACTAGTAACCTCAGATTTTCAAAATTTCCACAAGACCACTCTGTAGACATCCTACGCGTAGGATGTCTACTGCTGATTTTTTGAGACTGAAGTGTCCCTCATGCTTCCTTATGCTCTCAGCAAGTGCAAGTATGCTTCACAATTGCAAAAACATGCAAAAATCACTCAATTTAAGCCTTTTCTGAAATTTTACGTTTTCTGGCTCCACCTTTTGGCTTTTGGTCAACAAAAATAGGAAAAAACACCCAAGTCAATATGTTACTAGGGTAAAACCTACCCTCTGAACCCACTTGTGCAGTCAGAATTTTCAAATTTGGTCTCCAAAACCTCCTTGAGACATCCTACGCGTAGTATGTCTATGTTTACAGAATTGCAGGTTTTCTTCACAGAACCCTTGCAAATGCTCTTTTATATGCACAACATCAGTCAATCATACAAAAATATCCACAAGCTTGTTTAATGCATTTTTACCCTCAAAAGCACACTTTTCCGTGATTTCAAATGCAATCAAGCACTTTAGCAAATAATTCAATGCTGAATAGCTCTAGATCAGAATCGGATCACTTACCTAAAGCTACTCCTACAAATCATATGGGGTTTTGCATCTATGAGTAGAAAAACGCTTCACTGCCACACAAGGACTAGTAAACGCTTTTATCACCTCACAAATCACTCGACCACCAACAACTACTCTAATCCATAGATCCTAACTAAACCTATCTAGTCGCAGACCCTCGCAAGGCACACGCTTCCTGGCTATCCACTTGATCGCGGAATATCCTCTTCCGGATCCACTTAAGAAAAGCGCTTTCTTTAGCCGAAACTAAATCAAGCAACCATCACACGAGTGTTAGTAGGTAACCTACTTAGGTCCTTGCGTCCCCGGCAGCGACGCCAATGTTGGACGGGAGCGACTCACACACCCATGAAGTGCATGCAAACACTACCTAGATCAACATAATGTAAATCGAGGACACAGATGACACGATAGGCACACGGAGGAAATCTCTTTAGCTTGTCAGGCTGAGACCATCCTACACATACAACACTCAGGAAGGCCAACTAAACCACAATCAAGAACCTCACTGCTCTCAACTACACCACCTAGCCACATACACACATACTAAAGGTAACTCGCCTAATCATGCCAGATTCGTACAAAACTTAAGGAACACCATCCCCTCACTAGGATACACCTGTCCCTAAGCTTCTACACTCAAAACCCTCACTCTAAACCCATCTGCAGAAAACGCGTAGGATGACAGAGCTGAATTTTTAAAGTGCCTGAAATTGAAATTTATGAGTACCTATGTGTAGCTTATGTCGCCACGATTCTATAGACTACTAGCACGCAGAAAACAGACATCGTTTGATACACTTACGACCACAAATAGCTCGTAGATGCGTCGGCGTGTGCGCTTCGTCTCGCGTGGAATGCTTGGCGTCGTCGCATAGCTCTCCTCGAGCCTACAACAATGGTGTAGTCGGATCTCCAATGTATTGAGCGAGCCGAGAGTAGCGAGAGGATGAAGCTCACGCTCACTCTCTTTCTCTCTCACACACAATAGACGGAAGCGCTAAAGTTTGATTATGATTAAAAGTCCCTTTACAAAATGACCTAGGTACCTTATGTTGGGGTATAAAGCCCAATGTGGTCGCCCAGGTAAGTGGGCGGGCCGCCAGGTATGTACACATATTCTTTTGTAAAAGCCTAATAAGAACTCACTATGCTCTACACATTACAGTAGAGCAAGTTCACCATATCGTCCTGCTCTTCTTCTCGCACTCTCTCTCACGTCGCACTTTCGCTCGTACTCCTTCAATTGGTATCAGAGCTCAGATCGAGGCTCGGGGCAGCACTGCAGGAGACTAGAGTCACCAACTCAGATTGGAGTGAAATTCGACAGGCGAAGACACGTTCTGAGGTCATCTCAGCCACTGTTCGGCTTCGACAAAGGTCTACGCAGGCCATTTTCGACTACGTGGTCTCGACGGGTGCAGATTCGACTCTGCAAATTTGGGGTTTTCGGTCGACGACTGCAGGTGCTGAGGATATTGACACTCCCAGAGTGTTGATTTGTGGCTGTCTACACATCGAAGGACGGCTCACAGTTCTTGGAGGCGTGTCACATACGACACGGGCGCATCTACACATAGACTGTAGGCGACATCCACTAGTTCATCAGGTAGCTTGTGTTTGCTGCTTGATATTCCAGATTTCATCCTGACATTGGAGGTACTTCCACATGGGATGTATTGTCAGAGATGATGTATGTTTGTTGAGGGTTTGCTGGCTGTGAGTCACGCAGCAAACAACCGCCGCAGCGGTTACAGCATATAGTGGGAAATTTGTGGATGTATGACTTTGTGGGAAGTCTATGTACTGTCAAATTTACTGCAGCCTTTGTTGAGGGTCGAGTGAGGTTTTATTGAGCTGGGGGATTCTCGAATGTTGAGATCCTTTCGGTGATACAGGTCTTGGAGCGATCCCTCGAGCACCCTTAGATAGGCAGCTAGGATGTATTGACTGTGAGTTAGACAATTGGGATTGCATCTTTGCTTTACTGCCGTTGAGGCATTGTTGCAGTCTATGCTTACAGGACAGTGACAGGACAGTCAGAGACAGTACAGGTGCAGGACAGGTTTACCCACAGCTTACAGTGTTAGAGAGACAGTGGTTTTTTGAGCTGTTTTTTGGTCTGTTTTTAGTACACCAGAGCCATTTTACAAAGGAGACTCTGCCAAAATTTCTGCAGAATCTGAAACTTTCTTGGTTCATTTGACAGGTTGATATTGGTTCAGAGGTCAGTTTACAGGGGAAACTCTGCCGAATTTTTCCCAGGAAAGTAAACTACTGTGAAGCGTAGCTATGGCTGGATCACAGGACACTGCTCTTTACAATATCAAGAAGCTGGATGGAACCAATTTCCCATTGTGGAAGAAGCAGATTTTGGCACGTGTTGGTACAAAAGAAGCAGATAAAACCTATAAAGCTCAAGGGGATAAAACCAGAAGATATGGACGAAGATGAATGGAGCGAAATGGATGACTTTGGCAGAAAGCGTTTACTTCAATGTAGCAGACGAGATGTCGGCTCATCAAGCATGGTTAAAGCTGAGTGATCTTTATGAGAAGCAGAGTGCAGCTTCACAGGTATACTGGACTAAGAAGCTTGTTGACTTGAAGATGAAAGAAGGGACACCTATGTCCAATCATCTGAATGAATTCAACACAATCTACAGTCAGTTGTCAGCTCAAGGTGTCAAGTTTGATGAACCTGTTAGAGCTATGTTCGTGTTGATCACATTGCCGGAAAGTTGGGACACTTTTCGCAAAGCTTTGAGTAATTCTGCACCTCCAGATGGTTTGAACATAGCAGGTGTAGAAGGAAGTCTGCTTACTGAAGAAACCAATAGAAAGACAATGGACAAAGGCAAAGGAACAGCCTTAATTGTCAGGGGAAGGACCAATGAAAAGTACAAAGGTGGAAAGAGGAATCAATCTCGTAGCAAGTCCCGCAGTGCTAAAGGCAAGAGTGACATAGAATGCTACCATTGTGGCAAGAAGGGTCACATGAAAAGAGACTGCATGGAATGGAAAGCAGAAAAAGGCAAAGAGAAAGGTGAAGACCATGGTGAGAAGAACAAGTCCTCAGTGAAAATTCAAGAAATAAATGTGACAAACACTGTTGCAGAGGATGACAGTCTAGTGTCAAGAGACATCTACTTCTTGAAGAATACAATCGACTCAGCTCTTCTTACAGCATTTGATGGAAATGCACTGAGTGACTGGATTATAGACTCAGGGGCATCACTTCATGTGTCTCCAAACAAGGAGTGGTTTACCTCTTATGTGACCACTAAAGATCATGTTCGGCTAGGCAATGGGAAGACATGTGAGATCTTAGGTGTTGGAGATGTTCAATTGAAGTTTCAGAATGGCTCTTCTTTCACGCTGAAGAATGTGAGACATGTTCCCGCAATTACAAAGAGCTTGATCAGCACAGGTTTACTTGATGATGCTGGCTACGTCACCACTTTTGGACAGAACATGTGGAAGATATCCAAGGGTTCTATGACAGTAGCACATGGAGTAAAGTCTGGAGGACTTTACATGATTTATGTATCAAATGTCTCTAAAAATGTAATCAATGTAACCGAGCAGCCGAACGTTTCTTTGTGGCATAGTCGATTAGGACATATGTCCAAGAAGGGAATGGAAATCTTGTCTCGTTCTGGTTATTTGCCTGGCGTTTCATTTAATGATTTTGAATTCTGTGAACATTGTCTGTATGGTAAGCAAACACAGCAGCCACATAAGCATAGAAGCAATAGAAGAGATACACATTTGGCACTTGTTCATAGTGATTTGTTTGGACTTATGCCTAACCTATCTCTAGGGGGAGCTTCTTACTTTATGACATTTATAGATGATTACTCGAGGAAAGTATGGGTTTACTTTCTCAAGCACAAGGATGAAGCGTTCAGTGTTTTCAAAAAATTTGTGACACTTGTGGAGAATCAGAGTGGCAAGAAGCTTAAATGCTTACGCACTGACAATGGTGGAGAGTATGTTTCAAAGGCCTTTCAGGACTTTTGTGAGTCAAAAGGTATAAAACGTGAACTTACTGCTCCTTACAATCCTCCTCAAAATGGTGTTGCTGAGAGGATGAATAGGACCATACAAGAGAAGGTCAGAAGTATGTTGTCTAATGCACATCTGCCAAATGGGTTTTGGGCTGAAGCTGTATCAACAGCTGTTCATCTTGTAAATAGATCTCCTAGCAAGGTTTTGCAGAAGGATTCAGTGCCAGAGATGGTATGGTCAGGCAAAATGCCCTCATACAAGCATCTCAGAGTCTTTGGCTGTGAGGCATATACTCACGTTCCAAAGGAATTTAGGAACAAACTTGAGCCAAAGAGTAGAAAGTGCATCTTTCTAGGCTATGGTAATTCTGGTGAGATGGGGTACAGACTTTGGGATCCCGAATCCAGAAAGGTTGTCCGCAGCAATGATGTTCACTTTAATGAATCCAAATATCATTCTAAACCAGAGAGGATAGAGGAGATTAGAAGAGTTGTCTTCATGGAAGATGGACCTGCACGTGCAAGATAAAATGTCAGGGCTCAAGAGGAGCAAGGATAGGATAGAGTGGAACCATAGGTTGTGACTGAGCCTGAGCCACCTATTGTGCGTAGATCTGGACGTGTCACGCGACCTCCTGATAGGTTTGTTCCATCTATGAACTATGTCATGTTGACTGATTGCAATGAGCCTTCATGTTACAAGGAAGCAGTGCAAATGAAGGACTCCGGGAATTGGCAATTGGCCATGCAGTCAGAGATGACAGCTCTGCATAAAAACCAGACATGGAAGCTACTTAAATTACCAAGGGGGAAAAAGGCTCTACCTTGTAAATGGGTTTACAGGTATAAGATCACCGCTCATTAAAGTCATCCAAAGTACAAAGCAAGGCTTGTTGCCAAGGGCTTTAAGCAAGAACAAGGCATTGACTTTGATGTAGTCTTCTCTCCAGTGGTCAAGATGACTACATTGAGATGCTTTCTTGCATTGGTTGCCATATTAGATTTGGTGTTGCACCAAATGGATGTCAAGACAACGTTCTTGCATGGTGATTTAGATGTGGAAATTTACATGCAGCAGCCAGAAGGGTTTGTTGAGAAAGGCAAGGAAGATTTGGTATGCCAGTTGTTAAAGAGTCTTTATGGCTCAAAAAATCACCGAGGGCATGGTACCATAAGTTCCACAAGTTTATACTTTCTCAAGGCTACAAACGTAGTGAGTTCGATCACTGTCTATACACGAAGAAGGCTAAGGATGGCAGTTGGCTGATCCTTATTTTGTATGTGGATGACATGTTGATTGCTGGCAAGCACTTGGAAGAAATTTCAGCTTTGAAGTCAAAGATGGCAAAATCGTTTGACATGAAAGACATGGGTGAGGCAAGTCATATACTTGGTATGCGCATTGAGAGAGACAGATCAAAAAAGTTGATTTGGTTATCTCAAACAGAGTATATTGACAAGGTTTTGCAACGTTTCAATATGGAGAAGGGAAAGGCATTGAGTGTTCCATTGCCACCATATGTGAAACTTAGCAAACAAGATTGTCCTGTGTCTGAGGAAGAACAGGCTGAAATGGATAAGATTCCATATGCGTCTGCAGTGGGTAGTTTGATGTATGCAATGATTGCTACTCGCCCAGACATTGCATTTGCAGTGGGAGTAGTAAGTCGATACATGGCAAACCCAGGCAAAAAACATTGGGAGGCAGTGAAAGGAATATTGAGATACCTGAAAGCTACAAAGAGTATGCGTATATGCTATGGGAGTCAGGAGCTAAGTGTAAAGGGTTTTACATACTCAGATTATGCAGGTGACTTAGACAACCGAAGGTCTACGTCAGGGTATGTCTTTACATTGGCTGGTGGAGCAGTATCATGGCGTTCTAGATTACAAGATTGTGTTACTCAGTCTACTACAGAGGCTGAATATGTTGCAGCATCAGAGGCATGCAAAGAATCAATTTGGCTTAATCGACTAGTAACAGATTTGGGAATCAAAGAAGAAATGCCTGTGTTATATTGTGATAGTCAAAGTGCTATACAATTGGCTCGCAATCCAGTTTATCACTCAAAGACAAAGCATGTGGATGTGAAGTATCAATTCATCAGGGAAATGCTCGAGGATAAGCAACTTCAGCTTGTCAAAGTTCACACCACAAAAAATCCTGTTGATCTACTTACAAAAGGACTTCCCTCAGAGAGCTTTGCGCATTTTCGCAAGCAGTTAGGTGTAGGGTAGTACATCACTTCTCTACATCTCTTGTATATTAGCTTGTATAGTAGCTTCTCTCACACTTAAAGTACCACATTGGACTTTAAGTGGGAGGTTGTTGGGGTATAAAGCCCAATGTGGTCGCCCAGGTAAGTGGGCGGGCCACTAGGTATGTACACATATTCTTTTGTAAAAACCTAATAAGAACTCACTATGCTCTACACATTACAATAGAGCGAGTTCACCATATCGTCGTGCTCTTCTTCTCGCACTCTCTCTCGCGTCGCACTTCCGCTCGTACTCCTTCACCTTATATAATAAGGCTACCTTAGGTTTAACCAAAAATGGGGTTGAAAGGATCAAATGACTTTGTATTTACAATCTGGAAGTGCCATTGCACCCCGGCTTCTGAAACTAGAATAACTACTCATTACAAATGACGTTTATAGCCATAATCCGCAGCATTTCATAACTCGCAAAAGATAAGACTTTGGTACGAAACTTGAGTTATGTTGTGTTGTTGACCCGGCGGTCAACATACGATCATACAAGTGAACTTCCTCCAACTCCCTTGAAATGTATGGCATATCAAATTGTTGCAATTGCAGTGGTCAAGATGACTACATTGAGATGCTTTCTTGCATTGGTTGCCATATTAGATTTGGTGTTGCACCAAATGGATGTCAAGACAACATTCTTGCATGGTGATTTAGATGTGAAAATTTACATGCAGCAGCCAGAAGGGTTTGTTGAGAAAGGCAAGGAAGATTTGGTATGCCAGTTGTTAAAGAGTCTTTATGGCTCAAAAAATCACCGAGGGCATGGTACCATAAGTTCCACAAGTTTATGCTTTCTCAAGGCTACAAACGTAGTGAGTTCGATCACTGTCTATACACGAAGAAGGCTAAGGATGGCAGTTGGCTGATCCTTATTTTGTATGTGGATGACATGTTGATTGCTGGCAAGCACTTGGAAGAAATTTCAGCTTTGAAGTCAAAGATGGCAAAATCGTTTGACATGAAAGACATGGGTGAGGCAAGTCATATACTTGGTATGCGCATTGAGAGAGACAGATCAAAAAAGTTGATTTGGTTATCTCAAACAAAGTATATTGACAAGGTTTTGCAACGTTTCAATATGGAGAAGGGAAAGGCATATAGTGTTCCATTGCCACCATATGTGAAACTTAGCAAACAAGATTGTCCTGTGTCTGAGGAAGAACAGGCTGAAATGGATAAGATTCCATATGCGTCTGCAGTGGGTAGTTTGATGTATGCAATGATTGCTACTCGCCCAGACATTGCATTTGCAGTGGGAGTAGTAAGTCGATACATGTCAAACCCAGGCAAAAAACATTGGGAGGAAGTGAAAGGAATATTGAGATACCTGAAAGCTACAAAGAGTATGCGTATATGCTATGGGAGTCAGGAGCTAAGTGTAAAGGGTTTTACAGACTCAGATTATGCAGGTGACTTAGACAACCGAAGGTCTACGTCAGGGTATGTCTTTACATTGGCTGGTGGAGCAGTATCATGGTGTTCTAGATTACAAGATTGTGTTACTCAGTCTACTACAGAGGCTGAATATGTTGCAGCATCAGAGGCATGCAAAGAATCAATTTGGCTTAATCGACTAGTAACAGATTTGGGAATCAAAGAAGAAATGCCTGTGTTATATTGTGATAGTCAAAGTGCTATACAATTGGCTCGCAATCCAGTTTATCACTCAAAGACAAAGCATGTGGATGTGAAGTATCAATTCATCAGGGAAATGCTCGAGGATAAGCAACTTCAGCTTGTCAAAGTTCACACCACAGAAAATCCTGCTGATCTACTTACAAAAGGACTTCCCTCAGAGAGCTTTGCGCATTTTCGCAAGCAGTTAGGTGTAGGGTAGTACATCACTTCTCTACATCTCTTGTATATTAGCTTGTATAGTAGCTTCTCTCACACTTAAAGTACCACATTGGACTTTAAGTGGGAGGTTGGTGGGGTATAAAGCCCAATGTGGTCGCCCAGGTAAGTGGGCGGGCCGCCAGGTATGTACACATATTCTTTTGTAAAAACCTAATAAGAACTCACTATGCTCTACACATTACAATAGAGCGAGTTCACCATATCGTCGTGCTCTTCTTCTCGCACTCTCTCTCGCGCTGCACTTCCGCTCGTACTCCTTCACCTTATATACTAAGGCTACCTTAGGTTTAACCAAAAATGGGGTTGAAAGGATCAAAAGACTTTGTATTTACAATCTGGAAGTGCCATTGCACCCCGGCTTCTGAAACTAGAATAAATACTCATTACAAATGACGTTGATAGCCATAATCCGCAGCATTTCATAACTCGCAAAAGATAAGACTTTGGTACGAAACTTGAGTTATGTTGTGTTGTTGACCCGGCGGTCAACATACGATCATACAAGTGAACTTCCTCCAACTCCCTTGAAATGTATGGCATATCAAATTGTTGCAATTGCAGTGGTCAAGATGACTACATTGAGATGCTTTCTTGCATTGGTTGCCATATTAGATTTGGTGTTGCACCAAATGGATGTCAAGACAACATTCTTGCATGGTGATTTAGATGTGAAAATTTACATGCAGCAGCCAGAAGGGTTTGTTGAGAAAGGCAAGGAAGATTTGGTATGCCAGTTGTTAAAGAGTCTTTATGGCTCAAAAAATCACCGAGGGCATGGTACCATAAGTTCCACAAGTTTATGCTTTCTCAAGGCTACAAACGTAGTGAGTTCGATCACTGTCTATACACGAAGAAGGCTAAGGATGGCAGTTGGCTGATCCTTATTTTGTATGTGGATGACATGTTGATTGCTGGCAAGCACTTGGAAGAAATTTCAGCTTTGAAGTCAAAGATGGCAAAATCGTTTGACATGAAAGACATGGGTGAGGCAAGTCATATACTTGGTATGCACATTGAGAGAGACAGATCAAAAAAGTTGATTTGGTTATCTCAAACAGAGTATATTGACAAGGTTTTGCAACGTTTCAATATGGAGAAGGGAAAGGCATTGAGTGTTCCATTGCCACCATATGTGAAACTTAGCAAACAAGATTGTCCTGTGTCTGAGGAAGAACAGGCTGAAATGGATAAGATTCCATATGCGTCTGCAGTGGGTAGTTTGATGTATGCAATGATTGCTACTCGCCCAGACATTGCATTTGCAGTGGGAGTAGTAAGTCGATACATGTCAAACCCAGGCAAAAAACATTGGGAGGCAGTGAAAGGAATATTGAGATACCTGAAAGCTACAAAGAGTATGCGTATATGCTATGGGAGTCAGGAGCTAAGTGTAAAGGGTTTTACAGACTCAGATTATGCAGGTGACTTAGACAACCGAAGGTCTACGTCAGGGTATGTCTTTACATTGGCTGGTGGAGCAGTATCATGGCGTTCTAGATTACAAGATTGTGTTACTCAGTCTACTACAGAGGCTGAATATGTTGCAGCATCAGAGGCATGCAAAGAATCAATTTGGCTTAATCGACTAGTAACAGATTTGGGAATCAAAGAAGAGACGCCTGTGTTATATTGTGATAGTCAAAGTGCTATACAATTGGCTCGCAATCCAGTTTATCACTCAAAGACAAAGCATGTGGATGTGAAGTATCAATTCATCAGGGAAATGCTCGAGGATAAGCAACTTCAGCTTGTCAAAGTTCACACCACAGAAAATCCTGCTGATCTACTTACAAAAGGACTTCCCTCAGAGAGCTTTGCGCATTTTCGCAAGCAGTTAGGTGTAGGGTAGTACATCACTTCTCTACATCTCTTGTATATTAGCTTGTATAGTAGCTTCTCTCACACTTAAAGTACCACATTGGACTTTAAGTGGGAGGTTGGTGGGGTATAAAGCCCAATGTGGTCGCCCAAGTAAGTGGGTGGGCCGCCAGGTATGTACACATATTCTTTTGTAAAAACCTAATAAGAACTCACTATGCTCTACACATTACAATAGAGCGAGTTCACCATATCGTCGTGCTCTTCTTCTCGCACTCTCTCTCGCGTCGCACTTCCGCTAGTACTCCTTCACCTTATATACTAAGGCTACCTTAGGTTTAACCAAAAATGGGGTTGAAAGGATCAAATGACTTTGTATTTACAATCTGGAAGTGCCATTGCACCCCGGCTTCTGAAACTAGAATAACTACTCATTACAAATGACGTTGATAGCCATAATCCGCAGCATTTCATAACTCGCAAAAGATAAGACTTTGGTACGAAACTTGAGTTATGTTGTGTTGTTGACCCGGCGGTCAACATACGATCATACAAGTGAACTTCCTCCAACTCCCTTGAAATGTATGGCATATCAAATTGTTTTTTGCGAGTATTCATATCCCCAAATACAATACCTTTGCCTTTGAAATAAGCAATGTCCTCTTCCAAATCAAAAAACGGATCATCTCTATCCATGCAAGCATAAAAGTGGAATCATGATGAGGAATGTAGCAACCAACTTGGCTTTGCTTGTTAGTTTATCAATGCCAACCCCCACATTCCATGGATATCCATTGCAATTCCAAAAGCATATTTTCAATTGTAACTCGGCCTCATAGGTTGCACATCCCTATTTGCTTGAGGGACTTGCCTCCTCATTGGGCACATTTTCTTCTTGAGAGATATCCTTGTTTTTTCTTATCCTTTTAGCATATGCCTTAATAATGCAATCTTCACATACAAAACATTTTGTATCTCTGAAATAGATCCAACTATTATCAAGGATAATCTTTCATTTGGAGTGAGGAGCTCCTTGAATACCCACTCTATGTGCTCCATAAACCATAACTCCGGACATGCCAAATTGGGTTTTGAATAAATCTTTGATAACAATAGCAAGAGAAGGAGGTGTCTCTAACTTCTTTTTGAAAATTCCATGAATAACAATGTTCTTGGAATGTCGCTCTTGTTTCTTCAACTTCTCCACATCCACATTCTCAACATTCTTTCTTTGAGCCATAGCTTGCATGAGAGAGGCATTAGGAACCACATTACTACCACATACATCACGCCAAGACTTGTTTGTGCATACATTTTCATGTCGCATACATATTGGATCATGGTGTCAAATTTCTCCTCTTTCAATACATGATCATGCTCTACTTTGCTCATGCACTCCTTCAAAGCATTCAAGTCCACAAGAGAGCGGTTACATTCCTTGACTTCCTCTTCAAGTTGCATCAAACGTGTTGTTTGCATCTCAAGTGTCCTCTTGAGATTCTCATTCTCAACCACAAGAACCCTTAGCGTGCCATTGTCCATTGCAAGTGCTCGTAAGTCTTTACCTTGTTTGTTTACGGTCTCTTGCAACAACGATACCAAGTATACGATGACATAGTTTTTGATGTCGTTGGTTGAGTGGTTGTGTTGATATCTCCAGACTTAGGAGATTTTGGATCATTTTCTACAATGGTTGTGGACCTTGTTGAAGAAGAAGAACCCTTACGAGTGCCGAAAGACATAGTATGTAAAATAAGAGATGAGAGTCAACTTTCTTGAACCTATTCACTTCAGAAATTCTGCTACATAAATGCTTTCCATAACTTTGAAATTTTTTGTCGTTACATCAATGCGTAGAGGGCATTGTTCTCTTTGATGGAGGTTATACATCACCCAAATTAGAGTTTAGATGAAGACTTTATGATCAAAAGAGTGAACTGTTGTCTACTAGGTCAAAAAACGACTACACGAGAGAGAGAGAGAGAGAGAGAGAGAGAGAGAGAGAGAGAGAGAGAGAGAGAGATGGAATTATCATCCACGAAGGTCATATATGACCCATGGGACCAAAAACACAAGACTACAACAATTCAATTGTGTAGTGCGGGCTGATACATATCAGCTAAGGACTGAGGGTCCATCAATAGGGTAGAGTAGACAAAAAGAGAGAACAAAAAATTAAGGAGGGTCGGCTGAGGGGAGAGCTGGTTTGGGATTTTGAAACTCCTGGATGATCGCTTTGCCACCTTGGTAGACTCCCCATTTGCCTTGCTTGCGTGCTTCATGCATCTTCTTGAGCTCGTTTGCTTTACTGTTGAGTTGATTCATGGTCAATTCTTCTACAATCCAAAGCTTTTTTCCCTTGAGAAGTTGAGATTGACATAGCAGCTTCATATGCTCATCTTTTTCCTTGAAAGTGAGTATGCAATGCTCAAGTGGCACATGTCTATGCGTATCGTTGATCCAAGCAATAGTTTTGGGCTTGATGTAGACATGTTAAATAATGTCATTGAGCTTGGTGATTGCTTCCTCAAGGGTGTCTTCCGTGGTACACCATGGTTAGTGTATCCCCCCAATCCTGACCTTGAGGCCAAGAGATTCTGGTAGCTGACATTCTTGTAGGGCCGCATGTATCTTGGTGTCAATTTTCATATGTGTTGCTTCATGTGATTCTTTCTGCAGTGCCATGACAATTTTGGTGAGTGAGGCTTTTACTGCGTGTGCTTTGTCAAGCAGAGCTTGGCTCTCTACTTCCTTTGTATCTTCAAGCTTGCATAAAATTTCTTTGAGTCTCTCATTCTCCCTGACGAGTTCTTGAATATGAGCCTCAAGGGCTGTGATTCGTGCTTCTTGGCGGGCGGCGGGGTCCTTCCTTGGTGCCGCTACCACCGCAAGACAGCTCTTGCGTACAATAGGGGTGCCAAAGGACGACATTAGGCCACAAATGGGATTCTAGTTGAACACATAGTGGTGCGTGACATCAAGGTATTATTTTGATTTAAACAATTAGAGTGGAAGTATTAATGCACTCTGTTTAGCCGGGATAGAAGAGAATGAACGTTGGAAGGGTTTTGACATGTAGAGATAGAGCTTAGGGTTTTGACAGGCTGAGAGAGAGAGAGAGAGAGAGAGAGAGAGAGAGAGAGAGAGAGAGAGAGAGAGAGAGAGCAAGAAATTGTGGTGACGAGAGTCGCAATGGAGAGCCCACATTATGGCTGGGAGAGGACCTACACACCTCTCAAACTTGTAGTGAGCATAATGTGCACAATGGATTTGACTCTTCTCCATTGCCCCAATGCCCTGTCTTGCATCAAAGGAAATGGGAGCTAAGCCGAATGGTTGTGATGGTGCGTATCGCCGACAAGGGGATAGGTGCAAGCATGTAAGTGTGAGTATGGTTTCCTCTTTCAGCGAAGAATATGGTTTTGTAGTTGGGGGCAGTATGGGTGGTGTAATATATGAAGCGTGACCAAGCAAATTTCTCCCAAACCGTAATACATTGGCGTTGTAGAAAAGCTTCATTCATTTGGGAGTCAATTGAGCATCATGTAGCAAGTGTAATGCATCCCATATCCCAAACCATTTCTTTATGTCCCATGCTCAAGATTTTGCTTTTATGCGTCTTTTGAACTTTTTTTCTTGCTTACCATGCAATTGTAGGAAGTCGATGTGAGGGGTTTTGACGCATCTTTATCATGTACTCCACAACCCTTTCCATGCCCATAACCTCAATTGGAAGAGATCCCGACTCAAGAAGTAGGAGCATATATGGTGTTTGTGTCTTAACTTCGAGAAAGTTTGTAAGAAAACTCTTTTGGACATTCTCAAACACTTTCCAAGTAGACTTTGAGATGCTGTCGTCCCACACTTCAACTCCATAAAGAAGAACCGGTGTCACCATTGCATCAAAAAGGTACTTCTTGAGAATCCAACACTTGATGTTTCCCACATTACACATGTTCTCAAATGCATAATATGCTCTCTTTTCTGCTTCCAAACGACGCATAGCACATTCATGCCACTTGTGATTAGACAGAACCTCAAGGCTAAGGTACTTAAAGCTCTCAACAACTTCAAGTGTCTTATTGTTGTACATAATGCATGGATTCTCCTTATGGTTGGTTTTCACAAGCATAACCTTTTTTTTTGGATTCATTTGCAATCAGCCCACTATGCAAGCAAAAGTTCTCAAGGACAACCATAAGCTTTTGTGCACCTTCTAAAGTGTGTGCTAGAAGCACTATATCATCCACATACAATAAAAGCATGATTACCTCTTTGCAAATAGTGACCTCTTCAATGCCTTCTTCTTGCATAAAGTCAAGTATCATTTGTTCCAATGATTGATACATAGACCAAAGATTGTTGGTGACAACGGACATCCTTGTTTAATCCCAATAGTGCTTACAAAAAATTATGAAATTCTACTTCCCATGCGTAATCGACACATCATCTTCTCATAGATTTGAAAAACTGCAAGCATAAACTCACTTGGCACTTGGAGTTCTTCCATCCTACTCCAAAATTGTTACGTGGAATCATATCAAAGGCTTTTTTAAAGTTTACAAAACAACAATACAATTGCTTTCCTTTGAACCGGCTTTCCTCCATGAAAACAAGAAGAGTGACACGATGATCAATGGTTCTATGGCATCGATGAAAAGATGTAAATACATGTATTTGGGAGCTTTGCAAAGTGGTTTCAAGTTTTAAAAAATATGCAACGTGTACACATTGTGTATAGTCAGGTTTGCGTGCCAGAAGAAGTCGGGCACATGTACATGCCTGGATAGGGTATCGGGGCCTTGTATATGGTTCTTGGTGGCTTCTTTTGGATCTAGGGAACATTTTTTATCTTTCTAGAATGTGAATAATGCAAGTAACAAGTGTGGGCACCCTCGACCCACTCGAGAAGTTTGACACATACAGTAATTGTCTATTTGCAGCGCCTGATCTGCGGTGATGCGTGCACCACCCTAGAAGTGGTCAAAAATAGAATGTGAGGATGTGGTAAAGAACTTTGGGTATCAAGGAGAAAGAGTACAAAATTTGGTGAATTTTGGCATCCGTTTGGGGTTTTTTTCGTGAAAGATGTCCGCTGGGGATCAAAACTGGCCAAAACGGTCAAAAAATGGCAAAAAATGGTGTGAAAATGCTTCAAAAATCCACATCACTCACGATGCCGTGATGATCTAGGTTGAGGGAAAATTTTTGAAGAGCAATATCAACACTTTTACCTCTGTGTGTGTGGGATAAAGCAGGGTTCCTACAGGTGGTCTAGTGCAGTCCAGTCGCGTTCGCATCTTGTTTTCGAGTGTGTGGAGGAGTGAATGAGAGATTTCTCTCTTCAATTTTGCACTTGGGAGAATCTATGAAAGTTTTGAGGTTTCCATGGATGTGTGTGTGTGAGGAATAGAGGGAAGAAGGTGCGGCTTTCTTCAAGACTATGTGACCTTGTATCAGTGCCATTAGGGTTGGCGCTACTCCAAAGAGTCCAACAGAGTGGAGTTTGGTGATTGCAATGGTTTGAGAGGGACTTTTGTGGCTGGATTTTTTGAGTTTTTGATGGTTTTTCTTGTATATTTTGGTCACCATCAAGTGTGATTCAAGTGTTGATCAACTCGACTCACCTTGTAGTGTCTGCGGGTAGACAAGGGCTTGTAGGTCAAGGTGTTTGGAGTTTGAATTGAGCTTGTGGGTAGTATTTTTATTGAGCTCTTGAGTGGTGGTGTGAATGGGTTGGAATTTAGGTAAATTCCTTGTGTGGTGTTGAGTTTTGTTGGTGTGTGAGTGTGCACACAACGTCTTTTGCTCCATCATCGTCGTTTGTTGGCGATCCCACTGGGAGTGGAAATTTGTTGGTTGTGCACCCAAGAGAAGCAGTTTTGCTGTGAAGATTGAACATCATTGAAGAAAAGTGGTGGTTTGGTTGAGGTACAAGACTTCAACTTTTGTGAAGTTACTCAGGCAAGGGAGAAGCGACTTTGAAGGGATGTCATGGCCAGTGTTCATAGGAAAGGAGGATGTGAAGGACTTCGAGTTGGTATGTATATTGTGAATGATGAAGCAAAGCTTCATATATTTCCTCTTGCACTCAAAGGAGAAGCTCGCGAATGGTTTGAAGGTTTAGAGGAAGACAAAAAGCAAACATGGGAGCAGGTAAAGCAGGCAATTCTTGATAGGTTTGGAAAGAAACCAACCGCAACAAAAGCGATGACAAAATTGAGAGGTTTACAACGAGATGTTCATGCTAACTTTAAAGAGTTTTTGCAACACTTTAAAGGACTTTGGGTGCAATTGGAGGTGGCATCCCAAGTACCTCCAGGGGATTTCTTTAAAGTGTGTCAATTTATGGATTGTCTCCATCCAAGTGTAAGAAAGAAGGTCGATCAAGAGGAGCCTGCTACATTTGAAAGAGCTGTTGAAATTGCCAAGGCCAAGATCAAGAAGATCAAGAGAAGGTGGGGGCAAGGCATGACACATGTTGAGCTAGTTGTGGTGCAACCAATGGTCCTTGTGGAAGCGAATGATAGAGTGGAGCAAGTGGTTCAAGGTATGGATCCCGTTATGGCCTGGGTTTTGCATGATCTTGCTAGTCAGTTGCAATAATTAAGAATTAACATAATGAATAGGAACCAAAGAGAAGAGCAAGTATCTCGAAGAGGTAGGAAACAAAGGCTACACGGCAGATGATACAATTGTGAGGAAGAGGGTCACTACATCCTTGATTGTCCTAAACCACCAAGAGAGAAAGGAGGGATATACCCCTTATATGGGTGTGGTCGAGGGAAAATAGAAGAAAATCATCAAGAGCGGGCCCTAGAGGCACCACCACCGCAACAACAACCACAACCGTTGCCTGCAAATGGAGAAGGTAGAGCTATCAAACATCATTACCCTTGAGAATCAAGATGTGGATGTTTTGGCCAATAAGAGAGCTAGACATGATAGAGAGAAAGAGACAAAAAAAGAGAGGGAAACAAGAGCAAGGAAAGGGAAGGCTAAAGTAGAAGACAAACGAGAGAGTAGCAATAGGCAACGAAGAAGGAAAATAGGTCCAAAGGACTACCCCCTTGGCAAAGGTGTTGATGACTATGATATTGTCGATAACATACGAAATCAAAAGGCCAAGATATCTTTTGGTCAATTGGTGACTTTAAATGCTAAATTGAGGAGGCAGTGGACCAAGTGTGTGAGTACTCGACTTCCTTCCAAACAGGAAAAGCATCAAAGCATGGTGTCATCCTTGAGGGTCGATCACCCGGTGGATATGGTTCCAATAGCTGAAGCTATGTTGAGAAAGAAAACGGAAGTGCAAGCATATGTTGGTGGTGGTGCCCAAGTGTATGTCATGACCGAGGTTATCATGAAGGAAGCAGGAGTCAAGATGTTAGTGAATGCTTCAATCAGTATGAGGATGGCCAACTAAAAAAAGGCAAGGTGTCTTGGGATAGCTGAAGATGTGTAGATAAAAGTCTTGGGGATTCAGTGCTTGGTTGATTGCTATGTGATGCAAGTGGGTGAGAATGCTTATCCGATCATTTTAGGTAGGCCATGGCTTATAACCCTTGGTGCTAATCAGGATTGGGGCATAGGCTTGATCACCATCCCCGACCAAGAGAAAGGAAGGACCATTGTCTACAACATGAAGACACACAAGAGCCATACACATCCCCTATTGGATATGCAAGATACGAATTCGACAGAAACTACATCATACGATAGTGATGCTTCATCTACATCATCAAAAGAAAGTATAGAGGAAGGCTTGATGCAATTATGTCTTGATGTATTGGGATAAGTGTTAAAGCAAGCATCGATGCATGATGTGAAGGTCAATGAGGAGAAGAATAATACAAAAGCAATTGTAGAGCCTGGCAAAGTGAACGCAAGGAGGATGCTAGGAGAGGACTTGACAGAGAAAGAAAAGAAGGAGTATAAAGACATATTTTCAAAGTTTCCAAAGCTATTAGCCAACTGAATATACATAGTTGCAAAGAGCTAAAGGGGTCGAGCATAGAATCAATCTAAAAGAAGGTGCCAATCCAAAGGTTCAAAAGCTTAGGAGGCTGAGGGTCATTCATGAGAGGGCACTTTGTGAAGATGTGACGAAGCTTTTGGAGGCAGATTTCATCTTTAGAGTGGAGGAATCTGAATGGGTCTCTCCAGTAGTTATTGTACCCAAGAAGAACGAAAGATTTAGGATATGTGTTGATTTCAAACCTTTAAATGCTGCCACAAAAAGAAATCATTATCCACTACCCTTCCTGGATGAAATCCTCAATCAGGTTTTAGGTCATGAGCGCTACTGTTAACCATTGGCGTCCACTTCTAGTAGTCATGGGCCGGGCTTGTCGGTCCAATAGGAAAAGGGTAAGAGTGATTGCCGATGAGAGGTGCACTCTAACTGGAACATTCAAAGGTTAGTTGGCTAAGCATGGGCGCCCAAGTGTGAATGGGCGAGCTCATATAAAAGTCACATAAACCTTAAAATCATTCATTCTCTCATTTGTGCAATTGAAGAGTGCTCTTGCTCCATCTCCATCTTCTTCTTCATCTCCTTGTGTGTGTGTGTGTGTATGCATGAGAGAGAGAGAGAGAGAGAGAGAGAGCATTGCGATGACACGGTGGTGGCGAGGCGGTTGAGTGTGGCACGGCGGTAGCTCCCTCTTCTTCACGGTGAGGAATCCTCCATGAAGGCGAGCATAGAGCGGTGAGTGACACACCCTTCCTCTCTTGAGATTGCTAGATTAGTCTGGTAATGTACTTGCAGCCATTTGTGGCTCGCACACAGTGTATGGCAAATCCCTTGCTTTGACACGTGCGACAGACACGCACATTTTTGGTGCTGCTGGCCGGGAAAATGCCATGCACTAAATTCGAATAGCACTCTATGTTTCTTTGTGGTGCATTATGAAATGTAGGAAACGTAGAGAAAGAAGGTGTGTGGCTTGTTGAGAAGGATTTGTGACCTTTGTTTTTGTTGCAGTGTAACTGTTTTTTGTTAATGAGGCGTTATCTTTTTTGTTGTAAGGTACTATTATCTGTTGATAAGGTGTTAGGTTTAAGGTATTAATTCTATAGATCTGTAAGGTACAGTAAGTAGATCTGTTAGTTAATTAGTTACTGTAATACTATGTTAGTGTGTAACGACAGCTCTGTTAGTTGCAAGTAGGTAGGTTAGATGTGTGTGTACTCACGCGCGCGGCGCAACGTGATGACTTTATCCAAATAAAAATAAAAAATAAAAAATTTAAACGTAGTGAGGCGGTCCGGGGCGGGCAACAAGAGAGGCGACCTATAAACACCCCTCAAGGCTCCCGTGCTGCTCAATTAGGGCTCGGGCATACCACAAGCACAACAAAACAACAAACCCACAGCCAAACCCAAACAAGATAGGGGCACCACCTAGTTATGGTATGCGAACTAGGATGCAAGAGAGATTTTGTTACAACCAAGAAGATGCGCCACAAAACACACACAAGCAACCTCACACCAAGACACACACAAAATGGACCAGAGAGAGCTCGAGAAAAGGGAAGAGAGAGAGGATTGGATCTTGCATAATACCTTATTTGTGACTTGCAAATGAAGATGGTTCGTTATGATGCTATCATAGATCTTGTACAGAACTAACTCAATGCTTAGTGAATGAAAAACATTGCCAACACACTCACACTGTCTTAGGGTGTGGGAGACCTCTCACCACAATACCGTCTTAAAATAGACACAAAATTGGCAATGAAAACACACACTAAAACACTTTCTAAAACAAGATCAAACGCTAGAAACTCAAAATACACAAGTCACCTTGAATTCACTAAACCGTACCGCACAAGTGGAAGGACGAAGATTTGAACGTCGAATCACACCTTTGATGCACCAAACCTCAATTTATTGATGATGGAGGAACATATACAATAGTGGTTGGAGATTTTGAACTCACTCTCTCTTACTTGCAATGTGTAGCTTGAAAGCTTCTCTCACACCAAGAGTGAAGCTCACAAAGCGGTTGCTACGCCTAAGTCTCTCCTCGCGCTGCATAGAGTGTTGGGGTGTTGTGTGAGATATTGCAGGTTGTTTTACAAGAAGGAGAGGGGCCTATTTATAGGTTGGAGACCCTTCATTAAGATTATTCGAAATCCTAATTTACAAGCCAACAAATCAGGATTATGATTTTTCCCGAATATCAAAACATTGCGGGCCTTCTTTGTCTGCTTGAGTCATGGATGTGGGCTCAAAAGAGAGCATTATTGATGGTAGATAAGGTGAGTATATTTTTAAGGAACGAGAGAGAGAGAGAGAGAGAGAGAGAGAGAGAGAGAGAGAGAGAGAGAGAGAGTTACTATATACATGTCTTGAGGTGAGGTGTCTTTTATGGTTAGGTCAATGGCTATTTTGTGTTAATATGTTAGTGGTTAGTGTTAGTAATCACTAGAAAGTTAATGTTATATTTACAATGGGTAGAATGAGGTGGATGATTGAAGTAAGATGGTAATCCTTGTGATGGTGAATCTTGAAGAAGTTTTTGACTTACTTCTGTAGGTTCTCAAAATGACTATCGATCTTCTTCTTTGTCTTCTCTTCTTTACGCCACCGCCGCCAAGGTTGATTATCGCGATGAAAATGGAAATTTGGTTTATGAGATCTCTTAATTTGCAGAGGTTAAGCATGGTTTACATGTTGAATTTTATGTATATAGAGAAGGGGTAAGATGGAATTGTACTTTGAAAGTAATAGAGAGAGGCATAGAGATGATGTATGTACATAGAGAGCTCATATGAGAGCTATGGAAGTAAGAGGGGAGGTTAATGGTGAACAAGGTGAGAGAAACCATGAAAGGTGCAGGTTTGAGTGAGGGATTGAGAGGAATGAGTGTGTGTGTGTGTGTGTGTGTGTGTGTGTGTGTGTGTAGAAGTGTGGAAAGAGGTGAGAGAAGACTATGGGCTACTTGTGAGAAAAGTGGCAAACTGGGGTCCACTCAAAAAATCCTAGCTCACCGGTGGTTGCTCCAAAAATCACCAAAATGTTTGAGGTGATTATTCAGCTCTTGGTCCACATTTTTTTTTACCACCGCTTCAAATTCGGAGTGGAGGTGGATATAAAAAATCCCACCAAAATACCTGTTTTTCTTCACAAAAAAGTCTTCAGTGGCCCCCCTTTTGTTGAATTTGCATATGGCTCCAAAGGTGAGCCCCTCCTTGCATTAGAGCATGACCTAATTAATTCTTAGGGATTTAAAAATGTGCATGGTTGTGGATTATGCACAAATATAATACTTGGATATGATGGGAAAAAACAGCCTAGTATATATAAACAATTTATGGAATCTAAAATAGTGTCAGCTATATATAAATATAAAATGGATAAAAAATATGAAAATAAGGAATCAAATGAGGGGACCCTCATTTGTTTTTATTGAAGTATATTTATTTACAAGAGATAAGAAAAAATACCTCTAGGAAGCAGGAATTTAGTGAAAGGCAATGACTGATGGTGAAAGGTAGTTTTGAGGTTTTTCCTTGGAGTGTATTCACACCAAAAATAAGAGAAGCTTGCATGAAATGATTTTTTATAGAATACATAGGTAAAAATATTATGGTAATGCTGAGTAAATGTACATAGAATATATAGGAAAATATCGCACACCTAAATAGAAATATTTAAATAAATACCAAAATAATTATGAAAATTCCATATATTTAAGCCCTATGTACAATGAAATATATACACATAAATGGGCCATAATATATTTTATTTTTTTTATTTTTTTATTTTTTTGGCTCAATTAGCCCAGTGACTAGCTAGCTGAGGGTTTTAAGAAGATATGGGAAAAGCCCCCTAACTCACACATGCCTATGTACAATGAAAAGGTAAGAATAGCCACAGTGTTTAGGTGATTTTAGTAGGGTGAGGTAACTCACTATGGCAATTGCGGAGAGCGAAAAAACGGCTATCATTAGCCCTCCCCCAGGATGATGGTATATTCATGTACCATCATAGAGCATCTTTTTCAAAGAGAGTGCTTCAGAGTCCTTGACGAGATCTTCATTGTTTGGATCCTTAGCATTTTGGCTGGAGTTAAACTCATGCTTCATGGAACAATACTTACATGAGATAGCTGCCTTTTGATAGATCTTTGGTAGATCCTTTGGTAGAAGGCGATTCAAATAGGGCTTCAAGCAATACCCGTTTACCTTCCTAGAGTGCTCTTTCCCATTCAAGTCCATAAGTTGATAGTAACTTGAATTGAAAGCCTTCTTGACTATGTATGGTCCTTGCTATCTAGTTTCAAACTTGGCATCAAAACGATTATCGAGTCGATTGTCATACCTTATCACAAGATCTCCTTCATTGATGCCTTTGTCCTTCAGTTTCTTGTCAAGCTTCTCCTTCACCTGTGTATGGGCTGCTTCTCTTTTCCACTCAAGCTCCACTAGTGTAAGAAGTCGATCCATCCATACCTCTTGATCATCTTGTGCACCTCTGCCATGAAGCCGTATCGTTGGGATGTTGAGCTCGATAGGCTGCAAAGCCTCTTGACCATAGACCAAGTGAAATGATGTGAACTCCGTGGCTTCCCTATATGTGGTTTGATATGCCCACAAGGCACCATCCAAGAAGTCATCCCATAATTTTGTCTTGTTTTGCACCATCTTTTTAATGATGCCTGCAATGACACCATTAGCCTTCTCCACCATACCATTTGATTGTGGGTCGTATGGTGTGCTATGACGATGTAGAATGTGAAGCTCTTCACAAACTTCTGTGAGTAAACCCTTCTTAAACCCTGGACCATAAATTAGAAACAATATCCAGAGGTGTGCCAAATCTATAACAAATATTTGTGTAGACAAACCTGCTCACTGTTTTTCCATTTACCCTGGCCACACTTTGAGCCTCTACCTACCTAGTCATGTAATCTACAGCCACTAGAATGTAGAGTTTACCATTCTTTGTTCTAGGCAGAGTGAAGGAGTACGAGCGGAAGTGCGACGCGAGAGAGAGTGCGAGAAGAAGAGCACGACGATATGGTGAAATCGCTCTATTGTAATGTGTAGAGCATAGTGAGTTCTTATTAGGTTTTTACAAAAGAATATGTGTACATACCTGGCGGCCCGCCTACTTACCTGGGCGACCACATTGGGCTTTATAACCCACCCCACCAACCTCCCACTTAAAGTCCAATGTGGTACTTTAAGTGTGAGAGAAGCTACTATACAAGCTAATATACAAGAGATGTAGAGAAGTGATGTACTACCCTACACCTAACTGCTTGCGAAAATGCGCAAAGCTCTCTGAGGGAAGTCCTTTTGTAAGTAGATCAGCAGGATTTTCTGTGGTGTGAACTTTGACAAGCTGAAGTTGCTTATCCTCGAGCATTTCCCTGATGAATTGATACTTCACATCCACATGCTTTGTCTTTGAGTGATAAACTGGATTGCGAGCCAATTGTATAGCACTTTGACTATCACAATATAACACAGGCGTCTCTTCTTTGATTCCCAAATCTGTTACTAGTCGATTAAGCCAAATTGATTCTTTGCATGCCTCTGATGCTGCAACATATTCAGCCTCTGTAGTAGACTGAGTAACACAATCTTGTAATCTAGAACGCCATGATACTGCTCCACCAGCCAATGTAAAGACATACCCTGACGTAGACCTTCGGTTGTCTAAGTCACCTGCATAATCTGAGTCTGTAAAACCCTTTACACTTAGCTCCTGACTCCCATAGCATATACGCATACTCTTTGTAGCTTTCAGGTATCTCAATATTCCTTTCACTGCCTCCCAATGTTTTTTGCCTGGGTTTGACATGTATCGACTTACTACTCCCACTGCAAATGCAATGTCTGGGCGAGTAGCAATCATTGCATACATCAAACTACCCACTACAGACGCATATGGAATCTTATCCATTTCAGCCTGTTCTTCCTCAAACACAGGACAATCTTGTTTGCTAAGTTTCACATATGGTGGCAATGGAACACTCAATGCCTTTCCCTTCTCCATATTGAAACGTTGCAAAACCTTGTCAATATACTCTGTTTGAGATAACCAAATCAACTTTTTTGATCTGTCTCTCTCAATGCGCATACCAAGTATATGACTTGCCTCACCCATGTCTTTCATGTCAAACGATTTTGCCATCTTTGACTTCAAAGCTGAAATTTCTTCCAAGTGCTTGCCAGCAATCAACATGTCATCCACATACAAAATAAGGATCAGCCAACTGCCATCCTTAGCCTTCTTTGTGTATAGACAGTGATCGAACTCACTACTTTTGTAGCCTTGAGAAAGCATAAACTTGTGGAACTTATGGTACCATGCCCTCGGTGATTGTTTTAAGCCATAAAGACTCTTTAACAACTGGTATACCAAATCTTCCTTGCCTTTCTCAACAAACCCTTCTGGCTGCTGCATGTAAATTTCCACATCTAAATCACCATGCAAGAACGTTGTCTTGACATCCATTTGGTGCAACACCAAATCTAATATGGCAACCAATGCAAGAAAGCATCTCAATGTAGTCATCTTGACCACTGGAAAGAAGACTTCGTCAAAGTCAATGCCTTGTTCTTGCTTAAAGCCCTTGGCAACAAGCCTTGCTTTGGACTTTGGCTGACTTTCATGAGCGGTGATCTTATACCTGTAAACCCATTTACAAGGTAGAGCCTTTTTGCCCCGTGGTAATTTAACTAGCTTCCATGTCTGGTTTTTATGCAGAGCTGTCATCTCTGACTGCATGGCCAATTGCCAATTCCCGGAGTCCTTCATTTGCACTGCTTCCTTGTAACATGAAGGCTCATTGCAATCAGTCAACATGACATAGTTCATAGATGGAACAAACCTATTAGGAGGTCGCGTGACACGTCCAGATCTACGCACAATAGGTGGCTCAGGCTTAGCCACAACCTGTGGTTCCAATCTATCCTGTCCTTTCTCCTCTTGAGCCCTGACATTTTATCTTGCACGTGCAGGTCCATCTTCTTGGAAGACAACTCTTCTAATCTCCTCAACCCTCTCTGGTTTAGAATGATATTTGGATTCATTAAAGTGAACATCATTGCTGCGGACAACCTTTCTGGATTCGGGATCCCAAAGTCTGTACCCCATCTCACCAGAATTACCATAGCCTAGAAAGATGCACTTTCTACTCTTTGGCTCAAGTTTGTTCCTAAATTCCTTTGGAACGTGAGTATATGCCTCACAGCCAAAGACTCTGAGATGCTTGTATGAGGGCATTTTGCCTGACCATACCATCTCTGGCACTGAATCCTTCTGCAAAACCTTGCTAGGAGATCTATTTACAAGATGAACAGCTGTTGATACAGCTTTAGCCCAAAACCCATTTGGCAGATGTGCATTAGACAACATACTTCTGACCTTCTCTTGTATGGTCCTATTCATCCTCTCAGCAACACCATTTTGAGGAGGATTGTAAGGAGCAGTAAGTTCACGTTTTATACCTTTTGACTCACAAAAGTCCTGAAAGGCCTTTGAAACATACTCTCCACCATTGTCAGTGCGTAACCATTTAAGCTTCTTGCCACTCTGATTCTCCACAAGTGTCACAAACGTTTTGAAAACGCTAAACGCTTCATCCTTGTGCTTGAGAAAGTAAACCCATACTTTCCTCGAGTAATCATCTATAAATTTCATAAAGTAAGAAGCTCCCCCTAGAGATAGGTTAGGCATAGGTCCACACAAATCACTATGAACAAGTGCCAACTGTGTATCTCTTCTACTGCTTCTATGCTTATGTGGCTGTTGTGTTTGCTTACCATACAGACAATGTTCACAGAATTCAAAATCATTAAATGAAAAGCCAGGCAAATAACCATAACGAGACAAGATTTCCATTCCCTTCTTGGACATATGTCCTAACCGGCTATGCCACAAAGAAACATTCGGCTGCTCGGTTACATTGATTACATTTTTAGAGACATTTGATACATAAATCATGTAAAGTCCTCCAGACTTTACTCCATGTGCTACTGTCATAGAACCCTTGGATATCTTCCACATGTTCTGTCCAAAAGTGGTGACGTAGCCAGCATCATCAAGTAAACCTGTGCTGATCAAGCTCTTTGTAATTGTGGGAACATGTCTCACATTCTTCAGCGTGAAAGAAGAGCCATTCTGAAACTTCAATTGAACATCTCCAACACCTAAGATCTCACATGTCTGCCCATTGCCTAGCCGAACATGATCTTTAGTGGTCACTTAAGAGGTAAACCACTCCTTGTTTGAAGACACATGAAGTGATGCCCCTGAGTCTATAATCCAGTCACTCAGTGCATTTCCATCAGATGTTGTAAGAAGAGCTGAGTCCATTGTATTCTTCAAGAAGTAGATGTCTCCTGACACTAGACAGGAACATAGCTCTAACAAGTTCATCAAAGTTGACACCTTGAGCTGACAACTGACTGTAGACAGTGTTGAATTCATTCAGATGATTGGACATAGGGGTCCCTTCTTTCATCTTCAAGTCAACAAGCTTCTTAAGCCAGTATACCTGTGAAGCTGCACTCTGTTTCTCATAAAGATCACTCAGCTTTATCCATGCTTGATAAGCCGACATCTCGTCTGCTACATTGAAGTAAACGCTTTCTGCCAAAGTCAGCATAATGGTAGAAAGTGCCAATTCATCCATTTCGTTCCATTCATCTTTGTCCATATCATCTGGTTTTATCCCCTTGAGCTTTATAGGTTTTATCTGCTTCTTTTGTACCAACACGTGCCAAATCTGCTTCTTCCACAATGGGAAATTGGTTCCATCCAGCTTCTTGATATTGTAAAGAGCAGTGTCCTGTGATCCAGCCATAGCTACGCTTCGTAGTTTACTTTCCTGGGAAAAATTCGGCAGAGTTTCCCCTGTAAACTGACCTCTGAACCAATATCAACCTGTCAAATGAACCAAGAAAGCTTCAGATTCTGCAGAAATTTTGGCAGAGTCTCCTTTGTAAAATGGCTCTGGTGTACTAAAAACAGACCAAAAAACAGCTCCAAAAACCACTGTCTCTCTAACACTGTAAGCTGTGGGTAAACCTGTCCTGCACCTGTACTGTCTCTGACTGTCCTGTAAGCATAGACTGCGACAATGCCTCAATGGCAGTAAAGCAAAGATGCAATCCCAACTGTCTAACTCACAGTCAATACATCCTAGCTGCCTTTCTAAGGGTGCTCGAGGGATCGCTCCAAGACCTGTATCACCGAAAGGATCTCAACATTCGAGAATCCCCCAGCTCAATAAAACCTCACTCGACCCTCAACAAAGGCTGCAGTAAATCTGACAGTACATAGACTTCCCACAAAGTCATACATCCACAAATTTCCCACTATATGCTGTAACCGCTGCGGCGGTTGTTTGCTGCGTGACTCACAGCCAGCAAACCCTCAACAGACATACATCATCTCTAACAATACATCCCATGTGGAAGTACCTCCAATGTCAGGATGAAATCTGGAATATCAAGCAGCAAACACAAGCTACCTGATGAACTAGTGGATGTCGCCTACAGTCTGTGTGTAGATACGCCCGTGTCGTATGTGACACGCCTCCAAGAACTGTGAGCCGTCCTTCGATGTGTAGAAAGCCACAAAAATCAGCACTCTGGAAGTGCAGATATCCTCAGCACCTGTAGTCGTAGGCCGAAAACCCAAATTTGCAGAGTCGGATCTGCACCCGCCGAGACCACGTGGTCAAAAATGGCCTGCGCAAAACTTTCTCGAAGCCGAACGGTGGCCGAGATGACCTCAGAATGAAATTCTGAGAACACCGCATCTTACGGGCTCGCCCGCAAGATTTGGGGCCGTGTCTTCGCCTGTCGAATTTCACTCCAATCTGAGCTGGTGACTCTAGCCTCCTGCAGTGCTGCCCCGAGCCTCGATCTGAGCTCTGATACCAGTTGAAGGAGTACGAGCGGAAGTGCGACCCGAGAGAGTGTGCGAGAAGAAGAGCACGACGATATGGTGAACTCGCTCTACTGTAATGTGTAGAGCATAGTGAGTTCTTATTAGGTTTTAACAAAAGAATATGTGTACATACCTGGGGGCTTGCCCACTTACCTGGGCGACCACATTGGGCTTTATACCCCAACACAGAGGACCCATAGCATCAATGCCCCACTTTTCAAAGGGTCCATTTGCAAGCACTATTTGCCTTGGGCCATGCACCAACCTTCTATTTCTATTTATCTGACAATTGTGACAGCTTTTACACCAACGTTGGACATCCACATGCAAGCTTGGCCAAACATATCCCGCAAGAAAAATCTTCTTCACAGTTAATTCTTGGGCAAAATGACCACCACATGCCTCTTCATGCAAACCTTTTAGAATGGCTGGAGTTTCCTCGATAGTTGGTACTCTTCTGCACACTTGATCCTTCCTTCTTATATAGAGGGAGCCTTCTAGGAAGAGATAGAAACTTTCCTTCTTCATGAGTCTCATCTTTTGAGCTTTTGTGAAGTCTTGCGGAAACTCGCCCTCCAAAATGTAGCCAATAATGGGAGCCAATGACTCCAACCCCTGGTATCTCGGTTGCTTGACAACTACTGCCACCATGATGACCTGCAATTCTTTCTCAACACGTGTAACTGCTTTTTGTGCAAGTAAATTGGCATCTTCATTTTGTTTCCTAGGAATATGAAATAGTTGCACTTCTTCAAACTGATTAAAAAATCTACAAATGGCATGAACGTTTGTCCTTAGACTTTCTTTTTTGCATGCCCAAATGCCTAAAATCTGCTTCACAATGAGAAGTGCATCCCCCTTTACCATGAGACGTTGTATACCTTGGCCAATGCACATCTTTAAACCATGAAGTAGTGTGTCATATTCTGCTTCATTGTTGCTAGTTGAACCTGGTAGATTGACCTTCTCTTTCATGACCACCTCTCCACTTGGGTTGAGCAACACTAGCCCTCCCCCTGCTTTTCCCGTGACTCGTCGAAAATCTCCATCAAAGAACAATGTAAAAGCATTAGGAATACTTTTAGGTGGTGGAAATGGTAGGGTCTTTACTTCAGGTACCTTAATTTCCTTCTCATGTACCCTATAAGTGAGAATCCTTGCTAATTGTGCATGCACACTATCTTCTACCTTGAAAGAGTATTGACACTCTTGCAACTCCATAATCCACTTTGAGATCCTAGTACTAAGATTCATTTGAGATGACACCCAAGGGAACAAATTTTCTGGAGTGAGAATTACAAAAGGTTTTGGTAGCAAGTAGGATCTAAACTTCCTTACCGCAAACATGAGAGAAAGCATCATGAGTTCAGCCTCCGTGTAGCCTCTCTCCAAAGCATTCATGACCCTACTAGCAAAGTATATGGGTCGCATCCTGGTACTGTGGGGATCTTGTTGTAGCAAAACAACACCAATTGTTTCTTTCCCAACACTAGAGCTAACAAAGAATGTGTACTCCCAACAAAAAGGCATAAGTGTTGGTAGTTCTGATAGAATGACTTTGATGTTACAAAAATATTCTTCAAGCTCATCAGACCAAACAAACTCGACTTGTTGTGTCAACTTTTGCAAAGGGTGAAGTAACTATGAGGCTAAGTGAATGAAGCGTGACATATACTTCACCTTTTGAATGAATGATATGACCTCTTTGAGATTCTTGGGTGATGGTAACTCAATAAGAGCCTTTGACTTTGAAGGATCCACCTCGATGCCTTTGTAAGAAACTTTGTGACCAAGCAAGATCACTTCATCCTCACCTATGTGGCACTTGTCGGGGTTGAGTTGACCTCCCATGTCATAGAGCTTATTCAAACCTTCTTCTACCCTTTGTAGATGTAATGATTTTGAACTATAAATGCAAAAATCATCAATGAACACCCTAATTGACTTTCCAAAGAATGCTTGAAACACCATGTTCATGAAACGTTGGAAAGTTGCAGGAGCATTTGTCAAGCCAAAAGGCATGACTCTGAAAGCATAACAACCCCAAGGAGTGATGAAGGTTGTTTTCAATTGATCCTCCAATGCGATACCCCGGGGCGGTCACTTTTTAGAATGTGTATAATATCACGTGAGTTAACCGAAGAGGATTATTAAAAGACCAAAATGTATAAAAATGTATACATACAGAGGGGGGTTTTTTTCAAAAAGGCTCACAGTGTAAGTATAGTATGTATATTGGGGTATTATTAATTACCTCTTGAACGCACGTGATATAGGGGTCTTTTGATAAGTGACTACCCCGAGTGCGAGACCTATTTGAAAGTAACCCAAGTAGCCATCACACACGGTGTACTTCTCATGACCAGCTACCTCATTTAGTATCTCATTCTGAAATGGGAGGGGTAAGTGATCCCTTTTGGTTGCCTCATTGAGTGGGCGGTAATCCACACACACCCTCCACTTGCCGTTCTTCTTGGGAGTGACAACAACGGGAGAGACCCACTCCGAATTCTCCACTGGATAGATAAAACCTACTGCTAGAAGCTTTCTTACCTCCTTAAGTAAAGCCTGCTCCTTGATGACTCCTAGCCTTCGTAGCTTTTGAGCTTTAGGTTTGGCTCTGGCTTTAGCTCAATCTTGTGTTGAACATCATCTACTCCATGCACGTCGGTGTAGTCTTTAGCAAAAAGCTTAGGAAATTTCCTTAACACGCCTTGGAACTCCTCTCTTTCATCCTTTGTAAGTGTTGTAGACAACATACCTCCTAACATTCCTTCATCTTCCACATTTTGATTCTCTTGGGAACCTACCTCCTCCAAACCTTGACAAGAGGTCTCTTGGTTGGTTGGCTTAAACCTTACCCCCATGACTTCGATGGAAGACACCTCTTCAGTAATGCTGCCGCTACTTTCTTCTTCTGAAGTGTTATCGGTCCAATATTCTTCTGTATCACTTTGAGATGATTCTTCATAAGCTCCTCTTGGCGTTTCTCCTTCATGTCAAACACAACCTTCTTATGATTGTCATTCCTGCAAATTAATTTTCCACTCTCCCAGTCTTGCAAAGCTCGCATTTTCATTAGCCATGGTCTTCCTCGGTAAATGGATAACCACTTCCCTTGGTCGACATAACATAAAAATCCACCGCCTTCTTAATGCCAAAGGCCTCTACAAAGACATTTTTACAAATGCCTACACACCTAGCCTTGCTATTGTTTGCCATTTTGACTTTGATTTTAGGTGTCTCATGGATGTGCATGCCTAGTCTTTGCATGAGTCCCTCTGTCATGATGCAAATTTGTGCACCCCCATCCACTAGACCTTTCCTAACCAATCTTCCTTTGATGTAACAGTTTAGCACCAGTGTAATGTCCTCATTCATTTCAGCTTGTGCAATTTTTACAACATGCACACTCTCTTTTACCTTTCTCCTAGTGCTAACTGCGCTTGTTAAATCCCTCCTAACTTGTGGACATAATGCAAGAAATTGAGGCCATGAGATATCATGACCCTTACCTCTCATGTCTTCCAACAAGTTGTGGAGCCATACCATGTCCAAGAGGGAAGTCTTTGAGGTTGATACGACGTCGAGTCCTCTTGGTTTCCTTTGTCTCCTTTGCCTTCTTTTCTCGTCCATGGTCACTTTGTGACGTGACTCCTTCTTTCTCCTTACCTTTTCCACGGCCACGCTTAATGCCATTTGCTTCCATGTCCACCTCATTGGAATTTGTTACCTCTACCACATGCACGTTTGGGTCTGGCAAAGGTGGAACTCCTTCCACTCCTCGTGGAGGTGGTCTTGGTCCATTTGGTCGTGGTTGTTGACTAGTTCCTTCACCTGCATTCATCACTGGGTAATTCAAGTTAGGTCTCTCTGGCTCCCCACGGGGCCAAGGACAATTATGCATCCCATGTCCAGACTCTTTGCAATTCCAACATTGCAAGACTCTCCTAGGTCGTGGTGGCTCTCGCTCTTTTGACTTCTTTGCTTGTCCCTTGGGACATACAGCTTGTGCAAGGTGAATTGACAAGTTACTTAAGGATTCATTTAACTTTTCAATTACCTCTACTGTTACCTCCGGAATCTCTCTGGATGTGGATGCTTGCAATTTTCCCTTAGGTCTAGGACCCTCTATTGGAACCTCTCCTCTGAGACACTTGAGTTTCCTATACTTCTCAACAGTCCTAGTTTTAGCTGCGTCAAAGGTAGTAGGTGCACCCGCCTCAACTTTTATCTTGAGTGTGGGAAAGAGACCGGCTATGAACCTCTCCTTCTTTAGGAACTCTGCACCATCACAAGGGTTAGCAACATTTCTCACCCATACAGCCCAAAGACATAGAAACTCTTGTTTATACATATAGTAGTCATCTAAGTCTTTTTGTTTGTGAGAAACAATGTCTTGCCATAGCTTTTGAGTGTTTTGGGGATCAAAGAAGTATCTCTTGAAATGATTCACAACTTTTGTGTAATTCCCTTTAACTTCCTCAGGCAAAGAGTCAAACCAAGTGCTAGCATCTTTCCTAAGGACCACCTCAAACATCTCTACATGTTCTTGATCAGTTACTATCCTCTTGATACGACAAGACATCTTGAAATTTGCTAAAATTAATTCTGCATCCTCTCCAGGCTCTCCAAAGAAAAGAGGATATTCAGACATTTGGCGTTGGGACTCCATTGGATCAGTTTCCAAAGTGACAACACGTTTTTGTTTTTCTTTTTTAATATTATTTCTAAATTGCAATCTATTCTACAACAAAATAAAAATATTCACATCAAATGATCTATGATAATCAATAAGAGACAGGATGACATGGTTTGGTGACGCGAGAATTTCTCCTACTCTTTGGGCACCAAACATGAACACCATACGTTGTTGAAAATGGATTTTTCTACTAATTACAATGTTTATTCTAATGTGTGGCGTTAAATGGAAGGGGAAAAACTCTATTCCTGGGCCATTATAATTGTCTATGCATGACCTAATGCTTAAAACAAAACAAAAATACAGACATCCAAACTAAGGTTGTACCTAATGAGAGGCAAAATAAAAGATTTACTGAAGCATTTATCTCAGCCAACCTAAGAGAACCTAAAATTCTACGAATTACACGTTGAAATTGCAACTTAGTACTAACAATTATGTGTAGCTTTTGCCTTGCAATAGGAATGAAAGGATCATACAAATTCTTGTGATTCATGCAAACTACTTGACTATGCTAAAGGTTGATCCTACACAAAAATACACAAGCCCTCCTCCGTGGGGGCACCAAAATTGAGGCGGTCAAGGGAGGGCAACAAGAGAGGCGACCTCTAAACACCCCTCAAGGCTCCCGTGCTGCTCAATTGGGGCTGGAGAAACCACAAGCACAACAAAACAACAAACCCACAACCAAACCCAAACAAGATAGGGGCACCACCTAGTTATGGTATGCGAACTAGGACGCAAGAAAGATTTTGTTACAACCAAGAAGATGAGCCACAAAACACACACAAGCAACCTCACACCAAGACACACACAAAATGGACCAAAGAGAGCTAGAGAAAAGGGAAGAGAGAGAGGATTGGATCTTGCGCAATACCTTATTTGTGACTTGCAAATGAAGATGGTTCGTTATGATGCTGTCATAGATCTTGTACAGAACTAACTCAATGCTTAGTGCATGCTAAACATTGCCAACACACTCACACTGTCTTAGGGTGTGGGAGACCTCTCACCACAATACCCTCTTAAAATGGACACAAAATTGGCAATGAAAACACACACTAAAACACTTTCTAAAACAAGATCAAACGATAGAAACTCAAAATACACAAGTCACCTTGAATTCACTAAACCGTACCGCACAAGTGGAAGGTCGAAGATTTGAATGCCGAATCACGCCTTTGATGCACCAAACCTCAATTTATTGATGATGGAGGAACATATACAATAGTGGTTTTGGAGATTTTGAACTCACGCTCTCTCACTTGCAATGTGTAGCTTGAAAGCTTCTCTCACACCAAGAGTGAAGCTCACAAAGTGGTTGCTACGCCTAAGTCTCTCCTCACGCATAGAGTGTTGGGGTGGTGTGTGAGATATTGCAGGTTGTTTCACAAGAAGGAGAGGGGCCTATTTATAGGTTGAAGACCCCCCATTAAGATGATTGGAAATTCTAATTTACAAGCTAACAAATCAGGATTATGATTTTTCAGAATATCAAAACATTGCGGGCCTTCTTTATCTGCTTGAGTCATGGATGTGGGCTCAAAAGAGAGCATTATTGATGGTAGATAACGTGAAAGTAGAGTTTTAAGGAATGAGAGAGAGAGAGAGAGAGTTACTATGCACATGTCTTGAGGTGAGGTGTCTTTTATGGTTAGGTCAATGACTATTTTGTGTTAGTATGTTAGTGGTTAGTGTTAGTAATTACTAGAAAGCTAATGTTATATTTACAATGGGTAGAATGAGGTGGATGATTGAAGTAAGATGGTAATCCTTGTGATGGTGAAACTTGAAGAAGTTTTTGACTTACTTCTGTAGGTTCTCAAAATGACTATCGATCTTCTTCTTTGTCTTCTCTTCTTTACGCCACCGCCGCCAAGGTTGATTATCGCAATGAAAATGGAAATTCGGTTGATGAGATCTCTTAATTTACAGAGGTTAAGTATGGTTTACATGTTGAATTTTATGTATATAGAGAAGGGATAAGATGGAATTGTACTTTGAAAGTAATAGAGAGAGGCATAGAGATGGTGTATGTACATGGATAGCTCATATGAGAGCTATGGAAGTAAGAGGGGAGGTTAATGGTGAAGAAGGTGAGAGAAACCATGAAAGGTGCAGGTTTGAGTGAGGGATTGAGAGGAATGAATGTGTGTGTGTGTGTGTGTGTGTGTAGAAGTGTGCAAAGAGGTGAGAGAAGACTATGGGCTACTTGTGAGAAAAGTGACAGACTTGGGTCCACTCAAAAACTTCTATCTCACCGGTGGTTGCTCCAAAAATCACCAAAATGTTTGAGGTGATTATTCAGTTCTTGGTCCACATTTTTTTTAACCACCGGTTCAAATTCGGAGTGGAGGTGGATACAAAAAATCCCACCAAAATACCTGTTTTTCTTCACAAAAAAGTCTTCAATGGCCCCCCTTTTGTTGAATTTGCATATGGCTCCAAAGGTGAGCCCCTCCTTGCATTAGAGCATGACCTAATTGATTCTTAAGGATTTAAAAATGTGCATGGTTGTCGATCATGCACAAATATAATACATGGATATGATGGAAAAAAACAGGCTAGAATATATAAACAATTTATGAAATCTAGAATAGTGTCAGCTATATATAAATATAAAAAGAAAAAAAGAGATATATCAAAATATAAGGAATCAAATGAGGGGACCCTCATTTGTTTTTATTGAAGTATATTTATTTACAAGAGATAAGAAAAAATACCTCTAGGAAATAGGAATTTAGTGAAAGGCAATGACTGATGGTGAAAGGTAGTTTTGAGGTTTTTCCTTGGAGTGTATTCACACCAAAAATAAGAGAAGCTTGCATGAAATGATTTTTTATAGAATACATAGGTAAAAATATTATGGTAATGGTAAGTAAATGTACATAGCATATATAGGAAAATAACGCACACCTAGGTAGAAATATTTAAATTAATACCGAAATAATTATGAAAGAAAAATCCATATATTTAGGCCCTATGTACAATGAAATATATACACATAAATGGGCCATAATATATTTTATTTTTTTGATTTTATTTATTTTTTTGGCTCAACTAGCCCAGTGAGTAGCTAGCTGAGGGTTTTAAGAAGATATGGGAAAAGCCCCCTAACTCACACACGCCTATGTACAATGAAAAGGTAAGAATAGCCACAATGTTTAGGTGATTTTGGTAGGGTGAGGTAACTCACTATGGCAATTACGCAGAGCCAAAAAATGGCTATCAGTAGGATCGGGATTGGGAATATTCTCCAGGCCCAAGCCCAAGCCTACACTCAGGCTCAGGCCTCAATCACCCTTTAGAATTACTTATTTTAGCCATGTCTAAGTAAAAATCGACTCTTTTAAGGACCAACGGAGCTTCATGTAACCGAACATTGTGCTGTAAAGCACATCACGACCTTCTGAGTGATACGCTTGTTTTTAGCTATCACACACTCTAATCCAAAAACCGATTGTAAAAAGATATTAAAAAACATCAAAAAACATAAAAAACCGAGTGAAAACGGGATGCAAAACGCCGAAAAAATCAAGCGGTTAACCTTGGAGGGTATTCATTGACACTTGTAGGGTGCCAAAGGCACATGTGTTTGGAGGTGATAACAACATATAAGTGCCCACCTAGCCAAGGCGCTCGTTGGGTAAGCCGGCCAAAGTGTTGATGTGGTCACATTATTTTTCCGATGTTTAATATATCAAACCCTGTAAAAGCCTAATGACAATCGTCTATGTCAAGTCTGAGTCAAAGATGTAATTTTTCCAATGATGTATGTAAAGGTCCATGAAAAGTTGGTCGCCGGCCACTTTAGAAAGCCCTAGGTATATAATACACTAAGGTTAGTGGGAAAGGGAGATTATTTTTTGCGAAGATAAGGGACTACTGCGTTACGTACAAAGAGCTACCTCTTTGCTCCAACTTGTAATCATCGCTTCTGTGGCTACGATAATCCAAATTCAGTTTTGTTTCTTGCATTGTGTTCGTCTTACTCTGCTCTTTCATTCAAGTGTAAGAATTCAAGATTCGGTGAAGGTTTCAAACTCATCCGTTTAGGCCTTAAATCGCTGTTTTGAGTGTTTATATGCGTATTTTATGTTGTTTTGAGCTTAGGAGAGGCTTTAGGGACCCAAAAACGACCCTTTAGGATCATTCGTACACTGTTTTTGCGTACTGTGGGACGAACGATCGCGATCGTTGTACCTTCCCAGAATGGTGTGACAGTGATAGGATATGTTCTTGATAGTCCCCTGTAGCTTCCCTTCAAGTTTCGTACGATTCCGATATGATTTGCATGGTGAACGGGCGTGATGACTGTAGAGTTGTGTAGAAGGACATAGGCAGATTACTTGGCTTTAGTGCGTTTGATTTGCTTGTAGAGTTAGTAGTTGCATCTCTTCGAGTTCACTTCATTAGGATTGACACCCTAGTGAGTTTCCATGCCTCATCCGAGTCGCTTCCCCTGTATCGATAATTTTATGTTGATGCTTGAGAGCTATGCTATGGACGTCCGTCGCGGCGACCCGCAAACATTTGTGCCGTTGCCGGGGAATGAATCTTAGGTGATGAGTGACCGAGTGCGTATTCAGAGTTTTCTTATTGTTCCAAAAGATCATTTCCATTCCATTTACATTTCAGTGAAGCATCTAGACAGGGGTTTAATGCTTAGTGGAGTTTAGGGTCAGTGGATTGGCTAGATCTACTCTTGAGAGATATAAGGAGTTGTGAGTGAGGTTGCTTTAAGCATTTTTACTCTTCAAATTTCTTTGTAATTATTGAGTACTGATCCATCATCCGTTTTTTATCATGTTTGTTTTGTTTGATTCATTTTCTTATGTTCTTTCATTTCTGTACCTAGGAGTAGGATAAGTAAATCACATTCCTGTCAGATTTGGAGCAAAAGATAGAGTCAAAAACACCACAAAACCATAACTTTGGCAAAAGGGCCATAAGACTCTGAAATTAGAAAATCTGACCAAACAGAGCTGAAATTGATTCAAATCACAAAGTGATAGCACCAAACACTAGGAAATACTTATCAAAGAGAGACTGTAAAATTTCATCAAATTTGGCTCTGGTACTACGATCGCGATCGGTGTACCTCAGTGTCAGAATTGTACAAGATTTGACATGTGCCTTCCTGATAAGATTCTAAACAAGTTTGTCTAAAGCAACCACGCCCAAAAACATCAAAAAACAAGAAAATCGGGCCACTTGGACAAAACCAGCTTGACAGACCCAGAAAGTGTAAAATCTTGTCTTTTAGTGATCCAAATGCAAAAAGACTTGGGCAATAGCCTTAAAACACCTGTGTCTACAAGCACACCAAAATTGGTCTGATTTGGCCTTTGTACTACGACCGTGATCGGTGTACCTCAGTGCCAGAATTGTACAAGATTTGACATGTACCTTCCAGATTAGATTATAAACAAGTTTTTTTAAAGCAACCACACCCAAAAACATCAAAAATCAAGGAAATCGGGCCACTTGGGTAAAACTAGCCTGACAAGACCCAGAAACTGTAAAATCTTGACTTTTGGTGATCCAAATGCAAAAAGACTTGGGGGATAGCCTTAAAACATCAATGTCTACAAGCATGCCAAATTTGGTCTAATTTGGGCTCCAAACTACGATCGCGATCGGTGTACCTAAGTGCCAGATTTTGATCAGATTTCATCTGTGAGATCTTCAAGTGTATACAAACATAAAAGTCTAAAGGACCTAGGGTAAAAAACTACAAAAAACTGGTCAAAACCACTGAATACAGATCCAAGTCAAAAACTGCTAAACTGGCATAGAAATTGACTTTCAGAAGACCAAAACACATCAAGACTGGGAAGAAACCATACAGAAGGATAGCCTGTACATAGGACAACCCCAGATAGCTTTCAAATCTCAAAACAAACACCAAAATCAAGTCAAATTGATAGATTCAGGAAAATCGGGCACTTCCAACCAAGAAATGGTAAATTCTTGACTTTTTTGAGTCCAAATTCAAAAAGATTTGGCAGGTAGTCTTAAAATAGCCTAGTGAACAAGCTGGTGAAGTTTTATCCACTTTGGGCCCCAAACTACGATCACGATCGGTGTACCTCAGTGCCAGATTTTGACCAGACTTTACCCACACATACACCTAGGTTATATAAGATACCAGGAGTTTTCAAAATTAAAACGAAAATCACCAAAATAGCCAAAAACACCAGACAGTCAGGAAACCACTGCAGCAGACCAAGATCTGGTAAAAACTTGACTTTTTCTTGTTCAAATTCAAAAATATTTGGGGAGTAGACTGTACACATCATTGTCTACGATATCCACAAGTTTCATCCAATTTGGGCTCCAAAGTACGATCGCGATCGGTGTACCATAGTGACATTTTGAGTTGAGACTTGGTGAGTAGGTAGTTGATGACTAGAGAAACAACTTTCTCAAAAGAACCAGGGTCAAAAAATCAAAAGACAGTTGTCAAATGGGGCAAACATTGATCACTGATCCTTCATACCAAAATTTTGAGAAAATTCAAGTTTTTGTGATCCAAATGCAAAATGGGTTTGGGAATAAACTAATCATACCCATGTCTACCAACTCCTAAAATTTCATACAAAAAGGAGCTAGAACTACGATCGCGATCGGTGTATCCCAGTGACATTTTGGATTGAAAATTTATGAGTAGGTAGCTGACATCTAGTGCAACATATTTCCCAAAAGGAGCAAGGTCAAAAAAGCAAAAGAAAGTAGTCAAAAGTCCCATTTACACAATCAGGCCAATAACCGCAGAACCACCTGGGATTTCATTGGTAAAAACATCTCCAAATTCAAAAATACAAAGACACTTGGTATCAAGACATCAAGGGCTAGCTACTATGCAAAAATCTTCCAAATATGTGACATAAGGTCAACGATCGCGATCGGTGTACCTCTACATAGTGGGGGTATCTGACTTCATAAGTTTGTAGACCTACTTGAGTACATCCCAAATCTCAAGTTTGAGCTAAAAATACCTTCTGGAGGCCAAGATACAAGCCAAAAGTTCCTGTGTGCTGGTCCTGAAACTGTTTTGAGTGTTGTTTCAAGTACAGTTCACCAAAAGTGCTCTAACTTTTGATAGACAACTCCAAATTGAGTCAGGTATAGCTAGGAAGAAAGCTTGCAGGCTGAATTTTACTAGGTTTCCTAAATCCAAACTTTTAGGGTACGCAGAACCAATTTCCAGAGACCAAAAAGGTCACAAATTCCTGACTTTTTAGAGACTTGACCAGGGGCAAAAAGGGATTGTGTGCACTAGGCCAAGGTGTTCTTATCAAGGACCATCTTGAGAGTATTGAGTGAGGCTTAAACATGACAACTCATCAATCATTAGGGTTTCCCACTCAACTTAGAGCTATGCCACATACACAAACAGCCAGAAATACTGCAACACCTATACAAGAGGGTTGAGACAAGACCATGAGGCTTATCAATCATATCAAGCCAAACCTCAAGGCAGGGCTCATGGATATTTGTCAAGTGATCATGTAGCTCACTGGAAGCCAAACCAATCAACTAAAATGCTGGAGTTTGGAAGAGCAAAAGTGGAAATTACTGGAGACTTAGAGGAGAAGTATCCTCTAATCAACAAACCCAACGTGAGATTCATCAAAGCCAATGAATCCAAGAGAGTGCTTACAGATTACACTCATGAGGGCTTATATAGATTCACAAACGGGGATCCATACATCTTCTACAGGTGTGTAGAGTCCAATGTCAGGGAGTTGACCACCCATAAGAACCTCTATGCCTTCACATACACAGATGACCAGGGAGTGCAAGTTCTAATGGTAGATAAGTATGGACGAGAGTACAAACTTATCAGCCCAATTGAGCTAGAAAGATATACATACATGGGTACTCCAATCTTTGCTTACTACTTTTAATCGAGTGTAAGCGTACCAAGGTTTTTGGAGACTGATTTGCAAGAAGCTAACATTGAAACTATGGAATCAGATGGACCTCAAACATCCAAAATAGCTATTCATGGGAGTGTAGTTCCTACCTCATTGAGTGGAACCAAAAGACCACCAATTAGAATTACAAATCCATCAACATTTCCAAAACATGTCTCAAAGGGGATTCCACCAGGATTTGCTCCAAGACGAGAAGAAGGAATGAGGGATGTCTTTGTGAGAGACTCCAACACGCTAAGATACATGGTTAAACCAGAACCAATGAGACCATATAAATTGGCCAAATGTGTCAAGAAGAAGTATGATGGATTAAGGGATCCATACGTACATGCATCCTTGTTCAAACAAGTGTTAAGTGCCGAACAAGTATTTTATTTTCATACACAGTATGAGGGATTTGGCTTAACCTTGGAAGGGATAGCATTGAATTGGTTCCAACCGTTGGACAAAAATGCCTTCTCAAACATTGAACAATTGTTGCAAGAATTTGTTGTGGAGTTCTCTAAAAGGGGAATCAAGCATAACACAGTGTCCCAAATCTATGCATTCAAGCAAAAAGAAGATGAGAGAGTGAAGGAAGCATCGCTACGCTTCAAACAATATATAGAGAGATGTCCGGAATGCGAGTAACCATAGGATGAAAGATTATCAATTCTCTTCATAGAGGGTTTGATAAATGAAACTCTCAAGAAATATTTGCACTTAAAAGGATGTACTTCCTTTGAACAAGTCATGAGAGAAGTGTTATACCTAGTTGACAATTGTAAAGCCTATGGCGAGGGAATTGGTGATACAAAGATCACTATGGATAATGTTCCTTTAGCATCTGGTGAAACCAACACAATGCAAGTGGTTATGTCTCAATTAATGACCAACCTAGATGAGCTAGGAGCGCAAGTAGCACAACGAATAAAATGGTGTGCCATTGAGCAAAAATGGACCAATCATGAGATGAGTGAGTGCTACTATAATCAAACATACACGAGGGGGATACTATTTGGACATCAAATAGAAAAACAAATGCCATTACCAAATCATCCATTATTTCAAAATAGGGTTGTATCAAGGTCTTCACAAAGGGCTGAGGTATCACAACCTAAGCCATGGCAAGAACCTATGAGAAAACTCTATTCATTGGATGAGGACACTCTGATGTTCATAGCCAATCAAGAGTGTAGACCAGAGACCATTCTGGCTAAGCAAAAACAACCATCAATTATGCCACCAGTGACTCAACAAGATGGACCATGCTACAAGTGTGGAGGTAATCATTGGGCCAAGAATTGTTCTCGTGTAGAGAGAATTGGATATTGTTTGGAGTGTGCCATTACACACATTGTTCCAAATTTTCCAAAACACCCAAACAAACAAGGGAAAACAACAATGAGTGTTGTGGGAGTGGTACCTTCTCCAAGTGAATCAGAGGCAGAACCCAAAATTCCTGTGAAGGTAGTGACTAGAGCCCAAGCAAAAGAAAATGCTGAGGACCAAGCTAATGAGGAGAAAGATCAACAACCCAAACGAGGGGAAACAACTAGTGTGTCAGTGAGGACTGGGAGAAAATCTTGGAAAGCCAAAAGAGACAGAATTAAAGCAAAAAAAATTACAAATCAAACTACACTACAAACAGAATTACAAGAGACAAAGGAGCAGTTAAAACAAGAACGGGAAAACAAAATGGTGGTGAGCGATAAGAAACCAAGGAAGGCGTCTTCCGGAGGATCTGTGTTGGTAGACAAAGTCCTAGAGCCATTAGATGTTGCACTGGAAGCATATGAGGCTAGATTGAAACCCAACCAAACCCTAGAGCAACGAGGGATGAAATATCCTCATGCTGAGGTAGAGACTAAGAGGTTGAAAATGTGTAAGGAATTGGTAAAAACTGCAAGGCAATGATGGAGCCTGAAGCACCAATTCCACCTCCAGAAACAAAACCAAAAAGTGTTGGATTTGAAATGCCTAAGGCAAAGGTTGTTGAAACATTAACTCAAAGAAAAATTGAGCTAGAATCACAAAAGGATGTGGAAGCAAAGACTGCAGCACAAGAAACCAACAACCTAGAAATTCAACTAGATGATCAAGTAGTGGTCAACACCACTAATGATTCAAGGTCAAGATCACAATTTATGGCACCTATCCCAGAGATAGATGAGCCATGGCCAAATGAATTGTGGGAAGCAATTAGAAGTGCAAAAGATGGAAGTGTGACTTTCCAATCTGCACCCATAACTGAGGTCAATACAGGGTATGAAGTCTATCAGGGAGACATTCAATCTCTAAATGGAGATGCAGGGACGGAAGTTTCAATTGAAAGCAAACCAGAGTCCTTGAAGACCTTACCCTCATACATAGGAGAACATGAGGCAGACTCAGAGATTAGAGTGGTGCCATCTCAGAGGAAAGCCATATCCAAGATGATGGATACAAAGAGTATGCAAGAGTTGATGTCAGCTCCAATACAGTTCACCATTACTCTATCTGAACTGCTTAAGATTAGACCACATGTATGGGATGAAGTAGGCAACAATTTGGGGAAGATGGAATTAAAGATACCTCTTCAAGATCTACCCTCAAATGAACAATCAAACAAAACTCAACAAGAAAGTGCAAACGCTAAACCTGTGCCAATAAACAAGGTGGGGGAATATTGTGAAGGAGAAGAAGGAAACTGTGGAATACAAAGGAGTTAAAACACTGGCTATACTTGATAGTGGGGCTCGAGTAGCCATAGCCACAAAAGACATTTGAAAAAAATGGGGTAGACCAGCGCTTAGGAAAACTAGAATGAAGCTGCAACTTGCAGATGGATACACAAAAAAAACTTTGGGTATCTTAGAGCAAATTATTGTGACTTCTTGTGGAATTGAATATGAGCATACATTTGCAATAGTAGATTTTGGAAAAGGGAACAATTTTGATATCATTTTAGGAAGAACTTTCATGCGTCAACTTAAGATGGTTCAAGATTGGGGCTATGACTATATCTACTTGAGACATAAAAAGATCACCACAAAAATAAGCATAAAAGACCATAGCTATAGAGATGTGAATAGAACTCCTTTAGAAGAAATTGACTCTATTATAGTCAATGGGAAAGAGATACCTGCATGGCTACAAACTAAACAAGAACTTTGGATGTGTGGTGCTTCGAAGTGTGGAAGCTCAGTGAAGGAGGATTGCATTCTAGAAAGATCAATGGACGATGAAGCTTACATATCGGAACCCTTTCCAGAGTAATTAGTTGAGCCATTTGGATGGACTCAAATATTGGCAACCTTGGATGTGTGTGTAAATGAGCTAACTCCAACCAAATTTTGTAATGAAGAAGGCTACGACCTAGTTTCATGTTTTATGTTGAAAGTGTTGAAGGAAGCTAATGAAGTTTGCGAGTGTGAAAGCAGAAAAAGTGAGACAGATAGCTACATCCTGGAGCATGAGGCAAAATTGAAAACGAAGGAAGCAGAGCAACCACAAGAATATGTCATTATTGACATACCTGAAGAAACAACAAAATCTGTTTCAAAGAAGCCGACTCCAGAAAAAGTACAAATGAAAGTAGAAGAAGGAGAAAAGCTTCCAAGTTCAACGGAAAATCTTCAACAAACGCAAGATCAAAAGGAGAACAGGGACAAGGAAGAAGATGGACTATCTCTACGATGATCAAATTCAATTTATGCGGACAAACAGGGCTCAAGGTTACATGTTCGGCCGCAATAGATCCAGAAGCAACAAAGAATCTAATGACTTATGGAACGTGGATCATGATGGGAAAGCCACCAATCCATGAGCTAGAAGAAACAATTTACACAAGTTCAAAAATGCCGATTCCTAGCTTTGGAGTGGCAGAAGCTGTACTCAAATTGAGTGCCAGGGAGTATCAAGATACTTTCCACATAATCAACTCCCATCATATCAAAGAGAGTCTGGTCCTGACAGAAAGCTGGAGGAACATCTTCTTTCGACAACAATCAAAAGCTTCAACAACAACAACGGTAAGACTCCATGAAGCTTCTCAAATCCATGCAGAGAAGAAATCGCCAACCATCGCGGAAAAAGGTAAAGCAAAGGTAAACATTGAAGTATATCAACCTCGCCAGACGACTTTACCTTCAACGAGATTCTATCAAATTTCCCACGAAGCCTCTACATCAAGAGCCACACCATCAACGATGCAATGGAAACCAAAGCAAAAAGTCTATCAACCAAAGTTTCCATCACAAAAAAGCATCCAGAAGAAGTCGAAGAATGTCAACCAAGTGTTGGTATCCAAAGAGCACTTCCAAGTCAAAGACCCAGTTTGGATACATGAAACACGGGTTCAACCACAACAACAAAAGGTGACAGGGTGGATAGCATCAAATGAGTCAATCACTGCTCAAGGCTACTTCCAAGGAAACACTAATGTCTGGGCCAAAAGCCTAAAGTAACAGCCTGGACCTACCCACCTCAACCAACGAGTTCTACAAGGAACAAGACGCGCTATCAACGGAATACAAAATACTCAGGCAAGCGAAAGAACACCAACAAAAGACAAACAAAAAGACCTTCCAAGCGGGCAATGTGACAAGTTTGGGTACCAAAGTCACTCGCTAGTCAAATTACCCAACGCAAACAGATGAATCAGCGAATGATTCCAGTTAAGCTACTCGAAGCACAAGGATTTTATGAAGGTAACACACAAATATGGTTACCAAAAATTGTAGCTCAATCGGGAACAACGAAAAGAAATCAAGCAGCACAAGCTCCTACCCCAAAGCAAGCAATGACAACCAAAAGCCAACAGAAGCCAATTACAACCAAGGCTGCTGCAATCTACAGATGGATACCTTGTCATCAATTACAAAAGCAAGGCTTTTACAACGGAAATCATCAGGTTTGGATACCAAAGCCTAGTGTCCATCAAATTGGAGAAGATGAAAAAATGCCAAAGATGGTCACACAAGGACCAAAAACAAGATGGGTTCCAAAATTGCTAGTGGAAACTCAATCACAGAGAACCCACACATCTCGACAATCGCTTCTCATGGAAATTAATGCAAAGGCTACATCAAGCCCTATCATAGCTGAAGGACTTGTTTACAAAGAAGTATCAACATACAACAAGCAAGTCAAGAGGAGCCAAAATATGCGAACCTACTCGAAAAAATGGTGGCATCCAAAGACCAACACAATGATAGAGGCCTTAATCTCAAGAACTTATGGCATTGGGTTTCCGGCCATGAACAGGTAAGTCCAAGTCGCCATTAAAAATACATGGCATAAAAGTCAAGAGTCGGGCAGCTGAGCCACTAAATGAGCAAGGCATTAGTCCCAAAGCTTCAAGTAATATTCTCTGTGGTCTAAGAGTCTTAGCTATTCTAGGTACTGCTCAAGGTGGAGGAGTTGAGCATATTTATGTTGTGTCGCTCATGCTGGTATAGGTGAGTATAAGAGTCCAAGTCTATGTATTTTAAGTTTGGTAAAGTGAAGAAGAGAGTCCAAAAGACACTCACGCACTATGCATAGTGAGTAATGAGTGGAGAAGCTTCAACATCAAAAAACCTTCTTGGAAATGTGGAAGCTATTGAGATGTCCTTGGATATCACATGTGCTACATTTGTTCCTTGAAGCACCCAACAACTCATTTTTCACACAGCATGATTTTCTTGAAAGAACTCTTGTGTGCATATAGAGTGTCCCATAATTGGCACTTGCATTATGCACTCTTACTTTATTTCTCCCAAGCACTCACCTTGCATGAACAGGTACTCAACTTCCAAGTGTTCAACCCCAATAAGAGCGTATACCAAAGGCATTTTTTCCCACTGGGTTTTTCCCTTTGGTCATTTAGGTTATAGACCCTAATTTAGAAACACTCATCACTATTCTATTGTATATATTCCTTCCATCAACTAAGACCAATAAAGAATTTGTTACATGATCTTCAAAGAGATAAAGTGGGGCCACATTGTTCTCAACGACGCTTCAACAAGAGCAGCTCTTATCTTCAAAGATACCAACAAAGCTCTATTGACAAAGTGGCAAAGATAATCAAATTGCAGATGCCAGTGCACACACGTCAAAGTCTCAAACATTTTGAGATACGAGCTCCAATAGATAGTCAACTGCACCAGGAGTCAAAGTATCCAAAGAAGCAGATATCATCGACCAACTGCACAAATAGACAGGTAAAGCTGGATGTGCAACAACATGCACATATGCCTCGTCCACAACATCCAAATCACAAAGAACACATGTTCATCAATCAAAGGCAAATGGGCACCCCATTTGAACAAGCAAAACATGCCAGATATAACTCAATCAAGGAAGGGGGGAGTCTCATCAACAAGAAGACCAGACTACAAATGGTCGTGTCAAGGGACGACACGAGCTAGGAAGGGGGGAGTGTTTTGAGGTGATAACAACATACAAGTGCCCACCTAGCCAAGGTGCTCGTTGGGTCAGCCGGCCAAAGTTTTGATGTGGTCACATTATTTTTCCGATGTTTAATACATCAAACCCTGTAAAAGCCTAATGACAATCGTCTATGTCAAGTCTGAGTCAAAGATGTAATTTTTCCAATGATGTATGTAAAGGTCCATGAGAAGTTGGTCGTCGGCTTTAGAAAGCCCTAGGTATATAATACACTAAGGTTAGTGGGAAAGGGAGATTATTTTTTGTGAAGATAAGGGACTACTGCGTTACGTACAAAGAGCTACCTCTTTGCTCCAACTTGTAATCATCGCTTCTGTGGCTACGGTAATCCAAATTCAGTTTAGTTTCTTGCATTGTGTTCGTCTTACTCTGCTCTTTCATTCAAGTTTAAGCATTCAAGATTCGGTGAAGGTTTCAAACGCATCTGTTTAGGCCTTAAATCGCTCTTTTGAGTGTTTATATGCGTATTTTATGTTGTTTTGAGCCTAGGAGAGGCTTTAGGGACCCAAAAACGACCCTTTAGGATCATTCGTACACTGTTTTTGCGTATTGTGGGACGAACGATCGCGATCGTTGTACCTTCCCAGAATGGTGTGACAGTGATAGGATATGTTCTTGATAGTCCCCTGTAGCTTCCCTTCAAGTTTCATGCGATTTCGATATGATTTACATGGTGAACGGACGTGATGACTATAGAGCTGTGTAGAAGGACATAGGCAGATTACTTGGCTTTAGTGCGTTTGATTTTCTTGTAGAGTTAGTAGTTGCATCTCTTCGAGTTTACTTCATTAGGATTGACACCCTAGTGAGTTTCCATGCCTCATCCGAGTCGCTTCCCCTGTATCGATAATTTTATGTTGATGCTTGAGAGCTATGCCATGGACGTCCGTCGCGGCGACCCGGAAACAACATGCATCTGAGCTATGGCTATGTGCTAGAGGCAAAGTAACTAGTGAGCGCTTCAACTTACGCGGGTTCTCAATACCCACCTACCTTAGGTTCGGGCCCTCGGCGGGGACCCAAGGTAGTACCACTCAAAACCGGCATATTGCGTCCAATGACTCTTCCTTTGACTACAACGTCATGGAGGGTAACCCAATGTCTAATCGTGATAGCTTAAGCTAGGACATGCATGCCATGGACCCACGGTCCGGGTCGAAGCGTGCTTAGCCGCTTGAGGAAACCTTTAGTAGAGCCACTCGCTCCGAACATGGAGCTAACTATGTTAATGAGGTGGGTGGGGAAGTAAATTGGCCATTTATGACCAACGTAGACCCCATGCTCTTGGAGAGTGTGCATGTGAATACTCCATTCACTGCACCCCCTAACTCTTAAGAGCTATTCCTCTCCGAGGTTATATTACCTGATGGTAGAAGCCTTGCCAAAGTGCAAGAGGTTGAGAGATATATCATTGCGGCTAGGGAAAAGCAAATCTAGAGCTTACGCAAGGAGGAACAACAAAGAGAGTTAAAAGTAAAAGCCCCTATGTGAATATCCTTGCTAGGAGAGCAATTGAGTGCTCCTGAATTAACGACCACTAAGGGTCAACCCATAGAGAGCCACATTGCACCTAGTTCAAAAGACACCCCTAGTATCTCAATCCTAGATGGAACGTTCCTAAATGAGAATTGGGAGTACGAACTACAAACAAAAAATCTAACCGAGCTATACACAAGTCACACCTATCATGTGGGTTGGTTAGATGTCCTACAATCCACAATGGGTGCTACTAGTGTAGAGGATCAACAACAAAGAGTTTGTGATGTTATCCATAGGGTTATTGAGCTAGAAAGGAAGAACAAAGGGATCCACATGCCTTCAACGAGTCTCATGAGATTCTTGGATACAAGGAAGGCCAAACAACCAACCTTATCGCAAATGGAGACTCCCTCGGTAAGTTCGATGGATCCTCCATATGTTGTTTTGCCAAATGCAATCTGAGCCGACAAGTGATAGCTTTACCTTTCCAAGTCTACATCTTTCCCTTGATGAAACCACGGCTACCATGCCTACCCCATTGATGGGCATGCCACGAAACATTCCATGGACCTCATTTGTTAGTAAAGCACCGCTATGTGGTAGCTCAATGCCTGCAACAACACCTACAAGTGTGTACCAATCATACACATCTATAGGTCATGTAGTTCCTATCCCTCCCATTGTTTCAACAACCTATGCTCCACAACCACAACACCCAATCTCTTATTTCCATGGGACCATATCGGCTAGTATTAGCATGTCACATCCGACGTCTGCTATGCCTAGGGCTACACATATGAACTTTGGGCCGCCACATGGTACAACACCGTACCAAACATGGAACCCAAGGTCTTCCTATGCGGAGCCCAATGACAATACCTACTCCACATGTAGTCTCTGGAGCGCCTTCATCCACGGCGCCTAGTCACTTAGGTGACTTGGTAACATTTGCTCAAGCTATCGATCGATCCATTGCTGAGAATATGTGTAACATGCGTGATAGAGAACCTAGAAGTAAGGTAGTACAAATAGCCAAGCTCACATGAAAATTTAGTGGAGACGGGGATGTGAGAAAGCATATCAAAGTGTTTGAACAAATATGTGATTCTCTAGGAGAACACAATGACCTGCATAAGAGTAATGCTTTAAGCCTAACCTTAAGTGGGAAGGCTGGGGATTGGTATAGAACCCTAAGGGTGGAAGAAAAAACGATTTACCCTACTCTTAGGAGACTCTTCTTAAAAGATTACATACAAGAGGGAGTGCTTTGGGGTGTAGCCTCTCAGCTCCAGAAAGCCCAATGAGAGGAAGGAGAGTCGGTGAGAGACTTTCTTAGTCACTTGAAGCATTTGAATTCTCGTTGTAATCCAAATGAGTGCTTCAATGATAATCAATTGCTTGATAAATTCATTAGGGGATTATGACATGAGGATATCTACAATGGCCTAGTCATTAGAGGTATCACCACTACCACCAATGCGATCCAATTGGAAGATAATTTAATGATTCAAGGAGAAAGAGTGTCTGTTGAGCCTAAATCTATTAGCTCGCAAGCATCGAGGCATCTACCAATGACCCTAAAGCCTATTGCTCAGGAGCCAAAGATACCTGAGATGACTTTAGCATATCACACCAAGGCCATTCAAGAGAGTCTTAGAAACAATCGTGCTCTGCAAAACAATCATATGTATCCAAGAAGGGAGCAACAATGGTCAATTTGCTATGGTCGACATAGTACCAGTGAATGCCCTACGTTTAGAGTAAAATTTAATGGGGATTGCAATGCCTGTGTGGGAGGTATGGTCATCAAGCTAAGGATTGTATAGTATTTAAGTGCGCGATGGCCAATAGACCAACCTTCACGTGGACAGACACACCTCGAGTGCCTGCATTGATGCCAACCCCACCTCTTGAACAAATGTCACAACACATGCTCCCTAGGGTGGCAAAATGTTGCTCAAACAACACCCTCACCACCTCCAGTGCTAGGACCGCAACCACCACATCCAAGAATCACTTCAATGAATCAAGTGGGTTGTGAGTCATCTATTGCTTGTTTGGTAGACTGTGAGGAAGATATAGACTCTAATATTGCCTATGGGATTGATGCACTTGAAGAAAGTCCACAATACTACATGGAAGACTATTGGGGACAAGTCAAACCTGTCTATCAAGTAGCTGCTCTTACTTCAAGAGGCCAAAATATCAATTACACGTCCAAGAGACCACCTCTTCAATGCTATGAGTGTAGAGGTCCACATCGTGTCTCCGAGTATCCTATTAGGCTACAAAATAATGCCACACTAATGCAAACAAATCAAGCAAGCACGTCTACAATGCCGATACTCATGTGTAATCAATGTGGCATAGATCATTTGATTGTCCAATGTCCGAATAATCCAAATGCATCGAAGATCACGCCATTAAATTTGATTGAGGTTATCGAGGAGCCATCACAAAGTACACATGTACTACCAGTTAACGTACTCACACATGATCGATGCTCCAAAAACAAAAATATATTCTTGGAGCAAGAGACACGACATCAATTGCCCAATCTCAGAAGAAGAAGAAAACACGAAGGAAGAGATTGCAAAAAGCTGCGAAGTCATACCCTAGTTCAAAGACCAACATAGGGACTGGTGACGATCCCATATATATGAACGACACTGAAGAGGATTCTGATTTAGGTGAAACCATGGAGACCAAAATGACCACTAAGATAGAAAAGATAGAAAACAACAAAGAAGATCGTCATGAGTCACAATGGCCAGGATCCAAGAAGAAGATAGGAACTTATCCAAACCCTACAGAGGAGATCGAGCGAGTCAAGCAATTAAGGATTTTGGTAGTAGATACCCAAAGGGATCTAGAACCAGCACCTAGGAAGATCCAGGTTATAGGCACATTGTTCCCTACACAACAACAACCTCACAAAGTCCATAGACCCCTAGCCACACCTAGTGTCATTCAAGAAGAAAGTGACTTAAAGTCATGGGAAAGTGGACGTACTCACTTCTTGTTGGAAATAATGTTTACAGAGGGACTACTTGACCCTATCAAAGAAATGGAGATCCCATATTCCCCACATCAAGGGACTGAAGCCCAAAAGGTGCCGTTAAATATTGCCAAACTGATGGATTTCATGGCTTCAGAAGTCAAAACCACCATCATGTCCAAACTATATGGAGACCTTGAGCTATTCTTAGCTCTTTGAGCTTTCCTCAATGGAGAATTGAACGTCGGGCTACCACAATTTACACGGATGGATGGAGCTAGGGAGATGCCAATAGAGGAGGAACACTTAGATCCACAACCCAACCTAGATGAGAACCCTATTGTAGAAATACATGTTAACAAGTTGGGACAATACTTTGAGGGTGATGAATCCAATGCAACCATACCAATCACTACCAAGGGATTAACTGTGAAGGGAATCTTTGATGGTGGTGGTGGGGTTGGCATTGTGACTAGAAATTGCTAGGAAACTATGAGAAGACTTCACCTTGGGACCACAACCATAGTAGTAAAGATGGCCAATGGGTCTATTGTTAAACCTATTGGGATGCTAGAAGATCTCAAGATCAAGGTCTTTGGACATAAAATAAGAAATACCTTCATTGTTATGGATTTCTCCAAGCACACTATGGCATCTGAGATGATCTTAGGACGCGTCCTTTCATGAGGGAAGCAAAAATGGTGCATAAGTGGTCTAAAAACCATGTCTACTTGCAGTTCCAAGATTTTGTCATTCGAATGGATCTTGTAACTGGTCGAGCACATCCTCTAGGAAATAGCTTTATAATTGATCATAGATCTGACACCACTGTTCACTCGGCTCCATTGCAGTATTGTTACACAAGTAAAGTGGACACTGATGTTGGGGAGGATTCCCCTTATATGGATGTACTACCTGGGATGACTGAGTCTGCCAATGTGGATTGGGTCCACTTAGCAGCAACCATAGACACTTGGGGAAATAGGGGGAGAAGCTGGGTAACACCTGAGGGGGATGAAATGCCACCACTCGTACCCTTAAATATGCTAGAAGCAATGCATATAGCTTTGGATGACCTACAAGATGAAAGTTTTACTGGCATTGGAACCAGTAGCATCTCACAATACTATAGCCCACACAATTTGGGGTCAGAATCATCAATTGAAATTGACTCTGAGGACAAAGAATTTGAGTTAAATCTTAATGCAAATGTGGGGACAAACCATTCTGGGCCTAGTGGTACCCTAGATGACAATCTATCCAAGGGAGTAGAAGACACAAGTAGCAATTCATCTAGTGACTCTTCACTAGAGATCGGACGTAATAAAAAATTAGACAAGAAGACTAAGAGATATAAGAGGCGACGATATCGAGAAATTGTGTGTACTAGAATAAATGAAAAGAAATCTATCGTAGAATGGCTTAATTATATAGGGGCATGTGATGCTCATCAGAAGTTGGTAGATAACTGGGGTGACTACCTTGAAAGCTTTATGTGGTGTGGCCCACAACCCATTTACATTGCACAAGTAGAGGCTACAGAGAAGCCAAAATTGAGCCGTACCGTAAGGAGTTGACAAAACTTAGAGCTAGCTCAACAACAGAAGGACTCAAAAGTGAAATCACAGTCCACAGAACAACAGGACTGTTGAGCCAGCAGAGGATCACACCCACATTTTTGCTCACACTCATCTTTTTGTAACCATTGATTGTAATAAATGTCTTTCCGACATTAATTTTGATTTGATCCATTCATTAAGTAACGGGACTCAATTGAGTTTCCAGCTTGTAATCCCGAAGTAATTTCACTTGCTGATGTAATTAGCTAGAGATGTTCTCACCTCCAAGGGTGAGGTATATAAGCCAAAGTTTTTGTAACCTAAGGATTTGAGATTATTAATCAAAGTGAGTTTTTGGAGCGCCGTGACTGTGTCTGAGAGAGAGAGAGAGAGAGAGAGTGAGAGAGAGTCTTATCTACTTGCTACGCGAGCTACGGAGCCGCCATTAGAGAAGCGACACCGCCATTGTGTTAGCAACGGCGAGAGCTACGCACAGATACCAAGAGTGCGTGCTATCGGCTTCTATGTGTGGTGAGTTCCTACGAGCTTCGGTGTGAGTTTTCTTCCAACTCGTGTGTCGGAATGGAGTGTGCAGCATATCTACAGAACCACAACGAGTAGAGCTACACATTAGTACCATCGGGGGTCAAGTTTCGATCACCTGTATTTTTCGGCCTGTCTTCATACGCGTTTACCGCACGGAGTGGATATAGGTTGATTTTGCAGTTCAAGTCTTTAGGGTGTTGTTCTTACCTAGTGTATAGACTTCCCCTTGAGTTTGAGATCGATTCAATGATCCTAGATCCTGTTTCGTATAGCATTCGTTCGTAGTACGAATTTCAGTCACTTACGTATTTTAGAACTTAGATTTGATTTCCTTAGTAGTGATTGTCATTAGAAGGTCGAGTAGGTGATTTGACACCCACCTAGTTGTTTCCATGCGCCTGCGGGTCAAGCTCCGTCCTCGTTTGACAAATTCTGTTGTTGGTTGAGTTCTCGCTATTTAGCTTCCGCTAGCGGCGTAACCGCCTTAACAAGGACCCCACAGACTTACACCTTGCACCTGAACATTTCAAATCCTATACCACAGAGGAACGTAAGGTTGTGTATACAAAGGCTCAAAGAAAACCTATCGATGGAAGCAATGGAGTTTATGACGGTCCAACGATAGTTAAGAAAATAGAGTTAGCAAAATCCTGGAGAAGAGTCCAAACCTATTTTCATTGCCCAAGACTTTGACTGAGACTGAGGAGTGTGTACTTAAAGAACTTCTTAAGGAATTCATGGATATTTTTTATTGGAAATATCATGATATGAAAGGTGTTCCACCTTCTTGGTGCAACACACAATCCCCATGAATAGCATAGCTAAACCAGTTCAGCAACGACCCTACCCAATGAATCCTAAATATACAAAGATCGTTCAAGAAGAGATTGAAAAGCTTGTGAAATGCGGATTCATATACCCTATTGAGCACTCAGAATGGATGTCTCCAATAGTGATTGTGCCAAAAAATAATGGGAAACTCAAAGCGTGCATGGATCTCAAGAAGGTCAATGCCGCCACTAGGAGGGACCATTACCCCTTGCCATATTCAGAACATGTGCTAGAAAGAGTTGCAGGAAGGAAGCTTATAGCTTTTTAGATGGGTACTCTGGCTACAATCAAATCACAATTGCACTAGAGGACCAAGCTAAAACATCCTTTATAACCGAATTTGGAGTGTTCGCATTTCGTGTTATGGCTTTTGGCTTAACCAATGCCCCTGCTACCTTTCAAAGATTAATAAACACTGCTTTTAGAGAATATTCGAGGGAGTTTTGCGAAGCTTTCTTAGATGACCTTTGTGTTTATTCCTCTTGGAAAGAACATCTATCATGCTTATGAAAAGTGTTTGAGAAGTGCAGATTATATCGCATCTTCTTAAACCCTTTCAAATGCCAATTTTGGGTTAAACATGGAGTCATTTTAGGGCATATAGTGTCCAAAAATGGGATTTCCATAGATGGGAGCAAATTAAAGCCATTTCTGAATTGCCACCACCTTCAAACTATAAAGGAGTTCAAAGGTTAATGAGCCATGTTGGTTATTACCGACGGTTTATTTTAAACATTGCCGAGATAGCTCGTCCTTTGTACAAGCTTCTTATTGAGTTCCACTGGACCGCGGAGTGTGATCATGCTTATGAGTCATTAAAAAAGACCTTAACAAGCGCTCCTATTCTACAAGTGTCTAATTGGAATGTAGTTTTCCATGTGCATATTGATGTGTTGAACTTTGCTATTGGGTGTGTTGTAGCTCAACCAGGAGAACATAAACTGGACTGCCCCATTAGCTTTTCAAGTCATCAATTGAATGATGCCGAGAGAGACGACACCACTACAGAGCGAGAAGGTTTATCTATGATTTATGCAGTAAAGAAATTCCGCTACTACCTTCTTGTCAACAAGTTTGTTTTCTATGTGGATCATCAAGCCTTGTTGTACCTAGTAAATAAATCTTGTTCCATGGGAAGAATTACACGATGGTTGTTAATTCTTCTTGAGTTTGATTTTTCCATTGTGGTGAGACTTGGTAAAAGACATGTCATGGCAAATCATTTGTCTCGCATACCCAATGGTGAAGTCCCTACTAGAGTTGATGATGAATTGCCCGATACTTCATTATTTCTAGTCAAGACCATGCTTGAATGGAGTGAGAAGATTGTGAACTTTCTAGTTAATGGTTTTCCACCCAAAGAGCTTCGTAAGGACATAGCTCAAAAACTATTAAACGAACGTGAACCTTATTCTATCAATGTTGGTGATAAAGTCCTTATGTATGGAGTACGTAACGAAAAGAAAAAGTTGAAATATGTAGGAAAAGGACCATATAGAGTATGTGAAATCACTCCACAAGAAACCATTCGTGTGGAGACTCTTGATGGAGTCAAAACCATTGGATTCCTCAATGGTAGAAAATTTTAAAGATATTATGCTCCTTTAAGCCAAGAGGATTTACATGCCATCCATCAAAAAAAGGTAGGCAAAGCACAAATAGAATTGAAGAAGATACAAGCTCAAGCTGAGGCTAAAGAGCAACAACAATGCATAAGATGCCAACGAGAGGCCAACCTTGGACTTACACATGCATTCCATGTTGAAACAGAGGATCATTGGTTGGACTCTGACACATCTCTATGATACCCTATTGAGCTAAATAGCGCCTATGGAAAAGTGCTATATAACACCTTATTGGACACGGGTGCTAAGTATAATATTCTATCATATGGGGTTTGTTGTCAGTTAGGGAAGCCACCTCTATCTGAGAGTATTATCCAAGTCAAGGATGTCAATAAGAAAAAAACTGTGATTTTTAGAATCTGGCACACTTCTGTGAGTTATGACAATGGGGTTGTAGCTCAAGACTATTTGGTCATACTTGCTGGAACTATGGAGGGTAATATAAACCTAGGATGCACGTGGATGATAGCCACCAAATGCACTATTGATTGGGGGTGTCACAATGCAAAAACCAGCTCTTAGCCCTTCCACTCAAGCCAAAGTCCCTGAGATATTGCCTCTTAAGGATATAAAACCCAAAACATTGCATGTCCAAGAGGTTGGACCATATGTCCCCATAGCCCAACTCTCTAGAGCTTCAATTGCTGTACTTGAAATAAAGCTTGAAACACACAAGACCCATCCTAATATAACAAAGAATACATACAAGTGGGTCCCTAAAGCTTCTTTAGCGACCATAGTTAGTGCTCAAAGACAGGATCCTAGTAAGAGACGTCCCACTCGCCCCAAGAAATGTACAGAAACTTTGCGTTTGATTCTCAAAAACCTATTGGAAACCCAAGGCTACTATGAAGGAAATGATCAAATCTGGATGCCAAAACTTAAATTGTGCTCTTACCTGTCACCTGACCCATTTGAGCCCAATCTTGTAGCTCCAAAACAAATTCAAGATTGCAAAAAGGAAAAAAATCACAGAATGCTGCACACCCTCTCCAAAGCTAGTTTGGGTACTGAAGAAAGAACGATTTGTTCCACCTAACTCAGGAACATGGAAGTCAAATGAAGCTTCTTGCTCTTCATGTAGTTCATATATAAAAATAGAAGCTTCCACACAACCTCCACCTACCATTGTACATATCCATACAAAAAAGGAAGAATTTGCACCTCCCATTGTAAGTTCACCACCTACAACAACGTTACAAATAAAATCATGGGAGAGTACCTTAGCACCCTTGCAACTAGATGATATGCCTAGGACGGTCGAAAACTAGTGGTCAAAGTCTTCACCTATAACAACTTGGAACAATTGGCTTCAAAAGGTGACAATATCATTCCAAAAGGTATGATCTACCCAAGAAAGGAGGGAGTGTTTGTGCTGACATTCATCATTCACTCACTTCTCTCTCGACCTTCCTCCCTGACCTCTCAATCTCCAATCTTATGGATGTATATATAAAGCCATTATGCACAAGGACACGGCATTTTGACACGCCCCTTCTAACCATCATCTATCTGTGTGTATAGATATGGCTAGTATGTTAGAGTCATCCACTCCTGCCTTGGATGAGAGGTACCCTCATTATTTTTCATAAGTGTTTCACACGGTCTTTGTGGTGCTTGCCTGTGAATGGGATTTGGTAGGTACGCTAGTATGTGAGAGGAATTTTGACAAGTTAAAATGGCTGATACGTCTCTTGACCACGACTTATCCATACGTAGTAGAGAGAGTTTCTCCCATTGCACAAGCCTACCCTTTTGACCAAGATGACTATAAATGTCTAGTGACCTTCTTAGTAAACATTAGTGCCTCTAATGATGAATACAATTTACATGATTACACAGATGGCACATATGGTCTCACGGATGATGACTTTGTTTTTCTCGATGACAAGGATAGGGGTTTAGCTTTAGGGTTCCTCTCCAATCTCTACAATATCCTATTTCCTTGACTCTCTAGGGGGAGTGAAAATAATTAGGTTAGGGTTCCTTATGTTGTTTAATTGTGTTCAATAAGGGTTGGTACCTCTTCCCACTGATGTGTCTCTGAAAAGTGGATGTTTGGTGGTGATTATTGTGCAGTTTGTGACTACATAAAGATGCCTTCAAAGGACAACGACAATTAATGTTTACATGTTACAATGGATGTTCTCCATTATATCAGGTGTACTACTTCCTTTTATCTACGCTTTTCACAGTTACATGTTTGTATCTCGTCATTTGAGTTTCTAACAATACATACAATTTATGAAGTTGTGACATTGCCAATTTAGATGCTATAATTTTTTCAAACTTCTAGTACCTTGTTCTTCTCTTTGACTTTGGTCTATTAGTTGGCTTTAAGTAGGTATCAGGATGTTAGGCTAAACTAGACCACTTAATTGCTGACTTTAATTCCTAAATAGTCTATCAATTGTAGTAGCTTTAGTAATGTTTTAGGCTATGAGAATATAGTTCTCTCTAACTTATTCCACCTAAGTGTGACTTGTGTTGTGGAAGTTCATGTGTTAAGCTAGTATTTGAGACCTCGAGTCTCCCGGGCTAGTTATGCTCAAGCTAGTATTTGAGACCTCGAGTCTCCCAGCTGCTGGTATTTGAGACCTCGAGTCCCCCAGCTACTTGTAGCAACTATGACAACAACAAAAAGAAAAGAGAAAAAAAACAAGAAAAAAAGAAGAAGAAGAAGCAAATAGCACAAACTTCCTTGTATTTTATGTTGATCACACTTAAGTGGTATAAGTGACAATATCACTAGTCTTTAGACCCCGACGAGCATTCCTAGGGTTAACTACTCTTTAGTCAACATTTTTTAATTAATGTTGGTCAATCTAGTACTTACTTTAGTCCTAGCTCTTGTGTACTTCTCTTAGAGTCAACCTAATAGACATTAACTCAATTGCATTTCGTTCAGGTACTAGCTTGTTATAGTTGGGAATGTTACAATTCATGAATTTGTTTTTGCATTTCCTAGAATATCATGTATGCATCTCACTTATTGCACGTTTACACGTGCTACCTTTGAACTTTACCAATGTTGTTTTTCTTTTGCTACAGGTACTCCTATCGTGGATCCCAATGCTGCACTGTTATATTCCAAGGGCAGAATCTACTTCAGGAAGAGGGGCATGCTAACCACCGGCATCCACTTCTAGTAGTCATGGCCAGGCTTGTCGGTCCAATAGGAAAAGGGTAAGAGTGATCGCTGATGAGAGGCGCACTCTAACTGGAACAATCAAGGGTTAGTTGGATAAGCATGGGCGCCCAAGTGTGAATGGGCGAGCTCATATAAAAGTCACCTAAACCTAAAAATCATTCATTCTCTCATTTGTGCAATTGAAGAGTGCTCTTGCTCCATCTCCATCTTCTTCTTCATCTCCTTGTGTGTCTGTGTATGCATGTGTGTGTGTGTGTGTGTGTGTGTGTGTGTGTGTGTGTGAGAGAGAGAGAGAGAGAGAGAGAGAGAGAGAGAGAGAGAGAGAGACTGATCGAGCATTGCGATGGCACGGCGGGGGCGAGGCGGTTGAGCGCAGCATGATGATAGATCCCTCTCCTTCGTGGCGAGGAATCCTCCACGAAGGCGAGCGTAGGGCGGTGAGTGACACACCCTTGCTCTCTTGAACTTGCTAGATTAGTCTGGTTGTGTGCTTGCAGCCATTTATGGCTCGCACATTGTGTATGGCAAGTCCCTTGCTTTGACATGTGCAACAGACGTGCACAACTACTCAATCATAAATGGATTTTCTAGCTACTTTTAGATTTTGATAGCGATTGAAGATCGATTGAAGACGACTTTCATTACTCCTTGAGGTTGTTTTGTCTACAAAAGAATGCCTTTTGGGCTAGTTAATGCATATGCTACCTTTTAAGTGTGGATGAATAGAGTGTTTGGTCCCTACTTGGGTAAGTTCATTTGAGTTTTCATGGATGACATTGGGTGTTATAGCTCCAGGGTCACAGATTTGGAGAAGCTGAGGTTGAGTTTTGAAAGGCTTGAACAAGAGGGTGGGCAACTCAACCAAAAAAGTGTAAGTTTGCTTATGCCAAAGTGCATGTACTAGGACATGTGGTTTCCCAAAATGTAATAGAAGCCGACCCAGAGAAAGCTAAGGCTTTGTTGCTTATGGATCCACCCAGCAACACAAAGGATTTGGAATCATTTGTGCATAATCTTAGGTATCTGTCACGTTTTTTCTGGATGCTATGTCATTATATGTATCCTCTCCAAAAATCGAGTCAAAGAGTTCAAGGGTTTGAGTGGAATGAGGACATGCAACATGCTTTTGATGGTATCAAGAAGGTATTGTGTGCTCTACCAATAGTGAGTCCTTGTGATTGCAATCGATTTTCTAATTATCTATTAGTGTGGGCTTAGTAGCATTTGGGTCGGTGCTCTTACAAAAGCATGGAAGAAACTTCAAGCCAGTCTATTTTGAGAGAAAGATGAATAATGTAAGCGAGTTCTCCTACACAGAAATGGAACAATGGATATTTGCCTTGGTTCTTGCTTGTCGTAGTTCAAAACATATTTGTTGCCCCAAAAGTGCTATGTGCTCACCACATCAAACCTGTTGCTGGATGTAGTACATTATTTGAAGCCTAGCAAGTGCATCTTAAAGTGGAATTTGGAGCTTCAATTGTATGAGTTTGAGTTTAAAGTGGATCATCTGTTAAAGTTCACTTGGCGGACACAGTGGTACACAAGGGAGGGGAGCTTCCATCTTACCCAAGGGTTGACAAGGATGATCATGAAGAGGAAGTAGATATTACAGATGCGTATACAATGATGTTTGACGGTGCATACAAGAAACTTCTTCAAAAGCAAGTGGTGGGGTAGTCATTAAGAACCCAAAAGGCAATGTAATATTTTCTAGAGCTTCATGTTGAAAGTAACAATGAGGCCGAGTATCTCATGCTTTTCCTTGGGTTGAAGCAGTGTGTTGAGTTTGGATTGAAGAAGGTCATTGCAAAAGGGGTGCGTTGCTAGTCATGAATCAATTGCTTGGTTTGTGGAATGTTAAGAAAGACAATTTGAAGAAGTGGTTCTATGGCATCAAGAAGCTTTTGTATGAGTTTGAGAAGATACAGTTTAAGCATGTTCCTCGTGATCAGAATAAAGAAGCTAATGAGTTGGCTAGGGACAAGTTGGATGCCTTAGTAGCTCCTTTAAAAGTCAAGGAAGCCTTGTATGCGGGAAGGGAAGCATTGCAAGATGTAGAAGTATTTCTTGGTAAAAAGGGCATGCCAAAGGTTCGGTGTAAGAGAATAGTTGCAAAAGCAAGAAACTACAGATTGGTAGATGAGGATCTCATGCTTTATGGCAAAAATAGCATTTTGAGAAAAGTGCCGTACAAAGAAGAAATAGTCTTGATTTAGGAGCACTGCCATGAAGAAACAGGTCATCAAGGCAACGATCAGGTTGTCTTTTGTATTTTGAGAGCAGGTTATTGTTGGACCTCTATGATGAGAGATGCTTATTTTTGGTGCAAGTCATCCCATGAATGTCAAGTCTTTTGATGCATTTGCAAAATGGGGCGTGGATGCTGTGGGTCCAACGCCAAGGACCAACAATGGAAAAAGGTATATCCTTGTAGCTGTGGACTATTTGACAAAGTGGGTGGAAGCAAGAGCTGTAAAAGATGTAACAGCAGGAAGAGTGGTCTCTTTTTTGTATGAACATGTGTGTTGAGGGTTTGGAGCTCTATGGTTATCATTTTTGATCGTGGACCAAGGTTTATGGGAAAACTTGTTGCTGTTTTCATGGAGAAATTAAAAATTTAGCATAGGCATTCTTCTCCTTACTAACCACAATGCAATCGGTTGGTTGAAAACTGCAATGGTCAAATTGTGAAGATGCTATCAAAGTATGCTAAAGAGCATCCTAAAGAGTGGGACTTGGACTTGGAAAAGTGTTTGTCGGCTTATAGAACTACGTATAGAGTGTCAACACAGTTTACGGCATATGAGCTTGTTTATGGAAAGGAAGCTCTTATGCCCATACAAATGCAATTGGATGTCTTGAAGTTGTTGTGCAAAATGCAAGGTTTGCATAATGATAAGCAGCAGGAAATAATTCTTTCTCTAGAGTTGTTGCGAATGAATAGAGAGAAAGCTAGTGATGATTATCTTCATCAACAAGCAGAGACAAGGATGCAAAAAATGAATAAGAGGCTGCCAGAGAAAGAGATTAAAAAGGGAGATCAGGTGATGAAGTATGACTCTCGCTTGGATTTCACTTTTCAGAAGAAGTTGAGGGACAAATGGTTGGGTCCATACAGAGCGAAGCATGTATTTCCTAATGGCACATATGAGTTGGAAAAATTTTCAGGGGAACATTTGTGCTATAGAATAAATGGTTATAGATTGAAGAAATATTTTGTGAGGGATGTGGTTCCAGATGCAAATAGTCTCTTGGTTGAGCATAAATGCTCTACCTAGAGGGTGGACAATGATGATAGACCGCTTTCAACGTGTACAAAGTAGAAAATATGTACAAAAGATGTAATACATGCATTTGGGACCTTTGGGAAGTGGTTTCAAGCTTTAAAATAGATGCAACGTATACACATTGTGAATAGTCAAGTTCGCGTGCCAACAGTCGGCACATGCCTGGATAGGGTATCGAGGCCTTGGATATGGTTCTTGGTGGCTTCTTTTGGCTCTAGGAAATATTTTTCAGCTTTCTAGAATGTGAATAATGTAAGTGACAAGTGTGGGCACCCTCGACCCACCCGAGAAGTTTGACATATACAGTAATTGTCTATTTGCGACACCTGATCTGCTGCGGTGATGCATACACCACCCTAGAAGTGGTCAAAAATAGAATGTGGGGATGTGGCCAAAAAATTTGGGTATCAAGGAGAAAGAGTACAGAATCTGGTGACTTTTGGAGTCCGATTGGGGTTTTTCCCACAAAAATGCTCGTCAGGGGTCAAAACTGGGCCCAAAAAGGTCAAAAAATGGCCAAAAATGGTGTGAAAATGCTTCAAATTTCCAGATCACTCACGGTGTTGTGAGAGTTCAAGCTGAGGGAGATTTTTTGAAGCCAATACTCAGCCCTTTCACGTCTGTGTGTGTGGGAGAAAGCAAGGTTCTTACAGGTGGTCCAATGCAGTCCCGTCGCGTTCGCGTTCTGTTTTCGAGTGTGTGGAGGAGTGAATGAGAGATTTCTCTCTTCATTTTTGCACTTGGAAGAGTCTATGGAAGTTCTGAGGTTTCCATGGATGTGTGTGTGAAAGGAATGGAGGGAAGAAGGTGCGGCTTTCTGCAAGACTATGTGACCCTGTATCGGTGCCATTAGGGTTGGTGCGACTCCAAAGAGTCCAACAAAGTGGAGTTTGGTGAAGGCTTTGTAATGGTTTGAGAGAGGCCTTTTTTGGATGAAGTTTTTGAGTTTTTGATGGTTTTTCTTGTATATTTTGGTCACCATCAAGTGTAATTTCAAGTGTCGATCAACTCGACTCACCTTCTAGTGTCTGTGGGCAGGCAAGGGCTTGTAGGTCGAGGTGTTTAGAGTTTGAATTGAGCTTGTGGGTAGTATTTCTATTGAGCTCTTGAGTGGTGGTGTGTGTGGGTTGGAATTTAGATAACTTCCTTGTGTGGTGTTGAGTTGTCTGGGTGTGTGAGTGTGTGCACGACGTCTTTTGCTCCATCAGCGTCGCCACGACGGACGTCTGCAGCATAGCTTTTTGGTATTAACATAATGTCAATATGCAAGGAAGACTCGGGATGGGGCACGAAGACTCAATGAGATCGTCAATCTCAAAGAAGTGAACCTTAAGGACTATTCATACATCTACAATAGAAAATCAACCACTTCCTATTCAAAAAATGAGTCTATGTCCAATCTCACCGCTCTAGGTCATCACGCCTTTTCGGCATCCAAACAAGTTTGGAATGCAACAAAACTTAAGGAGAGGTATTATAACGTTAAGTTCATATTCCTACCAAGTTTTGCAATCATCTAAGGAGGTATATGATCACGATCCATCCCAAAAAATGTATAGGAAACTGAAACAGAACTACACAAAAAGGTTACCTTCAAGATTAGAAACACTCTTCCAAGGTCAAACCATAAAAAAATAACCATTCAAGACCTTTGATCAATGCATTTAGCTCACAAACAAGATGTCGTGAACCACAATAAAATTGAGAATGATTACACTTAGATTAAAGAGCAAGAGACAAGGAACACAATGTGCTATTCAGAATCAAATTTTGATTACCAGTCAAGGAGAAAGATTGATTACAACTTGTAGCAGCAATGCAGCTTTCAGTTGACGTCCAATATATCCCAAAGATAATGATAATGTCCTTCTCAAAACTAAGGGTTTTGACTTAAAAACTTGGGACCCTTTCCCACGACCATTGGCCACTTACAAGGTTTGTAGGCTCGGAGAGAATAAGAGGGAATGATAGACTATATTACAATTTGAGAATCATCAACTATAGAATTACACAGCTTCTTTTGAAAAATTGATTGAATATAGCAAAGTTTAACGTGTATTTGGCTTTTAGGTGACATTCTGCTGTATCCACCAAACATTCCCCCTTCCTATTCATTGCACGTCCTCGTGCAATCTGTATTTGATTGTTGCCTTTATTAGTTGACCAGTCTCTTTTCCAGTGTCCTTGTGAGTCGCCCGAATTTCCATCCTTGTTGCCAGCTCTGTAAAAGGATTATTGTTGAGAGTGCTTTGATATGCAATATGTCGAGCTGGTAAATCCTTGGTCATGGGATTAAAGATGGAGGAGGCAACTTCAAAGAATCCTATCATGAATGCCTCCTCAATGCTTTTCATGTAGTGTGAGGGCAAAAAAATCACTCATGTATATAATCCCACGATGATGTTTTTGCTCGGAATCTCTATTTCCATATTCAAGCATAGTCCTCTTGTGCCTTCGACAAATACCTGCCAAGGATGCTCCGCTGCTTCTATATCACTGAAGGCCGTTATACAGGTGATTAGCATATTTGCAATTTTTACAAGCATTTGACATGAAAGATCTGGTACTTCCTTCATCATGTTGATGATTCCTTTTAACATGTAAAGCATATACTTTTTTGAGGGGAGAAGGTTATTGCCTAGCTTGGTTATGACTGGGTAGTTTTGAACAATTGGTCTCCTGCTTTGCCATGAATAAAAGCTATCCGAGGATTGCCGTTGTTAGGAGTTTTTTGGAAGAAGTGATTGCGCATATGTATATACACATGCATGGTGCATCGAATAAAGGATTGCCCATTTTCCAAAGCCAGGTGGTTGTGTGGGGCCCACATGTGTACATGTAGGACAACATGTACATAGTGCATCGATTTTCATTCGTCACCAGTATCAATGTATTTTTTTGATAATAATGAGGAGTCGGTAGCACGTAAAACTTCTCGTGGAAGTCATCCATGGGTAAAATCCATGAGGTAAGCAGATGCGTCAGATGGCATCTAGTGGCGTCAGGAGGTCGAATGGAGTCAATACTTGCACGTGATAAGTACGGACACAATGTGGGTGTTTTCTTGTGATATTTATGCAGAAAGGTCACCGGTAGGACTATATTTGGGGGACACTTCACGTGGTTGCGGGATGCATTATTCGAAAAAGTTGAGTGCCAGGTGTGCGGATGATGCAAAAAGGTAACAAAAATGCATTGCGTCGTCAGTTTTTGGCCTGTTCGGGGTCTGTTTGAGGTCAACTAAAGGCCCAAAGGTGCCCAAGCAATAAAGTGAAGTGTGGAACTGAAAAACCTGAGAAAAAGACCAGCAAAACATGGAGAGAAGAGGAGGAACAACCGCAACTCGATTTTTGCTATTTTTGGAGCTTGTTTTGGCCATAAACTGCTCATCCGAGGTCAAATTTGAGCACTTTGATATTGTAGACTGGGGTTTTTGGCTGCTAAGGACGCAATGGTACTGTCCACTTTGCCAAATTCCTCACGTTTCTTGCTATTTTACCGTGTATTTCTCTTGTGAGCCAAGCCTCTGCTCCAATTTGTGATCTCGGGGGATTCACCGTGTTTTTTCGTACGGTACCACGTGAGTGTACAAGAGGGGGGTTTTGAATTTTGTACATAAGCGTATACAATAGAGGTAGCCCCTCATTATTTCATACTCATATCGTATACATAAAAGAGGGGGCATCGGGGGGGGGGGGAGGGGTATCACATACTATGTGTGTGTGTGTAATATATATATATACATACATACAATGTATGTATGTATGTATGTGTGTAATATATATACATACATACAATGTACATATATACACCATGTTTATAGATCACATCGTCCGCGGATAAGTTCGCATTCCGTGGATAAGTTCACATTTAGTTCACACTTAGTTAACATCGAGTTCACAACAAATTTGGTGTGGTGCACATACCCTCCCAAGTTCACATCTAGTTCACACCAAACTTAGTGTGGTGCACATGTTCACATTTTGTTCACACCTAGACGCTAAAGGGTCCAATCACATGGGGTGGGTTTCACTTTATAGAATTAGCTTACCCCAATTCTAGCACCAATGGATGTGGGTTTAATGGTTAAGTTAACTGACATGAAGGCGTGCCATCGCAGGTTTTGAGTTCAAATATGGTCCGCGACGAGGTTTAAATGGAGCTCTGATTGTACTAATTCAATTTTTACACATTTTCACCCTTGAGATCAACGAACACCTATCGCGTTTTCTCTGCGCATTACCGCAACAGTGAGCTTTTGTTTTTCAACTTCCGCCCATGGTCCGTCATCTATAGCGCTCTTGAGAATTGAAATTGATGCTTGCGTACTCAAGATTGACCATCCCCGCTTAAAGGTTCTAAAACTGGGGGTTTTACTCTAGCCTAGTTCAAAAAGCGATCGGATGGGCCAGACTGCCCTAACGTGTGCCTTTCGCACCTCCCCAAAGAAGGAAGGATCGCTGAGAGTCATACGTTTGAGAGCTCTCCCGCCAAAAGCAGAGCAATGGCAGTCCCAGAAGGAAGCACGGGCCTCATTCGCATCGTCAAGGCCTCTTGCTCCACCCTTGCCCCTAACCAGATTCACCTCCTCCCCTGCTCCATCTCCTTCAGTGGCCCCGTCCCTGTTTCCGATTACTTCCGGCCCAGGATCACAGGTATTTCCCTATGCTCTCCCTCATTACACACAGCCCCATGCACGTTTCTGATGCGTGCGGCATTGTTTTTTTGGCTTTGAACCCTTTCACTTTTATGGAAGATGTAAAGTCCTCGTACTGGCCAGAATCAGGCCAAAACACTGCATTTGAGCTCTGAGTTTTGTATTCATTGACTCAATTTCGAACATTACACTTTCCTTCATCTTGCATTCAGGGCACATGCCCTGAGCATCCTTCTACAAGGCATTGTCCGTTTGTACAGAACGGTTTTGTCAGATGCACCTAGCAAGTAGCCAGTTGGTTCGTGGGCTCCTTCTCATTTGTTTGTGCTTTTGAAGCTTAGATTCAGGTGTGGTAATGATTTCAAGTTTGCCAGACCTTACTCGCAAGTCATCTAGTCAAGCCTTCAAAGATAGTGGCAACATCGAACCATTTTTATGCACCTGCGTAAGATGGTGCCCGTGCTTCTAAAGGCTGATTTTTGAAGCTGCCAAGAAACGAAGAGGGATACTTTAGTTGCGTCGCCTACCTATGGTATCATTTTGGGGATTTTCCCAATATGTGTGTTGTTGGGGAAATTCACCAGATAGATGTATAATTGCCAAAATAGCTCCTAGACAAGTGAAAGAATTAGGCGTGAGCAGATCTTGAGGGATGGGAGCAAACCAAGACTGCAATTGTCTCTGAAGTGGCTCGCTTGAAGGGGAAAAGGGGGGTGCTGGACTTCAGCAACCTTGGGCTGAGCAAAAAAATTAAGTCAAAGAATGTTTGCATTTTACCATGTAAGTGTTCCACTTAGCTTCAAGCCTCCCTTGCAAACACAGGGCAAGAGAGCACAAAACGTGTGTGTGTGCTTGGAGAGAGAGAGAGAGAGAGAGAGAGAGAGAGAGAGAGAGTTGTATGAGCATTGTGTGCGTGTTTTGAAGGCTGGACGAGTTAACCAGGCTTTGGTTGCTATCCATGAGCTCAAGCAACATTTTAAACAGAGCATACATTCAAAAACTGATTAGGAGTATGTTGGCATGGCAGTAGCAAGAAAGGTAATGGCTGGTTGACGGAGTTTTTAGACTGTTGCTAAGTCTTTTCACCATGTTTGTCTTGATTCTATTCACATAATGATTATTCTAGCTATTGTCTTGTCAGAGTAAAGAAGCAGGAGTTCAGGCTCGGAGATTTAAGGTATGCTTACTAGAAGCCAGAATTCATGATCTGCAAGTAGTAGTAATGCACATCTCACGTGCATAAGATATGAGTTTGTATTATGTCAGTCAATGTGAACTGGTAAAGAATTATAAATATGTTGATGATTCCTTGCACTTTTGAAGATGGATTTGGGGGTGTGGGAGTGTGTGAAAGAGGGGGTGTTGGTTGACAGTGCAGCAGTAGCCAATGCTCAGCTCCAATAATCACTAGAGTTAGTCTAGAAATGGAGGTTTCTCACTTGCATTTTACATAGTCGCATCAGTTAACATGAAATGCATTGTCAAGACAAAGTTTTCCAGGTGTGGATATCATGGAGTCCTCTGAATATCAACTTGCCCAAGAGAGTTTTGTAAATAGGTCTAAGTCTCATGTCTGCATTCTTAACACTCTGCATTCTAAGTCCCAAGTCTGCATTCTTAACTCAGCAGGTCACTCGAGTGGGTCTCGAGTCCATGTTTTGTATGCCAGTTGAAGGGTGAGCCACAATGCTCCGAACCCCCATCATTTGTATTGTAAAGCCCTGTTGGCTTATTGAGTTGAGGAGAGTCAGTCCCTCACTCGCTACCTGATTATTGTTTTTGGATCCACGGGTGTTGCCGGCCACTATAGACTTGGCCCTAGTTTGCTATTGGGCTCTTGTTGAGCCCGTGTTCAGTGTATTGCGCCCTGTTATGCTATGTATGCACTTGGGTCCTAACATTTGGTATCAGAGCTTGTCGAGATGGCCTCATTAAAGGCTTGGTTCAATGTGGAAGTTGCGTCCTTATGCTTTGAAAGGGTGATGCACCGTTTAGTTGAACGTTATGATGGATGGAGCAGAGAAGAACCGGAATATGATTGGGATATGGTGCAAGATGCTATGCATGCTTTGACTCAAACTCGCTCGAGGACTATGGAGATTTACCACAGGGATGTAAATTCAATGCGGTTGGGAAGTAAGAGAACAAGGAAGGAACTTGAAGGAAAGAAAGCAATGTTGGAGGACGAGCTCCGCCGGCAAGAGCAAGGGATAACCTGGCTTTTTGAGAAGGTGGCTATGATGCAGGATAAGTGGGCCACTGAGGTAGCAATTGCGAAGGAAGAGATGGATCAGCAGGGGCTGGTTCAAATGTAGGTGTAAGGTGCAGCGGAATGAATGTTGTATTTTCTCAAGATATGTGATCTTTATTGCTCAAGGTTCCTTTTAGTTCTTTAGGGAAAGAGAGAGCTTTCCGTCTTGTAGAGTGCTGTGGTCACGAACAAAGTGAGTGGATATTGTGCGTGCAAGTGAATGAGATTGAGAGAAGGAGAGAGAAGAGATACGACACCCGAGAGGTTGTAAAACCCTCCTCCGAAGGCCCCACTCTCGTCGGCGAGAGTGGTCTACTTTGATTGCACAAAGGTGTACAATGCGAATGCAATGGGACTATGCCGATGACGACGACGGTGATGACGACGACGACTCGATGGCTGAAATCTGTAGGCTTCTAATCGTTGAATTCGAGGACTGTTTCGGTGGCTGAAAATGACTGTTTTGGCTGCGTTTTGATGGCTGAAAATGGGGGAGCATTTGCAACCTTCTTGGGGGCTGATCTGCTACGGAGTCTAGGCTGGAAACTGGGGTCCTCCAAGGCTGAAATCCGATGATTAAAAACGCTGAGATGGCTGGTCCAAAAACGCTGAACTGTGGCAGCAAAGAAAACGCTGGTCTGTTGTGGTTACCTAGCGTTAGTGAAGGTTGATCCGTACCTGCTGGATATGTTGCAGCAAACGTTGAAGGGCTGAATTGGACAAGCTGAGAATCTGCCACAAAAACGCTGAGGGCTGGTGGTGGTCTAGCATTAGTAAAATGCTAAAGCTGGGGTTGATTCTGTCGCGGGAAAACTCCAAGGATGGGGCTGATCTGCAAGGGGAACAAGCGCTAGAAGAGGGAAACTTCAAGGCGATGGTTCTGTTGGGAATCCTCGCGAAGAAGGAGGTCCAAAAACGTTGGGGGGTTTTGGGGGGGTATTGCTGAGAAGTTGCCTGTTGAGCGGGAACCTCCTGCTGCCTCTTCTGCCAGAAAGTGCTAACTTGGGTTTGCTTATATATTAACTTAGCAAAATTGCCCTACCTACTTTTGTTGGAAAGTCACTTAAAAATAATAAGTGAAAATACCAATAAATAGAAAAATAGGCTAAATGCATTGGAAAATTCCCTTAATTGATGCTAATGGATTCTGATGGGAATTCCGATGATCATGCTGTGTGCAACCGGAGGATATGCATCTATGCTAAGTGACTGGGCATGCACGGTCTACGAATAGACTCACAAAAGTGCCAGATCACTGCTAATCTAAACTGACTGAACTGACGGGAACCCTGCTATGGTGTAGCTTGTCCACGGACACATAGGGTTGGGATGTGTCACGTGACATTAGGCCACATATGGCCGTTGGATTCCCCCTCGATGAGGTGGATTACAAGAGGATGCGAGGCGGGTGAAGTGTACTCGATACCGTACCAGGCAGCCAGGAACACGATTAAATGGTCGGGGATGCACAACAATCATGGTATATCGGGCTGAGCCGGGGGGGCCAGTGAACAACTAAGACGTGTGGTGAGATATGTGGGCATGAGTGGAACAGCATGTTGGGGCAGTCTATGGATGGCCGATGGTTCCCCCTCGACAAAGCGGGTTGTCCATCGAGTGGGAGCGCAACATGAGTGCGCATGAGAATAGCTAGGGTAGTAGAGACGAGATCACTACGACAGGGCGATGCAATGAAAAGGGTGGCTGAGAGACTGAGAGAAAGAGAGAAGAGAGATACGACATCAGAGACGTTGTAAAACCATCCTGCGAAGGCCCCACTCTCGTCGGCGAGAGTGGTCTACTTATTGATTGCACAAAGGTGTACAATGATGATGCATGGACTGATGCAACTCGTGACTATGTCGGTGACGCCGATGATGACTTTAGGGCTGAAAATCTGCCAAAACCTAGGGGCTGTTTGTGCGACTGAAAACGCAGGTTTGGCTGCGTTTTTAAGGCTCAAAATGATTGCTGTCCTTGACTCCGAAAATGCTGGTTTGATGTGGCGACTGAAGGCTGAAAACGCTGCCCAAGTGCAGGTCTGTGGCTGCGTTTTGTAGGCTGCTAACGCTGGCTGAAAATGCTGATATCTGCAGCCCTTTATTGCTGAAAATGCTAGTTGGCTGCAGTCCCTTGAGGGCGATCCCAAAACGCTAGGGATTGGGGGTGGATGACGATAGCAAAAATGCTAGGTTGGGGACTATTGCTGCTGTGTTGCTTGTGGAAACGTGTCACGTGACACATCCCAACCCTATGTGTCCGTGGACAAGCTACACCATAACAAGGTTTCCGTCAAGTCCAGTTAAGTTAGATTAGAAGTGATCTGGTACTTTTGTGAGTCTATTCGTAGACCATGCATGCCCAATCACTTAGAGTAGATGCATATCCTTTGGTTGCATAAGCATAAGCATAAGCATTTCCATCAGATTCCATCAGAGTCAGTTTGGGGATTTTTCAGATGAGTTTAGCCTATTTTTTCCTATATTTAACATTTTTCACTTATTTATTAAGTGACTTTTGTTGGGTACTCAGTAGGGCAAACTCGGTAAGTTAATTTAAAAGCAAACCCAAGCTAGCACAAATTGGCAGATGAGCCAAGGAGCACAGCAGGCTACCAGGCAATAGGTGTTCCCTCCCTCTCTCAGCAAGACCCTCTCCAAGCATCTTGGTGAGGCCCATTTCCCCGCATCACCCTCAACTTGGGATCGCCCAATCTACTGGCTGCCCTAGCGTTTTCCTCCCATGCAGAGATCGCCAGCAAGTAGTGGAGGCTAGCGTTTTTCATCTTGGTCACATCAGCGTTTTTGGCCTCCACTAACGCCTGACACACCTCAGCCAAATCAGCGTTTTCATCAAGCAACTTGCAGCAGATCACCATAGCCGGGTAAGGGGTTATTAAGCACTTGAAAACCTGCACTTTTCAGCAAGAAACCCTCTGCTGTCCCAGCGTTTTTCAGCAAGGAAATTCCATCCAAAAACGCAACCAAAGAGCATATGACAGCAGCGTTTTCCATCACCTTTTCGACCCCGACAAAAAAGTCATTCTCAGCCATTAAAACAACGAGAAACAATCATTTTCAACCACCAAGAAAGTCCTCATCGTCGTCGTCATCGGCATAGTCCCATTGCATTAGTCCATTGCATTCGCATTGTACGCTTTTGTGCAATCAAGTAGACCACTCTCGCCGATGAGAGTGGGGCCTTCGGAGGAGGGTTTTACAACCTCTCGGTGTCGTATCTCTTCTCTCTCCTTCTCCCAGTCTCATTCACTTGCACGCACAATCCACTCACTTTGTTCGTGACCACAACACTCTACATACGGAAAGCTCTCTCTTTCCCTAAGAACTAAAAGGAACCTTGAGCAGTAAAGATTACTAATCTTGAGAAAATACAACATTTATTCCGCTGCGCCTTACAAAACGCCAGGCTACAAGAGAGGATGGCACCACAAAAACGCTGGGCTGAATGGGAAGGGGCTCGCCAAGGAATGCTTGGAGAGGGTCTTGCTGAGAGAGGGGGAGTACCTGTTGCCTGGGGGACCTGTTGTGCTCCTTGCTCATCTGCCCAAGAGTGCCAACTTGGGTTTGCTTATATATTTTCTTACCCAATTTGCCCTACCTACTTTTGTTGGGAAGTCACTTAAATTAATAAGTGAAAAATGTCAAAAATAGGATAAAGTCACTGGAAAAATTCCCAAACTGACTCTGATGGAATCTGATGGAAATGCTTATGCTTATGCGGTGTGCAACCAGAGGATATGCATCTACACTAAGTGATTGGGCATGCACGGTCTACGAATAGACTCACAAAAGTGCAAGATCACTTCTAATCTAGACTGGTTGGACTTTACGGAAACCTTGTTATGGTGTAGTTTGTCCACGGACACGTAGGGTTGGATGTGTCACGTGACATTAGCCGATGCTGGCTAAGATGAAATTAGTAGACACCGGGCAGCCAGGCAGCAGATGAACGATGTTCGCATAGCGACCAACAAGGCAGTGGGGCGAAGAGTCGCTCTATAATGTGGGGATTGCAATCGAGCGACTTCAGTTGGTTGATTGCTTGGACTGAGTTTATGAGGTGGATATCTCCTCGTCACAGAAGTTGTGAATGCACAAACAGGTGCAAAAGGGAGCCAAATCGACGCCAAGTTTTGGGAGGTGGTATGCATAGAGCTCGGCATTGATCCCACAGGGTCATACATCGGTGATGCTAACGTGTAGCTAGAGAGAGTGAATGTGTACTACAACGAGGCAAGCTGCGGGCGCTACGTGCCTCGTGCCGTGCTCATGGATCTGGAGTTAGGTACTATGGTCAGTGTTTGAACGGGTCCCTATGGGCAGATCTTCCGCCCAGATAACTTCGTCTTTGGCCAGTCCGGAGTTGGCAACAACGACTGGGCCAAGGGTCACTACACCGAAGGCGCGGAGCTCATTGATTATGTTCTATCGTTCTTTATTCTATTTTATTATGTGAAATGCTGTTTTGTCATGCCTTCTTTGCTATTTCTCCGATGTTACAGTTCCATTTATGTCTGTTATAACGATTCTGTTGTCAGTTTTGGTTATATTTGACAATGTAGCTAGCATGTGCAATCGTCTTGTTTGAAACAATGTTCAGATCTGTCCTCAGTGAAGGTTTGAAAATAATATTCAGATCTGTCCTCAGTGAAGGTTGTCAGATTTCTTTAAGTGAAATTTTCGCCGCTGTTGTTCTAACTTCTCTAGCTTCCTAGTATCCCCTCTCACTTGGTAGACATTGGCTTTAGATCTACGCTCACCACTCCCAGCCAGTGCTAGATTCCAAATTTGAAGTTAGCAAGGCTTTGCCACAAACTTTCTTCAATTAATGTTGATCTGTAAACTGTATACCGTTTCTATGCTTGAGATGTTTGTCTATACACTATGATGCAAGCTTCTGTAGTGGCAGTGTCTTCAACATTGTGTCATTAATCCTACCGAACTGGTTGATGGTGTCTTGTATACCTTGAACGACGGTTTTTTCTTTTTGCTATAGCTACATCTTATAAAAAAGCTAGCTTTTCTCTACTGATCAGTTAAATCTGTTATTGCTTGCTTTGAGGCCTTTGTTTTGTAGTTGTTTTGTAGTTTTGAGCTCTGCCTCCCACAGCAAGTTCGCGTTCTCAACGGCTTCCTTGGGCCTCATCTTATTAAGCTTCCTCTTTTCAGACTTCTTCGGCAAGGATGATGACGATGCGAGGAGGAGTTCGTGCTAACGCTCACGATGGGAGGCTAGCACCTTGCAAGCGAAGCGATTGCCAGACGCAGAGAGAGTTCTCAGTTCACTGTAGTCGTGACTTATTTTCGCCTGCTCAATGTCCTTAGGCTTTAGCTATGGCGTTCGAGTCTTGACCTCCTGATCAGTGACACTTAGTCTTGATGTCCCAACTTGCTGGAGCTGGCGTTCGAGTCCCGACTTCTTCCATTGCAACCATCAACGCTGTTGACTCCCTGAGCCTCTCGTTGCCTGTCCGATGCACTAAATCGGCTTTTTGATCATAGTTTGAAGCATCTATCGGTAGTTACACTAAATCTTGTCATATTTTGTCAAATTTTTTCAAGGCAAGCTCGAAATCTAGCCTAGATTTTGCAAGTTAGTGATACTCACAATTTTGGGTGGTATGAAAGATGTTTGTCCGACATGGCATGTGGACCAGTGAAATGTTGATTAAGGGATGCGCACTTCGTTTAGGAAACTCTGTTTAGACATTTCATTTTGATGTTTTGATTTATGTATTTTATGTACACGACAGCCATATGACATGGACATGCCATTTTGTTGATTGTGTAGTATGAGAAGTATGACATACTAACAGTTGGAATATAGTTTGATTTTGAGGGTTCTTAAGTTAATTTGGTAGGCTACTTCTATGTTTTCATTTTGTGTTTGTTTTGTACACGATCGCCTATCGATGTGGACATGGCTTTTTGGTATTCATGTGATTAGACTTTGTGATTGGAGGTTTCGTATGTACTATGATATGCAGCTCATACCACCACTTTGAAGTTAGATTACTTCGACTCTGTTGAAAATGTGCTTGATTTTAATGTGTAAGATAATCCTTAAATCCCACGTGGGAGCCCAAGATGAGGTGGACAATTTTTTCGCAAAAAGAAATTATGTGATGAAAATCTCATGTGGGAGCCCAAGAAAAGGGTGTACTGGTTCTTTTTTGAGAAATAGGTCTCTGTACAAAGGAGACTTCGGTAAAATTTTTAAGATTTATATGTTATGTACAAACTCAAAATTAAATATGGATGGTGCTTTTTTAAAAGTTTCACTTTGTTTAAGCATAGACGTGCATTCATATCACATATAATTGTTTTTGGTCAAAAAGATTAATCTTTTAATGGGTTGTTTTGTAATGTGTTTTGATTTGATGAATGAAGTTTTTCATGGTTGTTTAAGAGTATGCATTATTTGTCATTTAAAAAACAATCCATTTTATATGTGTGTCTTAAATCCCATGTGGGAAGCCTACTAAGTAGGTGGCTACTATTATATGGTTTGAGATTGAGATTTGTATCAGTTTACAAGGTAAATGCTAATCGTTTTTTGATAAATTACATTGAAACGATTGGTTTATTTTAATTTAATATTCATTATATTTGTTGCTTTTCATGGTTTGTTCTCTTAGCATCTATTGCAAATGAAAACACACGACATTGTACACTTGTTGTTCATTTGTAGTTCATCGTATATTTTTATAACATGTGCTTCTAAATTGTTATGTTACTAGTATACATAAAATAGTGGGTCATTACATTTCGTACAAAATTCGTATGAGGGGGGATGGCTCATTGCGAGAATGTCCCTATCTTGTCCGTATGTAGGGGGGTAGGTTAGCATGTAAGATACCGTACATAGGGGGGTTTCTCTAATATTGATGCACGCAGGTGACATCTCCCCATTACTAATAGTGAATCCCTCGGGTTTGTGATTGTATCTGTCATATTTCTTTCATATTGTGTGAGCTATTTGTCTCATTGGTATTGGTCCTAGCTCAATTGTATTTGAACATAAAAAATCTTCCTATTTTGAGCTGAGTTTTTTGGATGTGTGTGTGTGTGTCTGTGTTGAGTGGGCAAATGGATAGTCTCTCTCCTCTCATTCCATCGGTGTGTTCCCTGTCTCGGTCAGGTGGGTTGTGTAAGCCGAGTGGTGTCCCATGTATCATCCCAAGAGTGTGTGTCGGGTGATTATAGAGACGTTGTGTGTGTTTCCATCCTGCTCACATTCTTTTGGTGCCCCCACAGAGGATCTTCTTTGAGTACCTTCAACTTTGGGATTACAGGTTGCAGATTACAGATTACAGGTACAGGTGATTCACACAAGTACAGGTAGTTGGAGTAGAGTGATATATTGGCAAGTGGAAGTCACTTACAATTGTCGTGGATATGCATCATTTGACGCCTGTTTTAGCGCATTGTCTGTTGGTATTGTACGTTACTTGTGGAAACTGTCATTGTATGCGTTTTTGGAGCCATACTTGGTTTTATTTGGCAGTCCCAGCCATTTATGAGACTTGGTCTGGAAGATAGTCATTTCTGAAACTTGACTATACGAAATTGCATAAGCTTTCGTGAGAGGGTCAATAGCGTGAGGTTTTCTTGAACTGGGGGATTCTCAAATATGAGATCCTTTCGGTGGTACAGGTGGCTGGAGCACCCTTTTCGTGACCTCGCCATAGGTTATGTACTAGTGATTCCTACTTGATGCTCGAGTTCTATTGTTGGCAGATTATGCATACATATAGTCTATATTTTGGGTTCTTACTGCTCTACTTTTGGGGAATCTCTGTCAAAATTTTTCCAAGTTGTGATGGTTGGTTTTTTTGTCTTTTGAGCCATTTATATTGTTATGTTGTTGAAATTCTGGCAAAATTAAAGGATAAGTCAGGTGTGCCTTCTTGGGAGCTGTATGGTTAGCTTTAATGGATGATCAAAACGGACCTCAGTTCATTCCTTTTCATTTAACACAAATAATCCAAATAAATGTTCATGTGTCTAGGAAGATTTTTTTCCAGCAACGCATAGTCTTTATGTCCAGGCCAAGAAGATTAAGATAGATACTAGAATGCCCTTTGTCTGTTGTAATTCCGATGATTAACTATGAAAACTCATTTGATATGCATGTGTTTGTCCTTATCTAAAGTCGAGCTCCATTGAAGTTTTTGGGGATTGAGTCAGTAAAACGTTTTGGGTTCTTGCACCTGTGTTAGAAGGGGTTCTCAAAGCATTGAAAATTGGGTAGCCATGGCTTTTTGAGCTTCATCTTTGTCAATGAGAGTGGCTTTCCCATTGTACTGAATGGAGCTAATAAGTTCATGGGTCGTTTTGAAATTTGTTCCCCATGGAGGTAGTCTTAAAAAATTGTCCAATTGTAGACATATGGCCCCTTCTAGCACTTTGGACCTTTGATGTAACATCCATAGTTCCCTTGGAAAAAGGGTGGCCTTTACTATCATTTCGTTCGCTACTTGGAACTTCTCGATGAATATGTTTGTAGGTATTGTTTCTAATACCTATTTCGTGATGTGAGCTTTCTCAATGAGGAGATATCAGTGATCTTGTATGGAGCCAACTCCCACTCCTTTTGTGCTTTTTAGCGCGACATCTTGATGCTAGTTTTAAGTTGAAAATAGGGTTAAGCTTCGACCAAAAATTGTCGAAAGGGTTGAAAAAATGCAAACTTTGACCATAAAATGAAAAATGAGCATAACTCTGTCAAAACTATCGTAGATTTGACCAAATTTACGAGTGCATCTAAGATTACTATAGTTACAAAGGCATGAGGTCACAAATGAAATCAGGCTCTGAGGTATGTGGATCACGATCCATGTTGAGAAACATTTTGAAGATCTGATGATACCATCTGGTAGGGCTCATCAAGGTGAGGTCTTGGTCCAAATTTTTTGAGATTTGGATCATTGGTTAGGAACATAGGTCAATACTTTGTAATTTTCTTCAGACTTAGAGAATTTGGGCATTTTGGTTGGGATTTTGGGATTCAAATGAGTTGATACTTCATGGCTAGACTTTGTGTGATGTTTTGAGCCAAATGATGTGATTTTTGTCTTTGTTTGGACAAAAAGGTACATGAATCCCGATCCATGTTGGGAAGGGTATTTGGGCACTCTTTTGCACACATGTTCCTATAGGTCTTCTTAGCACTCTAGTGAAATTTTTTCAAGTTTGGACTTGTTTTTCTGTGTTTACTTTTTCTAGTTTATGGTCATGTTTGTCCCGTCTTGACCATATCTATTTTTTGGATCCAATTTTGAGCACTTCCCTTGATTGACATATGTTCATTGACTCCGGATGATGTATGTCTGAAAATCACTTTTTTGCCTAATTCCCCGCCAAATTTCATCAGTTTTTGAATTCATCCGAAGTGGGAAATTGATGCAGGCAATTTGCACAACTTTATTGGTATCCCTTTGCTTTTCTTTGCCCCTAATTAGACCTTTAGTGTTGCTTCTCTTGATCTTTGGATTCTACTCACTTCCGCATTCCCTTTTGTTTTGGATTGCTTTCAAATAAAGCCATCGGAAGTTCCAAATGCCACTGTAGTTAGTGGTTTAGCTTCATGTTCCCTTCCCATTCCTATTCCATAGTGTTTTTTTGGAAATACGACCATTTTAGCCTTGATTAAATAAAAAATGACCCTTTGCAGACTAAAATTACCAAATCGCTATGTTTTAATAATTTTAAGATCCCTTTTGTGATTAATTTGCATGGTCAGTTATCCTTTTGTCTTCTCCAGCCAGTGATCAACTTCTTCCCTGTTTTGTCATCAAGGTACATGGATTGCTATCCATGTTGGGAAGGGTTTTGCAAATCCAATTAGTAGAGTTTTCTCCTAGGCTTATAGAGAACTTACTGCCCAATTTTTATTGGTTTTAGGATTTCGGGAATATGGATCACGATCCATGTTTCAACCCCTTTTTGCAAATGTTTTTGCATTTGCATTGGGTGATTCTCTTAGCTGCAGGGGCCTATGAAGAAAGGGTTTTGGTTTTGGGCAAGTTTTGAACTCCCCCATAAGCTCTAACAATTTGCAAAACTTCTATTTGATATGATCTGCCGTTTTGGTAGAGTTGGTGCAGTGTGGAGCACATACAAATGTTCTTGTAGGTTTAATGATCATACCTGCCAAATTTGGTGAAGTAAGAGCTATTGTAGTGGTCGTAGTAGGCAAAAACACGTCAGGTATCTCTAAGCTTCTCTCTCTCTCTCTCTCTCTCTCTCTCTCTCTCTCAGTGAATGCGAATGAGATTATCTTGTCCCATTTTGACTATATATACCCTACCTACTCGGAATGCCCCATTCATAGTTACCTCCATTGATCATATCTTCCTATTCATATCACCTGCAGTGTGAACCGTTCTTCATTTGGATATTCTGTCGACAAATGGCTTTTAATATGCTATTTTGATTCTTCAGTAGTTGGCTCAAAATTCATCCTATGCCAAACTTTTTCATATTTGCCATGTTTGAAGCCCTTGCTTTGTAGATTTGGCGTTTGCTCTCAGAAGTCAATTGGACTTTCCTGGCTTGACTTATTAATTTTTGTTGATTATTTTTTCTTTTTAGTTTTTTAGTGTTTAAAAATAAAAGAAAATTACCCATAATTATTATTAATTGACCAAAATTTTACCAAAATTATTTTTATCATTCATACATACATGTTCTTACCATGACATCTTATTTTTAATGAATGATGTCAATATGGTTCATGATTATGCATGCTAAGAGCTAAAAAGCTCTTAAAAACTGATAAAGTAAAATAATATATACAAAATGATGAGTATCTTGCTACTTGTTTTTTCCCCCTTCCCATAGCGAGTCGTCCCCTGACGAACATGTGTCAAAGTGCATGGGTACAAAGATGCTATTGGAGGGGAATTGATGTAATTATTCTGTTGGCAATTTCTTTGAAGGTTTACTAGCTCCTTTCGCTTTAATATTCTGACCTTGGCCTCCTCCTTAGCCTGATCTTGAATAGCATGTGCTCGATTTCTTTGGTGGTTTGCTGCATGAACTGTTTGGAGCTCTTCTGGTGTCAGTGGGAGAAGATATTTCTTTAACTTGCAGCCACTCATCCAATTAGGCATCTCCTCACTTGCCAATGTTGCAAGCTTGGTGGTACCACTTTGCAATATATCATGTATTACAAAAGGCTCCATCCCTCGCTTTTTGAGTTTTTTGGAGTTTTGTTTTAGGGTAAACACCAAAATGTAATCCTCTTTTTGGAACTGCTTGCTATGTATTTATTTTTGCGCTCTGTTTTTGATAATGTTGTTGACCTCTCAGAGATACTTTTCGCTTGTGATTTTTGTCTGTTCTTCTTTTTTAAGTATTTTCTGCTGAGTTGGGTTTTATGAACCTCTCCAATATCTTGTCTTTAAGCCAATCACTTGCTTCAAAAAATCATAGTAGACCACTTGTCGATCCTTCCGTTTGATGTCCTAGTCTGAGCTAATAGAAAGCTCGTCGTTTGCGTTGTCTTCTAAAGGCTTGTTAGTGGAGTCTTGGAATGCTTCCTCATCAGTTTGATCAAGGTCCCTTATGAAGATCTCGTCCACTATATATTGGCAATTTGCAACTCCCTCCTTCCGATCTTGATTTTGGATATAGGCTGACACTCATCATTTGAAATGGAATGATATCATATCCTTACTCATCACAGAATTTAGTCAGTGTCACCTCATTCACACAAACATCAAGGGTGGCCAGTATTTGCTGCCATCCAAAAGGTTCGAACATCTCTTTCAAAAAGGGCTATGGTACATACGCCTTGTCTTGTACAAACCTATTGTGAATACAATCCACTTTTTTCAAGCTGCCACTCTCAGAATCTTCACATATCTAAATGTGAGCTTTGTTTTGCAGTCAAGCATGTATTTCTCCTTCTTGGTCAGTAATGGAGTTTAATTCTTCTCCTAGGGTTTGTTCCACATCTCTATAACTATGATCGGTGACACTGATCTTCGTAGTGACATCCTTGTGTCTTAAGTAGATATAGTCATAGCCCCAATCTTGTACCATTTTGAGCTGACACATAAATAGTATGTCCAATATGATATCAAAATTGCTGCTCTCAATGAAATGCATAATAGTGAAGTTGTGTTCATATGGGATTCCACAAGAGGTTAATACAATTTTCTCTAATATGCCAATAGGTCTCTCCAAGTACCCATCCACTAATTGTAGTTTCATTCTAGTTTTCCTCATGCTTTTCGCATTTTTCCCACATTGAGTTCAATTTGTTGCAGCATCTCATTGGTCTGAATAGGTCTGATATGAGAGATGATGTTGCATTTGTCCGTTGTAATAATGATGAGGTTGCTGTTTATTTATGAAAAGTATATACAAGGGAAGTAGAATGATGAGGTTCTAAACGAGGGTCTAATACTTGGATGACCAAAGCGAAAATACTCGGTGGGAAAAAAGTGCCTTTGGGATACGCGCATTATTGGAGTATTTATTGGCATGGAAAATATTAATAAAGTACTCAAGGGATTATTTGCTGATAGATATGGAATTAAAAAGGCACCAAATATGAGAGGGTAGCATGATGGAACATTGGATTGCCTGTTGTAGTTCACTCACGGTGCATAGGTGGAAGCAAAAAAGAGTGTCTAATGCATATGTCCAATGATGGCACATCCTATTTATGCATACACAATGCATGGAAAACAATATGTTGTGCAAGAAGAATTTTGAGGGGTTTTTCAGAAAGATGGTGTAGCTATAAAAGCATATGACATGGCTTTTCAAGCTGGCACCCCTTTATGGTTTTTGTTGTTGAGGATATGTGCTCTCATCTTACTGTGCACTGTGCGTGAGTGTTGGACTCTACGACACTCCACCAATTGTAAGTTAATAGACTTTGACTCTTATGCTCATCTCATCCAGTATGAGCGACATGACTTAGATATGCTCAACTCTTTCAGTTTGAGTGTAAGCTTAATAACTACAACTCATAGCACATAGTTTAATATGACTTGAAGCTTTGGGCCTAATGCTTTGCTCATTTTATGGCTCAGAAATCTTTGACTTTGACTATGTCAAAGAGTGTTTTTTGCACCCTGGCGACTTGATTTTTTATATTCTTGTGCTTACTACAAACATTTCTTCAAATAAAAGTAAGCTTGAATCCTCAAAAAGAGGATTAGTGAAGGACCAAGTTGGCACTGAAGGTTTCATTTGCCATACCTGTTTAATCTTCTTCGAATCTACATTCGCATTGGCTGGGTGGTCCTTCTTTGAGTGTGAAGACTCCAGTATCTATTTGATTCTCCATTTAGGCATGTTGATAGGAGTGTTTGATGTTGCTGTAGGCCTTTGTTCACTGTCGGCATTTGTCTTTTGACTAGGAGCATTGGAAGACTTAGGAATCCAAATCTTTCGAGGACCTTTGTATCTCCTTTGTTGACTTTGCTTTGCTCTAGGTCTTGTTGAGTTTTGAGCTCTTCATGTAGGCCTGGTGCAGTTGCAGTTGGCTTGTGGTGGCTGACTGGTAGCCAAATCTTTGTATAGCCTGTGTGGAATCCTTGTCCAAGAGGCAGCATCCTTTAGTTGAGCTTTATCTGCATTTTCTTGCTTTGATCATTTTCTTCAATCAATATTGACTCCACTGGTTGTAATATTGCACATTTTGCCTGCAACGGATGAGCATTATCTGCCTGCATCTGAGTAACCTTTGACCTTAAAAGATCCATTGTACTTTTTGTAGAATCTGTCTCTCTGGAGGAGGTGACCTTTGTGTAGCTTTCTTGACTTTTGCTTCTATTGACTTTGACTTTTTTTCCACCTATTCTGGAAGCTTGAGGCTTTGCATCATCTTCAGATAGTCTTTGACTTCAGTTGTACCATCCATATAGGTCTTGATCTCGCTAATAATCGTTACCATGTGCATCTTGATATGCATATGTGAGCTTGGTCACATGTAACTATTTGAACACTATTGGATTTGTCTGTTTTTGACTTTGACTTGTGGAGATCAGCTAAAACTTTTGTCCTTGATGATCTTCATAAAGACATTATTCTGTAGACTTTGATGGAATCTGGGTTAATTGGAGAATTCCAACAACCATATGATCTCTCAATGGTTTTTGCTTTGAAGGAGTTTGTTGGTTAAAGGCTATAGGGCTTCTAACTAATGTAGCATTTCCTAGTACATAAGCTGAGCTTGATGGAATTATAGCTCCCCCCTTCCTAGGGTGATCATATAGCCTGATTCATTGTAATAGTTCAAAATTGTTTGGCTCTAGTTTAGTCTCACCTTTTGGGACTGTGAAGGTACACTTTGGGTAGCACTATTGTTTGGCATCTGTGAACATTCTGCATAGTTTCCTATGTATCTTCATGAAACATGACAAATTATTTCCCAAGTCAAGCTATAGATAGCATTATCTTTGCTCTGATATTATCTATCCCATGGGTCTCCTATGATATGAGATTCTGTGGTTTCAGGACCCAAGGCATCATAGATGCTAGACTCTTGTGTATATCTATGACTATTTTGGTCAAAATATATATTCGTTGGGTTACAACATCAAAGCTTGATTTCTGATGGAGGAGAGTTTGGCTTTGAAAATATTTCTGGGTTCACTTGGTTAATATCCTTCAGCTCTAGAGAGGATGGGCTATAATAGATTCTTTCCTTTGAAATGAACCATCCTTTCTGATCTATCACTGGACGCACTTCTATGAGCTGGTATGTGGGATGTTCAAACACTGGTTGATCCTTTTTGTACAGTTTCTCTTTTTGGTCTACATAGTGTGCACATGAATTATGTGTTCCATATAATGCTAACATCATTATGTTTGATGTGTCCCTTAGACTCGTGAATGATTGCACACTTGTGGTAGTGGATGCAAAATCATTTGCAATCCTAACAGTCTTTTCAATTTTCGGTGATATCTGGACACCTTGACCAAATTCATGCAGGAATTCGTTGTTCAAAGAATCAATTTTAAACCTTTCAGGTGCCTATGCATGTTTATGCTGATTTTGAACTTGCAGTGCTTTTACTGGTGCTTCTAATGGTAATGCAGAATCCTCTAATTGCATTGAAAGTGACGAGTTTGATGCACTTACATTATGAGTTGCATTTTCAATTTTCCATGTATCTCGCTTGGCAGTTGATGTGTCCCTGTTGTGTGGATTTCTTGGACAATCTTCAAAAAAATGTCCACCTTTTCATTCACAGTCTGAGCAATACGCCATGATTGGTGGTATTTCATTTGGTTCTGTCAAGTCAAGCTCTAGTTGAGAAGTTTCTGCTTCTATGCTTGCCAAGTTGTCGGCATCTTCTTTCAGAACACTAAGCATCAAGCTGTAGAATGCTCCGTCTTGACCTTTATACTTTCTTTGGCTCGGTTCTCCAATTAGATTGGCTTCTATTGACTGATCTGTTGGATCTTGCAGTTCTGGCTGTCAACAATAGATCTGACCACTGTAATCCATGTACAATGACCCTGATTGCATATGCACCAATTGTATGTTTTGCTGGCTTGTGCAGATTTTTGGATAAACACTTGGGTCGGTTGTTTGCATCTCTATCTGCACTTTATTTTTGAGCTTGCAATACCTAGCTCCATTGAAGTCTGTGAACATTTGAGAGTTCTCTGAATTGGCTTCACTCTTATCCACTAGAATCTTGGCTCCTATGTTGCTTTTGTTGCTCACCAAGTATCTATGGCCTTTTGTATCTGCATATAAGACTTTATCTCTATTGTAGCCATATAGCTATAAAATCTGCTCTATTGTAGTTGTGCATGTGTTGCCACTGCTACTAGCTTACTCTGCTGTACTTGAACTCTCGGCTCGATTTGAGTCCATGTTGTCTTGGTCTCTAAGAACTATCTCTTAGCAGATCTTGGTATTGATTAGTAGAATTAATCCTGCTCGAGTTTGATAAGACTGCTTTTGCCCAAGTAATTTTGGTAGTTGATTGCTCTTGGACTCACACGAGTTGATTAACTCTAACTCAAAATTACAAAAATTGATTGCAGCCTTGAAATGATAGAAATCTAGGCCTTGAATAACCGAACCTGCAGATTAGATTGTTATCTGTTTTTCCACTTGACTTGAATTCAGCTCCTATCAAGCTCCCAATTCTTCACCTGTCCTGGTTCTTCAATTTGAGCTAAGTGAGTCAGCAAATGAGATTTTCAAATTCTATCCTTGGAAGGAGCTAAAGGACTAATTTGCAACTTGAAAACTGAGTTATCATGTATTAATTTTGATCCGATGGAACCCAAACTTGACCAGTGACCTTGTATTATGTTGCTCTAACACTCTACAAGCTCAAAAGTCCAAAATCTTGTTTCTTGGGTTCAAAAGTAAATAATTATGATTATTTAACTTTTTTTCAGTTTTTACCCCTTTTTAGGCTTGTTTTGTCAATTAATCACCTTGTTGTGGTCTCTGGACAAGTTTGGTTGAGTTTGAACAAGATTTGTCCAAGTTGTGATTATTTACTTTTGGCCCAAAATGAACACTTTTTTTAATGTTTTCAGTGGACAGTCTTTTTATGCTCTATTTTAAGCCTTTGAGTAAAGTCAAAACTTAATCTGGCCTAAAATGTCAAGAAAAAGTAAATAATCTGAGTTTTTGCAAACTCTTGAAATTATTACCTCAATGTGTCCTTAAGCTTACCCATTGTTTTAAAGAATAATCCAACCGATTTAATGGTTGACAGCCTTTTGGTGCTATTCTAGCCATAGACCAGAAATTCTGCAACTTCACATAAACAACTCACAATTGATTCGTTCGGATAGAGTAATGTTCTGAGATTCCACTTCAGATTCAACTTACTCTACTCTTAGGTTCTACTGCAATGGGGTTGTCGAAAGTGTCCACAAACACTCATTTTTTTGTTTTATATGGTTTTTTGAGCCTTGATCTTAAGACTTGTCTCGTCCATTAATCATTCTCAAAATCCTAATCTAATCATACAATCCTACAATCCTAAAAGGTACTTAGCAAGTACAACATACTTCCAAGCTACCCCTACACAACCAAAGACGACAATCTTAAGCTATGCAGTTTTAAAAAGAAAGTTTTGACACTAGGTGATCCTAGAGGAAGTTAAAGGATAACTTCACAAGACGCTCGTGTTTTTTCCTGCTTTAGGTCTCTTCGATCCTCAGCAGCGGCGCCAAATGTGGGACGGGTGTCTAACCTCAATCCTATCTTATTGCAGACATAGCGAGAACCACGAATATACTTGTCAATGCATGGGACAAAGCTTACTCGACTAGTGCATGAGGCTACAAGAGGTTGTCAATCTCTTGGAAAACAACAAACAACTTGCATGTAACTCACACTACACTCAAATGATAGAAATCACCAAAAGCTAATTGCTTATCGGTAAACAAATCACAACCGTTACATCATCAAACGACATCCAAATGTTATGAAACTTTTAGGACATGTTTAAAGACCTAAGCAACATACTTATGGTCTCATATCTCACTTTAGGCCAAGTGCAAAAATCATGATTATTAACATCAGTGAGTTTTTGATCTAGTCGTTTTTGACCCAAAATGCATCTAAATGCTTAGCAATGATGCCCCAATACCCGTCTATACTTAGTTTATGATTTTGAAGCTTAAATTCCTACTTATGATGAAATTAGACAGTGCGTCGACGACGCCAAAAGCTACGGATTATCATGAAATGCTTACATCAATGCATAGAGCTTTTACCTGCGGTTGCAATGCAATAGACTGCACTACAATGTGACAACCGGGGAGGGAGTCGGAAGCACGAGAAGGAGAGAATTGAGCACCATTAGCTCACGCTGTGTTTCTATTATTCAAAACTTAATCAAAACTTTACAAAGTTGGCTTTTATACCTTAGCCAATGTCTAAAATGTGTAATGTCCGACGCCCAAGACATTTGAGGCTCCACACTTGTTGTATCTGCAATTTATTACACTAATTGACCTATGTTTTACATCTTGGAACTCTTATTGAGCCTGTAACACGTTACAATTATCACAATGGCTAAATAAATCGAGAAATTACAATACATGGCCATTTTGGAAAAATGTAAAAAGTGTGTAACTTCAATCTTCACAGCTTCTTCATATTCATCTTTGACGTGTATTCATAAGGCTTCGATCTTTAGCAGCTCCTGTTAACTGACGTCAACTCAGTCGGCCTTATTTTAATGCCCTTAATTGGTATTGGTGCTTAAATTGATCACCACATTGTGTTTCTCTTCATCTCGCTTTGCCGTATATGTATATCTTCAAGTAAGAAAATCCCTCTGGATGAATATATTTTTGGCCCCAATATCTTTTCAAAGAAATGATCTCCCAGCCTTTCAGAGCCCTTTTTGTCGCTTTCAACCCATGTAGAACAAGTCTCTTTCTCTGAATCATGCTCAAACAATGACATGGGCTAAGCCTTTGAGCAATCTTGTACAGTTGTGTTGCTTGACCTTCAAAGGATGCAACTGTTAAGAACAACATATGCCATCTCTCACAAGTTCTTAGTTCCATGCCAGCCTTGGAAAACTTTGTGGAAATAAAAGAGTCTCATGTATGCATCAGAGTATCCTCTTCGAAGGTGAAAATCCATTTCTCAACCTCTAGTTGTTGCAAGGTTCGTGATATAAGCGCTCAATTTTGATAATGAGTCTATGTTAATTCATTGAGCCTGTTATTTTTTGGAATCTCTAGGAACCAAAGCTTGCCCTTGAGCTCTCTTCCATGACCCTTTAGAAACTTTGGATGTTTTCAATCAAGGTATTCAATATAAGAATTAGACATAAAATACTTAAAGCACAAAATTACAATGCATTTTGTGGAGGTGGATTTTCAATAGCACTTCCAAATTGCTTTATATGATCTCAATTTCAATAATAGCTACCAATTTGAACATGTCTCTCTTTCTCTCTCTCTCTCTCTCTCTCTCTCTCTCTCTCACACACACACACACACACACACACACACACACACACACACACGGGTTAGTGTAACCGGCCTGTTCATTCCAAAAAGGGCGGTAGACTTTACTTTAAACCTTGATTTAGCTTTCACCCATTATTAGTCGTCTATTTTACCTGTACTTTCAAGACACAACAAAGGGGAGAGGGATACAGGCTGCTAGATTGCACCTGTATGAGTAGACGGACACCAGATTGGCCCCTAACCTAGGCGCCCCTTTCGGTATTTCTTTATTGTTCAAAAGGGGGAATAAACGTTGTGGTTCCTACAAGCTGCCCCGCACAAACTCGGCTGAATTTCCACTGTTCCGGCCCGATTTCGGCAGCATAACTGTACTAGAACCCTTCGCAGTCAGTATTCCCACGCATTGACCGACTTTCCCGACGCATACGGGCACTTTGCAAAACCTGGCGAGAATCTGCAGCACGCTGAATTCTCTGTTTTCAGCCCTGAAATTGCGCCAGATCACCTGTACATCGGTCCCCTTGCGTCCCCGAACCTCCTGGGGGTATTAGGGTCCGTTTAGGGCCAAAACCCTAAACCTGCAAAAATACACAGCAGGCTGTAATTCACTGTTTCGGGCTCCGTTTCGCGTGCCGGTCGCATCCGTAGCAAGTCCTCGAGCTCCCGCACCTGTAGGGCTACTTGCCCTTTGAATCGGACGAGATTTCTGGCGTGAAACCTCTCCGAATTCACCTGTACCTGCGGGGGGATTAGCCGCTAGCTAATCCAGTACCTGTGCAAGAGGCTCTTGCCTCGGCAATCGCGCATGAACCCACACAACTGTACATTGGTCAAATGAAGAGCCCACTAGAGGGGCATAACATACTGCCAAAGGGGAGAGAGAGGGCAGTGCGTAGCGTGCAGGGCATCACTCCTGGCACCGCACTGTGCATAAGAGGGAAAGCAAGCACTCCATAGCTCTTAACCTGTGACAAAAACTGAAAATGAGGCTCTCCCCTCTCCAAATTCAGCGCCACTTCTTGTTGCATGAGGCAAGTGCACCAGAATGTGCCACTTGGCACATTTACAAGCATTTTCCCGTTTCGGGGTTGCCGCCTAAAAATATCCCAACCGGTTGCCCAGTTGACTTCACGGCAGAGTAAGAAAATGTTCCCTTTGTCATTCCGGAGGTAATGACGCCAACACATTTTCAGGTCCCAAAATAGCAGTTCCCTAAATTTTAGGAGATACTGCCATTGTATCTTTCTAGGTCATCCGACCCTCTTTGTACACTGCGGCCACATCCAGAACTGAAATGTAGCCTCTGTAGCAAAGGATTCCACTTTGGCTAGTCAATGACCCCACTTGGCTAACCATAGTCCTTGTCCAACCTTAGTGCTCTCTTGCCCTCAAGCCTGGACTCCCTCTGGACAGTTCCACACTAGCTATGCAATGCAGGGCAGTTAGATTTCCCGAGGGGTGTTTCCAAAAAGTGAGTAAATAGATAATAAGAAAGAAGTCAACAAAAATGATAGATAGTAGTCACACGCTAGTGACATACCCCCCTCTTGAAATCTCAAACGTCCTCGTTTGCATCTATGTCGTACATGCTTACTGTCAACATTGATGTATTCAACACCTGTCGACACATATACGACACATACATGCTCATTGTCAACCCTGGTGTATTCAACACCTCGTCGACTCATGTATTGCCTGCGTGTGAACCATGTCCCAATGACATAGTGGTAGCTGCGCACTGTGCCATTGCTTTGAGTCACTAACTTTCCAATGACAAAATGGTAGCTGCACATTTTGCCACTGTCTTATAGTACACGTTGGATCCCGTAACACTTTCGAGCATACCCAAACCGACAGTTTAAGAATGCAGTTACACATGTACTCTTTAATAGAAGCAATCACTGTATCCTTGACAAACTGACAAGAAATACTCACTTCTATAGCACTAACCAAACTTTTGGACATTCCATAAGAGCAATTGCCAAACTGACAATCTGTATAGCTCTAACATTCATGTAACAGGTATTTGATTTGAGCTCACTTTAAATACCATGTACATCATTTGTTTCAGAAGCCATTGTCACACTGACAATCCATTTAGCTTTGAAACTCATGGGGCCAAGGTAGGTTGCAAACCGAAGGCTTCCAAGTAAAGTGATAACACAGTTGGTGACTCTGCAAGTTCACCTTCTTCCATCCACTTAGCATCCATTGGTGGATAGTTTCTGAACTTTACTAAGTAACGCCTAGCAACCTTGCCTTTCACTTTCCTTTCTTTGTGTGCCAAAATCTGTTCAGGGACTAAGATCTCGTCAAGTTCCTCGACTTCCGGCTGATCTTCAGCTCGCATATCTTCTGGCACATCACCCACATAGGGTCTGAGAAGACTCACATGAAACGCATTGTGAATCTTCCAACTGTCAGGCAATTTCAGCCTATATGCAACATCATTGATTATGTCGCATACTTGAAAAGGCCCATAATAACGCATGCTGAGCTTTGGAAACAGTCTTTCCTTGCCCTTCATCTTCTTTAACCTTGCCTTTTCAAAGCGTAAAAGCACCCAATCACCAAGTGAATATACCACTTCACGACGGTGACGATCAGTTGCTTTCTTTTGCTTTGCCTGAGTCTTTTCTAAGGCCACTTTGACCTTCTTGTACATTTCATCCATGTCCTGAACATACTTATCTGCTTCAAATATCTTGTCCTTTGTATGTAGTATGGGAGGAACTTTCTTGCCACCTTCAACTATCTCAAAAGGTGCCTTGCCAGTTGATGAATGCACTGTATTATTGTATGCATACTCCACCAATGGCAAATACTGCTCCCACTTTCCTTTATGCTCTGACACATAACACTTCAGCAGATCTAGGACAATAGAATTTGCCTCTTCTGACTGCCCATCTGTTTGAGGATGAAATGACGAAGAGAATTTGAGCGTGGTGTCCATATTCTCAAACAAGCCTCTCCAGAACAAACTTGTCATGCGTGGATCACGGTCGCTAACAATCGACTGTGGCATGCCATGATACTTGAAAATATTGCTCATAAACAAGCGTGCCATCTGATCTGGCTTTATCTTCTTCCTGACAGGAATAAAATGAGCCTGTTTGCTAAATCTGCAAATAATGGTCCAAATACCATCGTTTCCTATCTGCGTTCTCGGAAGATCAAAGATAAAATCCATAGCAATACTTTCCCATGGTTTATCTGGAATAGGTAGTGGTTGCAATAACCCTGGTGCCTTTTGCCTGTCAAACTTGACCTTTTGGCATATTAGGCATTCTCGCACAAAGGCATCCACATCCCTTCTCAATGTAGGCCAATAGAAGAATGTATCAACCGCTTTAACTGTAGCATCAATACCACGATGCCCTGCATACGGTGGGACATGACTTTCTTCCATAACTTTGCATCGCAATGGCTTTGTGACACACAATCTGCCATGCATCATCATGAACCCATCTTTGAGAAGATAGTGTTCATGACGTTGTCTATCCATTAGTTTCTCGAAGACCCTTGCAAAATCTTCATCATTTGCATACTGTTCTCTCATATCATCAAGTTCATGATGATAAGGAATCGACACAGCTGAAATTTGTGGCTTCCTAGACAAGGCATCAGCCACAACGTTCTTCTTGCCTTCCACATGCACAATCTAAAAATGGAACACGGACAAGATATTTGCCCATCGCATATGCTTCTCAGATAACTTTGTTTGTGTCAAGAAGTATCGCAAGGTCTGATGGTCCGTTTGGACAACAAAGTCTGCACCTAGCAGGTAGTGTTTCCAACTTAAGAGCGCATGAATCACAGCCAGTAACTCTTTCTCATAGACCTGCATGGTCATCTCTGGCCCTTGCAAAATTCTGCTCTCATAGGCTACTACCCTGCCATCTTGCATTAGCACTGCACCAATGCTACTACCGCAGGCATCACACTGGACAACAAATGACTTCCTAAGATCTGGCAACACAATGACTGGATCTGAAGTCATCTTTTCCTTTAAGAGATTAAAAGCTGAAATCTCTTTTTGTGTCCATCTAAAGGTGACTGCCTTCTTTTGAAGAGCATGTAAAGGTGAAGCAATCTCAGCGAAATTTCGGATAAACCTTCTGTAATAGGAGCATAGTCCCAAAAAGCTTCGGACATCATGCACCGTCTTCAAATTTGGCCATGACTTGATCGCTTCAACTTTTGCAGGATCCATTCTGACACCATCCTTTGAGACAATGTGTCCCAGAAAGTGAATCTCTTCCAGAAAAAACTCACTTTTCTTTGCATTGATGAGCAACCTATGACTGCGTAGCTCTTTGAACACAATGGCCAAGTGATGCCTATGCTCCTCTTCATTCTTTGAGTAGACTATCATGTCATCAAAGAATGTACCAACAAACTGCTGGTGTGGACGGAAAATTCTGTCCATCATCCTATTGAATGTAGCAGGAGCATTTGTGAGACCAAAGGGCATCACTAAAAATTCGTAAAGGCCAAACGTCGTTCTAAAAGCAGTCTTGTGCACATCCTCTGATCTAATGCGGATCTGATGGTACCCACTCTTTAGATCTATCCTGCTAAACATAGCTGCTCCTAATTTGTCCATAATATCATCAATTCTAGGTATAGGGAACCTATTCTTGATGGTATTCTTGTTCAATGCACGATAGTCGATGCACATACGCCATGAGCCATCCTTTTTCTGCACCAACAACACTGGAGAACAGAATGGAGATGAACTGGGCTGAATCAGCCCCTTTTCTAACAACTCCTGTACTTGGCCCATTATCTCTTTCTGCTGAGCCGCACTAACCCTGTACGGAGGCTTATTTGGTGGGCTACTGCCTGGCACCAAATCTATCGCATGGTCCTCGGGTCTCTCTGGCGGTAATTGAGACGGTAATGAATCGGAAAAACAATCACTGTACTGTTGTAAAAACATTGACCTTTCTTTATCTAGCACAGATAAATTTGATTCATCACAATCTGACACTTCACGTGCAAAAACCAAGTACGCAGAAAGATGCTTTTCATTACAGAAGTAATAGTAGAAGCTGATACAGTAGGAATAGACTCCCCTTTAAGCTTTACATCCAGAATGTGAGTCTTTCCCCTGCTCTGTACAGTGATCTTTTTGTTGTAGGCATCTATGATTCCCTGTACACGAAACAACCAAGGAATACCTAACAACACATCACATCCGTCCAGTGGCATGATGTAAAATTCTTCAGCATCTACATAGGACTGGATATGTAGACGCAACTTTCCAATGATGGGTGTCACAGCCTCTGTATGGCCAGGACATGCCAAACCTGCCTCTACTGTATATCCCATCTCTTTAGGTCTGATTCCCAACTTCGAAGCCAATTCTGGGGAAATAAAGTTGGCTTTGGCACCTGGATCAAAGAAGATAACCACTGTTTGATCCTTGACCTTTCCCCATGCTCTGCAAAGCTCACTTGCATCTGAATTTGGCTTATCGCCCACCATATCTGGCACTAGACCAGCCATGGGCTTCTTTCCTTTCCTGTCCTCCTTGTCTTCAGAATCAGCTGGCCTTTTCTTTGTAGGACAATTGTAAGCAATGTGGCCAGGCTGCTCACATATAAAGCATTTGTTCTCTGTCCTCAAGACCTTCTTTTGCTCTTCTGACTTGCGAGGAAAACGTCTTTTCCATTTCTTTGCTGGTCCTTTTTCTGATTCAGCCGTAGCTTTGTCTTTCCCTGCGTTGGCTGACTCTTGAGTCCCTTTAGGAGCCTCATTGGGAACGTGCTTCTTGGCTGAATTTTTCTTGCCTGATCCTGCATTGACGCCAGTGTTAAATTCACAATCTTCTCCCTTGAGCAAACCATTGCCAGTGTTTGCTACCTCGATGAGCTGTGTCAAAGTAGTGACTTTTGTCTTCGTGCAGTACTTTCTCAATCCTTTGGGTAGGCCACAACAGTATTTTTCAATCTGTTATGTCAATGGCACAAACCTATAGGAAGTTACTGGAAGTAGAGCTTTCCAAAACTTCCGATTGTAATCATCTAGATTTCTGCAAGTGGTAGCATTTAGCTGGTGCCATTCTGTCATGACATCTGCTTCAAAGTCATCAGATAACCATGCTGCTGCAAAAATCTGCTTGAAGTAAATCCATGTGGATGGAGCTTGCCCTGAAGCAATAAAGTTGTGCACCATTGTCCCGCATTCCCTGTCAAGAAAGTGGCTGCCTTGCGGACCTTTGAAGCCTCTGTAAAGTTTCCCCCTGCATAGGCCTTGTCAAACTGCTGGAGGAATGAGAGAGCCTTCTTCCTGTCATCAAACCCTGTAAAGGTCGTGAATGACACATCTTTGCCACCTTCTTTGTACGGAGTTGGCCTCTCCAGCGGCGTTAGATTGTCATATGGAAGTGACTGAAACATGGGAACACAATTAGGGTTTATCTGTGTTCCTTGGCCGCTATTAACTTGACCTGGAAATGCCATATTTGGCTGCTGATTTGTAATTCCAGCCATACCAAAATTTGCCTGTGGCATCCCAAATTGGCCCTGAGTGCTCTGAAACCCTGGTAGCATGCTCGTGACACCATACATGGGGTTAGGCATCATCGTTTGAGCACCCCCAAACACTGTTCCTGGCGTGTAAAACTGATTTCTAGGTGCATGACCCGCCATGCTCTGGAATACGGATCCACCTCCAAAATAGCCACGGTGTACTGAAGGTGGTGGGAAGACCTGTTGCATAGCCTGTAAGTTGCTTCCCTGCCCATTAGAACCAGCTATAGGCTGCTGAAAGGTGGCGGGCTGAACTGGTACAGCTTGAAAAATTGGCATCTCAGCCACCTGTTCTTGCACCTTAGGCATAGGTTGTGGAGACTGCATGTTCTCCGTTAAGTGTACAGGTGTTTCCATTGACTGTGCGGTATGAATCACATGTGCTCGAGCCTTAACAGGCTTTTGAATATGATCCAGTGACCCAACTTGCTGAGACGGAACAGGAGGTTGCAGAAAGGCTAAAAACCTCGGGTTCTGCATTACTTGTGTGAACATAGCCACAGCAGTAGCCAACTGGGTCCTGAATATATCGTCATCTGTCTGTGGTGGTCTTGAGGACTCACCCACTTCATGTGTCTGTTGACCTTGTGAAGAGGAAACCTCTTCAGTCACATCATCTGGTCTCTCAGCCATAATTACAATTCCCTGTGTCTGGTCTATGATCCCCTGTGTCTTCAAGCCCAAAACTTACCAAGGCTCACTTCTATGGGAAAAAGTGATTTAGTCCCGTTGATGGAACCATGTAACCGGCCTGTTCATTCCAAAAAGGACGGTAGACTTTACTTTAAACCTTGATTTAGCTTTCACCCATTATTAGTCGTCTATTTTACCTGTACTTTCAAGACACAACAAAGGGGAGAGGGATACAGGCTGCTAGATTGCACCTGTATGAGTAGACGGACACCAGATTGGCCCCTAACCTAGGCGCCCCTTTCGGTATTTCTTTATTGTTCAAAAGGGGGAATAAACGTTGTGGTTCCTACAAGCTGCCTCGCACAAACTCGGCTGAATTTCCACTGTTCCGGCCCGATTTCGGCAGCATAACTGTACTAGAACCCTTCGCAGTCAGTATTCCCACGCATTGACCGACTTTCCCGACGCATACGGGCACTTTGCAAAACCTGGCGAGAATCTGCAGCACGCTGAATTCTCTGTTTTCAGCCCTGAAATTGCGCCAGATCACCTGTACATCGGTCCCCTTGCGTCCCCGAACCTCCTGGGGGTATTAGGGTCCGTTTAGGGCCAAAACCCTAAACCTGCAAAAATACACAGCAGGCTGTAATTCACTGTTTCGGGCTCCGTTTCGCGTGCCGGTCGCATCCGTAGCAAGTCCTCGAGCTCCCGCACCTGTAGGGCTACTTGCCCTTTGAATCGGACGAGATTTCTGGCGTGAAACCTCTCCGAATTCACCTGTACCTGCGGGGGGATTAGCCGCTAGCTAATCCAGTACCTGTGCAAGAGGCTCTTGCCTCGGCAATCGCGCATGAACCCACACAACTGTACATTGGTCAAATGAAGAGCCCACTAGAGGGGCATAACATACTGCCAAAGGGGAGAGAGAGGGCAGTGCGTAGCGTGCAGGGCATCACTCCTGGCACCGCACTGTGCATAAGAGGGAAAGCAAGCACTCCATAGCTCTTAACCTGTGACAAAAACTGAAAATGAGGCTCTCCCCTCTCCAAATTCAGCGCCACTTCTTGTTGCATGAGGCAAGTGCACCAGAATGTGCCACTTGGCACATTTACAAGCATTTTCCCGTTTCGGGGTTGCCGCCTAAAAATATCCCAACCGGTTGCCCAGTTGACTTCACGGCAGAGTAAGAAAATGTTCCCTTTGTCATTCCGGAGGTAATGACGCCAACACATTTTCAGGTCCCAAAATAGCAGTTCCCTAAATTTTAGGAGATACTGCCATTGTATCTTTCTAGGTCATCCGACCCTCTTTGTACACTGCGGCCACATCCAGAACTGAAATGTAGCCTCTGTAGCAAAGGATTCCACTTTGGCTAGTCAATGACCCCACTTGGCTAACCATAGTCCTTGTCCAACCTTAGTGCTCTCTTGCCCTCAAGCCTGGACTCCCTCTGGACAGTTCCACACTAGCTATGCAATGCAGGGCAGTTAGATTTCCCGAGGGGTGTTTCCAAAAAGTGAAAGTAAATAGATAATAAGAAAGAAATCAACAAAAAGGATAGATAGTAGTCACACGCTGGTGACAGTTAGGATATCCCATTGGTTATATACAAACATCTTCACACTAGCTTGAGCTTGAGGCTCTAGTTTAGTCTCACCTTTTGGGACTGTGAAGGTACACTTTGGGTAGCACTATTTTTTGGCATCTGTGAACATTCTGCATAGTTTCCTATGTATCTTCATGAAACATGACAAATTATTTCCCAAGTCAAGCTATAGATAGCATTATCTTTGCCCTGATATTATCTATCCCATGGGTCTCCTATGATATGAGATTCTGTGGTTTCAGGACCCAAGGCATCATAGATGCTAGACTCTTGTGTATATCTATGACTATTTTGGTCAAAATATATATTCGTTGGGTTACAACATCAAAGCTTGATTTCTGATGGAGGAGAGTTTGGCTTTGAAAATATTTCTGGGTTCACTTGGTTAATATCCTTCAGCTCTAGAGAGGATGGGCTATAATAGATTCTTTCCTTTGAAATGAACCATCCTTTCTGATCTATCACTGGACGCACTTCTATGAGCTGGTATGTGGGATGTTCAAACACTGGTTGATCCTTTTTGTACAGTTTCTCTTTTTGGTCTACATAGTGTGCACATGAATTATGTGTTCCATATAATGCTAACATCATTATGTTTGATGTGTCCCTTAGACTCGTGAATGATTGCACACTTGTGGTAGTGGATGCAAAATCATTTGCAATCCTAACAGTCTTTTCAATTTTCGGTGATATCTGGACACCTTGACCAAATTCATGCAGGAATTCGTTGTTCAAAGAATCAATTTTAAACCTTTCAGGTGCCTGTGCATGTTTATGCTGATTTTGAACTTGCAGTGCTTTTACTGGTGCTTCTAATGGTAATGCAGAATCCTCTAATTGCATTGAAAGTGACGAGTTTGATGCACTTACATCATGAGTTGCATTTTCAATTTTCCATGTATCTCGCTTGGCAGTTGATGTGTCCCTGTTGTGTGGATTTCTTGGACAATCTTCAAAAAAATGTCCACCTTTTCATTCACAGTCTGAGCAATACGCCATGATTGGTGGTATTTCATTTGGTTCTGTCAAGTCAAGCTCTAGTTGAGAAGTTTCTGCTTCTATGCTTGCCAAGTTGTCGGCATCTTCTTTCAGAACACTAAGCATCAAGCTGTAGAATGCTCCGTCTTGACCTTTATACTTTCTTTGGCTCGGTTCTCCAATTAGATTGGCTTCTATTGACTGATCTGTTGGATCTTGCAATTCTGGCTGTCAACAATAGATCTGATCACTGTAATCCATGTACAATGACCCTGATTGCATATGCACCAATTGTATGTTTTGCTGGCTTGTGCAGATTTTTGGATAAACACTTGGGTCGGTTGTTTGCATCTCTATCTGCACTTTATTTTTGAGCTTGCAATACCTAGCTCCATTGAAGTCTGTGAACATTTGAGAGTTCTCTGAATTGGCTTCACTCTTATCCACTAGAATCTTGGCTCCTATGTTGCTTTTGCTGCTCACCAAGTATCTATGGCCTTTTGTATCTGCATATAAGACTTTATCTCTATTGTAGCCATATAGCTATAAAATTTGCTCTATTGTAGTTGTGCATGTGTTGCCACTGCTACTAGCTTACTTTGCTGTACTTGAACTCTCGGCTCGATTTGAGTCCATGTTGTCTTGGTCTCTAAGAACTATCTCTTAGCAGATCTTGGTATTGATTAGTAGAATTAATCCTGCTCGAGTTTGATAAGACTGCTTTTGCCCAAGTAATTTTGGTAGTTGATTGCTCTTGGACTCACACGAGTTGATTAACTCTAACTCAAAATTACAAAAATTGATTGCAGCCTTGAAATGATAGAAATCTAGGCCTTGAATAACCGAACCTGCAGATTAGATTGTTATCTGTTTTTCCACTTGACTTGAATTCAGCTCCTATCAAGCTCCCAATTCTTCACCTGTCCTGGTTCTTCAATTTGAGCTAAGTGAGTCAGCAAATGAGATTTTCAAATTCTATCCTTGTAAGGAGCTAAAGGACTAATTTGCAACTTGAAAACTGAGTTATCATGTATTAATTTTGATCCGATGGAACCCAAACTTGACCAGTGACCTTGTATTATGTTGCTCTAACACTCTACAAGCTCAAAAGTCCAAAATCTTGTTTCTTGGGTTCAAAAGTAAATAATTATGATTATTTAACTTTTTTTCATTTTTTACCCCTTTTTAGGCTTGTTTTGTCAATTAATCACCTTGTTGTGGTCTCTGGACAAGTTTGGTTGAGTTTGAACAAGATTTGTCCAAGTTGTGATTATTTACTTTTGGCCCAAAATGAACACTTTTTTTAATGTTTTCAGTGGACAGTCTTTTTATGCTCTATTTTAAGCCTTTGAGTAAAGCAACCGCGAGAAAGCTCCCTTGTTTGGACAAGCAGCCATGGCGGACGTGCACCAAACGGGTAGCGGCTTATCTCGCGAGATTTGCGCTGCAGAGAAGGTATTTTTTTGTCACTGGATCGCCTACAGAGAACTATCACGGTGGTCGTTTTCTCTAGCTTCGTCATCGACATAGTCGGCCATAGCTGTTGCAGCAAAAACAAAGTATTTTTTTATTTTAAAATTTTTTTTTGCCCTATCCAACTAAGGGCTTTGGCCCATTGTGCACAATAGCTGGGTTCAATTAGGCCATGAGGACAGGACCAAGCCACATGCAACATGCAGCCATCAAGGTCTCCGTTCGGAGTTCGCAGGCAGCAACCAGGGACCCACAAGCAAGGAAGTGGGGTACCCCAGATCACCTTCGAGTGCCATGTGGAAAGTTTTTGTCATCTTGTTGCAGATTTTGCAAAACTTTTGGCTTCATTTTTTATGGTTTTTGGATACCGTAATCGGCATGCAAGTGAAGAACTTCCACACGGCCAACTTTGTAAAAGGAAAGTCGGATGTCGGCATTGAAGAGATAGATTTTTCTCAACTTCCAAGCACGTTTGGGGTCTCAATCTCTCACAATAGTGACAAAGAGCAAGACACAACAAATGCGCACGGCTAATGAGTCAACATGGTAAGACCATGGCTCCAAAGAATCTTGCTATGAGAAGCTTGGCATGCAGCAGGCAAGATGTTAATAACAAGGACATTGAGAATATCACGATAGGGTTTTGCTACTATGTGCAGGTTTGTCAAAATTCATAAGCAAGTGAACATGTATGCTTAGGTCTGTGTAGCTAGAGCACCCATATACAATTCACGAGAAAGCATAATATATTCTTGCAAGCTCTCACCGCCCTGGATTGGTCAACAAGGTTGAAGGTATAAAAATTTCTTTACAGCTTACTTGATTTTGAGTTTATTTTGTAGAACCATTCTACGAATTTGCGAAAGATAGTACGACAAATGTTTATCATTGAGACAAAGGAGCAAGGCTCCGATCGAAGATGCTCTTGGGCACGGCTTGTGTCACCCAACTAGAGCAACAAAGTGTTTACAAGCTTCATTTTGTTGGCGAATCGGGCAAGGCCCTCGGCAACAACCAGTAGAGTAGCTATTGCACCAAGCAACGGTATTTGGCAAAGCATTTCTTGATTGCTACCCATTCGATTATTATGACGACAGGATCTGTCAGCAGGCGTACATAATGAGGTACACAATTGATTTTTGTTTATTGAGCATCTGCTTGATAGCTATGGTATGCAATGGATGTGTGTGAATGGTCAAGGTGTAACAGTCATCAAGCCAAGCAGGTACAAGATCTACAATTAGACAAGGTCATTTTGTTTTTTGGTGGATGGTCAACACGGTCGACTTTATTTTGCTATGGCATCTATCTACGAGCACAAGTATCGGTAGCATCACGTGTGTCTACTGAGAAGTATCATGCAAAGATAAGTCTTCTCACGTTTGGACTATGCTAGGAGCATACAAAATTGGGAGGGGACATGACAAGTGTCTACAGCTTCTTTCATTCTGTGCCAAGACGGTGTATGTAGTGCATACAACAACCCTAGAGGTTAGGGACCGCGGCCAAGGGCCGACTGCCAATGGGAAGGGATCCTAGGGACAAGAGGCTATAAAAGGGAGGTTGGGTGGAGGATTCGGGGCAGTCTCAGGGGGTTATGAGCATACCTCAACGTGCGGATATTAGCACCAATTTACGTAAGATAATGTCAAATTGTGGTGTATCCATGCTCGATTGCGCAAGGCACTTCTCGTATCAGCTCAATCTGTCGGGCCGTCAATGTTGCCAAGGGCTCCTACCTCTACGTGCATGGCAATGCCAATGAGATTTACATCATTCCATCTCACTACTATTTATGCTTCTGCTATAACTCTCACTACTTTGTCAAGGACAAGGTGCATAACTGATATCTTAAACAACATTTTTTAATGTTATTCACAGGCAAAGTGCCATGTTTAAAGTTACATTGATATAATCACGATCACATACACGGTTAGTGGGTCCAGATGTGATTTACGGTACCTTTCACTATACGAGTGCATGGTACCAGTTTAAGATATAGACAAGGTCTACACAGGATCCTATGCAAGGGGCATACAACCCAATCCAATAAGGGATTTTCATGCGGGGAAGGTGAAATGAAACTAGGAAGGCCTTGATTGGCATCTTTCTATGTCAAAGGTAACAGGACGGACTCAAAGATAATGATGGTCGGTTTTCGAAACCGTGACCGTGAGAACCACACCCTAAGGAAGGGAAGGCTTGTTACCAAAAGAAGAAAAAAAAAACAAAAAGAAAAGCTCTTACCATTCACCATACCCCCCCTCTAAGGTTAAGCACTAGCGGGGCGTCGCCAGTTTGGCCACACATCTCTCCATTATCACCAGGAGACGAACCCCTCTCTCTCCTACTGCCCGGCTCCGCAAATATTCTCTCTCTCCTACTCTGCCGTTGCATCACCCAGCTCGGTAGGCGCATTGGTGCTTCTGTCACACCCTCCAGCGGGCCGCCACAGATATTATACCTCCTCTCTCTCTCTCTCTTCCAAATATTCTCTCTCTCTCTCTCTCTCTCTCTCTCTCTCTCTCTCTCTCTCTCTCTCTCTCTGTGCTTGTCCACACCCCAGCCCCGACAGGCCGCTATACCCCCCCCCCGTCCACACTCCTTTCGGCTTTACTATTCCCCCCCCCCCCCCCCCCCCCCCCCCCCCTTCCCCCCCCCCCCCCCCCCCTTGTTTTCTCCGTGGCGGACCACCTCCCAATATTCCCCCCCCCCCCCCCCCCCCTATCTTAGCCTAAATCTAGCTCTCTCTCACTCTCTCCTTTAGGAGCGGCCCTGCGGGCCTTAGGGCAAGCCACACTCTCCCTCCCTCTATCTCTCTCATTCTCTCTCTTTCTCTATTCTCTACCCATGCCCCTCCCTTATCCCCTCACCACTTGCTCTCCCTCTCTCTTACTCCCATGGTGGGACCCCCCCCCTATTCTCTCTTAGCTCACCCCCCCCTCTCTTTCTCTCTCTCGTTGACTAATCCACCCTCGGTTCTCGGCACACAGGCCCCCCCCCGCTCTCTGTCACACGTCTTTACTCGGCCCTTGCGTGCGTTGTGAACACTACCCATACCCCTCCCCCCTATCCTCTCACACCCCCTCTCCACACCCTCCCCCTCGCTCCCTCGCGCTGTGCGCTTGCTGCAGAAGGCAGCCCCGCTACCCCCCCCCCTCCCCCCCCGCTCTCTCCGCGGCCTGCACAGTGCCCACGCTCACCAACACACACACTCTCTCTCTCTCTATCACACACACACACAGGCCCTCGCGGTGCTCTCACACAAACACACACACACACACACACACACACACACACACACACCAGACACCCCCTCGCCTCTGCGTCGCCAAACATGAAAAAATAACAAAAAAAATAATATATATATATACATAATATTACCCCCGTTCCCACGCACACCAATACGCACACACATATATATACACACTCACACCCACTCACTCACGTACATATATCCACACACCTATCCACTCGTACATACATACACACACACGCGCATAAAAGCACACATCAAACTACAAAATACAAAGAAAACGGAAGATCCATCGGCATCGACACCATCCACAGAAGAAAGCAACCCAAAGCATGCGACATCGACAACAAAAAGAGCAAATGCGTCGAAGGCATGTCCCGGCCGATCCCGAAAAGACGTACGTGCTACACCGATGCACCGACAACACACCATTTGTCGGCATCACGCAACCACGACACCATTTTCAGTAAATCGTAGGTTATCATCATCATTTTTTTCAATTTTCACCCAAGCCTTGTAAAATTCCCAATTTGTAAAATCCCTTTCTTTGGGTGATGCTCACAAAGGCCCACCTAGAGGTTTTCATTTTTAATAACTCCCAAAACAAAGCAAGGGTCAACCACACCGGGCCCACCGCCTTGCTTTGTCTCCCCAATTAGCTTACCCTAATCAAACCGGGAAAACCCTAATCCAAGCAGCCACACACCTATAAAAGGGCACTAAGAGGTCACTATCGGGGGGGGGGGGCAGTTCATGAGAGGTCAGCACTTCGTAGAGTTTTAGTGGCAAGAATTGACACTATTGGCATCACGGGGAGGGGACTTGTGTGATGGTTTGCTTTGGAATTGCACCATGTGAAGGGAGCTACGTCCACCTCTCGACTCCAATGGTCGATGAACACACACATACACGTTCTTGGTAGCAAGTTTCACAATCACCGAGTCGTCTTTAGAGAAAGCACCAAGTAGTTTCACCATCTCTTCTCCCTACCTCTCTATGACCACGGTGTGCCGCCTCGTCGGAAGGAAGGTCATTGTAAATACTGCAGAAATAATCCTCTCTGACACCCCCGAGGGTTTTCATCATTTGTCAATCTGTGTGTGTGTGTGTGTGTGCAGTGTTCACATCACCGTGGTCTACGTCCTAGCCGCTCAAAGCTAGGTGGTGCCCCTTGTTTGCTTTACCGTGATGACCGGCTCGAGGCATGTCATCGGCCCCCGGCGTTTTAGAGGTCGTCAGGGTTCAGGCGTCGCTTTGCTCCCGTCATTTGGTGCCCCCACTGAGGAGGGCTTCTAAGAAACCTTCAGTTTACAATGCTGAAAGTGACACACGCCATCAATCATGGACGAATGGCTGAAGGAATTTTCTAACTGGAGGACGGAAGAAGAGGAGACTAAGGAGGCACTAGCCGCCTTCATTGAAGTACTATTGCCAGGCTGCAGTGTCGTCAGTATTCAAGAGGTAAATTCTCCATCTCGTGTTGCTCATTCTAACCACAAGTTGAGAGCATCAGGTGGGAGGTTTATGAAGTTCCATGACTGTTGTCAACCAAAACACACTGTCAATGAGTGCCAGCAACGAAGGCAGCGAAGGGGTTGAAATCGTCTACATCGACATTCAATTCGAAGAAGTCATCCACATCCAAGGAGGAAAGAAAACGGTGAGGCCTCTTTTCCCTAAAGAAACTGCAGTCAAAGTTATAACCTTTACTCCAAATTGGCCTAAAGGGGCTGCTCGAGCCAAAGGTAAGGAAAAGATAAGCCAGTCTGGAAACACATGAACCCAAAGGGAGAAGCATCTGGCCAAGCAAGTGCTTCAAGCTCAGAGACCCGGGTTGTACCTAGCTTGCCAAAGAGGAAGTCATCTGAAGCTAAGCGGCGGAAGGTCGCCTACCAATTCGTACGACGCATGCGAGTACTACCAGTCCACTTCGACAATCTTTAATAAGAAGTGGTTCGGCTACTACTCTCGCTGTTTTGGAAGATGGGTAGAGGGTCTTCCTCCTCTCCCTGTACAACTTATCCTGAAGAAGCTCTCCAGTGGGCTGGAGACGACGAGTTGTAGCTAAATGGAGTGGAATTCATGCAACACGCCGACTACGGAAATTATTTGCAATTGCTACTAGCCAAGAGGCTGACAGTGGTCAGACGCGTCACCATCACCCCGTACGTACTGAGCGGCGACGAAGGAAAGGTAGAGCCCATGAAAGCCGGCGACCTCCTGTGGATGTGCCGACTCATCAACACTGGCACGGTAAGAGTATAAGTAAGTACTCCACCCTCTGTGCATGATGAAAAACGGGCCGATAGCATTCCCGTTCAGATTCTTGTAGTATATGCATGTGAATATCTATGTAGATAGGAAAATCTTCTACCAACAGAAGATCGTGTACCTATTCGGTGCGCGGTACTAGGAGAAATCCTTAATTCCCCAAACCCTATCATTCTCCCCGTATTGGATTACCACCATTCCTTTAATGTTTCTGTCTCTATCCTGTTTTAACCTATCCAACCAACCCTGTAAGCGGCTACTGTCATTAATCTTTAAAAAAAAAAAAATGTTTGTAATTTCTTGAGTCACTACCATGGCAAGTGTTTCTTTCCCCACGTTCAGTGGAAAGAAAGGAGAAGATGTCACCACCGACTTTTTGGATGATTTCGACATTGCTTGTGTCATTTCCAACAAAGCTGACGACGCTTCATGACTTCGAGTTTTTCCTCTACTGATGAAAGTAGAGGCCAACGTCCTGGTATAATGCATTGCCCCAGGCTACCAAGAATGCATGGGATGTGTTAAGGGTTCCCTTTGTAAAGAGGTTTGGTGGAGGCACAACCTCGGAGAAGCTATGGAAGCTACTGACGGAATTGAAGCAAGGAGGTCCGCTAGAGTATGCCACCTACGAGTCAAAATTTGTGGACATATGGGAGAGATGGGTTGCCTCACTGGAGGAAGGCGAAGGAGTGCCTAATTTCCTAAAGAAGGACCGTTTCATTGCTGGTCTATTGTCGCCGCTTAGAGAAAAGGTGAAGGGAAGGTTTCTTGCATCATATGAGTTGGCAGTAGAGGTAGCCCGCCTTAAAAACAAGAAGTTGTGCATGCAAGCAAGAGTAAACGAGTTAGAGGAAACAAGCTCGGCCCGACCAACCCCAGTGACTGCAACAGCCAGTCATAGAGCCCAACTGCAAGAGCATCAGAGGAGCGGCAAGACCTGCTAAATCGCATCACCACCCAACTAGAGAGTTTATCCGTGCATCTGGTGCACCAAGGGCATGCACCTGTTAGGAATCCAGAACAAGGGAGAGGACAATGAAGGCAGAACCAAGAGTACCACTGCTACAATTGTAGGGAAGACGGCCATGGTATGTACTACTGCCCACATCCAAGGAGGCAAAATTTCAATAGAGAGGGGAGACAGAATCGGATCTCTCCGCCAAGAGCAAGACCACCAACAAGGCAACCAGGGCCGATCCCACCAGTTGAGATCCTTCGACAACCTGTACAACAACAACAACCACCACCACAACCTCTCATTCCACCACTACCCCCACCACCTGCTGTGAACCAAGCGGTGAGTGTTATTAGCTTGGAGGCTAAATACAAGGCAAAGGTAGAAGATCAGTTCGAGAGAAGCACAAAGGGAAAGCAAAGGTACAAGAAGTGGATGCTATGGGAGTGAAGGTGCCAGGCACGAGGAAGGCTCTCAAAGAGAAGATAAAATGAAAGAGAAGGCCGAGTCTAGCAAGCAAGCAGCTAAACCGCAATGGAAGATAGACATTATGGACTTCTCACTAGGTGAGTATGCAAAACCCTATGACTTAGTTCAGGATGTATTGATGCAGGGCCCGAAGATAACTTGGCCCCAATTACTCCACCTTGCACCAAGAATGAGGAGGCAATGGACAAAAATGGTGAGCACTAGAAAATCAAGACCCAGGATAGCTGGGGCTATCTCTGGAAGGGATCTCGATGACATCCTACCAACTATGGATGCCCACATCAAGGGGCAACGAATATCAAACGTCTACGTAGATGGTGGCATGCAAATATGCGTCATGAGTGAAAAGATGATGCACCATCTAGGACTAGAGGTAAGTAGGCCGGCACCCTACCGAGTCAAAATAGCAAATAATGTAAGAGTGAAATGGGTGGGCATTGTGAATGCGGTCAAAGTAAAAGCATTCAATACAGAAGTGGAGGTAGACATCTTTGTCATGCCACACAAAGGGGAGGGCTACCCTATCATTCTTGGGAGGCATTGGCTTATGGCTATGGAAGCTAAACAAGACCGGAGCACCGGAATGATTCAGATGAAGGACGCTAAAGGGAAGTCCATATTCTACGACATGAGGACTGGGAAGCAAGGCAACATGATCTTGGAGGCTTCAGAAGATGAGTCCACGAGCGACTATTCGTCTACCTCAGGAGAAGAGACAACCACCACTGACGGGAGCGACAATAGCATTGAAGTGATGGGGGTTATTCTTAAAGATCCAAAAAGGTTGACACAATCTGAAACACCCCCGACAAACCAAGAGGAACCATCAGGACGCAGTCCTCAAAGGATGCAGGTAAGTTACAAAAAATGCTCTCAAATGAGTTAACCGATGAAGAAAGGAAGGAATATGTTTCCATGCTAGGTAACTTCACTACTTTGTTCATTGATGGCTATGATAAGATCACAAGAATTACAGTAGTGCAACACCACATAAAACTCAAGGAAGGCAGTAAACCTGTAGTGCAGAAGCTCAGAAGACTTGGAGTAATCCAACAAGAGGCACTACTCAAAGAAGTGAGAAGTTTGCTACAAGCATGCTTCATCTACCCTGTCGAAGACTCAGAATGGGTCTCCCCAGTAGTAGTCACACCAAAGAAGAATGGTAAGTGGAGAGTCTGTGTGGAATATAAACCTGTCAATGCAGCCACGAAGAGGGATCACTTTCCCTTCCCATTCCAAGATGAAATTCTCAATGAAGTGGCGGGTCACGAACGATACACAGTGTGCGATGGCTACTCAGGATAATTCCAGATTAGCATTGTGGAAGAAGATCAGAAGAAGACAACCTTCATCACACCTTGGGGATGCTTTGCTTACAGGGTGATGCCTTTTGGCCTCACTAATGTCCCGGCCACATTTCAACGCTATGTGACCTTTGTTTGCCAACCCTACTTGGAACATCAATAAGGGTTTTCATAGATGATTTTTGCATCTAAAGTTCACGAGCCCTTCATTTAAGCAAAGTCTATGATGGCTTAACCAGGCTGCAAACCTTGGGTAGCCAGCTCAACGTGGATAAGTGTTACATTGGTCAAAGCAAAGTCCCTCTCCTTGGCCATGTAATTTCAACAAAAGGCATTGAGGCTGACCCTAGCAAGATTCAAGTACTGGTATCTTTGTCGTCACCCACCACCGCTAAGCAGTTGGTTTCTTTCCTTCAGAAGGTAAGATACTTAGCAGGTTCATTCACTTGCTATCTCAAGTGGTCCTCCCTCTACAACAAATCCCCCAGAGGGATGTCTTCTCATGGAGTGAAGAAAATGAGCAGCAATTTACCGAGGTGAAGCAAATCCTAGGTAAGCTTCCCACCATTTCACCCCCTAAGTTGGATGAGCCATTTTATGTGAACCCTAGTGTAGGAAGTGATACACTCGGAGCCGTGCTAATGCAAAAAGGACCCCCAAACTTCTTTCATGCGTCCTATTTACTTCTCTAGTCGTGTCATGACCCCGTCAGAAAAGGGATATACCAAAGTAGAACACATGGTTTTGGTGCTAATGTTTGCTACCACAAAGTTCCGCTCCTATCTTCTGCCTAGACTCTTTGTACTCCAAACAATGGAGGAGGTTTTCCCATATGTAATGCGACACATGGATGTCTGATCTAGGATCTCTAAGTGGCTAATAAGATTACAAGAGTTTGACTACACCATGTAAGTAGAAAACTCCACCATGGCTAGTTTAGCGGGAATTGTCACTCATTGCCACTATGAGAAGAAACTGAAGGTCAACACGGAAGCAAAGGAAGAAACACCAATGGTAGAGAGTCCTAGGCTAGAAAGAGCTCACTCTCTTTTCTTTGACAAAGCATACAAAAGAACAATGGACCAGTCTGCAGTTGGCATAGTCATTTTCAACGAGCAACAAGAAAGAGTATTCTCCATCGGGCAGTTATTACACTTCCACTCCAACAATGAAGCAAAATATGCAGCCCTAATTCTTGGGTTGAAACAATGTATTTCACAAGGAATTCAACGCCTAAATGTGTTTGGCGATGCTTTGCTTTTGATAAGGTAGATAAACGGCACTTGGGTTTGTATAAATACGGTTTTACTTGGTCAACTACGCCAAGTTAAGGATCTTCTAAGGAAATTTTTGAAGCAGTGAAAGTATTTCATGTCCCCAGAGCAGAAAATCAGGAGGCAGATGCTCTAGCCAAAGAAAGAATACAAGAGATTCCCGTAGGAGCAATCAAACTGAAGCTACCCCTCTTTCAAGGTAGTGATGCTATGCCTGATATCGTAAGATTTCTAGATACAGGAGAATGTCCGGAAGGATACACCAAAGGCCAGAAATAGTGGTTGGTAAGGAAGGCTACCAGATACCGCCTTGTAAACAAGCACTTGTAATGTAAGGGCAAGGGTCAGATTCTGAGGCGATTGCCGACCTCCAGTGAGATCACAGAGGTAATTTCAAGTTGCCATGATGGCGTCTGCCGCGGGCATTTTGAACTAGATATCATCAGTAGGAAGATTCTACAAGCAGGAGTAATACAGACAGACAAGCCTTGAGAGTAGTATACGAGATAGAAAAAAACTAGTAGTTGATTTTTCATAGAAAGCAATAAAACCAGTAGTTACAAGCTTGGTAGAGATATGGCAAAAGATTACAAACTGTGCAGGGATAAGCTGCCAAGATTACTAGACTTGTGAGGACTCTATGGGTGAGAAGCTTATGGGCTCTGGATGAAAGGTGCTTCTTCCTTAGAGTTCTCTCTCCTTTATAGTAGAGGAGTATAGATAGCTTCAAACATACGCAACTGCGTGGTAGGTGCAGGTGTCACTTTATAAGGTGTCTAGCACATGCAAATTCCTTTAGAGATAGTGCGAGGTAAGTGCACTTGTCACTTTACAGGGTGTCCAGCACATGCCAGTTGCTTTAGTGATGGTAGCGTTCGAATCTCTTTACATGTGTTGATATTCAAGATGAGTGCAGATATATATACAAAAAGTAAAATATCTTTTGCGTTACAGCTGAGATTGAATCCATTTTTTCAAAAAGTGGAATGTGACGTCATGGCTTAGGTAGCTTTGACACGCGATAACAAATCGGCAATATTATTTTTGCACCCAGGCACATATTCATAAGTCACATCAAAATGACTTAGCTTGTAAGCCTATCTATAGATGCGAGCATTCCCCACCTTTCCTACGTTCTTTTCCTGGAGGAATTTATCAAAATGTTTTAAATCTTCGTAGGGTGAATGGCACTCCTAATAAAAATAGTCGAAATGATAGCACAACATTCACTCCAGCTAGCAATTCTCTTTGGATTGAATGATACCGTTGCTCGGCATCTTTGAATCTTCCAGAAGCCCATCTACAAATGATAGGCGTATCATTCACCTGTTCACATAGTATTCCTCCCCATGCCTCTTCAGATGCATCTGAATATACAATAATAGGATTGTGCATAGGGATTTGCAAAGGAGGTAATTTCTAGCAAATGTCCTTGATTGTATGCACAGCCATAGACAAATTTTCATACCAAAAGAATTCTTTGCTACGTTCCAGCTGCTTGAAGGGTAGTAGACCCTTTGCCAAGTGTGGGTATTGTGGCGCGATCCATTGCAAGCATCGTACAAATGACTGAACCTGTTTACGATCCTGCAGCTGATCTGGAAATTTCAATAACTTCTTTAAAACATGTTCTTGCATTTTGATACAGCAAGAGAAGATCTCCACCCCCAAAAAAGAAGTTTGAGGTTGACAAAGCTCCATTTTCTTGAGACTAAGAACTAGTCCAGTATTTTGAAGCTTTTGCACAAACCTCTTAAGATGTTTAATATGACTTTCAACATCTTTGGAGTAGACCAGGATATCATCGATATACAACAGTAAGAATTCCTTGCAATCTGAGAAAAGAACCTCAATTCTTTCGTGACAGAGTGAGGGAGCAGGCTTTAGTCCCATGGGTAAGACTGTCCATTCAAACATTCCTTGGGAAACAACAAAACTAGTTTTCTATTGATCAGTAGGTCTGATCTTAAATTGCCAAAATCCATTCTTTAAATCAAATTTGGAGAATACCTGACTGTCCTTGATTCGGCGGAGTAGATCATCCTTTAGTGGTAAAGGAAAACATTTGGCCTCTAGCCAGTCATTGATTGGTTTATAATTAATGACTAGACTTTTCTTCCCTCTCTTTTGCTCTGAATGATTATTTACATAAAACGCTTGACAAGCAAAACATTATTAGAGGGGACAATCAAACCAGTTTGCAGTAGCTGATCAATTTCTTCCTTGCATAGCTTTGTGTCTTCCATAGACATTCCTGGGTGAGTAGCCTTTAGACCCAATATTCTTCTTTGTCCTAAAAGGCTAAGGGGTATTCACTAGTTTTCTTGGCCAGTTGATTAGCAAGTGATTGGAGCTCATCATGATGTTTTAGTTTTTCGGCCTCAAACCATGCCAAAAAGCGTTCATTTATGTGAGGATTAGGGAGTGTTGGAATTACCCCCCCCCCCCCCCCCCCCCCCCCCCAAAACAAAAGAGCTCCGCGAGCTTTACTAAGAACTGTGTAGGGCTTAGCATCAAGGCGGAAGCTGATCGAAAGATCAGTGTTCACAGTGTAGGGCATGAGTTGAGATATTACATAAGCACCAAGAGTAAGGTCAGTTTTAGGATGAGGATGAAGATAAAGGGTAACTTGCATCTTAGCATGAACCAAAGCCATTTTACACATGACAATTGTAGAAATGCGCCCACGAGTGTTGTTGGCATAAGAAACAGTAATACCATGAGAAAGCTTGGTTACCAAATGTTGAGGAACCAGAGCTTGGTTGATGTAGGAAACAACAGACCCTGAATCCCATAAAGCATCAAGTCTGAAAGATTGCTCAGCCGGGAATTTGATCCAAGCTTCAGAGTAGAAGTCTCGATTGTACTTGGGATCAAAATTGATGATACTACAGCTGTTTATGGGCCGAGTAGGAATCCAATCGATAGGGGCTTCATTCGCAATATCAGTCATAGCAACTACATCAGACAGATGGTTAGCTACTTCATAAACATGATCAATCTTTGTTTCTAGAGTAGCTAATTGGCTTTCAACAGAACGAATCTGATTTTGTAGTTGATCACATTTAGCATGTACCTCCTGTATAGCTTGGAGAATAGCTTGATCATTCTTGCTACAGATCTGAAGATACTCACAAGCTTCAGTTAGAGGATGATCTCTAGTGGTAGAGGCTTCAGGTATATCTTCATCAAGCTGCACTGCTAATGGATTTGGAGGATATCTTTGTTGATATCTACTTGTTTCTTTGTTGGGAAAGAAACGAGTAGAAACAGCTTCTCTTCTCTGATGAGGTGTAGCAGATTCTCTTTTATGATTCATCATCCTGCGCCAATCTTCCCTTAGGGCAATTGCAGGGGCATCTTCAACCATATCTCTGAACAGAGGTAAACGTTGATATCGCTGTTGCTCTTTGCGGGACAGATCAAGCTTGAGCGATGGATACTTATTTCTCCATTCTTCCAATTCCTCGGATGAACTAGAAGTGGACCCTGGACTGGATGATTGTTGCTTCTTTTGCCTAGGAAAGGAAAAGGGTTTCCTTACCATATTCTGTAGTCGAGGCTCGCCGTCGTCAGAGAAAACAGGTTCCTTTGGAATATCTAAAGTAGATGAATTTTCAAAATAATATGAAGTAGATTCTTCATCAGCATCAAAGTCAATGTACTCAGCAATAGGGAAGTCCTTCTTCTGCAAGGTATTACAGTAGATTACCTCGTATTTGTATCGATCCTTTAGGATAGCATTCCCAAATTTCTTTTTCCATTTGGACATTCATGAGCGATATGTCCTGGCTTATTGCAGATGTAACACTTCACCTGCCTTCATTCTTCTTTACTCAATTTCCTTTTTCTACGAACCACTTTGAATTTCTTGCCAAATTTATTTTTGCAAGCTTTGACTTTACAGTTGCATTCTTTGGCTGTTCTACATCCAAAGGCCTTAGCTTTTGTTTCCTTCTCAAAGAAACTCGTATTGAATCCTTTTACCTCCTTTATTTCTTTCCTAACTCTTATTCTAGCACATTCTAAGTCAGTGACTTCATCAATAAAGGAATTTATCTATGCTAGAGAAAGATTTTCATATACATGCAAACCTGCAATTTTAATCCTTTCTTTTATCAAATTAGAGAAAGGCTTGGGGAAAGAATTCAGGTAGTATTGTTTGTACTCTGTTTTGAAATAACCACCAGGAAAATGATACATTAGCTGTGTCATATGCTGCTGATATTTCTTGACCTGGGTTAAATCACAGAGTCTGCTTCTGAAGAAAGCTTCCTTATTGCGCTCCTATATCTTCTTGGTGGATCCTAAAAACTGCATAACAAGAGCTGCAAAAAATAATGAAATTACATTGTCGAAATTCTCTCGTCCTTCATGCCCACCTTGCATGATGTAGGCTTTACTGTCCGGACTGAGATCATCCCACCAGGCTCTTAACATTCCCTGAAATCCTGTTATAATCATGGACACATATTGTCTCTGTGTTAGATCTTTATAATTGATTCCATAGTGGGCTGAGTTGTAGATGAATTCGAACACTTCCAAATCTGCTCCTGGGAAAGACCATCGATATCAAGTATGGTCATATCTCCGATCTTTGTTACTCCCTTTAAATTTGAGGATGTGGATGAAGGTGATTCAACCTTGACTCCTTCAATTTCCATTTTGACACGATTTATTATCCATCTTCTTCATCAGAAGAGAGCAGATATTATGAGCTGATTACTGACTCATCATCAGAGGAGGCTTCCAGAATAGGAAATATTTGGGGTAACAACACATCTAGCTCATCCAATTCTTCCTCTTGATATCCCACACATGCGTCATCATGAAATATTGTCCAGTCACTATCCTCTGGTAGGATAGTTCTGACAACTTCTCCCTGTTGTTGCCTCTATTCCCAAGTCTGAACTTGAGCATTAACCCCCCATCTAATATTGGGATTAAACCCAACATTAGGGTTAAACCCATCCTCTAAATCTTCTGGGACAAACAGTGACATGTTTGCAGGCAACTGGGTTACTGATTCGATGGTGTGTTCATGTTGAACAACTGAAAACATCCTTGGGAAATTCTTGTCACTGGATTGATTGTCATACTGAATCAATTGGACAGGCTGCACGGGTTTTACTTCCTTTCCTTCCTTTTTATCTTTCATGTCATGATATATTACCCCCCGGAGAAAAGAAGGTAAGGACGAAGTAAGCAAATAAAGTTTGTTGAGTACCTGATACTGCAGAGCAGCAAGTTCCTTCATAGTATTAGTGTGCCAATGTGAAGAAGACTCCAAAGGCTGTAGCCTGGTAGTAGGTGAAGGCACAATATCTGGCATACTATGAGACAAATCTTTATCATGGATGTCCTTAGCATTCAAGACATCAATTCCATTAGAAACATAGGCAGACGCCATGATGCGATTGCATAACTTGCACCGAAATAAACCTTCTGAATCTTTGTAGCTTTCGGGGTGGAGACAGGCCAGAGGTGGTGGCCGTATGGCTGTAGGAGATTCGGCAGAGCTTGAAGAAGAGGCATAGTACTGGGGTTTAGCCAGTACAACATCTAACTGCTTCCTTGACTTAGAGCGGCCCAATATCTTGTACTGGTCTGTAGATCCAAGCCTTTGCACTTGGAGAGGAGAAGGGGCAATGAATTCATTTAAAAGAGTTTTAGAAATATCTAAGTGCCATTCATCAGGGAATTTCACTTCTTGCCAGGCAACCATTTCAGGTAAGGTGCCATGAGTGGTCTCATCTACCTTCATGACAATATTCTGTCCCTTGACTAGAGATGCATCTTCCTTCAGATACCCAAAATTGTATACAGAAGGTAAACATGTGTTTACAGTTCGAATGATCATGCGATATGCAATTTGGAGATGATCTGAACTAAACCATGGCTTTTGATCAATAGAGACACAATCTCATCAAAGTATTTGTCTGTCAAACTACAAGGGAAATTAGGAAAACATTCTATATAGATGGGTCCGTTTGACAGGCTTCCTTGTAGGACACTTATAGTCTGGTCTGCCAGATTCTTATGTCTAGTGTCCAAAAGTGCTCAAATGCATGAGACATTCAAACCTTTACGGAACAAAGGGATTATGCCTATAGCTATATATCCTATATGCATAAACTGATGACCTTTCTTCAAGGCCTTTTGCCTAAAATCAGAAAGCTCTTCAAAGAGATGGATAATATGGTTATCCGTCTTGCTATCTCGTACAGTAAGCTTTCCATGTGTTTCATGATACATGGTACTAGCAGAGAGGGCAAAAGCCTTATGATGTTTATAGATTTGAGTAGAAGATACCTTTGGTAAGCTCCACTTTCCAGAGGGATTAGCTTCGTAGAATTAAATATTATCGAAAAGCAACTTCTTAAAGGAAGAGATGAACATAGCCATAATGATAGAGGTTAGGGCTTTACGTAGTTGATGGTGGTTGAGCTTGATTAGAGTACGAAGGCGTAGCGCACCTGGTAGTGAACTTGATTGGAAGATATAAGGAGTTGACAGAGTCTGTGTCTGAGTGGCACCAAGCCTAGCGACGGTGACTTAAATAGCTAAGGGCTTCCAATTTCACTAATATGAGGGTACTCGTTAATTAGCTTCAACAGTTACCACTGGCTATCATAAAGCATTCAAAACCATCTAAGAAGTTGTACATGCAAGCAACAGTAAACGAGTCAGAGGAAACAAGCTCAGCCCGACCAACCCCAAGTGACTGCAACAGCCAATCATAGAGCCCAACCGCAAGAGGCATCAAAGGAGCAGCAAGACCTGCTAAATCGCATCACCACCCAACTAGAGAGTTTATCCGTGCATCTGCTGCACCAAGGGCATGCACCTGTCAAGAATCAAGAACAAGGGAGAGGACAACAAAGACAGAACCAAGAGTACCACTACTACAATTGCGGGGAAGACGACCATGGTATGTACTACTGCCCGCATCCAAGGAGGCAGAATTTCAGTAGAGGGGGGAGACAGAATCAGATCTCTCCGCCAAGAGCAAAACCACCAACAAGGCAACCAGGGCCGATCCCACCGGTTGAGATCGTTCGACCACCTGTATAACAACAACCACCACCACAACCTCTCATTCCACCACTACCCCCCCCACCTGCTGTGTCATGAGTGAAAAGATGATGCACCATCTAGGACTAGAGGTAAGTAGGCCGGCACTCTGCCGAGCCAAAATGGCAAATCATGTAAGAGTGAAATGCGTGGGCATTGTGAATGCGGTCAAAGTAAAAGCATTCAATACAGAAGTGGAGGTAGACATCTTTGTCATGCCACACAGAGGGGAGGGCTACCCTATCATTCTTGGGAGGCCTTGGTTTATGGCTATGGAAGCTAAACAAGACTGGAGCACCGGAATGATTCAGATGAAGGACGCTAAAGGGAAGTCCATATTCTACGACATGAGGACTGGGAAGCAAGGCAACATGATCTTGGAGGCTTCAGAAGATGAGTCCACGAGCGACTATTCGTCTACCTCAGGAGAAGAGACAACCACCACTGACGGGAGCGACAATAGCATTGAAGTGATGGGGGTTATTCTTAAAGATCCAAAAAGGTTGACACAATCTGAAACACCCCCGACAAACCAAGAGGAACCATCAGGACGCAGTCCTCAAAGGATGCAGGTAAGTTACAAAAAATGCTCTCAAATGAGTTAATCGATGAAGAAAGGAAGGAATATGTTTCCATGCTAGGTAACTTCACTACTTTGTTCATTGATGGCTATGATAAGATCACAAGAATTACAGTAGTGCAACACCACATAAAACTCAAGGAAGGCAGTAAACCTGTAGTGCAGAAGCTCAGAAGACGTGGAGTAATCCAATAAGAGGCACTACTCAAAGAAGTGAGAAGTTTGCTACAAGCAGGCTTCATCTACCCTGTCGAAGACTCAGAATGGGTCTCCCCAGTAGTAGTCACACCAAAGAAGAATGGTAAGTGGAGAGTCTGTGTGGACTATAAACCTCTCAATGCAGCCACGAAGAGGGATCACTTTCCCCTCCTATTCCAGGATGAAATTCTCAATGAAGTGGCGGGTCACGAACGATACACAGTGTGCGATGGCTACTCAGGATAATTCCAGATTAGCATTGTGGAAGAAGATCAGAAGAAGACAACCTTCATCACACCTTGGGGATGCTTTGCTTACAGGGTGATTCCTTTTGGCCTCACTAACGCCCCGGCCACATTTCAGCACTATTTGACCTTTGTTTTCCAACCCTACTTGGAATATCAATAACGGTTTTCATAGATGATTTTTGCATCTAAAGTTCACGAGCCCTTCATTTAAGCAAAGTCTATGATGGCTTAACCAGGCTGCAAACCTTGGGTAGCCAGCTCAACGTGGATAAGTGTCACATTGGTCAAAGCAAAGTTACTTTCCTTGGCCATGTAATTTTAGCAAAAGGGATTGAGGCTGACCGTAGCAAGATTCAAGCCCTGGTATCTTTGTCGTTACCCACCACCGCTAAGCAGTTAGTTTCGTTCCTTCAGAGGGTAAGATACTTAAGCAGGTTCATTCACTTGCTATCTCGAGTGGTCCTCCCTCTACAACAAATCTCCCAGAGGGATGTCTTCTCATGGAGTGAGGAAAATGAGCAACAATTTACCGAGGTGAAGCAAATCCTAGCTAAGCTTCCCACGATTTCACCCCCTGAGTGGGACGAGCCATTTTATGTGAACCCTAGTGTAGGAAGTGATACACTCGGAGCCGTGCTAATGCAAAAGGACCCCCAAACTTCTTTCATGCATCCTATTTACTTCTCTAGTCGTGTCATGACCCCGTCAGAAAAGGGATATACCGAAGTAGAACACATGGTTCTGGTGCTAATGTTTGCTACCACAAAGTTCCTCTCCTATTTTCTGCCTAGACCCTTTGTAATCCTGAAAATGGAGGAGGTTTTCCCATATGTAATGCGACACATGGATGTCTCATCTAGGATCTCTAAGTGGCTAATTATATTACAAGAGTTTGACTACACCATGCAAGTAGAAAACTTCACTAGGGCTAGTTTAGTGGGAATTGTCACTCATTGCCACTATGAGAAGAAGCCGAAGGTCAACACGGAAGCAAAGGAAGAAACACCAATGGTAGAGAGTCCTAGGCTAGCAAGAGCTCACTCTCTTTTCTTTGACAAAGCATACAAAAGAACAATGGACCAATCTGCAGCTGGCATAGTCATTTTCAATGAGCAACAAGAAAGAGTATTCTCCATCGGACAGTTATTACACTCCCACTCCAACAATGAAGCAGAATATGCAGCCCTAATTCTTGGGGCTGAACAATGTATTTCACAAGGAATTCAGTCCCTAAATGTGTTTGGTGATACTTTGCTTTTGATAAGGTAGATAAACGGCACTTGGGTTTGTAAAAATCAGGTTTTACTTGGTCAACTACGCCAAGTTAAGGATCTTCTAAGGAAATTTTTGAAGCAGTGAAACTATTTCATGTCCCCAGAGCAGAAAATCAGGAGGCAGATGCTCTAGCCAAAGAAAGAATACAAGACGTTCCCGTAGGAGCAATCAAATTGAAGCTACCCCTCTCTCAAGGTAGTGATGCTATGCATGATATTGTTTGCTTTCTAGATACAGGAGAATGTCCGAAAGGATACACCAAAGGTCAGAAACACTGGCTGGTAAGGAAGGCTACCAGATACCACCTTGTAAACGACCACTTGTATTGTAAGGGCAAGGATCAAATTCTGAGGCAATTGCCGACCTCCACTGAGATCACAGAGGTAATTTTAAGTTGCCATGATGGCGTCTGCGGCGGTCATTTTGCTCTAGATATTACCAGTAGGAAGATTCTACAAGCAGGATACTCTTGGCCTAGCTTGAACAAGGATGTACACCATTGGTGTAAAACATGCAAGGCTTGTCAAGTGGCCAGTGATCGCACATTAACCTACGAGCGACAAACTCCTATCATCGCATATGGTCCATTTGAGAAATGGGGAATAGATGCAATCGGTCCTTTATCAAGGGCCCAATCAGGTAAACTGGACATCATAGTGGGTGTAGACTACATGAATCGATGGGCAGAAGCAACAGCCACCACCTGCATTACAGCCCAAGAGGTAGCAAAGTTCATTTTTGAGCATATCTGTTGCCGTTTTTGCACTCCTCTTGAGATAATATAAGATAGAGGACCAGGCTTTAGAGGCGATTTGGTGGGAGAACTGATGAAAAAGTTAGGCATCACACGCCGACATTCCACACCATACTATCCACAGTGCAATGGTCTGGTAGAGAAGGTAAATGGAACGATTTGCAAAATCATCACAAAGCAGGTGAACAATCACACAGAAGACTGGGATAAACATCTCATGGCAGCTCTTTGGGCCTACCGAACGACGTTCCGAACATCACTAGGTTTCACCCCTTTCCATCTAGTTTATGGGAAGGAGGAAATTCTACCCATTGAGGTATAGATAGCCAGCTTACGAGTCTTGGCTAGCCAGATACAACGCCCAATTGTAAATCTCCGGAACCATATCCTGGATCTGGAGAGGCTCCAACTAGATAGGGAAGAAGCAATCAATCACTATGCAGCGCAGGTAGAACGATGCCGGCTCACTTTCAATCAAGGGCTTAAAAAGAAGGGCTTGGAAAAAGGTATGTTAGTGCTGAGATACGACAACAGATTTGACACCAGGAAGGACAAGAAATTGCAACCCAGATGGGAAGGACCATTCACCGTCAGGAAACACTATGACAACGGCAGCTATAAGCTGATGCAAGCAGATGGGAGAATTCACAAGACTAGAGTCAATGGATGGAGGCTGAAAAGGTATTTTCTTAGGTTTGATCCAGAGTTCATGCTAGACATTCTAGAAGAGAGAGAACCCTCTAACTCCACCACTAAAGATGTAGAGGAAGGGCTAGAAGCATGAATGCCTCTAGCCAGATGGGAGGGCTAATGATGGTCGATTTTCGAAATCGTGACCGTGAGAGCCACATCCTAAGGAAGGGAAGGCTTGTTACCAAAAGAAGAAAAAAAAAACAAAAGAAAAGATCTTACCATTCACCATACCCCCCCTCTAAGGTTAACCACTAGCGGGGCGCCACCAGTTTGGCCACACATGTCTCCATTATCACCAGGAGACGAACCCCTCTCTCTCCTACTGCCCAGCTCCACAAATATTCTCTCTCTCTCTCTCTCTCTCTCTCTCTCTCTCTCCCTCCTACTCTGCCGTTGCATCACCCAGCCCGGTAAACGCATTGGTGCCTCTGTCACACCCTTCAGCGGGCCACCACATATATTATACTCTCTCTCTCTCTCTCTCTCTCTCTCTCTCTCTCTCTCTCTCTCTCTCTCTCTGTGCTTGTCCACCACCCAGCCCCGGCAGGCCTCTATACCCCCCCCCCCCCTCCCCTATCTTAGTCTAACTCTAGCTCTCTCTCTCACTCTCTCCTTTAGGAGCGGCCCCGCGGGCCTTAGGGCAAGCCACACTCTCCCTCCCTCTATCTCTATTCTCTACCCATGCCCCTCCCTTATTCCCTCACCACTTGCTCTCCCTCTCTGTTACTCCCATGGTGGGAACCCCCCCCCCCCTTATTCTCTCTTAGCTCACCCCCCCTCTCTTCCTCTCTCTCGTTGACTAATGCCCCCTCGGTTCCCGGCACACAGGCCGCCCTCCCATTCTCTGTCGTGCGCCTTTACCCGGCCCTTGCGGGCGCTGTGAACACCACCCATACCCCTCCCCCCTATCCTCACACCCCTCTCCACACCCTCCCCCTCGCTCCCTCGCGCTGTGCGCTCGCTGCAAAAATCGGCCCCGCTACATCCCCCCCCTCCCCCGCCCCCCCCGCCGCTCTCTTCGCGGCCTGCACAGCGCCCACGCTCACCAACACACACACACACACACGCTCTCTCTATCACACACACAGGCCCTCGCGACGCTCTCACACAAACACACACACATACACTCATTCACACACACACACACACCACACACCCCCTCCTCTGCGTCGCCAAACAGGAAAAAAAAATTGAAAAAAAATAATATATATATATATTTTATAAATATACATAATATTGTCCCCCTTTCCCACGTTCGCCAATACACACATATATATATACGCACACTCACGCCCACTCACTCATGTACATATATCCACACATCTACTTATGTGTACACACACACACACACACACACACACACACACACACACACACACACACACACATAAAAGCACACACCGAACTACAAAATACAAAAAAAAAGGAAGATCCATCGGCATCGACACCATCCACAGAAGAAAGCGTCCCAAAGTATGCGACACCGACAACAAAAAGAGCAAATGCGCCGAAGGCATGTCCCGATCGACCCCGAAAAGACGCACGCTACACCGACGCAGAGGCAACACACCATTCGCTGGCATCACGCAACCACGACACCATTTTCTGTAAACCATGCATAGGTTATCATCATCATTTTTTTCAGTTTTCACCCAAGCCTTGTAAAATTCCCAATTTGTAAATTCCCTCTCTCTAGGTGATGGTCACAAAGGCCCACCTAGAGGTTTTCATTTTTAATAACTCCCAAGACAAAGCAAGGGTCAACCACACCGGGCCCACCGCCTTGCTTTGTCTAATCAATTAGCTTACCCTAATCAAACCGGGATTAGCCTAATCCAAGTAGCCAACACCTATAAAAGGGCACTAAGAGGTCACTATCGGGGGGGGGGGGGAGTTCATGAGAGGTCAGCACTTGGTAGAGTTTTAGTGGGAAGAATTGACACTATTGGCATCACAGGGAGGGGACTTGTGTGATGGTTTGCTTTGGGAATTGCACCATGTGAAGGGAGCTACGTCCACCTCTCGACTCCAATGGTCGATGCACACACACATACATGTTCTTGGTAGCAAGTTTCACAATCATTGAGTCGTCTTTAGAGAACGCACGAAGTAGTTTCACCATCTCTTCTCCCTACCTCTCTATCACCACGGTGTGCCGCCTCGCCGGAAGGAAGGTCATTGTAAATACTGCAGAAAAAATTCTCCCTGACATCCCCGAGGGTTTTCATCATTTGTCAATCTCTGTGTGTGTGTGTGTGTGTGTGTGTGTGTGTGTGTGTGTGTAAGTTTGCGGTGTTCACATCATCGTGGTCTGCGTCCTAGCCGCTCAAAGCTAGGTGGTGCCCTGTGTTCGCTTTACCATGACCGTCTCGAGGCGTGCCATCGGCACCCGGCGTTTGCTTCCGTCAATAACAAGAAGGGTTAAGCATCCTCTCTTGCCACTTATTTTGGAAGGGCTAAGATTCATGTTTTTGTAATCCGTCAGTGATTGCTTTCAAGATCGACCAACTCAATCAGTTGCGTACCCACTGATTTTCATGGACAAGCAAAAGACTTGCCATTACTGATTTTTTGGGTCTTAATTTTTGCACTCTATATTTTCAGAGTGCAGATCACGTTGAGTTTTTGAAAGACAAACTCCTAAAGGCTTCTCTCTACTAAGGTGTATAGATAGAGCAAGGTGTATAAACTCCTAAAGGATTCTCTCTACTAAGGTGTATAGATAGAGCAAGCATTTCCAACAGCACGGCTATTCACAACAACCCAAGATTATGGATTTTTGGGTCTAGAGCAGATCTAGTGGTGAATACGATTCGAACTTGAGTGGAACTTTTCTTTTATCTATAGCACTAGGAGTGTTTATATGCATACAGTTTTAGGGTAAGACCATTCTCGTGATTACTCAATCACTTCTTAAAGTGTTGCTGGTCAATTCTTGGAACCATCACACTTGTACTTTCAAGGAAAGAAGTCCACAGACTGCCAAGGGACAGTGGAACTTCCACAGGAATTTAATGCCACGGGAAAACCCAAGGGGGGTCACAAACATCGGCCAAAGGCTATGCCAAGGGCCAACTGCTAGTTAGGCAGTTTTGTGCAAGGTTTAAACAAGGGGTTTGACAATGTTGATTGATTTTAACCAAAGGGTCTGGATTGCAAAGGCAACACCTCAGGTTACATGTGCAATACTACTTGCATTTCACTAATTTTCAATTAGTGTTCCTAGGCCATTGCAACCGGGAAATTTGGGCAGGTGCCTTTCACTCCGACGGATAAGTGAACATATGTTTCACCTCAGGTACGCATCTGTTTTTGCTTTTTGTTTTTTGTTTTTTCTTTTGGTTTTCTTTTCTACATAGAATGCATAAACTATGTTTGCTCTTCAGAGCAATGACACAGTCATTTAGGAGCCAAACAATTTGGGCTATGGTGTCCAAAATAAGTTTTTGCATTATGCAGTTATAACCCCACTAGTCGGGTTTATTTGGCACATGTTGTCACATGGGATACAACATGGTCTAGGGACTCAAGGAGTTTGGTTTAGCCAGTGTGGAGCAAGGCTAATGAGAGTCCCTCTCACTCCGGTCGTAGAGTGTTTGCAGTTACCTCCACACACAAGTACATCTTGTATTGTCGGATGTTCTTTTTTCAGACATCCTTAGTTAAGACAATTCCACATGTGCCGAATATGAGTCTCTGGGATTGACACTGGTGCCCATTATTTCAAGTATGTGTCACGACAAAGTCCCTAGGTGCTGGTCCAATCTGTTTCTAGACCATTTTCAGCACAACATATCAGGAGCAATTTCAGTGGCCAAAAATTGTCGGATACTTAGTATGACTTGTTCATGTACAAGTACTGCTAAACAACAATACAGATGGTTGGTTATACATATAGCAAGGCTCTAAGTTATTAATGCAAAAGTTTCATTGTTTGTCCCTAGAAGTGATTAATGTTTCACCTTCTATTATGGTTCAAACGTTTCAGCAAGGCTTGCAAATGATTGCAGCAGACAGTATTTAGTTTCTTTTTTGAACTATTTACATTTCTCTTTAATGTGTGCTACGAGAATCACATTCGCCATAAGTATTGGCAAAGCTAATCATGGATATACAGGTTTGGATCTATTTTTTGCTAAATGCATACACACTAGGTGTTATGGGCCCCGGTGTTTAGCAAAGGCTGATTTGGAGACGCATGCATATTCATCACATCCATTGCTTATGAAGGATTTTGCACTCTATGTGCAGTATCTCTATGAGATTACTTTTGGGTCTACCAATCACCAATAGAGATCATGGCTCGATTTGGGTGTTTGTGGATCTTTCAAGTTAACCACGATGGTTATTCACGACATTGTTGATTCCTTAGCAATGTTGTACGATATTGTGATCCCTATTTACCAGTCATCTGTAAAGAGTGTTTGTAAATGGTAGGGGAAAAACACCTCAGTACTATCAGTTATCTAAGGAGATAGACAGATTACAAAGTATACTCTTGTGCTAAAGGATATACAAAGTGCATACGTTAGCACCCGACAATCCAATTAGTAAGCATTTATTGCTCTAGTTGGTGTTTGTTTACCATAAGTTACAGCATGTTTGTGACTAGGTTTAGTCTCTTTATGTATAAGTTAGATTCTCAACCTTGAACACTAGTTATGGTGGGGTTGTTTACTAATGAACTTTGAGAACAAGTTAAGGACTTAAACTTGGCTGATGAGTTATGTCAGCAAGTTACTTTCATGGAAAGTGAAAAGAGGTACTCTTTCCGGTACATCTTTGTTGTGACAACTCGTTTAGAATGCTCATGGTGCATTAAAAATGGAGTCTACACACTATGATTGGATAGGAACCGATACAATCAGATGGTTGCACATGGACAACAATGTAAAAAATCAAGATGTTACTCTTGGTTTCATTGAACCTCCTATTGAACAGTGTTTCGGTCAAGCAACGAGCTAGATCCATGACAGATACCACTGTGGAAAACATTAGTGTACATTAGTGTACCATCACTCTTGTTTTCAAGGACAAAAACGCTTCTCCAAGGGGGGAGTAATGCCATGCCAAGGGCAACAACCGTGGAGGTCATGGACCGGGGGCCAAGGACCGGCTGCCAATGGGAAGGGATCCTAGGGCTAGGAGGCTATAAAAGGGATGTTGGGTGGAGGATTCAGACTGGGCAGTCTCAGGGTTTTACATCCCAATTAGCAATTATTGTTTTCTTGGGTTTTCTCTGGTTGCAGCCTCACTCCACCCCTGCTATTAAGTATGGAGCTTGATTTATCCCTTGTAATTTTTTGTGTTAAAAACACACATTTTTAAGGCCCCCATTATGAGGAGAAGCCATCGTGCGTGAAGAAAAATAACTCTCCGAAAAATAAAATAACTCGTCGGAAACCAAAATTTTCACGCCAAAATATTCCTTTTTTTCTGAATATTATGGTCAGATGGTGGTCAGAAAGTGGTCGGAAATTGGCCGGTCATTTGGGTGGTTGGCGGGTGGTCGGAACTCAATGGCCGGTGGCCGATTTCAAAGGAGGATTTGTCTTCTCAAGGGTGGCCACGCATAGGCGGATTGGAGGGTCCGATTTGGACTTATCTACACAAGAGCGGCTACACATGGCTGCCTCTCATGAGAGAGGGCATCCCTTTTGGCCTATAAAAGGAGGCCATGTCTACACACATTTCAGAGTGTGAAGTTGATGCAACAAGGTGGGTGTGAGGTGGTGAGAGTGAAGCAAGGCGGCAGCTCCAAAAGGGTATAATCCCTTTGTAAACTATTCTTGTTTTGAAGTACTAAAGCCGTTGAGTGACTGCTTTCCCGTGGACGTAGCCCACATTGGATGAACCACGTATATTGTGTGTACTCTCTCTCTCTCTCTACTCTATAATCTTGTGTGAGAAAATCTGTCTCTCTCCATTAAGTAATCTACTCAATTATCTATTTAGCTACGTGGTATTTCCTAACAACTGGTATCAAGGCAAGGTTTGCTCGTAGCTAAGTTATCTCAAGGAAAGGATTCCTTGAATTGAGTGAGAGTAATGGCGGAGGAAGGGAAGCTCAAGATCGAGAATTCAACGGCAAAAACTACCAACATTGGAAGATGCATCTTGAAGATTATCTCTATCAGAAGGACCTCTATTTGCCACTAGGTGGTCTTGCAAAGAAGCCGTAATGATGGCAGATGAAGCATGGATTGTCCTTGACCGAAAGGCACTGGGAACAATCCGGTTAAGCTTGGCATCAACGGTGACCTTCAATGTTTCATAGATGAAGAACACGGAGGACTTGATGAAATCACTTGACGACTTCTATGAGAAACCATTGGCATCGAATAAGGTATTTCTCATGAAGCGCTTATTCAATCTAAAGATGGCAGAGAATGGTTTAGTTGCAAAACACCTAAATGACTTTAACACAAACATAAGTCATCTTCGATCGGTGAAAATCAATTTCGATGACGAAGTGCGAGCTCTCCTTATACTATCATCTCTACCGGATAGTTGGGACATCCTTGTTATGGCTGTAAGTAATTTTATCTCTGGCACAATACTCTTAAGTTTGATGATGTTGTGGGTGTTATCCTAAGCGAGAAAATGCGAAGGAGAAACACAGGAGAATCATCAAGTGCGGCACTGTCAGTGGAAACAAGAGGAAGGCCTAAGAAGAGGTTCAAAAACCAAAAGGATCGTGATCGCTCAAGGCGGAGCAAATCACGCACAAAGTCAGTTCTTGAATGTTGGAACTACGGCAAGAAGGGCCACGTCAAGAAGGATTGTTGGTCCAAGAAGAAGGAGTCGGAGTCTCAAGATAAGAAGCCAACATCGGAGGCCAATGTGGCAGGTAAAGTAGAGCAAGATGCTCTAATTCTCTCATTAGACAATGTGTCTAATTCCTAGATAGTAGATTCCGGGGCTTCATTCCATGCGACACCACACAAGCAACATTTCCAAGATTACACCAAAGGTAATTTTGGGTATGTATACTTGGGAGATGATGAAGCTTGTGAGATTGTCGGCAAAGGTACATTTTCTGTCAAAACTGCTAACGAAAATTAATAGAAGCTTAAAGATGTTAGGCATGTTCCTTCTCTTTGCAAAAATTTGATCTCTACAGGATAATTAGACAATGAAGGTCACAATATTGCATTTGGAAAAAAACAGTGGAAGATCTCAAAAAGATCTTTGGTGGTTGCCAAGGGAGAAAAGGTTGGTACACTTTACTTGTGTACTGTTAGCACGCAACCTCAGCTTGCGCAACAGCTATAGAAGTCGACAGTACGGTGTGGCACTATTGGCTTGGGCATATGAGTGCCAAAGGAATACAAATCCTTCAAACAAAGAAGCTTCTACTAGGTTTGAAAGAAGTGGACTTAGAGTTCTTTGAAAATCTAGAAAGGAAAGAAAAAATAAAAAACTTGAGTTGTTTTATTCTGATGTTTGGGGTCGTGCAAGTACACCATCACTTGGTGGCTCATTGTACTATGTAACATTAATAGATGATGCAACTAGGAAAACATGGGTTTATGTAATGAAGAATAAATCCGATGTGTTTTCCATATTTCAAAGGTTGAAAGCCTTTGTGGAGAATGAAACAGATACTAAGGTTAAATGTCTCAGATCCAACAATGGAGGCAAATATTACAGCTAAGCTTTTGAAAGCTTTTGTGCTAGCAATGGTATTTAGAGGCAAAGAAAAACCCCAAGGACACCTCAACAAAATGGGATTTTAGAAAGGATGAACAAGACAATCATGGAGCGAGCATGAAGCATGCGGCTACATGCAGGCCTACCGCTTGAGCTTTGGGCGGAAGCAGTAAGTACGTCTGTGTACTTAATCAACCGGTCACCCTCAACGGCATTGGATGGGGGAGTTCCAGAGGAGGCGTGGACAGGTTAACCGGTAAACTATGTGTTTCTTCAGCGGCTGTGGAGAAGGTGACTTTGGGTATCACCTATGGAATCCTGAAGATGGTAAAATCTTTAGAAGTAGGGATGTAATTTTCAATGAACAAAATATGTACAAAGATTACTTGGAAAGAAAACAAACAAAAAAAATAGGTGATAAGTACATGGAGCTTGAGGACGCTGAAGACTCAAGGAGTGCAAACGGTGACAATGTGCAACAATGTGAACCAAATGAGGAGCCTCAACCTATTCCCCGAAGATCTACAAGAGCAAGTAGACTGCCAGAAAGGTTTGTTCCTTCCTTTAACCATCTCTTGATCTCGGACTCTGGAGAGCCAGAATCATACGAAGAAGCTATGCATCACGAATCCAAAGAAGAATGGATGAAGAGCATGCAAGTGGAGATGGACTCACTACATCGCAACCAAACATGGGAGTTGGTTGAGGTACCTAAAGGTAAGCGGGAACTACAGAACAAATGGGTGGATAAGGTGAAGGAAGAAGAAGGTGGGAAGAAAAGGTACAAGTCTAAGCTTGTGGTAAAAGGGTTTTCTCAAAGGAAAGGTATTGATTTCAACGAAATATTTTCTCCTGTTGTAAGAATGAACTCAATTAGGCTTGTCTTAAGCTTCGTGGCTGCTCATGATTTAAATCTTGAGCAAATGGATGTAAATACGACATTCCCTCACGATGACTTAGAGGAGAAAATTTACATGATTCAACCAAAGGAGTATGAGGTAAAAGGTAAGGAGAAAATGGTTTGTAGATTAAAGAAGAGTTTGTATGGTTTAAAGCAAGCATCAAGACAATGGTACTTGAAGTTTGATCGATGGATGTTGGATCATGGATTCAAAAATTTCACCTTGGATCACTGCGTCTACACGAAGAATTTGGGAGATGGAAAGTTCATCATCCTAATGTTGTATGTTGATGACATGCTGATTGCAAGTACTAACATGCAAGACATCAAAGAACTAAAAAAGGAGTTGTCTAAATATTTTTCAATGAAAGATTTAGGTGCTGCAAAGAGGATATTTGATATGAAAATAACAAGGGACAGGACGAAGAAGACAATAAAGCTATTTCAAGAGGATTACATCAAGAAGGTACTAGAAAGGTTTGCAATGCAAAATGCAAAAATGGTTTCTATACCTTTGGCTAGTCATCTTAAACTAACCAAGGATATGTGTCTAAAGACACAAGAGGAGATAGCCTATATGTCTAAAGTTCCATATGCTACAGTGATAGGTTCTCTAATGTATGCTATGGTTTGTACAAGGCCAAATATTGCACATGCAGTGGGAGTTGTGAGTAGGTTCATGGACAACCCAGGTAAAGAGCAATGACAAGCTGTGAAGTGGATACTTAGGTATCTAAAAGGGACAACAACAAATGCTTTGTATTTTGGAGGAACTGATATTTTTCTTCAAGGGTATGCTGATGCAAATATGGGAGGTGACAAAGACACTCGAAGGAGTACTACTGGCTATGTCTTCATGGTTGGAGGCACACAATAAGTTGGGCTTCAAAGCTACAGAAAGTGGTCTCACTTTCTACCATGGAGGCAGAGTATGTCGCAATGACGGAGGCAAGCAAAGAAAGTCTGTGGCTTCACAGATTCTTAAAAGAGCTTGGATTCAAACAAAACAACTGTGTCTTGTATAGTGATAGTCAAAGCGCTATCCATCTTGCAAAGAACTCAGCCTTTCATTCAAGGACAAAGCACATTCAGGTGAGATATCACTTCATATGCACTCTTTTGGAAGAAGGACAACTAAAGCTAGGAAAGGTACATACAAGGAGTGAAAATCTTGTAGACATGTTTACAAAAGTGGTCAACAAAGAGAAGTAAAGCTTTTTCTCATCTTCAATCGGCATTCAAGGATAAGAAGTCAGGATGGAAAGCAGTCATAGGTTTGGTTTGGAGATTAGTCTTCAAGTGGGAGATTGTTTAGTATGGAGCCTCATTTACCCCTTGTAATTTTTTTTGTTAAAAACACACATTTGTAAGGCCCCCATTATGAGGAGAAGCCATTGTGCGTGAAGAAAAATAACTCACCATAAAATAAAATCACTCGCCGAAAACCAAAATTTTCAGGTCGGAATATTCTTTTTTCCCGGAATATTATGGTCATACGGCGGTCAGAAAGTGGTCGGAAATCGGCCGGTCGTTTGGGCGGTTGACGGGTGGCCGATGGTCAGAAGTCAATGGCCGGTGGCCGATTTCAAAGGAGGACTGGTCTTCTCAAGGGCGAGCACACATGGGCGGATTGGAGGGTCCGATTTAGACTTATCTCCACAAGGGCGGCTACACATGGCTGTCTCTCATGAGAGAGGGCAGCCCTTTTGGCCTATAAAAGGAGGCCATTTCTACACACATTTTAGAGTGTGAAGTTGATGCAACAAGGTGGGTGTGAGATGGTGAGGGTGAAGCAAGGCGGGAGCTCCAAAAGGGTATAATCCCTTTGTAAACTACTTCTTGTTTTGAAGTACTAAAGCCATTGAGTGACTGCTTTCCCGTGGACGTAGTCCACATTGGGTGAACCACGTAAATCGTGTGTACTCTCTCTCTCTCTCTCTCTCTCTCTCTCTCTCTCTCTCTACTCTATAATGTCGTGTGAGAAAATTTGTCTCTCTCCATTAAGTAATCTAGTCAATTATCTATTTAGCTACGTCTTATTTCCTAACACCTACGGGCATGAGCACACTCACAACTTGTGTGCAACACTTTACGGAAATTTCCTCATGGGAACATGCAGGATTCACAACTTCTTGCGCACAAGTTGCAAACCATCCCTCCACGGGAACTGGCTCTAAGCTTCAACTTGTCAGCCTTGAAGGAGATGTGTAGCGGGGTGTTGGTTGGAGGGCGTGCAGTTGAGCTACCACGTGGGTTTGGAATTACTAACACTGCAGGATATGTTACATACCTATCACCACTTTTTATCACTGTAGGCCCTTATTATATTTTCTAAAAAACCACCAATAAATATTATGCACAATAGTGTTGGGTGTTACTGTTAAAAACCAGTAGTTGTTGCCTCATGCATTTGAGGACATAGCTCGTGGCAGGTACCCCCGCTCCCCTCTTGACATAATCATGACACGACCATGCAAATTTACTTCCAGCCGGCCCAAACAAATACTGCACACACCTTGATCTGGCCCTGGCGACGCTTGCAACCTTCAACTGTTGCTCACACAACTCTCCCCAGCAACGACATACCGCATGCTACCTTGTGCTGATCATTGCCCATTGGCCATTGAAGGATGAAGGGAAGTAAGCAGTTTATTTCTAATAGATGACATTTTTAATCAAGGGCTGCTAAAAGAAGACGTCATGCTTGGAAATAAATAGGTTAATGTTAGTTAGCTAGAAGGAGAGAGAGAGAGAGAGAGAGAGAGAGAGAGAGAGAGAGAGAGAGATGAAATGATATATTAACTTTTGCAATAGGCCAAAAAGGCCTATGAGACCACACCGTTATAGACTTGCGAATCTCATACCATGTTTGGGTACAAAAAAGAGATGTTAAAATGAATGTAGGAGAGCTACCAGTTGGAATTGTATGGGGTATATGTGATCATTAATACAATGGGTGCCCGGTACAAGAGGGTGATATAATGGGTCATGAGTCTATCCTCATTTGTAATCTGCATGTTGAGATAGTATGGCTTGAATCGTGTGTTGCAATCCCCGTCAATGTTGTGAACCCCCTTTACTTAGCCATTGCGTCTTGATATCCCTAGCTCCAATGCTCAGTCAATGAGAGTAATTTGGGTGTGAGCATGAGCTAAGATTTGTAGTGGTGGTTGCTCCTCTATTTGTCCAATGTAGAGAGAGAGAGAGAGAGAGAGAGAGAGAGAGAGAGAGAGAGAGAGAGAGAGAAAGAAATGATATATTAACCTCTTCAAGAGGCCAAAATGACCTATGAGACTAGAACACAAAAATGTTGTACATAAAAATAGAGAGAGAAAGGACATGAAATGATTTATTAACATCTTTAAGAGGCCAAAATGACAAAAGGGAATAGTTATCTCAAAGAAAAAATAGCGACCCAAATTCTTCCCTAGATAGATGATAATACCCTGAATCAAGGCCTTTGCCTTCACCTTTTACGAGAGAGAGAGAGAGAGAGAGAGAGAGAGAGAGAGAGAGAGAGAGAGAGATGCCATTGTTGTTACAATTGTTTACATGCCTCCAATAGAGGCCAATAATGTGCTTAGTTGGAAATTTTCACTTAGAGATCTCGTGCTCTTTCATCAAAACAAGTAGAAAGAGTGCTTAGAACACATCTCTTGCTAAAATGCAATGAAAGTTACTCAATTTTTTAATGGCTAGGTTCCAATTGATACACATGGACCATACTCAATATAACATCAATGGAAGTAGTCTTCTATATATGTGTGCGCCTTCATGGGAAAGTTTGGGAGTGGACATACCCAAACGCCGAGTTGAATTGTAGAGCTGGGCACAAGATAAATTTTCAACCTTGAAGATTTACTTACCGCAAGAGAAGCATGTTCATTATAATGACACGGTTTCCTCTTCCACTTCCTTAGGTTACAATACTACCTAGCAATGGATCGTTCACAAACATCCAACTTTCATCCTCTTGTGGCAAGAATGATTCTTCGAATGACAATGTTATTGATAATGTTTTCTTAGTAGAGCTGCAAGGTTTTGTACATTGAGCTTTTGCAGCGAATTTTAAAGTGTTCAAGAAGTTTTTTGAAATATTTATCCACTTTGTATATCTCTGTTTATAGAATTTTGGAAATGACTCTCCTCTAAGCGCAAATTTACCCAATGACTTGGATCATTCAAAAGAAGAAGTGAGAGAGGTAGATTGTGATCTTTTCCACAAAATTAATTACATGTAGCTCCTCAACTTTGGCTATGTTTATTGGTGTTTGTGTATAGTCGACATGGAAGATGTTTGATCTAGCGAAAGATGGTGAATACCATGGCGTTTCAATCATCAAGTATGTTGTGAGGACTTGTTTTTAGTATTGGTTATGTCATGGGTTGAGATCTACTTTTCTGCTTATAGATGATAGTTTATATAGGTGCTTAACCATGCATTAATAGACTTTGACGAGAGAAGTGATATGGAGACATCTGGATGGGTAGACTTCTTTGGTTTGTTATCTTCTTGAGCTAAAAAACTTGGAACTTGCATGCTAATGTCAATTTCTTTTTAGGATGATGATGCTACTCCACCCATTACCATATTAAAAAAGAAGCCAAAGGTCATGTGCTTGAATGAGCTTGTGGTAAGTGTCCCAAACACAAAATGTGAAGAACAAAACTCTATCTATTAATGGTGTTTGAATGATATTTATATGTTTACTTATAGCGTGGAAACAAAGAGAAAGGAAATGCGCCTTCAAAGAAAAAGGTTTGATATGGTGATTTGATGTCATTAAAGGGTGTCCCCCTTGAAAGGGCTCATACAATTCTTGTTTTTGTAGGCTTTGAAGGATCTCACAAACAAGAATTCATCTAACAATAAAGTCATCATTTCAAGGGTCTGCTCATTGTCAACACTTTGGTAGGCACTTTAATTCTCTATTTTTGTAATGTTTTTGAGATGGAATGGTTTTTGCAAGGTGAAGCAAGAGAAAGTGGAAAAGCTAAAAGAGTTACCAAAGTTCTTGCTAGATGCAAAGAGAACAACTCTACCATGGTACAAGCCCTTTTCTCAGTAAACTAATATATTCACACATGTTTGAATGTTGTAAATTGTTTTTATTTTATTACAGATTTGCAAGTCTAAAAAGAGGAATTTGATTCCTTCTCATAAGAAAGTCACATTATTGACTCATGTATTGCTACTAACATCTAAGTTGGTCTTACAAATAAGCGTGTTGCATTGTAAATTTAGTAGATTTTTATCAAGGTCCTTACACAAGTGTTATATACTTTTTGTAGAATGGGACACTTAAGATGACAACAAAAGTAGCCATAGCTCTAAAAGTGATGTGAGAGCACAAGATAGACCTCATGTATAGGCGACTAGTTGACTTTTTAAAAGAGTTGCAATGCACTACTCTGAAGGAATTGTTTGATTTCAAGAAAGAATGCCAAGACTCGAAGGCATTGGATGTTTTAGTGTGTTGGGCCATTGGGAAAAACAAGATTAAGCTCAAAGAAACTAATGATAAAGATATGGGTTAGGATGAATTTGAACTTGTTTAAAATCAAGTTCACTATGGAACTTTGGTGATAAACATTGTCTCTATCTTTGACAACTATTTTGGGCAGTTTGACATGTATTGTGCAAGCATATATCTAGCTCATAAAGCTAAAATATTTTGTGAGACAAGTTATAATTGATACGATCTCAAGGCATTATTGCTCTTGGTATAGTCTTGAATGCTTGTATACTAAATCATTGATTACTATTAATAGTTTTCATGCTAAACAACTAGCCATAAATAATGTTTGAATTAAGGTTATCTCATAATTTGGATAGTTTTATGCGTACAAGATAGAGATTCCTTTCCATATGTGTGAAAAATTTATAGCTACGAAAATACATTAGAGATGTGATGTTTCTAGCATGTTAGTTTATAGCTTGAAAATACCGTAGAGGTGTGAATGTTTTTAGCATGTTAATTTTTTAGGTGTGAATAATATCACTACAAAAAAATTTATATATGAGAATAAGGATCCTTTTGTCATTGTGAAGTGAAAAAGGTTTACCCTATTCAATTTTTTGCACTAACAGTGACCATTAATGTCTCTCTTTTGCATAGAAAATAAGGACAAGGCTCTAGCTAGAATATTTTTTTCCACTGGTTTTCCATCTATCCAAGGTATTTATTAGCTCATAAAAGAATTCAACTTAAGAATGAAAACTTTTCAATGTTAAAAGTGAAAATAATTTACACTCAAGATTGATAATTCTCCCGATTAAGAGTGAAAACATTTATGATTATAAGATGTATGAGCGAAAAATATTTGTACAAGCAATATAAAATGTAGAATGAAAATATTTCTAAGGTGCTAATCTTTACTTACTTTGTGGTACAGTACAATCTTTAAGAGCCTCCATTAGAAAGAATTCGCAGCATGAACTTGCAAGGTTTTGAGTGCAAATTATTTTCATATTGTGTTTTGATTTTTTGTACCATAGGACCAACGATTATTATGTGTTAACAATTTTTTGTCATATGAATTGAAGAAAGAAATAATTATGAGCATGATTATTTTTCACATCGCTACTTTATTTTGCAAGATACACTTTGAGAACAAGAACGCATCGATAAGAAAAATAACCATTGAAAAAAAAAGGCAATGAGAAAAATAATTCACACTTCTCGTGTTTTTTACACATTAGGGTGCAAAAGAGGGTAGAAAAAAAAGGACCTATTTCTCAAAGTGAGAAAATGTCTAAAACTTGTAATGAATTAGTACCTCATCAACGGTTTGCAGAGACTCGTGCATATGAATATGCCAATGGGCTAGATCAATCTCCTGTCACTCCACATAATGTGAAACAGCAAGCCCAATACCAAGCCGATCGTGGTCGAATATTTCCTGAGGGTATGCAACGGAACTGGAATTTATGTTTTGCCCCTTGAGCCATGCCACCAGTCACCGGAGACGATGGAGTCCTATCAGCCCAAGGCATCAGCGTAGGGCAGATGGTAAGGATGCCTACAGATGGGGAAAAAATATAAAAAAATTTTCTAAGTTACGGTACTCAATATGCTCGTGTGAGCTGAGGCTGTCCGACAGCGGGTGTTGTTGGATTACGCTCGTCAGGGCCCAGCGAAGAAACCACTACGCCCTTCTTGTTTTCCTAGTTTATAGCGGTGGCTAATGACGACCGGATTTGCAGGATCACCATGATGAATGAGGGAAGGGTGCAGGCATGTCCTAGAGAAGTGGATGGGCAACTGCTTACCGCCACGATCTTTTCTTCATCAACAGCAATACCATTGCCCAGTTCAACCGCAGCAAGGGCGCTACTCATGTTCATGACATCAATATTACCTTCTTCATCGGTACTGTTCATAGAATCATTGCCTTCATCATGATCCCATCAAGAGTACTAGTGGCTGCCATACTGTTCCTGACATGATCACTTATATGGCATCATCGTCTTCTTCATCGCCAAGAACATTATTGTTCCTGATATATGACGATGGTATTCTGCTCATATGACGATGCTAAAATTAGCACATCCTGAGACTAATTTTAGCATACATTTGGCTAACCTGCCTTGAAATGTGTAGGCACCGGGGCTGCAATTGACATGTAGGGAATGATTGGGAACTATCAATGCAAACATGGAGAGCAAGTAGTAGTAATGCAGTTTTTTCCGAAACTTTGAGCGCCTTCTCTGACCGAAAGCCAGCGTCCTGTGAGTGGATGCTTAAATTTCGGCAGGACAACAAACATGGCACGCCATGTGCGATCAATGACTCAAACATTACTATGGTGCAGGGAGTGTTGTAGAGTCCAGCTCTTCGCTGACTGCATATGCTACTCCTCCTGCCCTCTTCCTCTGGGTGACTTTTAGATCAAGGAGATGCAGGAAGGTGGTGGCCGTGGTTGCGAAAGAAGAAGAGTTTTTGGCCCTACCAAGATTGCTGCCGTAAGTGTGCTGCTCTTACTTGTGCTCTGGTTGGCTTGGCATTGCAGGGGATAAGCTCTAACATTTGCTCTCGAAAGAAAATGACTAGCTCATTCCTAGGTGCCAAATTCAGCAAGGACAAAATCTTCATAAAGCAATGCAAACAGATACTCATATGAAGAATGGTATAGTAATGCAGTGAACGTTATTGGAGAATAAATTAACATACGAAACTTTCTGTTTACCACATTGAAAAACCTACAAGATGTGAAAAATTGGATATTTCTATGTTGCTAAACGTTTTACCACATCATTGAAAACTTGTATGACAGAAAAAAATTTGCTTACTACATTGAAAACAGTAGAGCATGTGAATCATTGGGTAATAGACTGTTCCTATACTTTTTACCCCGCTACAGAAAAATTGTATCATGCAGAAAAGTTTGTTTGTACTACATTGAAAAAACGCAGAGCATGTGGATCGTTCGGTAATGCAATGTTTCTGAGCATTTTACCACTTCTTACTACCACATTGACATGAATTCGTAGCTACTGAATACGGGGTTGGGCAGCAGACTTAGCAGAAGCACGAGCACGAGCATCAGTTATGGTCTTCTTGCACATGCCTAGCAAGGCAGTGCTAAACCAGTTCGCATTGGCCTCAAGAGGGTTCCAACTTGCCTCCAATAACAGCCGTGGTCCACTGAGCATCTCAAGCCGCTTGATCCCCTCATCCACATGCCAAAGGTTGATGGCGTGTGGAAATTGAAAGACTGAATTGTGCTCAGCTACAAGCTGCTCTTGACTTGCTTGATGCTGCTGCCAGCTAGATGTAGACGCTCTCGCTCTACTCCCCCTCTTCCTTTTCTTGACCTCCACCTCTGCCTCTGACCAATGGAAAAGGCTCTCAAGGAACTGCACCTCCACATTGCGCTCCAGCCGAAGGACTGTTGCCAAGAATCCCAAAGCATCAAGAAGAAGGTGAGGAGAAGTGCACATTTGATCAATGTGGAATTGGGCAATCATGTCTTTGGCTGCGTTGTACATGACTTGTGAGAGTTTTGTGGCTGCCTTTAGACTTTGGGGAGAACCTACCACATACTGATTCGGATCTTCGTCATCAGCAGCTAACAATTTCCCAGGAGGAGCTTTGTACTCTGGGAATTTCTCCTCCCAATACCTGTAGAGGTTGAAAGAAGGATTCTTTGTGCAGGGCACGATCAACTCGTTGGTGCAGAACCACCAAGCTTGCAAGAAAGTCAAAGAGCTTGTGATTTTGCCTTTTGAGACAAGCTGCTTCTCATCATTTGACAGAAGTTTGTCACAATGTGCGTTGACAAACCAATCCAAGATCATAAGCTCAAGGTTAAGAAGGTCAGCAAGGACCATAGACTTCTTGCTCCATCTGAGGTCAACAAGCTCAAACAGCAAACTGTTGATCTTCTGGTTCAAATCAGCCCGTGCCTCCATATCCAACATGTACAATGATGGGAGCTGATCGGTGTCAACTCCTTTGTGCTTGGATGAAGAGGCGCCAGCAATTGGGGCAATATGACCAACCTTCCTTTGACTTGTGGGTAGCTGCTCATCATTATGTCCAAACACCTTCCTAGCCTGACCTGTAGACATACATTTTTTACCAATATGACTCGGATGCTCATCATCATGTGTCAAAATCTTCCTAATTTGATCTGCAGGCAGAACTTCCTCATCATTATGACTCGGATCCTCACCATCATGTGTCAAAACCTTCCCAATCTGATCTGCATGCAGAAGTTCCTCATCAATACGACTCGGTTGCTCATTATCATGTGTCAAAACCTTCCCAGTGTGATCTGCAGGCAGAAGTTCCTCGTCAATATGACTCGGCTGCTCATTATCATGTGTCAAAACCTTCCCACAATACCACTTGACTGCAAACACTCCTGACCTGCAACGAGAGGCGGCAAAGGCCAAAGAGGAGGCTCTTAGGGAAAACCGCAAGGTCCTAGCTATTGTCAGGCGCAATCTAGATAGAGATATGTGGGGACAGTCACAACCAAGTCATATTGATGAAGAACATCTGCCTATAGATCAGAAACAATCCAGTTGTTCCCAAAGACTCTTCGAGTTCCAAGAGGTCTACTTCTGCTAGCTTGATGGGAGAACTTAAGCATACACTGTATGGTACAGTTTCCGCCATCATATATGCCCTGGTAAAAGTTTAAGATAGAGACTAAAATCAAAAGCTACTCCTACTAAAAGTTCAAGATAAAGCAGCCATTAAAATCTTGTAGACTCGCCATCAAAAGCTCAGGATAAAGCAACCATTAATAAAATCAAAAGCTTCTAGAGAAGCTTGCGGAAGCAAGCTAGAAACGTTAAAGCAAGATAAAGCAGCCAACTCGTTACACAGACAACTTCCTCCTTGAAGAGAGTGGGTAGAAACGTTAAAACAGCCCGCCATCAAAAGCTCAGGGTAAAGCTACAGAAGCTTGCGAAAGCAGGCTAGAAACGTTAATATCTGCATTGGCAGAAGCGTTCCACTGGACCAAATTTTACAAACCTTTGCGCAAATTTCAGACATTTTTGGCCAGATTTGCAAACCTACACACAGAACCTGCAGACTACAAACCTACAGACGAAAGGCGAAATCATGCAGACTAACAGGTAGAAAATAGGAAAGGTGAGGTGAAAACCTATAGACTAGCTAGTAGGCGACTAACAGGTAGAAAATAGGAAAGGTGAGGTGAAAACCTATAGACTAGCTAGTAGGCGACTAACAGGTAGAAAATAGGAAAGGTGAAAATCTTTAGACTAGCTAGTAGGCGAGAAGGTTGTACCTGTAGAAAAATAGCGTCACACAGACAACTTCTTCCTTGAAGAGAGTGGCGTGCGCGGCGGAGGTGGACGACCCTCAGGACCTAATAACACATAGTATTAAAGAGGGGGGGTAAGGGGATCGAGGGCAGAGAAGTACGCGCACGAAAATCGGAGAGGTTGCAGCCATAGATGGGCACTTAAAAACTAAACCCGGCCACAGACTAAACTCGGCCAGCGCCTATGTTTTAATAATAAAACCCCAAAAACCCGGGCCATGGCTACAACATGTGCGCGCGGGTGGGATGGTTATCCCATGCGGCACAACTTGGACGACGAGGCCCTGGGTTCAAATCGAGTCGTCGCCCGGGTTGCTTTTCGCGTTGACTTGCCGTGCGTCCGGGTTTAATCTGCCTCGGGCTTCCTGGATCCACTTCCGCGCCGTCGATCACCTTACCCCCCCTCTTTAATGTTATGTGTCACTTAGTGTCGTGGGTGGACGACGATTCTCTGACAATGTACAACTCCAATCTCAGTTAATGAGAAAGACTAGTATGTGACCCTCCACACTATCTCGGCACGTAGCATAGGCACACACACGCTATAATCATCCATCCGGAATCCGACGGGTCTTGAACTCAGGACGTGACGCTTATGTTTCGTGTAGAAGCATCTATTATTACTTGTTGGGACATACACATAGAGGACACATACATAGGAAAATCCTTATGCTGTTACGTGAGCTGGGAGATGAGAGGGGGAGTACTACCGCAAGTGCGTCAAGAGGTCTCCTCTTCGCCTTTCTCCAAAACGCTGAAATGATTTTGCGTGGCACGGTCATGCTCAAATGGGATCGACGACTGAGGTGATCTGGGCCGTCAGCAGATGCGCATTTGGTAAATTCGGGGCGTTTGATAAATTCGGGCAAGCTTGTAAATTCGGCACCCCATGTCTTGAACCTCCGACCTCTCCACAACGAGCCATGTGCACTAACCACTATGCCCTCATGTGCATATTGAAATATAGGGGATTCGAGTATGTCATATTGTAAATGTGGGCCGATTAGTAAATTTGGGGCAAATTTGTAAATTCGGGGCAACCTCAGATCTGACGTTCCATGATTGACGTGCCCCGCCTTTTCCTCCTCCACCATTGATCCCATTTGACCATGCCCGTGTGATATAGTGATGAGGGTATGCCTCTCACGTGTTGCTGCGGTCTTATAGTTATAAAAGAAGTACGGCAAGACATGTAGCAACACTTTCTTGGCTTTGTGGTACTTAAATCTCAAAGCATAGGCAAGATGGCCATATCGCCTAGATTTCCCTAGCATCTTATATTGGCAACAACTTTGGAAAGGGGATTTTAAATTTGTGGCTTGTTTTATTTTCTATCATGTACAATGCACATGGGACACTCAAGGTATAAGAACCCTAGGAGCTAGAGACCCGGATCCTCCACCCAACCGCCCATACTTATAGGCTCTTAGCCCTAGGATCCCTTGTCCACACTGCTAGCTGGCCCGTGGTCGGAGTCCGTGACCCCCCTGTAGGGTAGGGCCCTGCCCGTAGGACTCGTGTCCTGACATTACTTCCCCTTTTGGAAGAGTTTTCGTCCTCGAAAACACAAGTGGTGGTATCTTCATAAGAACACTAATGTTTTCCACTGTGGCATCCCTCATGGATCCAACGGTTCGTTGAATCGGAACCCGGTTCAGTGGGAGGTTCAATGAAATCAAGAGTAACATCTTGAGTTTCCACATTGTTGTCCGTGTGCAACCGTCTTGGTTAACCGACCCATAATCAAAAGAGAGTGAAAGCTCCATTTAGAACTCACTTGAGAATACTAAACGAGTTATCACAACTAAGAGGTGTCTAAATGCATACCCAGGTTTCAGACTTGCTGAAGGTACTGGAATGTGCAATACAACCTCGACTCATCTTTCCATGAAAGTACTATGCTGACATACTCATCAGAAGCAACCAAGTCCTTGACTTGCTGTGGTTCTTGCCAATAGTCAACCTCATCCAAACTGATGATTAAGGTTGATAACTTGAGAATAACAGGCAGAGACTAGAACTAGCCGTAACATGCCTTTCATCATATGAAGCAAACTCCAAACCAGAAAGGTAACCGATCTAGTTGTTTCACTTCTTGCTAACGTATGCACTTAGCATATCCTTTAGCGTGCTTTACTAACGTATGCACTTTGCATATCCTTTAGTACTAAATAGAATGCTTGTAAGCTGCCCATCCTACGCGGGATGAATAGCAATAGTAAGAGTGAGGTGCTTTCCCCCAACCACTTACAGATAGTCGCCGACGACTGACGACAAACTCTGACTCAATCATTGATTATCCAGTCATATACTCGATATGGAATGGAGACAACCAACTAGGTTGAAAGTAGATTGGAGTTTCAGTGCAAAAAATTGCAGAAACAATAATGTCCATGAATTTGCATGCCGCTCCGAATAAATTTGTGTTAAACACTAGGGCCCATAACACCTAGTGTGCATGCATTTGACACAAACATATCCGAACCGCAATTCCATGACGAGACTTTCCACGGTACGTACGTGAAAGTCTTGCAACAAATTTGGACCATAATAGAATGTGACAACCCGATCACACTTAGGTACCAACCATGAGACATTCTCATGAATATAGCATATTTTGCAACAAAAGTTGGACCATAACAGAATGTGACAACTCAGTCACACCTAGGTACCAACCATGAGACATTCTCATGTATATAGCATACTTAGCTATATGTTGAAATGACCCTCCATTAAGGTGGTTTCACAGCACTGGTAATTGTAACAAGTTTGTACTTAGTACCCGCCAATTTCTGGCCACTGAAATTGCTCCTGATACTGTGTGCTTAAAATGGTCGAACCAATGGATGCGACCAGCACCTAAGGACTTCGTCGCGACACATTGGTAAAAGTTGGCGCCAGTGTCAGTCCAAGAGACTCATATTCTCCACATGTGGAATATGTGTCAAACAAGGATATCAAGAAAAGCGACATCCATCAAGTACGAGCTGGTACTCGTGTGTGGAGGTAGCTACAAACACTCTGCGACAAGAGTGAGAGGGACCCTCATTATCATGCTCCACACTGGCTAAACTGAACCCCTTGAGTTCCTAGACCATCTTGTATCCCATGTGACAACATGTGCCAAAGCGAACCCTACAACTAGGTTCGTAACAGCATAAGGTATAGTGGACGCTACAATCCAAAATACTATGTTCCAACATGCCCTTGGCATGGCTTTGAAACATTCAAGCGTATTTATACGACTTGCACTGGAAACCGTGGGTGTTGCCTGCGCAATCCAACCCCTTTGGTTAACATCTACGTAGTCAAACCCCTTGGTAAGACCCTCTGTAGAAACTGCTCAACTAGCAGGCAACGGTAACCAACATAGTTAACCGTGTACATAATGATTGGAATCGACTCGAAAAGTTGAATTCGTCCGCTACCGTGTGGTAGATTGCGGAATTCTTTCCTTGAAAGTTTAACTGGGAGAGATCAATTTGTGATCCTCAATGCCTATGGGGTGATTTAGCAGTCACCCTCCGGGTCGTACCCCAAACAATATGTCCATAGACACTCGGTAGTGCTATAGAGAGAGCAAGAAATCCACACAAGTGAACTGCGTAGCTCTTGTGGACAGCCATGCTGTCTTAACTGATTGCTGCATCTATACTTCCTTGTAGAGATCAGATGCTGTGAGTGGAAGATTTATCAAAAACTCAACTTGAGTGTCGCACTGAAAACATGTAGTGCAAAAATGACACTGTAAACATCCTGAATGACAAGACCCTTGCTTGTCCATTAACGTCGATGTATACTTCCCTGGGTAGATCTATTCACTCTTGAAAACAATCACCCAAAGAATGCCAATAGTTGGGTCTTACCCTTGGCCTGACAATAGCTCTTAGCTTGTGTGGCTCATAGCCCTTGTGCAAATTAGTGTTCAATGGACGAACCGATGAAGACTAATTTGAGTAGCATCTTAGACACGTGCTAGCTGAGAGTTAGAGCACCTTGGCTCAGGCTGACTCACGAGCAAAACACGTATCAAAAGCTTCTTAGAAGATTTTCATTATTCCCTTAAATAGAGAGAACGAGAGAGAAGAAGAGCATGCTGGGCTGCGAAACTTTCCTTGAACGACTATGACGTGTATAGTTGATTGCCATGCTCGTGTGCATCTTATGCCTAACGTGCAGCGTATCCTATAAGCATGCAACAAGTTTCTGCTATGACTCTCTCATTGAGAGAGGAAACAGAAAAACACAACCACATCTTCATCTACCTGCCTTGCAGGGTCGTGATTGTATGCAAATGACTTAGCATTGGCACATTGCCCGTGAAAATAAGTCCTAGATTTAGGTTCCTTTTAGTGCTATTGGGTGTTGATAACAACCAACTAGCAGGTTCAACAATCCATCACTTAGTCTGTCCTTGACAGAGTTGCGAGTGTGATAGCGGAAGCATAATACATAAAGTGGTGGAATTCATGCCACCTGTTTAGCATGCCTTGCATGGAAAAACGTAAGCCCTTGGCTACTATGATGGTCTCAAGCGTGCGAACCAAAACCATAAGTGCCTTGGACAGAAGAAACTGGTAGGGATTCTGTGAGCTGACATTCCCTATTTTTCCAGTTCCCCAAACTTGTGTGCCAAAGCCCTTGATTCCAAATCAATGGCAGTATCTCGGCACAAGGGAGAAGCCGTGCTTCATGTAAAATTGCCAAAGCACTTTCAAAGACAGTAATTGCCAAGTAAAGTGTAAACATGGAAAAAAAAACTAGAACAACTTGAACTTGGCTAACCTGGTAGGTGTTGCTGCAACCAGTTGTTATAAAATTCCAAAGGAAAAGCTCGCGTAAAGGTGGCTCATAGCCAAATCTGCCATGCGAGAGAGAGTCGTCATATATGTATATTCGCCCTCTTGTATCATATACATCCGTCGTATACGGAATGAAAGAATCTGCAAGCATTTTTCCAAATCCGTCCCAAGTTTGTATGCTCATAGCATATGCCAAACGTGGTGAGTCATTATGCAAGATGCGTAAATAGAAGCCGTGCTTCAGCTAAATCTGTTAGTGCTAATAGCCAAATGAAGTGGTTGCAAATAGCATGATAAAAAGAATCGACCTTGTCGAACAATTTCAAGTGAAATTAACCAGTATTGTGTGACAAGCATCCTATGTTGGCTTGTAGAAACATTGACAAGGAGTCGGCCATGCCGAGCAACTTGTTGCCTGTCTCCTTGAGATACTGAAAATTTGGAACTTGGCCTTGCCTTTGAAGGAAAATGTAACCTGTGATGGAAATTGTAACCTGTGATGAGCGTGCTCCATCAAGGTACTTAGGGAAGCCATGCTTTGTATAACTATGTCTGGCCTCTTTGCCAATAAATTCTATTAGCGACCGCTGACATAGCAAAAAGAGTTGACCTTGTCAAGCATGCATAAACAATAGACCTTGTCTACTTGCAGATTTCATAAAGTACTCCTGTTGACGAATCTTACCGTCTATTTCAAGAAACGATGACAGTTAATCGGCCATGCCGATCATGCGAGCAGCTGGTGGCTGCCCTAGTCATCGAAAAGAGAGTGTTGTCTGTCCTGCAAAGATTCGGCCATGCGAGGTACAAACGTACAAATTATGCAGTAAACAATAGACCTTGTCAAGCATGCATAAACAATAGACCTTGTCAAGCATGCATAAACAATAGACCTTGTCTACTTGCAGATTTCATAAAGTACTCCTGTTGATGAATCTTACCGTCTATTTCAAGAAACGATGACAGTTAATCGGCCATGCCGATCATGCGAGCAGCTGGTGGCTGCCCTAGTCATCGAAAAGAGAGTGTTGTCTGTCCTGCAAAGATTCGGCCATGCGAGGTACAAACGTACAAATTATGCAGCTCGTATCTTCTTGGATCTATGAATGATAGCCGTGATCATTCATGTCTATATGTATACATGGTGCGGTTTAACAATGTATACATATAGAAGCCTTGCTTCGCCGCACCCCTAAGCTCAGAGATAAAAAAAAAGAAAGGCTCTTGCTAAACTTTCAGAACGTGAGCATGCCGATCATCAATCCGGCCATGCAACACAGTGGTGCATCCATGATGCATAACAACATGGCAGCAGGAGCAATCTTTTACATGCCGTTGCCAACAAGCATGTTGGAATAAAAGTAGTGGCGTACTTCATGAACGCATGCTCAACAAGATTAAAAAAATAAAAATAAAATCAGAAGCATACCTGAGGGAATGCGTACTTCGCACCCCTTGTCGAATAGATGGCTTCTCTGCCCTTGGCACCTTTCCGATGCGCAGTGAAAGCACATTGCTTTCTCCAACTATGGCCCCTTTTGCGGAGGCCCATGTATGACATAGAAATATTCCTCTGTCGCGGTATTCACGCCACCAATGAGCATCATCACGTTGTATGATGTAAGGATATTTGCAGAAAAAACGGCACATATCCCGGTGCAAATTCTGCAGAGTATGCATCGAAAACTGCTCGCAAGAATCGGCTGCCTCAATACAGGTCGTAGGAACCGTGGGGCTTGGCCCTTACCGGTGCTAGGGTTGCCCCTTGGGCACCCTCGGTTGGGCGCCTAAGGGCGGCCATGCACCATGGAAAACTTAAAAAATAAATAAAACCTCTGGTTCCAGGCATGGCGGCAACAGCGCTGGGGAAGAAGAAGCTATAACTCGCTTGTGGGCGTAATTTGGGCCTGTTGCAGGGTCGGGACTTCACCTCCTCGCCAAAGCGCTCCAACTGAGCCTAACCTCGACCGATTTGACGCAGGTCTGACCACGGCCCCTTTCCCGGCTTAGCTTCCCTGCACACACTGGATAGCTTCAGTTTCTCCTCCACTTCTCCATGGCACCGCATGCAAACTCATGCAAATCCATGCAAAGAAGCATGAGGGCCACGACCTTTCTCCATGATTCCTTCACCGATTCTTTCACCGAATTCGTCTCCTCCGTGAAGAGAGATAGAGAGAAAGAGAGAGAGATCGCCATGCTCTGATACCAATATAAGAACCCTAGGAGCTAGAGACGCGGATCCTCCACCCAACCGCCCATACTTATAGGCTCGTAGCCCTAGGATCCCCTGTCCACACTGCTAGCTGGCCCGTGACCCCCCTTTAGGGTAGGGCTCTGATACCAATATAAGAACCCTAGGAGCTAGGGACTCGGATCCTCCACCCAACCGCCCATACTTATAGGCTCTTAGCCCTAGGATCCCCTGTCCACACTGCTAGCTGGCCCGTGGCCGGGGTCCGTGACCCCCCTTTAGGGTAGGGCCCTGCCTGTAGGACCCGTGTCCTGACACAAGGAGTGTTGTTGATGTTAATCACATTTGTGCTTGTGTGTGTGTGTGTGTGTGTGTGTGTACGATTTCAAATGTGTGGCTTGTTTTATTTTCTATCGTGTACAATGCACATGGGACACTCAAGGAGTGTTGTGGATGTTAACCACATTTGTGCTTGTGTGTGTGTGTGAGAGAGAGAGAGAGAGAGAGAGAGGGAGGGAGGGAGGGCCTCAACACTAAAGGGCACGGGAAGTTTTTGAAGCTCAAGCGGTGGGATCCACGGTAGCGAAGTCAAGACACGGCGATCGAGACGCGCGCAACCGTAGGATGCCGAGGTAAACTAGGACACAAAAAAGTAAACTTGGACAAGCAGGGGGGGCTGTCCGAGTTTATTTATCATTATTTGGTTTGCCCATATGTCAACTTCCCTGTCGCGGGTGTAGCGGTTTAAGCATTGGGCTCTCATGGCGGTCGTGCGGGTTCGAGTCTCCGAGCCTACGATCGACGCCCATTTTTTTCCACCATCCATCCGCCTCGAGATTCCCCCTTTGGAACCCCACCGCGGATCCCATCTCTTTTCTCCCGTGCCCTTTAGTGCTGTGGGAGGGAGGGAGCGAGGGATTTAAACTGTCATAATTTGTTAAAACTTGTTAATCCTCTTGTTTGAAACACAGTCATTACTCTCAGAAAGCACTCTACCATGGCTTCAAGTAAAGACTCCTTGAGACAAAACCATCCTTAGTTTTTTAAGGAGGATTTTAGGCTAATTATTATCAAGTTTTTTTTAGAGTGAGGGGTTTTTGGAGAGACTGTGTATTTACGTCATTATATTATGGCACACCATTTCACATACATACATGAAGAACCTCTATTTAAATCAATATCCATAGGTACAAACAAAGCAATCCAAATATACAAACCACCCTTTTTCTTCCCAATAAAGCAATGAATCCTCATATAATACAATTCTCACAAACGTGACGTAGCATGTCCATCGACCTAATCACTCTATATATTTGCTCAGAGCTCGACAATATTTTAAGCTCCACAAAGAAATACCATAGAAGGATTAGACGCTCCCACACGCTGAGGAGTTAGTAGTTTTGAGTTACTTCCTAGAAACTCGAGTAGGTGATTCAATTTTTTTAAAGGAAATTAACAGCAGAATCAAGGGAGATTCTCATGTGCAGCTTTGCGAAGGAGAAAACCCGCCTCCAGAACTTTAGTTTTTCTCAGTTCACTGCCACTTAGAAGTTGAGTTTTGCTCAATGCACATGGGGAAGTTGGGGAACTGCAAGCGACGTGTTGGGCACCTTGCATATGCGGCATTGCTTTTAAGCCAGGTCGTGGCAAGGGGATGTCAAGGAACCAGAAGCTACGAGGCGAATAGTGGATTCTAGCCCAAATGGAAAAAACTCCTCAAGTACCCCGGATTTTTGAAGTACTTGGTGGAAGTTCCTAAAAACATTAGGGATAACACTCTATTTTGTCTAGTACCTCGTGTACGCACATGGAGAAGTGGAGAAACCACTCAAGACTCTTGCAGAAGCACCCATCTTGCTCAACTACCCATCCATGCCACCAAGGAAGGAGAGAGAATATGTGTCTCTTATATGGTGAAAAACCTAAAGGGAACCATTAAGTTCAATGGCTCTCTTGACTTAATGTGTGTGATGATCATGAAGAGTTGCCTTGTCTCAAATTGTTTGCGCCATCCAAAGCAACGGACTCAACCTTATTATTAACGGGCAACACAGTCACCAAAATGACATATGATTTGTCAAAGCAAACATCCCCGGTTTGCACCAAATTTGGCTTGTTTTACTCAAGTTATACTCATTTTTTGATTTATGGTCAAAGTTTGCATTTTTTGACTTCTCTGGACAGCTTGTTAACAAACTTCTGAAGCTGATTTTTGCAATGTTTGACAACAAAAAGGCTTCAAAGATGCCCACAAAAGCAATTCCCGGAACCACCATACATGTCAACAAAATTATATCAAATAAACTGATTCTGACTTGATCAGGAACTTTTTACCCCGTCTTTGGAGATTTTCCAGACTTGGGTATTTTTCATGCATTCTTTGGATACCAATGGGATAATTGGGCATCTCTAAGTCGCCTTTTAGTCTTTGACATTAGTTCGGCCAAATTCTTCCCTTGTGTGATCACTCGAGACTGAAATGGTCATTTCCGTCCTTGTAGGAGATTCTGAGCTCCATTCAGGGTTTTCTACTACCGTGCTGACTCCTAGTTGGACGGGTATGCCTTTCAAACCATCCGTCATAATGTTCAGTCGAATTTTGGTAGTTGTTGAAGGGGATCGGAGAGCACCACAGACGGAGAGTGAGAGAGAGAAGGAGACACATGACACACAGATATGGATGGGGAGACTCAAAAAGTGAGCAACCTCCTATACGCTTATGCTATGTATAAGGTATACAAGTTAGTGGGCGCCCAGACTTTGGGCGGCTAGGCAAGGCACAGGCGCCTATACCCCAACAACCTCCCACTTAAAGGCGACTATGCCCTTAAGAAAGGGAACCTAGTCTAAAGACTACAAAAGGCGAGAGAAAACCGCTCTTAACCAATGCCCACTGGCTGGCTGTGATCGTGTGCATCCGACTGTCCTGCTCCCGTGTAAGTCCATACACCACCAGACGTACCGCACACGTACTGCAAGTATGTATGCAATACCTGCATATCTCCCTCGTGCACTATGCCATCATCAGTCAACAAACGACTGACAACCCCAACTGCAAATGCTCCAACTGCAGCTGCGATATCCAGTCTCAAGATCAACATCTCATACGTGAGACCACCGAATGCCGATGCAATGCTAGCGAGCCCTGCTAGCTCTACGGAGCATGCATCAACATATATATCCCTGGCAATAGTTATCTCTGACTGACAAGGCGTGTCAGCCACATGCATCTTCTGACTGTCCGCAAAAGACGCATCAACCTGTCGTGCAACCTCAGAGAAAACCAGCTGCTCTAGGTGTCTGCTGGAAGACATATCCTGCACAACTATATCCCCATGCTCACTGTCGAGCATAGAAAGAAATGACTGCATAATCACTGACATCTCAGCCCCCTCTGCAATCATCCACTGCAAACGTGACCACTCAATCTGCTGTGACTCACTAGAGCTCTCATGCTCTAACTCCTTATGCATAGACTCTTGCACAACATTCTCCTGTTGTGACTCACTAGAGCAAGACCGCTCTACCTGTCTATCCTGCATAGAAGTATCTCGCACAATTGACTCTCTGCTTTGCTCAGTCACTAGCAAAGCATGCATGTCGGACTCTGTCACCTCTCTGTGTGACTGCTCAAGTTGTGCCCCAACTGCGTGCACAACGAGCTCACTACTCTGCACTCCATGCAAAGCACCCTGCAACCCATGAGCAAAAGAGACTCGCCTGCTCTCTCGCTCTCTCCCTGGCTGCATGATCACAGAGACAACACCGTCTCTCCCGTGATCAACATGCAATGGGTAACCTGTACCACTCCTGGCACCTCTCGCAATCACTAGCGAACCCAAATGCATCACAAAATCTCGCTCTCGTAGTAGCGAAATTTGACATCCACAATCTCTAAGCTGACCAATCGAGATCAAACTCATTGTCAAATCTGGTACATAGCGCACATGTTGTAACAAGTAAGATGCACCACTCGGTAATGACAGTCTCACATCTCCTGCACCTGCTATCGCATGCACCGATCCATCGGTCAAACGTACACTACCAAGCATCCCGCTAGAATAGCTACAAAACCATTCACGATGCGGCGTGACATGAAACATAGCATCTGCGTCTAGCAACCACTACGAAGGGAGTGCACTATCCACATGTATAGCATCTCGTGCATAGCTCGAGGTAAAAGTGACATCCCCGTCACTAGTATACTCTGACACTACATCTGCTTCAATTGTCAAAGCAACCGAGTCCATGGCATCACTACATACATCTTTGAGACTGCCATGTCTCCTACGATGTCGCATACAACGAAAGCATCGCCGTCTAATGTGTCCTGAACAACCACAATGCCAACACGTAACCCGTCGGCGCATATGTGAATGCTGTTGTCTCACAAGAGTCTCAGATGACTCAGATCTGTCATACATCTCATGCAATCTTTGCCAACATGCTCTCGTAGTCGTCTCATACATAACAAGAGCAAATATAGACTCCGCAAGGTGAAAACATATCGTAGATAATGCCATCTCATCTAGCTCATGCCACCACTGATTGTCAGACAAGCATGAAGGTCTACCTGCATCACCACTCAATGGTCCATGCAACCCTCGCTGTGTCAATTCATCAAGCATACACTCTCTCCATGCTACAAAGTCTGACCCATCAAACATGCACATTTCAGAGAGATCATAATCTGAGCGATCACCTGTCTCTGCCATGAGCACAATGTAGCAAACTAGAAAGCAAAACCACCTCACCAACAACACCTGGAAATTGTCTACAAATATGGCTAGAAACACAATGTTAAACCTATGAGACACACTCCAAAATAGAGCTCCCGCAATGTAAATACAAGCCTCGCCTGCTCTAGTATCACACTGCAATCTGTGAGCTAATCACCAAGCCCACACTGTGTGGTATCGATGCATACACACACACACAAATCTCCCACCCGCAGAGAACACCGCACGCAAATGCTGAGTGCAACCCGCAATCTCTACCTAAATTGCATAAATGATGCGCATAAAACTCATGGAAAAATTTTGCCAGAGTTTCGACGCACAATGGCTATCAACACAAAAGAACCATTGTCCTGCAAGCTCAATACAATGGGCAATCAATGCGTATCAAACTACACTCAACATACATGCATAAGCTCTGCAAACCTGTGTCCAATAAATGCTCACAAAGAGTATCACAGGTGACCATACATGTCATCCACAACCAACCTCTGCACTTGCTCACAAGATCTACTGCTCACAAGATAAGCATACATAGAGCATTACCTGCTCAAAGACCATGTATGCAAGCTACAACATTGCAGAAGAACCACTCAACTGCAACTGGCAACACCTGTGGGAGTACTAGACTCAACCTGTACCTGGGAGTCAAACCCGATCTTGTAACACCTCATATGTGCTTGCTACCTGTAGTGTGCACGGGTAATCTGTCTCTGCAGCAAAGAAAACAACAGAGCCCAAAAATGTCCTGAAAAACAGTCTCTGTGTTTCTAATTTCAGACCCACCTGCACTCTGAATCAGAAAATGATTCCTTCTACAAAGTCGTAGAGCTTAAAGCCAGATCCGTTTTGAACGAAAAAGTTTTGGAATCGAAGCTTTGTAGCTCAAGTTATGAGCAAAACAGTAGACTGCTGTCAAACTGCCAAAAAATGAACGACTTTCTTCTGTGCTTCTTTGAGCTCATAGAAAGGCTCAAACTCACTTCCCACCTCGATGCATGAGTTGAATGCATCAATCTCACAATGCTTCCATGTCTATGGAAGCTCCAAGCTCCAATCTGTCACCGATGTAGCCGTTGCAAAGCTTGCCGAGAAGAGGGAAAATGCTGTACACAGTGGGCTGATCTGTAGAGGAACTGTGGACTGATCTGTGAGCACTAGGAAGCTCCTGAGAGCTCTCCTACAAGCCTCTGTATGGCTATCCACAAGCCCTCTATTTCTTTGCTCAGATCTGTGACCTCTCCTCCATAGCCGACGAGTTCATCGCGAAGCCATCAATCTACGCTCTCACACCTGTCGCTCTGATACCAATTGAAGGTGTTAGGAAATAAGACGTAGCTAAATAGATAATTGAGTAGATTACTTAATGGAGAGAGACAAATTTATATACACGAGATTATAGTGTAGAGAGAGAGAGAGAGAGAGAGTACACACGATATACGTGGTTCACCCAATGTGGGCTACGTCCACGGGAAAGCAGCCACTCAATGGCTTTGGTACTTCAAAACAAGAAGTAGTTTACAAAGGGATTATACCCTTAATGGAGCTCCCGCCTTGCTTCACTCTCACCACCTCACACTCACCTTGTTGCATCAACTTCACACTATGAAATGTGTGTAGAAATGGCCTCCTTTTATAGGCCAAAAGGGCCGCCCTCTCTTATGAGAGACAGCCATGTGTAGCCGCCCTTGTGCGAATAAGTCCAAATCGGACCCTCCAATCCGCCCATGTGTGGCCGCCCTTGAGAAGACAAGTCCGCTTTTGAATTCGGCCACCGGCCATTGAATTCGGCCACCGGCCATCGGCCATTGACTTCCGACCACCGGCCACCGGCCATTGACTTCCGACCACCGGCCATCGGCCATTGACTACTGGCCACCGGCCAACCGACCGGTTGTTTTCCGACCACTTTCCGACTGCCGTCCGGCCATAATATTCCGGCGAAAAAGAATATTCCGGAGAAAAAAAAAGTCTCGGGGGCCTCCGCCCCCGAGGCCTTTAAAGTTGCCCCTGATTCTTGTCCGTGAAAATTTGGTTTCCGGTGAGTGATTTTCCTTCACGCACGATGGCTTCTCCTCATAATGGGGGCCTTACAAATGTGCGATTTTACCACAGAAAATTACAAGGGTAAATCAGGCTCCATACTTAACAAATCTCCCACTTGGAGACTGATCTCCAAACCAAACCGGTGACTGCTTTCCATTCTGGCTTCTTATCCTTGAATGCCGATTGAAGATGAGCAAAAGCTCAACTTCTCCTTGTTGACCACCTTTGTAAACATGTCTGCAGGATTTTCACTTGTATGCACCTTTCCTAGCTTTAGTTGTCCCTCTTCCAAAAGAGTGCGTATGAAGTGATATCTCACCTCAATGTGCTTTGTCCTTGAATGAAAGGCTGAGTTCTTCGCAAGATGGATAGCGCTTTGGCTATCACTGTACAAGACACAATTGTCTTGTTTGAATCCAAGCTCTTCTAAGAATCTGTGAAGCCACAGAATTTCTTTGCTTGCCTCCGTCATTGCTACATACTCTGCTTCCGTGGTAGAAAGTGAAACCACTTTCTGCAGCTTTGAAGCCCAGCTTACTGCTGTGCCTCCAACCGTGAACACATAGCCAGTAGTGCTCCTTCGAGTATCTTTGTCACCTGCCATATCTGCATCAGCATACCCTTCTAGAAAAATATCAGTTCCTCCAAAATACAAAGCAATTTTTGTTGTCCCTTTTAGATACCTAAGTATCCACTTCACACCTTGCCAATGCTCTTTACCTGGGTTGTCCATGAACCTACTCACAACTCCCACTGCATGTGCAATGTCTGGCCTTGTCCAGACCATAGCATACATTAGAGAACCTACCGCTGCAGCATATGGAACTTTAGACATATAGGCTATCTCCTCTTGTGTCTTTGGACACATATCCTTCGTTAGTTTAAAATGACCAGCCAAAGGTGTAGAAACTGGTTTTGCATTTTGCATTGCAAACCTTTCTAGTACCTTCTTGATGTAATCTTCTTGAGATAGCTTTATTGTCTTCTTCGTCCTGTCCCTTGATATTTTCATACCAAGTATTCTCTTTGCAGCACCTAAATCTTTCATTGAAAAAGATTTGGATAGCTCCTCTTTTAGGTCTTTGATGTCCTGCATGTTAGCACTTGCAATCAACATGTCATCAACATACAACATTAGGATGATGAATTTCCCATCTCCCAAATTCTTCGTGTAGACGCAGTGATCCGAGTTGCATCTTGTGAATCCATGATCCAACATCCATCGATCAAACTTCAAGTACCATTATCTTGATGCTTGCTTTAAACCATACAAGCTCTTCTTTAATCTGCAAACCATTTTCTCCTTACCTTTTACTTCATACCCCTTTGGTTGAAGCATGTAGATTTCCTCCTCTAAGTCACCGTGAGGGAATGCCGTATTTACATCCATTTGCTCGAGATTTAGATCATGAGCAGCCACAAGGCTTAAGACAAGCCTAATTGAGTTCATTTTTACAACAGGAGAAAATATTTCATTGAAGTCAATACCTTTCTTTTGAGAAAAACCTTTTACCACAAGCCTAGATTTGTACCTTTTCTTCCCACCTTCTTCTTCCTTTAGCTTGTACACCCATTTGTTTTGAAGTGCCCGCTTACCTTTAGGCAACTCAACCAACTCCCATGTTTGGTTGCGATGTAGTGAGTCCATCTCCACTTGCATGCTCTTCGTCCATTCTTCTTTGGATTCATGTTGCATAGCTTCTTCATATGATTCCGGCTCTCCAGAATCTGAGATCAAGAGATGGTTGAAGGAAGGAACAAACCTTTCTGGAGGTCTACTTGCTCTTGTAGATCTTCGGGGAATAGGTTGAGGCTCCTCATTTGGTTGACGTTGTTGCACATTGTCACCGTTTGCAGTCCTTGAGTCTTCACCGTCCTCAAGCTCCATGTACTCATCACCTGTTTCTTTTGTTTGTTTTCTTTCCAAGTAATCTTTGTACATATTTTTTTCGTTAAAAATTACATCCCTACTCCTTAAGATTTTACCATCTTCAGGATTCCATAGGCGATACCCAAAGTCTCCTTCTCCATAGCCAATGAAGAAACACTTTTTGGACTTTGCATCTAACTTTGATCTTAGGCTTCTATCTATGTGCATGAAAGCCTCACACCCAAACACTTTGAGAAATGCATAATTCACCGGTTTACCTGTCCATGCCTCTTCTGGAACTCCCCCATCCAATGCCGTTGAGGGTGACCGATTGATTAAGTACACAGACGTACTTACAGCTTCCGCCCAAAGTTCAAGAGGTAGGCCTGCATGTAGCCGCATGCTTCGTGCTCGTTCCATAATTGTCCTGTTCATCCTTTCCGAAATCCCATTTTGTTGAGGTGTCCTTGGGGTTGTCCTTTGCCTCCGAATTCCATTGCTAGCACAAAAGCTTTCAAAAGCTTGGTTGCAATATTCACCTCCATTGTCGGATCTGAGGCATTTAACCTTGGTACCTGTTTCATTCTCCACAAAGGCTTTCCACCTTTGAAATATGGAAAATACATCGGATTTATTCTTCATGACATAAACCCATGTTTTTCTAGTCGCATCGTCTATGAATGTTACATAGTACAATGAGCCACCAAGTGATGGTGTACTTGCAGGACCCCAAACATCAGAATGAACCAACTCAAGTTTTTTATTTTTTCTTTCATTTCCTGATTTTTGAAATTTTACCCTCTTTTGTTTACCATAAACACAATCTTCACAGAACTCTAAGTCCACTTCTTTCAAACCTGGTAGAAGCTTCTTTGTTTGAAGGATTTGCATTCCTTTGGCACTCATATGCCCAAGTCGGTAGTGCCACACCGCACTGTCAACTTCTGTAGTTGCTGCACAAGCTGAAGGTTGCGTGCTAACAGCACACAAGTAAAGTGTACCGACTTTTTCACCCTTGGCAACCACCAAAGATCCCTTTGAGATCTTCCACCGTTTGTTTCCGAATGCAATGTTGTGACCTTCATCGTCCAATTGTCCTGTAGAGATCAAATTTTTGCGAAGAGAAGGAACATGCCTAACATCTTTAAGCTTCCATTCATTTCCGTTAGCAGTTTTGATAGAAACTGTACCTTTGCCGACAATCTCACAAGCTTCATCATCTCCCAAGTATACATACCCAAAATTACCTTTGGTGTAGTCTTGGAAATGTTGCTTGTGTGGTGTCACATGGAATGAAGCCCCGGAATCTACTATCCAGGAATTAGACACATTGTCTAATGAGAGAATTAGAGCATCTTGCTCTACTTTACCTGCCATATTGGCCTCCGATGTTGGCTTGTTGTCTTGAGACTCTGTCTCCTTCTTCTTCTTGGACCAGCAATCCTTCTTGACGTGTCCCTTCTTGCCGCAGTTCCAACATTCAAGAACTGACTTTGTGCGTGACTTGCTCCGCCTTGAGCGATCACGACCCTTTTGGTTTTTGAACCTCTCCTTAAGCCTTCCTCTTGTTTCCACTGATAGTGCAGCACTTGATGATTCTCCTGTGCTTCTCCTTCGCATTTCCTCGCTTAGGAGAACACCCACAACATCATCAAACTTAAGAGTATTTGTGCCAGAGATAGAATTACTTACAGCCATCACAAGGCTGTCCCAACTATCCGGTAGAGATGATAGTATAAGGAGAGCTCGCACTTCGTCATCGAAATTGATTTTCACTGATCGAAGTTGACTTATGTTTGTGTTAAAGTCATTTAGGTGTTCTGCAACTGAACCATTCTCTGCCATCTTTAGATTGAACAAGCGCTTCATAAGAAATACTTTATTGGATGCCGATGGTTTCTCGTAGAAGTCGTCAAGTGACTTCATCAAGTCCTCCGTGGTCTTCATCTCCGAAACATTGAAGGCCACCGTTGACGCCAAGCTTAACCGGATTGTTCCCAGTGCCTTTCGATCAAGGACAATCCATGCTTCATCTGCCATTGTTGCGGGCTTCTTCGCAAGACCGCCTAGTGGCAAATAGAGGTCCTTCTGGTAGAGATAGTCTTCAATCTGCATCTTCCAATGTTGGTAGTTTTTGCCGTTGAACTTCTCAATCTTGAGCTTCCCCTCCTCCGCCATAACTCCCACTCAATTCAAGGAATCCTTTCCTTGAGATAATTTAGCTACGAGCAAACCTTGCTCTGATACCAGTTGTTAGGAAATAAGACGTAGCTAAATAGATAATTGAGTAGATTACTTAATGGAGAGAGACAAATTTATATACACGAGATTATAGTGTAGAGAGAGAGAGAGAGAGAGAGAGAGAGAGTACACACGATATACGTGGTTCACCCAATGTGGGCTACGTCCACGGGAAAGCAGCCACTCAATGGCTTTGGTACTTCAAAACAAGAAGTAGTTTACAAAGGGATTATACCCTTAATGGAGCTCCCGCCTTGCTTCACTCTCACCACCTCACACTCACCTTGTTGCATCAACTTCACACTATGAAATGTGTGTAGAAATGGCCTCCTTTTATAGGCCAAAAGGGCCGCCCTCTCTTATGAGAGACAACCATGTGTAGCCGCCCTTGTGCGAATAAGTCCAAATCGGACCCTCCAATCCGCCCATGTGTGGCCGCCCTTGAGAAGACAAGTCCGCTTTTGAATTCGGCCACCGGCCATTGAATTCGGCCACCGGCCATCGGCCATTGACTTCCGACCACCGGCCATTGACTTCCGACCACCGGCCATCGGCCATTGACTACTGGCCACCGGCCAACCGACCGGTTGTTTTCCGACCACTTTCCGGCTGCCGTCCGGCCATAATATTCCGGCGAAAAAAAAAGTCTCGGGGGCCTCCGCCCCCGAGGCCTTTAAAGTTGCCCCTGATTCTTGTCCGTGAAAATTTGGTTTCCGGTGAGTGATTTTCCTTCACGCACGATGGCTTCTCCTCATAATGGGGGCCTTACAAATGTGCGATTTTACCACAGAAAATTACAAGGGTAAATCAGGCTCCATACTTAACAGAAGGGGATCGGAGAGCACCACAGACGGAGAGTGAGAGAGAGAAGGAGACACACGACACACAGATATGGATGGGGAGACTCAAAAAGTGAGCAGCCCCCTATACACTTATGCTATGTATAAGGTATACAAGTCAGTGGACGCCCAGACTTTGGGCGGTCGGGCAAGGCACAGGCGCCTATACCCCAACAGTTGTAGGTCAAATTTCCTGATTCGGGTGTGTTTGACAATTTTGGCCCATTCTATGAGCAAACTTTGTGCATTTTCTTATGAAAATTCAAGAGAGTGTACTCCTCCATGAGTTCTAAGCCTGGGCCATGTCAAAATTTCTAAAATCTGAAACTGGGTCACCGATCGCAATCGTGCCATAGATCCCAAATTGATTTTTGACACCTGCAGGTTGTTGGCGAAGTTGAGAGAAGGCTTTTTGCAATTTTTGTGTCAAATTTGGTTAGTGAGGTACACTGATTACGATCGGTGTACCACCACCAAATTGAGATCTGATCACATGGATTTGTTCCTGACATTGTGGGGAGCACATTGATGTGTTCTGTCCCTGAAAAAGTTTTGTCATGATGCCTCTAAGGGCCCTTGACCTATTCGACTCAATCCAACTTTGATTTGGTCAATGAGTCCGTTTGTGCGATATTTCGCGCTTGCATGTGTAATACACTTGATCTTTACTCGACAAGGAACATACCTGTGAAATCTGGTGTGAAATACCGGCTCTGATCGTCCGTACGGAGTAGAAATATGGCAGCTCGCTCTAGGTCAAGAAGCTCTTCTCTTCTCTCTCAGAATGGAAATTAAATAATGAGCTAGATTTTTGGCCTACCTGACCCATATCTTCCCGAGGTTTTCGTGACATAGGGCTAATTTTCCTTACCTTTGATCTCGAGATAATTTGTATACCACCTGTGGGTCGAATGGTTCGTCATTCTGACGTCGTATCACCGTTTGATGCGATTCTGGGGAAATGTGGTCATGATCATTAAGGCTGAAATTCGACGTCTTTAGATTAGCTTCATATCTTCCATGCTTAATAACCCTATCATGATACTTCTGCGTTTGCTTCCAGAACTTGATTCCGACACTGTGGGTGATATATTTTTTAATTTTTGAAGTTTTATTAACGAAAATTAAGCGAAATAAATATAAAAGACTTATTAACTGGCGAAAATTAGCCAAAAATTATTATACTCACCCCTAAGTATATATTTTCACTAGAAGCATCCCAATGCTGCAGATTTTGTCATTACAACTCATTATTATGTTGGTTGGATGATAAAAACGCTAAAAAAATGCTAGATTTTGATCAAATTTGTTCAAAATTGAACTCTAAAAAATGAAAAAAAAAACACGCAGTATGTACATATATACACGTTGGACCCCTTAATGGTCCTGACTGCTGCTAGATTCAACAGTTACTCCCCCCTTTCTAAACTGAGTCGTCCCGAACGAAGGTTGTGTGCGTGTGCATGGGTTTTGAAATCTGTGTCTATGCACGACTGTGTAATGTGGCCCTATCCTCATGTTTGAGACAATGCATTGGGAAACAAAGTGTTGTGCAAGATGCGGGGACTGAATGTAATTTTCAGTGGCTTTGGATGGCGAGGCTAGCTGTTTATGGAACATAAGAGCTTGCAGTTTAATTGCTCTCTCCTTGATTGTTGGTTTTTTGATGGCAACTATTTTAGGAACCCATTTGTATTCAGTTTTTTTCATATTTGCAGATTTTAATGTAGGTTCCTGAATTTTCTTAGGTTTCCATTGCCATTTTGTTAGTTCAGGCTTCCTGGATTGACTTTTTGGTTTCCATTCGATCTTTGTCGCTGAATTTTTGGTTGTCTCCAGCTTTTCCCATTGCTCGTTAGTGTGAATTATAGAAAGAGGAATTTGAGCCGTATATGCTGGTTGAGGAAGTCTTTGTTGTTGTAATTTCTGTTTCCGCTTTAAAATCCTGATTCTGGCCTCCTCTTGTGCTTGAGCTTTTGTCTCATTTGCTTTGTTCTTGCGCTCCTTCGCAACGTGGATTTTGGCAAGCATCTCTGAGGTTAGTGGTAGGTTATACTTCTTTAATCTGTAACCACTAATCCAATTAGGCATCTCCTCTCCCTCTAATGTCGCAAGCTTAATGGCACCTCTAGATAATATGTCATGAATCACATAGGGTCCATTGCCTCGCTTTTTGAGTTTCTGGGAATGTTGTTTCGGGGTATACATTAAGACGTAATCCCCTGTAGCAAATTCCTTGCTGATAACATGTTGATCAAAGAATGATTTCATGTTTCGTTTTTGCGCATAGATTGATGCAACTGCTCTCAATTTAGTTTCATCCAATTTTTCCAGGATATCTATTTGATTGGATAATTCATGGTCCGTCCATTCTAATTCTTTAGCTACCCGAAGTGTGGGGATAAGAAATTCAAGTGGCAAAATTGCTTGAATTCCATAAACCATGTTGAACGGAGTTGTTCCGATTGAGGTTTTGTACGCTACTCTATATGCCCATAAAGCTGAATACAACTTCTGATCCCAGTCGGCTCTCGATTCACTAACAATTTTCGTGAGAATTGTCACCAAAATCTTGTTCGTACTTTCTGCTTGTCCGTTAGCTTGTGGATGATAGGGAGCTGACTTCTTGTGAATTACCATGAATTCATTCAATAGGAATTCGATCACTTCATTGACGAAATGAGTCCCTCTATCGCTCACTATTGGTAAGCCATACCTGGTGAAAATGTTCTCATACAAAAAACTGTGTTGTCGTTTTTGCATCATTTTTGGTTGTTGCTTTCGCTTCAACCCACTTTGTTAGATAATTTGTTGCCACAATAATGTATTGAGCGTGCGTTCTATATTCAGGAGGTGCAATTGGTCCTACAAAATCTATTCCCCATTTTGCAAACGCTCTTGCCCCCATCATTGGTCTCAAGGGCATGTCATCTCGTGCTCTAGGAATCTTTGTCCTTTGGCAATCATCACATCGTTTCACAAACTCTTCGGCCTCCATGAATAGTGTAGGCCACCATATGCCAGCAATAAGAATTGCTTTGGCCGTTTTGTCAGCTAAGAAATGTCCTCCAGCTTGTCCGCCATGTGCTTGCTCTAAGATAGGAACGTATTCCTCTTCTATCGCACACATTCCCAATTGATTGTCTTTTCCCCTCTTGTAAAGATTGTCCTCAATCAATACATAGTTTTTTCCTCTTTCGTGATCGTTTTGATAAGTGATCTACTCATCTCTTCAGGCCGTATTCCGGTGGTGAGGTATTCTACAATGTAGTTACTCCATCTGGGTGCTACAGATAATTTGAATAGAGTCGCGTGTTCTATCGGCTTTTGAAAAGTGCAGATAATACATGATTTGATATGCTTATGAACACTTTGTTGCATTTTTGGCCAATATACACCCATTCTCATCAATCTTTGATACGTTTGTGCATGCCCATTGTGAATCCCCGTTGTTTGTACATGAGACTGGTTTAGATACAAGTCGTGTTCACTTGATTCAACACAAAGCCTAAGGATTTGATCCGATACATGTTTGTATAGCCTTCCAGCCAGCATTACCAATGATCTAGATGCTGCAATGTAGATGGTTGTCTTGTCAAATTCAATGACCCAATAGTCAACAAAGGAATTACATCCTCGCTCCATCTTGGAACCATTTCTATGTTGAAGAGATATGCATCTGGCATATCATCATCAACTCCTACAGGTTTTTCTCCATGCACCATTCTAGATAAATGATCCGCTCTTTGGTGTGTAGTTCCTTCTTTGACTACAATCGTGAAGTCAAACTCAAGCAGTATGATGAACCATCGTACAATCCGCCCCGTACTGCAAGTTTTGTTTACCAAGTACAGTAGTGCTTGGTGATCAACGAAGAATACAAATTTATTGGAAAGTAGGTAATGTCTAAAATTTTTCACAGCATAGATCATACCCAAATCCTCCCTTTCAGTTGTTGTGTAATTCTTCTCTGCACTGTTTAGTTGTCTACTGGAGTAACTGATTGGAAAATCCATGTTCTTTTCTCCAGGTTGTGCAAGTATGCATCCTATAGCATATGCTGATGCATCTATGTGGATGTGGAATATCTTTTCCCAATCTGGAGCCTTCAAAATCGGAGCGGATATCAATCTTTGCTTCAAAGTTTGAAAAGCTTTCTCGCACTCATTTGTCTACTCAAATTTAGTTATCAACGCGTAAAGTGGTTTCGTAATTATAGTGCATGAGTAGATAAATCTGCGATAATATCCACAATGGCCCATAAATGCTGTACCTCCTTTACCTTTACTGGTCGTGGTAGATCAACAATTACGTTGATCTTCTCCATGTCTGTTGAAATACCATTTTTGGACACTATATGTCCCAATATTTTGCCTTGTCTTACCATGAAGACACATTTCTCCGGATTCAGGCAAATCCGATACAGTCTGCATTTTTTGAACACTTTGGTCAAGTGCTCTATGAGCTCCAATCTTATGAGAGAGTGAACGCACAAGTCATCCATGTAAATTTCTAATAACTGTCTTAGATATTCTTTAAAAGCATGACCCATCAGCCTCTGAAATGTGGCTGGTGCATTCGTTAAGCAAAAGCCATTTACCTGAATGCAAAACTGCCCCATTCAGTTGAAAAAGTCGTCTTATGCTGATCCTCTGGCTTTATTGCGAGTTGGTTGTAGCTTGAAAAGCCATTTAAGAAACTGTAATCTTTTTTTCCTGCCACTCTTTCTATTACATGATCAGTAATGGGTAGGGGATAGTTGTCCTGAATTGTAGCAGCGTTTACTTTCTTGAAATTGACGCATACTCTCAACTTTCCATTTTTATTCGGGACAACCACAATCGGTGAAACCCAGTCAGTGTGCTCAATTTCGTAAATAAACTCTGCCCCTTTCATCTTATATATCTCCTCCTTGATCTTCCTTGCAAACGTATCATTGTAAGTATAAGGACGTTGTCTGCTTGGTTTGGCGTCATTCTTAAGGGTTATTGTGTGTTGACAGATACTTGGATCCATCCCCTTAAGATCTTTGTATAACCATGCAAACACATCTCAATACTGTTTTAGAGTAGCTATCAAAAGCTTTTCCTCTTCTTCAGTAAGATCCGTGGAAAAATATATGCAGGTTTTGGATCTTCTCCTTACTCCGCTAGATCTATTCGTTTGGCTTTTTCAGGACCGTCGTATGATGTACCAAGTTCCTTCAATTCTCTCATCGGTTGTTGCACTATGATTTTTCTATCTTGTATGGTATACTTCTTATAATGGGACGGAACATCCATCTTGTCAGAATCCGAGTCCTCATCTGTTTCCATTTCAGTTGTCCATATGTATTTGAAGGTCTGTTTGAGCTTATTGTACTCTGTTTTCCTGTCTGTTTTGGTCATTCTAGATCCTGTTTCCCCCTCCTTATGTGTCTCAGTCGTTTGCTTTTTGCGCTTGTTCTTCTTCTTGTTTTTCCATGGTTTAGTTTTGATAAACCGGCCAGTGACCTTGTCTTTGACACAATTGTTAGCTTTTACAGGCCTTAGATATCCCGTTTTGTCATTGACAAGAGGCACGGGTTTATGATTATTCGCTCTTGATTTCCTTGTTCTCTTTGATCTATACGACTAGGTTTTTGGTTAGGAAACTCGTAAAACCTATCCGATCTCGACATATACTTCCTATCCGTCTTTGATCCACTTGATCTTTCATCATCAGCATCTATCATTTGGATTTCATCACCTAGTGATGGAAGGTCATCACTTAGTGAGTCTGTGAATTCCTCCTCTGTTCGATTCCTATCATCCATTACAGATATCTCATCAACTATTATTTTACACTCAGTCTCACGTAGTGGTTCTTCTTGTTTCTTGCTATCTGATCCTAACTCAAGGATGACGCTAGCCATTTGCAACGTTACTAGGTCGTATCCTTCATCATCACAAAATTTTGTAGGCGTGCATTCGTTAACACATACATAAGGTTGACAATATTTGAGTCTACCCAAATGGCTCAAATAAATGTTCAGGGAAAGGTTCTGGGAGATAAGCCTCGTCTTCTACTGACCTTTCCAACACACATTCCTCTTTGATTAAGTCTCCACAATCAGATGCTCCACACATCCAGACATGTGCTTTCATTTGTAACCACGCAGGTATTTCTTTTCCATTCATTGTGGTTAAAACAAATTCTTGCACTGGTGTTTTTGCAACGTCTCTATAGCTGTGATCCTTCATGTTGATTTTTGTTATTAGCTCCTCATGCCTTAGGTAAATTTGGTCGTACCCCCAATCTTGTATCATTTTGAGTTGACGCATAAAAGGTCACCCCAAAATAATGTCAAAATTGTTCGTTTTTCCGAAATCTACCACGACAAAGGTGTGCTCATAGTTAATTCCACACGAAGTTACAACTATTTGGTCCAGGACTCCCAATGGTCTCTCTACATAGCCATCTGCGAGTTGCAGTTTCATTCTCGTCTTTTTGAGAGCTGGACGGCCCCATTTCTCCCAGATTTTCTTTGTAGCAATCGCAACTCCCGCTCCACTATTTAGGATAGCTATCATCTTTATATCCTGAAATTCGACAGGTAAGGTTGTATTACCTTCCTCACCTTCAGAGTAATCTCCGACCTTGTTTATGGGCACAGGTTGGGCTTTGGGTTGACCTTCCCGTTTGTTTTCTTCTACCGTAGGGTTTGTCTGAAGAGGAATCTTTATTCCTTTGTTCTCCAAATGTTTCCCCATGTCTTTCCATAAGTGTGGTCCGACTCTCAAGAGTTCTGACAGTGTGATTGTGCATGTTACAGGTGTTGATAGCATCTCTTGAAGACTTTTTGAGTCAATCATTTGTGGAATAGCTCTCATCTTGGATGGAACTAATCTTGTCTTTGATTGTGCCTCGTGTACACCTATAAATGAAAGCAGGGTTTTCAGGGATTGAGCTTTGCTTTCCATCGAAACCTTCGTTCCTGCATCTCCATACAACGATTGTATATCTCCTGGATAAAATTCCTTGTCCATGTTAACCTCAGAAATTGGTGCAGATTGTAACGTCGCGCTTTCGTTCTTTCTATTTCTAATGGTTTCCCATAAGTGTTGTGGCCATGGTTCTTCCACTTCTGGAATTGGCATTATAGTCATTGACTTAGCATCATTAGTGGTGCTAGGCACCGCTCGGTGATCCAATGAAAATATAGTTTCAGGCCTAGGTCCGTTTACTTGTTCTGATTCATCGATCTTCAGTTTTTCTCGCTTTTTGTGAATCAACACTTCTTGTTCTAGGGTTCTAATCGCATTAGGTTCCATCAATGCCTGGGCTGTTTCAATAAGGTGTTTACACATTTCCAAACACTTTGTTTCCACTTCTGGTTGAGGATAAGTCAACCATCTCTGCTCTAAGGTTTGGTTTGTTTTTAGCCTTGCTTCATACGCTTGTAATAGAGCATCTAAAGACTCTAGCACTTTCTCGACCAAGACTGATCCCCCTGAGGATGCATTCCTCGGCTTGTTGTTGTCCTCAACAGTTTTACTATCTCTCTCTTGTTTCAGTTTCTCTTTCGTTTCATGTAATTCATTTTGCATGTCAATTTGGGTTTTTATCCTTCTTGCTTTCATTCTGTCTCGTTTCGCCTTCCAGGATTTCCGCTGTGTTCTCACAGATAAACTCTCGTTTTTTGTGGGTATTGGCAACTCGACCTTTTCTTACAATGGCTTTTTTTTCTCTAAGTCCTTGGCTTGGGCTCTGGTTACTGATCATGGGTTCGGTTTCTGATCCACTGCTTGCACTTGGTAACACCCCCACAATATTGATAGTTGCTTTTCCCTTGTTGTCCGGATTCCTTGGGCAATCTGGCAGTATGTGATTCACACCATACCCGTCACAAAACCCAAAAATTTTCACTCTTTCGTCTTTGAAAGGACAACTACTCTCCCCATGATCTGTACTCCCACAGTTATAACACGGTCCAATTGGTGGTTGATTTTGAGGAGGTGGTCCCATAGGTTGTCCCGCCCTATTAGGATATCCTCTTGGTTTGTAGTTCTGGTTCTCAATGAACATTAGAATTCTTTCGTCCACCAAATATTGATCCCTCGAAGGTTGTGCTACATACGTTGGTGGTGCCATACCCTCGTTATTTCCCCACGGTTGATAGGCTTTGTCTGCGTACATCTGTGACTCAGGTTCAGTTACGTAAGGCTCATTCGGTTCCTCGTAATAAGAAATTTGAGGTGTATTATTTGTTCCTGGTGATGTTTTGTAAGGTTGAGCATACCTAATCATGGCCCTATTTTCCTGTGGTAAAGGAGGTTGTTGACCCAACACATGTTGAGGTCTGTCTGCCCCTGCTACCATATTCACATTTGGCCCAACTCGTTATCTTGGAGGAGGTGGCTGGGGTGGTCCTGCTGGAGATCCATACGGCCTTTCCCTCACATAGTTTTTGTTGTAAAAACACTCATCTGTGCCATGGTTCGTCCATTTTTGTTCTATGGCGCACCCTTTCAGTACTCGTCTATTCGCAACTGGTGCTTTTGGCTGTTGTGTGCACCATGGCGTTGGGTGACCCCCCCACATATGTCACATTTCCTCGTTTGAGACTGTCTCATCACCGGATTTGATCTCATATGTTGTCGCATTCTCTTCGTTACTTCCTCTATCATTTGGTCAGCTGTCGGCATCAAAGAAGCCTGAGCATCTTTCTTGGTAGAGGGTTCACTCTTAATAGATAAAGAGCCACTGGTTACTAAATCAGTATCCTCTGACACTTCCCCATATGCTTTGCAGTTATCAACAAGATATAATGCTTCCCTTGTAACTTGTTCAAATGTGCTACAGGCTTTCAAGTGAAGGTCCTTTTTCAAGGTTTCGTTTCTAAGTCCTTCAATGAAGAGCACAGACAATCTCTCGTCCTACGGTAATTTCTCCTTGGGCACCTCTCAATGTATTGCTTGAATCTCAAGGATGCTTCCTTCACTTTTTCATTATCCTTTTGGATAAAAGCATATATCTGTGATACAGTATTATGATTTATAACCCGTTTTGAGAATTCTTTCGCGAACTCCCGCAATACATGTTCAATATTCGGACAAGTTCCAGGGTTCAAAGGTTGAAACAATGTTAAGACCGTCCCTTCCAAGGTCAGACCGAATCCCTCATATTGAGTATGGAAATCAGTGATCTGCTCTGCTCTTAAGACTTGCTTCAAGAACACACGCACGCATATACGCAGCCACCCACAAAAAAGTAAAAAGCGAAGGAACTCGGCAATCTACGCCATTGACAAAGGAAGGAGATGGTCAAATCACTCAATAACGACAACACATTAAGAAGTCATGACAAAGGCATGCCCCATCAGGCGGCCTCAAAGCGGACAAACACGTAGCATCTTGGCATCACGCAACAAAACACCAATTCTGGCAGCATAAACCTCACACGGGTCACCTGAACCATAAACAAAAACCCTTGTAAATGCCCCAAACCCCCCACTCTTCTCTAATAACCTAACAAAATGGCTAGTGGATTGTAAAAAACCACCCACCCCACTCTTACCTCCCCTGTCTCTATCTCTACCTTCTCTCCTTCTCTATTTCTCTCACTAGGGAGGCATCTAGACTCTCTACAGCGACAAGTGGATATCTACAAGAACCATTAGGTAAAGACCACCTTTCAAGCCTATATAAAGAGGCCTCCGCTAAGCACAAAGGGAGACACAAGTGAAGGAAGAACACACTAGTTGCACCACCCAAGCTCCATGCACTCTACATTCCATGCACCACTAAGCACATAATGTACGTTTCAAGCTAGGGAGCTCAAGGTATCATGCTTTGTTACAAGCATGGACATTTTAGCATTAGCAACATCACCATCATTACTAATATCCACCACACCATGGTTGAGTTACTAGTCATGACCACCCCATGCATATAAGGCACTCACTATCACCCCCACAAGGCAACATGAGCATGCTAGGATTGAATGCACCGATACCATGCTACCCTGAGCCACACTCGGTGCTAGTGATCAACATTACTGGCGGCTGCATCATCTTGATGTTTTCCTCAACTAGCCTCCACTAATATGCTAACCTCCCGCTAACTCCAAATATTTTCCATGCACCATATGGCGCTTGCATTCCATCATGCATCCTCAGTGCCAAGAGCAAGGTTGGTAACAGTCAAGACCACAATTTGTAAGTATCATCATCATCAATAAAAGTGTGCAGTGATGTCTTGATCTTTGAGTCCATTCCCTTTTCTCCTTAGCTTTGTTTTTGCGGGATGTGTCATCTCTTGTATATCACTCTTCTTGTGCTTCATCACGTGCACCATCACAATTCAGTCAATATGCTCCACTCTGACCTTGTCACATACCTCTCTCGTACACACACTCCTGACTGTTGACTAGGCTACATCATCATCATTTCATGTTGGCTACCTAGATGGCATCTCACTTTGTCTGCGTCCTAGCCGCACTTCTGCTAGGTGGTGCCCCTTCTATAATTATAGGATAACTCTAGTTTACAAGACTAAAACCCCTAAACTTTTGTGGATGGATGAATGGTTAGAAGGGTTCGCTAACTGGACGACAGAAGAAGAAGAGCTCCAATCACAACTAGACGAACTTTGCATCTCCATCGAAGCTCGAGTGCCAGGCATAAGGGTAATCGATTTTCAGTAGGAAAGTCAACCAGCACGTCAGACTTAGTGGATATACATAGGCTGTGTGCCGAGGAGAAGAAGGAGGAAGTCAAGACCATGTCCGCAACTTATGACCAACCCGCAACAACAAGATGGAGGGAGCTATGAACAATAGAGAATCAACACTATTCTACTTGGAGAATTGGGTAACTCAAGTCACCAGGGTAATTATCACAGTCAGTTTCCAAGTCGCACATGATGCTGCAACACAGATAACGGAAGCACATGCTCATGCTCTCACTAGAGAGACTAGGGATCTACTGAGCTTGTTTCAGGAAAGAACACCACCCTCTCCCACAAGATTGGATAGTGACTAATCACCTCTAATCTTCACATGCATTAGTACAACCTACCTCAAGGCAGATCACACATTCCGATACGAGTATGCTCAATCAAGGTAATACTGGACTAGAAGACTCACTACCAGCACGCCATCGACACCGTGCTGAGTGGGGAGCGCTTCTTTGAGGTTTTGGCATCAGATCAGCCATTTTTCTTACCTTTGGTACAAGGCAATGTACCATTTGAGATTTTAATCTATGTTCTAGTATAAAAAGGGTATACACGCCTCCTTGTAAAGAAAAATAACCAATAAAAAATCTTTTGATTGCAAGCTAAGCAGTGTGTCTTTCTAGCTCTCTCTCTCAGTAATCATGGCAAGTGTTGCATTTTCAACATTTAAAGGAAAGAAGGGGGAGGATTTGGTAACAGATTTCTTAGATGACTTTGAAGTAGCATGTGTAGTAAGCAACAAAGATACAGATGAATCCCGGGTTAGAATCTTTAAGCATCTCATGAAGCTAGAAGCTAGGTCGTGGTACAACGCACTTCCACAAGAAACTAAGGATGACTGGGAGCCCTTAAAAAACTACTTCTAAGAGGTGCTTTGGGGGAGGTACCACTTCAGAGAAGCTGTGGGACAAGTTGAGAGACTTGAAGCAGGAGGGTCTTTTAGAGTATGCCACCTATGAGTCCAAGTTTGTGGATTTCTAGGAACGGTGGGTTGAGTCACTAGCAAGAGGGGAAGCTGCACTGGATTTCCTCAAAAAGGACCAGTTCACGCATGGCTTGTGGCCGCTGCTCAAAGAGAAGGTGAAGGATAGATTCCCGCCTACGTATGAGCTAGCCATGGAGATTGTTGGCCTTGAAGACAAGAAGCTGTGGATGAAATCCAAAGAAATGGAGTCAACAGAAGCAGGAACATCGCATCGACCAACAACCACGACAACCACCATTACTCCACCACCACCGGCTCTTGGGGTAAGACATGACCAACAAGATATGTTGGCCCACATTACTGACCAACTACAGAATTTGTATGTCCACTTGATACAACAAGAAAGGAATCAGGAGAGAGAGCAAGACCCGGGGAGAGCACGATGACAAAATAGGGAGTATCACTACTACAACTGCAGAGAAGATGGTCACGGTATGTACTACTGTCCCAAACCGCGACAAATTTATAATAGGGGAGGTAGGAGAAACCAACTATCACCCCCTAGAGAGAGAACACCTCCACCCCGAGCACCAGCCCTACCAAGACAAATTCTACGTCCACCCGAGGCACCACTAGAAGCATCCATTCCACCTCTTGCATTGGCACCACCACCTGATCTCCCTCTAAACATCATAAGGTTGGAGGAGAAAGGAAAGGCTGTAGTAGTGGATCCACCAAGTGTAAAGGAGAAAGATAAGGGTAAGGAGAAGGTAACCTTCGTAGAACCATTTGAAGCCATGACTGTAAAGAGAGCTAGGAGGGAGAAAACTACACAATCTGATGATGAGAGAAGCATGAAAGGAGAGTCTAGCAAGAGGCTGTCAAGGACACGACAAAAAATAGGCATCACCAACTTTCAGTTAGGGGAGAGTCCTAGGCCCTATGATCTAACATTGGATGTGTCAGAGCAAGTACCAAAGATTACATGGCCACAACTGCTACATCTTGCACCAAAGATAAGGTGGAAATGGTCCAAAATGGTAAGTACAAGGCACTCCAAAACAAAGGTAGCCGGAGCAATTTCGGGTTGCATCATGGATGACATCCTTCCAATCGTCGACGTCAACATAAAGGGTAAGAGGGTTGGAAACACCTACATTGATGGTGGTGCACAAATTTGTGTGATGAGTGAAGCTATGATGCTTCGGCTAGGGCTTGAGGTTGACATGCCTTCTCCATGCAAGGCAAAGATGGCAAACAACACAAAAGTAAAATGTGCGGGTGTGGTAAGTGCTGTGAAGGTAAAAGCCTTCAATACTAAGGTAGAAGTAGATGTTTTTGTGATGCCAACTAAGGGGAGGGCTATCCATTGATCTTGGGAAGGCCATGGTTGATGGCCATGAAGGCAAAACAGGACTGGGGCACTGGCCTTCTACGCATGACTGGTAAGAAAGGGGAAACAATCTAATACGACATGAAGACCGGCAAAGCAGAAGCAAACAGACCTAGAGACATTAGCAAATGAGACCACTAGTGAGTCTTCCAATTCTGAGGAGGAGACCACCTCCATCGATGAAAGTGACAGTTCCATGGATGTGATGGGTATCATCAAGAAGGATCTACAAAGGGTAAGCACAACTGGCGACCCATCACCAATAGCGCAAAGCAACGAAGAGGAAAGCAAATCACCTGGCCTAGGAGAAAGTAGATTGAAGAGTATGTTGTTTATGGAGTTAACAATTGAAGAGAAAGATAAATTTTTGCAAATTTTGATGGGATTTCATGACCTTTTCATTGACAATTATGAAAGAATCACAGGTATTACAGTAGTGGAACATCATATTAAACTGAAGGAAGGGGTAAAACTAGTTTTGCAAAAGCTACGACGGCTGGGGGTTATACAAGAAGAGGCACTCCTTGCCGAGGTAAGGAAGCTACTAGAAGCAGGGTTTATCTATCCTGTGGAAAACTCAGAATGGGTGTCACTAGTAGTAGTGACACCTAAGAAGAATGGTAAGTGGAGGGTCTACGTCAACTACAAACCACTAAATGCAGCCACAAAGAGAGACCACTTCCCTCTGCCTTTCTTGGATAAAATTTTGAATGAAGTAGTTGGTTTTGAATGCTACACTGTGTGTGATGGTTATTCCAAGTATTTTCAAATATGCATAGCCTTGGAAGATCAGCTAAAGGCCACTTTCATTATGCCATGGGGTTGTTTTACATACATAATTATGCCATTTGGTCTCACAAATGCACCTGTCACATTCCAAAGATATGTCACATATGTCTTTCAACCATTCTTTGGAACATCCATACGAGTGTCCATTGTTGATTTTTGTATATATAGCCCTCACATTTCACACTTAGAAAAGGTAACTGAGGGTTTGGCAAGGTTGCAAAGCCTAGGTGGGAAATTAAAGTGCCACATTGGGGAAAGCAAAGTCATTCTTTTAGGCCATGAAATTCAGCAAAAGGTATCAATGCCGATCAAAGTAAGGTGTCCACACTCATAGCCCTACCTTCACCAACAACCGCACGTCAACTGGTCTCTTTTTTACAAAAGGTGAGATACTTGAGTAGATTCATACATCTACTATCACAACTTGTTCTACCACTGCAACATCTCACTCAATGATCGACTTTCACCTGGGATGAGGAGAGGGAACATCACTATAACAAGGTAAAGGAGGTCTTAGCCACCCTACCAACTATCTCACCGCCTAAGTGGGATGAAAAATTCTATGTCACCTCAAGCATGGGTGATGACTCCTTGGGGGTTGTGCTACTCCAGAAGGATGCAACAACATCTTTCATGAGGCCAATCTACTTCAGTCAAATGATGACAACAAGAGAGAAATATTTCACCCTTGTGGAACCCTTAGTACTAGCTCTTAGATGATTTGCAACTACAAAGTTTAGGTGTTATTTTCTGCCTAGGCAATTTGTGATTTTAACCATGGATGAGATGTTTCCCTATGTTGTACAACACATGGATGTTTCTGCTAGGATTACTAAATGACTAGTTCGTTTGCAAGAGTTTGACTACACGGTACAGGTAGAAAGCACGACAAGGGCAAGCTTGGGGGGACTCATGACCTACCAAAACTTTGAGAAGAAGGTAAAGCAATCTAAAGGGGAAGGAGTTCAAACACTTTCAGATCCACCAGTGGTAGAAAGAGCACACTCTCTCTAATTTGATGGAGCCTACAAGTGAGCATCCGACAAAGGAGTTGCAGGCATAGTGGTCTTTGATGACAAAGGTATCAAGGTATTTTTGCTTGGCCATTTGTTAGAATCACATTCTAACAATGAAGCCGAGTATGCAGCACTGACCAAGGGGTTACAATGGTGCATTTCAAAAGGGGTAAGGCGCCTTAATGTATTTGGGGATACTCTACTTTTGGTAAGGCAAGTAAAATGAGTTGGACATGTAAGAATCCTAGCTTGAGGACTCACTTAAGCTGTGTAAAAACTTTGTTGGGTAATTTTGAAGCAGTTCAACTACACCACATTCCAAGGGCTCAAAACCATGAAGCCGATGCCTTAGCAAGCAAAAGACTGTAGGAAGTGGTGGTCGGGGCTATAAAGCTAAAACTCGCTCTATTACAAGGTAGTGACACCTTACCCGACATCATGCATTTTTTGGAAACATGGGAATGTCCACCAGACCTAACAAAAGGGCAGAAGCAATGGCTTACCAGGAAGGCCACAAGGTATTGGCTTATCAATGACAATCTGTATTGTAAGGGTAAGGACCAAATACTCAAGAAGGTCCCTCTCTCTAATGAAATTATGGGGGTAATTTCCAGTTGTCATGATGGTGTTTGTGGCGGTCAGTCTGCCTTACATATAACAAGTAGGAAAATCTTGCAGGCTGGTTTTGTATGGACCAGCCTCAAGCGTGATGTACACCACTGGTGTAAGACATGTAAGTTGTGTCAAAAGGCCAACACTAGGTCACTCATGCTTGAACCACAAAAACCTATCCTTTCATATGGGCCATTTGAAAAATGGGATATAGATGCCATAGGACCATTGCCTAGGGCCAACTCAGGGAAGTTCTACATCATCATGGAAGTCGACTATATGACTGGATGGGCGGAAGCCACATCCACAACTAGGATCACAGCTGTGGAGGTAGCTAAGTTTGTCTACGAGCACATATGTTGCAGGTTTGGAACACCATTAGAAATCATCTCTAATAGAGGGCGAGGTTTCAGAGCAGACTTGGTAGGAGAGTTAATGCAAAAACTAGGCATTACAAGGAGGCTGTCCTCACCATATTACCCTCAATGTAATGGCCTAGTTGAAAAAGTGAATGGAATGGTTTGTAAAATTATCCCCAAGTAGGTTAACAATCATCCTGGGGATTGGATGAGTATCTACTCCCAGCTTTGTGGGCCTACCGAACCTCATTCCACACATATTTGGGGTTCACCCCATATCATTTGGTATTTGGCAAGGAGGCAATCTTACCTATTGAGGTGCAACTAGCAAGTCTCAGAGTGATGGCAAGCCAACTTCAACGACCCAACATGCATTGGAGAGATCACATCCTTGACTTGGAATGACCACAACTGGACAGAGAAGAAGCAATCAATTATTATGCGGCACAGGCAGAACATAGACGGCTTAGTTTCAATCAACATCTTTGGTGCAAAGAGTTAAAGAAGGTCATGTTGGTGCTCCGCTATGACAATCACTTCGACAAACGCAAGGATAAGAAGCTCCTACTCCGATCAGAAGGCCCTTTCATCATCAGAAAGAAGTATGCCAATGAGAATTAACAACTTATGGAAGCTTCATAAAACCAAAGTCAATGGCTGGTGGCTTAAACCTTATTTTCTACGATTTGATCAAACTCCACCTATCAAAATTCCTGATGAGGATACACCATCAACCTCCACCTCCGATGACAATGATCAAACAAATGAGTTAGAGGCATAAATGCCCTAACCTTAGGGGGAGGGCTAATGAGACCGGGTTAGCCCTCTTCCCTCTATCCCGACCAGAGAGATTAAATTTTGCTTGGATTTCGGAGCCGAGATCACAGGAATAAACCCCATTCGGGGAGCATGAGGTAAAAACAATAAAAAAACGTGTTTTTCTTATTATTGCCACCACCAATCTTCCCTCCCTTACGTGCGCACGTGCAATAGACCGCCGCATTTTCCCTTTTAACACCACTCCCTACCTCTCCTTCATTATCACCAAAGACAAGCTCTCTCTTCTACTTGGCTCCGCCAACCCGTCTCACCCTCTCACTCTCTCGTTCTCTGTGTAGACAAGCCATAATGACACATTAAATGTCTCTCTCTCTTCCCCTGGTTCGTCAACCCAAGGCGGGCCGCTCAACTTGGGACAAGAGTCTCCCTCTCTCTCTTTCATTATTCACACTCTCTCACACTCTCACTCCCTCATCTCTCCCCTCTTGTCCATACCCCCTCGTCCTCAGCATAAAGCAACTCTGTGTGTGTGTGTGTGTGTGTGTGTGTGTGTGTGTGTGTGTGTGTGTGTGTCTCTCTCTCTCTCTCTCTCTCTCTCTCTTTCTTTCGAAAGCATCATAGCACTATTGATCACCTTGTCACTCTTCGAGCTCTTATGGAAGCGTCTCGATTGAAAGGAAAAAAGTTGTATTGTTGCTTTGTGGATTTCAAAAAAGCTTTTGACATGGTACCGCGAGGAAATCTTTGGAGACGTATGCAAAGCCTTCAGGTGCCGAGAGAATTTATGCATGCAGTCTTTTGCATCTACCAAAAAGTGATATGTCGATTACATATGGGAGATGTAATTTCAAAATTTTTTGCAAGCACCATTGGTGTCAAACAAAGATGCCCACTTTCCCCAACCCTCTTTGGGCTACTCATTGATGAATTGGAATGCATGGTTCTTGATTTTATGCAGCAAGAAGGCATAGAAAAGGTTAAGATCAGAAATGCGTTGATCATGCTTTTGCTTTATGCCGATGATGTAGTGCTCTTGGCACATACCTTAGAAGATGCACAAAAGCTTATGAGTGTCTTGGAACGCTTTTGCCTACATAGCGGGCTGATCGTGAATGGATCTAAAACCAAGGTTATGCTTGTAAAGACCCTCAATGACGAAAATGCATGCATTGTATACAACAATGAGCAACTTGAAGTGGTAGATCACTTCACGTACCTTGGCCTTGAGGTTCCATCCAATCATAAATGGAAGGATTGTGCAATGCGTCACTTGGAAGCCAGAAAGAAGGCTTATTATGCATTTGAGAACATGTGCAATGCTGGAGAGATCAAGTGTTGGGCTCTCAAAAAGTACCTCTTTGACACATTGGTGACACCGGTGCTTCTTTATGGAGTGGAGGTGTGGGGTGGAAGCATCGGGAAGTCTACATGGAAAGAGTTTGAGAATGTTCAAAAGCGTTTTCTCACCAACTTTCTCCAAGTCAAGACACAAACACCCTACATGCTCTTACTTCTTGAGTCTGGATCGATTCCCATTGAGGTGTTGGGCATGCAAGGGTTGTGGAGTACATGCTTAAGACCCAACGTAGCCCTTTGCATCGACTTCCTAGAATCGCATATGAAGCAAGTCAAAAGGTCCAATAGACATGCAAGAGCAAAATACTAAGTTCGGGGTGGATGCTTGGCATCAAGAAATGGTTTGGAAGATGGGATGCATGTCACTTGGTCAAGGATGCCTCGGTCGACTCCCAAGTTAATGAGGCCTTCTTACAACACCAATGTATCACGGCTTGGGAGAAATCCGGAGGTTCTCGCTTCAGCCATTACACCACACACGTTGCCCCAAACTACAAATATCTCTTCTTCTCTGAACGAGGTAACCGAACCCATCCTTACATCCTTGAGCCCATCCCATTGAGTGGGATCTGCTCCATTGCCTCCATTCGTCTTAGCTCCCATTCTCTACGTTGCGAGACAGGACACTGGGGCACTGGCGAGGAGTCTCGTCGACTTTGCACCTTATGCCCTCGTCAAGTGCGAGAGAGTGAGTACCACACACTACTTGAGTGCTCAGCTTTTGACCACATTAGGTCCTCTTTTCCCCATATATTCATCCATGAGCTCTCCCTACATACCTTCCTCTCCCAACCACACTGTGGAGTCTCTATTGCAACGCTCATTTCAGCCATTTTTTAGCATCGAGAGTCACTTATGACCTCCACTCATACCATGTGACATGTTCATTTGGTCCCATAGGTCATATTTGACCTCCGAGGACGATAATAGAACTATCTCTCTCTCTCTCTCTCTCTCTCTCTCTCTCTCTCTCTCTCTCTCTCTCTCTCTCTCTCTCTTAAAAACTCCCTCTCTATCTCTCACACACTCTCTCTACCTCTCTCGACTGAGATGGGTGCATAAAATAAACTCTCTCTCTCTCTCTCTCTCTCTCTCTCTCTCTCTCTCTCTCTCTCTCTCTCTCTCTCGTTCCCCACCACCACCCTCGTTGACTCTCTCTCCCCCCTCTCGTTTCCATGTCGAGACTAGCCCATGCAGGCACAGTGGAGTAATCTCTCTCTCTCTCTCTCTCTCTCTCTCTCTCTCTCTCTCTCTCTCTCTCTCTCTCTCTCTCTCTCTCTCTCATAACCCCCACCACACACACCATACCCTCCCTCTCACCCCACTTCCTCTTCCCCCCTCATCTCCCACTCATGCTCACTCTCCCTCTCCCTGTCTCTCTCGGCCAGCAGTTCGGGGCCGCCATAATACAACGGGCACAATGGAGTAATATCTCTCTCTCTCTCTCTCTCTCTCTCTCTCTCTCTCTCTCTCTCTCTCTCTCACACCCCCCCCCACACACACCATACCCTCCCTCTCACCCCACTTCCTCTTCCCCCCTCATCTCCCACTCATGCTCACTCTCCCTCTCCCTGTCTCTCTCGGCCAGCAGTTCGGGGCCGCCATAATACAACGGGCACAATGGAGTAATCTCTCTCTCTCTCTCTCTCTCTCTCTCTCTCTCTCTCTCTCTCTCTCTCTCTCTCTCTCTCTCTCTCTCTCTCTCTCTCGCTCATAACCCCCACCACACACACCATACCCTCCCTCTCACCCCACTTCCTCTTCCCCCCATCATCTCCCACTCACGCTCGCTCTCCCTCTCCTTGTCTCTCTCGGCTAGTAGTTTGGGGCTGCCATAATACAACAGCACAATGCAATAACACTCTCTGTGTGTGTGTGTGTATGTACACACACACGCACACCCCATTAGCCGCTCTCACCCCCTCACACACTCTCACCACCCCCCCGCTCGCTCACGACCCTCTCTCCCCCCCGTTTTCTCTTTAGCTTTCACGTAAGCAGCTTATAATATATTATATATATATATATATTAACATATCTTATTATACTCTCGTTTGCACGTACATTGGCCGACGCACTTACCCATACACTATACACACACACCCACACATACACACACACACACACTCACCAACACCTGCACCATCACAGAATTACACACATTCACACACACGCGCATACACACTTACAAGCTCAAACAAACACATGCAGATACATACATGAGCACGTAAACGTGCACGCATGCAATCAAACACACAGTACATGCACGCCGACGAAGGAACTCGGCAACTGACGCCATTGACAAAGGAAGGAGACAGTCAAATCACGCAATAACAACACCAAATTAATAAGTGACGTCGAAGGCATGCCCCGACTGGCCTCGAAGCAGACAAACACGTAGCATCTCGGCATCACACAACCAAACACCAGTCACCCGAACCATCCAACAAAACCCCTTGTAAATGCCCCAACCCCCCACTCTTCTCTAATAAACTAGCCAAACGGCTAGTGGATTGTAAAAAACCCCCCACCCCACTCTTACCTCTCTCTCTATCTCTACCTTCTCTCCCTCTCTATTTCTCTCACTAGAGAGGCATATAGACTCTCTACAGCGACGAGTCGATATCTGCAAGAAGCATTAGGTAAAGACCACCTCTCAAGCCTATATAAAGAGGCCTCCTCTAAGCACAAAGGGAGACACAAGTGAAGGAAGAGCACACTAGTTGCACCACCCAAGCTCCATGCACTCTACATTCCATGCACCACTAAGCACATAATGTACCTCCCAAGCTAGGGAGCTCAAGGTATCATGCTTTGTTACAAGCATGGGCATTTTAGCATTAGCAACATCACCATCATCACTAATCTCCACCACACCATGGTCGAGTTACTAGGCATGACCACCCCACGCATATAAGGCACTCACTATCACCCCCACAAGGCAACATGAGCATGCTAGGATTGAATGCACCGATACCATGCTACCCCGAGCCACACTCAGTGCTAGTGATCGACGTTACTAGCGGCTGCATCGTCTGGATGTTTTCCTCAACTAGCCTCCACTAACATGCTAACCTCCCTCTAACTCCAAACATTTTCCATGCACCATATGGCGCTCGCATTCCATCATGCATCCTCAGTGCCAAGAGCAAGGTTGGTAATAGTCAAGACCACCATTTGTAAGTATCATCATCATCATCAATAAAAGTGTGCAATGTTGTCCTGATCTTCGAGTCCATTCCCTTTTCTCCTTAGCATTGTTTTCACAGGATGTTTCATCTCTTGTATATCACTCTGCTTGTTCTTCATCACGTGCGCCATCACCAGTCAGTCAATATGCTCCACTCCAACCGTGTTACATACCTCTCTCGTACACACACTCCTGACTGTTGACAATGCATTTTCTATATCTGGACGTTTGCTACATCATCATTTCATGTTGGCTACCTAGATGGCATCTCACTTTACTACCCTAGGTCATCTATGTATGCGTCCTAGCCGCACTTATGCTAGGTAGTGTCCCTTCTATAATTATAGGAGGATAATTCCTACCTTGAGATGATGCTTGGGGATGTTCATGCTATGTGTGGTGTAGAGGCCACCTCATATGGCATGCCATTTTCGACCATCACAAGCATGTATCAAGATCAATACCCCTGGCAAGGATCTTCACTCTAGTTGGCAAGGCTCTACATAAAATCTTCCAAAGTATTATCCTCATCTCAAATGGCGAATGTGGGCACCAAATGTTGTTTGTGATAGTTATTCACCTTGATTTTGGTCATTGCTTGCCCCATTGCCTGTTAAGGGGGGGAAACTAGTCCTTGGCGACCATAAGAGAGTTGTACACGTCCTTGGTTTGTGGCTTGAGAAAATACCTATTTTCAGGCCACCACCATACTTTCCACTCGAATTTGGACTGGCAAGAAGGAAGCCAACAACTTTCAAGGTGTTCTAGAGCCCTAGTGGCCAATAGCCTTTCATTCCCACAGAGGTGGAATTGGGAGGCTAGTTGGTTTATTCCTTTCTAGTTTCTGCTATTGCTGTCCCAAAACTGGCCCGAGGAATGTAATCCTTTGTTACAAATTTTCCTTGCCACTTCCCTCTCATAAGGGTTTATTGGATGCTTCTTGCCTTAGACAGCCAAGGGGACCAATTGGATATGGAGTTGTGAAAGTATCTCAAAATCTCTCCTCATTCCAACGATTATGTTGGTCTCTTACATTTCCTAGCTAGTTCACCCGTTAATCCCCCAAGTTTCAGATTGGGCCATTGAGGGGCCTCAATAGGTCTCGTAAGACAATCCCATCTTGCCCACTGCTAGGGCGTCGAGTCTTTAGTGTTATTTTTCCATAAGAATCTTTTTACCGGTTTTAAGAACTCTTTCCAACTACATTTGGCTAACTTTAGTAGTGACCATTGAAGGCTAAGCAAGGTATCATGAACGACTTGATCACTTTCACTCTGCTCAAAAATGAAAGGAGGACATACTCCCATCTTTGCATCTTGCTTCTTACTTTATCTAGAACCCATAGGACTCTTTGTTTGTGTGGTATATCCACCCCCATAGGGACCCCTGTGTGTCAGAATACCCTCCCTTTTGACACTACCTCAACCAACCACATTTACGAATCAAACGAGTCGTTTTCTTAGATCCAGATGTAAGCTAAATAGTAGAATTGAATACTACTTAGAAGAGGCAAAACATAACCAAAGCACTACAAAGTTCAAAACTTCACAATATGTGACTTCAACTTTGTTGCTTGTTGTTGAGATGGGAAAAAGATTATCACCTTTATCATGCATAGCCTCGACAACAACTATAATATCCCTAGCCGTTTCTCCACATATATCCCCTAGACCACTTGCAACCTCGTCTCATCAAGTCTCTCTAATTGTTCAAGTCTATTGGACAAGGCACACGTGTCCCATTAAAAAAATGCTACTACTTGCTAGTAGAACAAATTTTATAGCTCTAAGTGTGTCTTCTTGGAAAGCTATAAAGGCCGACTCTTGAGCCCAATCGTGTAGCTCAAATGTGGTTGTGAAAAGAATACCCATGATCTTCTTGAACATGGTGCCATTCTCAAGTACATCACCACATGAAACCCACATCAACTCATATTAGCCTTCAAATTTTGATCTAAGGGCATAGCAATAGGCTTACAATCACCAATACCATACTTTAATAACATATTTAATGCATATTGCCTTTGTGAGAATGGGGGATATTTTTAGGCGAGCACTTTTTGGTGAGTGCTTCTTTGGAATTAGACGAGCAGATTCCAAACAAGATTCTCTCTCTCTCTCTCTCTCTCTCTCTCTCATTGCTCACTTATCCTTACAGAGGCTTCTTCTCTTGCTCTCTTCATCTTTCATTCCATGTCTCTTCCTTTGTTCCTCCTTCACTCCTTTGGCACCTCCTCCCTTAGTACTTTGTAACCTCTTCCTCTTGTGCTCTCTCTCTCTCTCTCTCTCTCTCTCTCTCTCTCACACACACACACACACACACACACACACACACACACACACACACACACACTTGCACACACATGTTCTATCTTCTCGATCTCTTACTCTCTTCTTCCCGCCTACTAATGCACAATTTGGTACGAGTTGGAAAACGCACCATGCATCTTGGTAACCCGGACAACATGATTGAGCCTCCATAAGGGTACGTGAGCCTCCCACCTTTCCCTTATGGACTCTCTCTCTCTCTCTCTCTCTCATTTTTTCTGGATCTCTTACTCTCTTCTTCCCATCTACCAATGCAAAATTTAGTGCATATGGCAAACACCATATGTGCACGATGTCTCCTTATAGAATTGGACACTATATAACCCGACATGGCCATCTTCAATGTGGGTCTCCTTCAACACCATTTACTCCACATATCTCCTCTACCACCTTTGTCTTCAGTGCTAACACTATGCTGTTCTTTCATGCAATATATCCAAAAATACAAAATTGATACCATATGTGCACATCATCCCGCATTGTGGCTCGTGCACTACCTTGAGGAGTGGTTGTATCATCTGATCTGATAAGATTGTTGGTCTAGTTTTGAGCAAGAGAAATTGGCATTGCAAGAGAGTTTTCTTAATTCCTAAACTCCACTTGATACCCCCCTTTAAACAATATTTGCACCTCATCACTAGTTAGATTAGTGCTCACATGTATGGGTGAAATGTGTGGTGGGAGTTGGGGCTATGGCTCTATGTTTTGGTTTACTACATGGCAATGGAGGACATGATCTGGAAAAAACTAAAATAATTTTTGCACCATACCTTTGGGATGTTTTTCTATCCTTCAAAAGATAGGGCCGGTACACCAAGGTTTGAACCTACAATATTTCACCCACAACTTTGACCTCCTCTTGGCATGCCACTACACCACACATGAGTCTGCCACCTTATAATCTTCATTGTATAACCCACATTGCTTCATTTATACTGCACTCCATTACACACTTCTCACATAAATTTGTCCTACCTATTGGAATTTGTGATGCGCTTTCTTACGAAAAGCTAACCTTGTAGGGCCTGCCACACTTCTTACCATCTTTGCTAACTGAGTTGTACTCTGGCATATGTGATGCATTATCTTCCACATTAATAACTTCACTTGGTCTTCATTTTTACAGTGATGTCTCCTTATCCTCTATCAATGGAGTGTTTGCTTTGTACATTGAAGTGCCCTTAATAGCCTCATTCACCATCCTTTTAAACCTTCATGGCTCTTGCGTGTGGATCCACGATCAAAATATTTTGCACGTGAATTTGGTGTTATCCGTTAGTGTCTTGGATATGTCGTTGTGCACATTGTGTCTATGTATGCCACAATGAAATATTAGTTGGGTGGCGGTGTTGTTCGCTGGCATGACATAGCATACAACACACTTGCATGATGCAATGTGCAAAGCAATACAAAAGTGGCATGTAAGGCTCTTATCTCCCATCTCACAATATTGCCCAAGTGTACAGGCCATCCATAGATAGCCGTTGAAATGGCTTGTATTGGCAATATGATAATTTACCAAGTGGACATGTTGTTCATTCATGCACTTGAAAGACCCCAAAAAATGACTGATATATACTCGAGATATACCACTCTAGGGAAAGCTATATTAGATATTTGAGTCTTCAACCACAAATGAGTGCCATACGTATACTCCATTGCATCCATATGTTGCACCTTCCCCATGGCAAGTAGAAATTCCATAACAAGGTCTCCTTGGCTCTTGGAATCTCTAAAACGTGCTCCACCCATTGTATTTGTATAAAAGCCTTTGTCAATGTCTTTGTCTTCTTGGCTTGGAGAAATTTCTGCCAGGTACTCCTCTTGAAGCTATTAGGGAGTGAAACTTGAAGCAGCCTACTAGAATCTATGATCGCCTTTTAATCAGCTTACCTGGCCAAATGAGTTTATATTATCGCAATGGGAGTCATTAGTGAGTGAGTGAGCTTGTAGAGTGAGTGAGCTTATATTATCGCAATGGGAGTCATTAGTGAGTGAGCTTGTAGAGTGCTCAATGTAGCTTACATTGACCTTGTATTTATGTAAAATTTGCTCATCTAATACATAGGTCCATTCACCCAGATGATTCAATCGTTCATTTCTATATCTCCCACTTCAATCACAATATCTATTGCTATAAATCGCATTAAATGAATTTTTCCATTAGGAAACATTTAAACATTATAAATTTTACCATTGTAGAAATGAAAAGTAAGTTTTTTAGCAAAAATTACCAGAGAGTAAGCCATAGAAAGAAGTTAAACAAGAAGATTAGTAAATATTAAAATTAAATAAGTAAAACAATGTAATATCATCACTTTAAACCTATTTATTTACGCATGTATAATAAATTAGTTGTTGAAATTTTTAAAATATTTTTTTGGAAAAACATAATTTTTATTTAAAGGTTTAAAAATTTATAGAAAAAATTATCTTTTTTTTAAAGTTTGTGGAAATTTCCAAAATACTCTTCAAACTTTAATAATTCCTAGTATATCCTTGTATCATTTTGGAATGGATTTGTCTCAATTTTTGCATAGTGTAATCTTTATGACAATCGAGTTCTATCTTGTAGTGTTTTAGAAAAAATCATTCACCATTAAGCTCACAAATAGAGGCATATGTTTCTAAAAATGATGAACGGTTTCATCTTATGTGTCCACAATACCGTTTAAAATCCTAGTCCTATCGTCTTCTATTGAGCGAGAACCAATCTTCCTATGAAGATTGGTTACAAATGAGGGATTGTTTGTGAATTTTAGAGAACTTGAAAGGTATATCAAAACATTTTGGTCAAATATGAGAGGTATATTGGCCACTTGTCAAGAGCCAATGTGGCCATGACGCATAACCATGGCCCGTGGACACGACCACGCAAGCTAGGAGCCATGGTGTGTGGTCATGGTGGCCATGTGGCATCCGCTACATGTATTATCGTTGGTTGATGGGCCACGCGGTTGCTTACGTGGCCACTTAAGAATCCACGTGGGCGGCCACATGTATTGTCTATCACCCAATGATGCATGGACAACGTGGCCCACGCCAAGGATCTCGGGGCCTTCGTGGTCACCAAGGTCCTACTGACCCACCTCCACGCAAACCAAGGCCCAATGGCCTTCCCACGCGTGGCCACATGTGGCCCACGTGGCCACGAAAGCCATGGTGGCCACTTACACGTGTCCCGTGTGGCCACGTGTAGCCATGTCGCGTGACAGTCGCAATCGTACATGTACAATCGACTGTCTACAGTACACGTAGCAACCTACGTGGCCAACTTACAGGCTACGTAGATGACCATCACCATGTGGCAGAGACTAGTGGACACCCATCCCCACTAGCCATGGCATTTGAACAATGGCCACATGGGATGAATATGGCGCATGACCACTGGCAATGCACCATTCATGTCATGTGGCACGTGGTTACTGGCCACACGCCATGCCTGGTGTGTGGCTCGCGTGCATACACACACATGTGGTTGCATGTATGAACACACATTTTTTTGGAAAAAATAATAAAATATAAATTTATTTTTTAATTCATTATTTTATAAAGTGCTATATATAAGGACTCCCTCTTTCTCTCAAGCTCTCCATCTTCTCTATATATCTATCGCACTCACACTTTCCATCTCTCCCTCTTTATCTCAAGCTCTCCATCTCTCCCTCTTTCTCTCAAGCTCTTTATTTCCACTCCCTATCTTTTTCTCTCCATCTTTATCTCTCAAACTATGAGGACCCGGAACCAATCCAAAGGTTGTGGTGTCGCATATGAGAATCCCACTAGTGCTACACAAGAAGTGCTTACACAAACCCTCGGGGGGTTCACAATGTGTAAAACTACCATATCATGTGAGTTCAAGACATGTTTGTAAAACCCCTTATCTGTGAATTTCGGTAGGAATATAATGTACCCTTTTCTTTTAAAATCTGTAAGTTTTTTTCAAATTTGAAAAAATAATGCCCTTCTGTATATATATTTCTGTAAGTTTCAAGGACTTTAAATACCCTTCTGTTGAACTCACGTGATAGGTTACATTTTTTATTAGGTGACCTCCCCGGGCACAAACCACTCAAGAAAGTTATTAATCTCAAGTTGCTAGTTCTCTAAACCCCAAGCCTTCAAGTAGAGGGTTGATTCATCCTGCAAAGCTGCTTCTGAAGTAGATGATGTTGACAATGAGTTCTTTGAAAATGTGGTCAACAAGTACATATCTTTGGGTTAGGATACTCATAGAGCTTCCTACCACAGCAAATTGCCACGCTTACCTCTTGGTCTCCTTCTTTTAAACCCTGTGATGCATGGTTTTTAGGACCCCTTCTGAAGATGCAATAAAGGCACAGTCAGTTGTTGGGGAGATGAGGATACTCTAGTCCAAGGGATCTCGAAAGAGAAGAAAAATCTACTTCACAAGCACCAAAGAGTAAAAAGTGCCATGGACAGAAGATACGTGGGAACGAGCTCTTATGCATGCCTACAACCTATATCTTACAGAATAGCCCATTCTAGGTGTGAATTTCTAGTGAAATTTACACGAGGATGTTCGTGTGGACTCACAGCACAGCATACTCCGTTTTCACTTTTTTACCGACAGTAAATATTTTTTACCACAGTAAATATTTTTCACCTACATGGTGAATACAAATCACTTTTTACCTACAATAACTTTTTTTACCCATGGTAAATATTTTTTACTGCACCATAAGTATTTGATAGGTAACAGTTCACTGTTACTAGAAGCAGTGATTGGGCATCAACAATGCAGTTACAGGAGGAGAAAAGGGGAAAATCTTATGGTAAAGGTGAGTCAACAGGGATAAAGAATTTTGAGTTGAAAAGAGACATGCTGATTTTTTCAAAGAACACATGTCAAAAGAAGCCATGGTTGAGGATTTTTTGAGAATTTGATATTCAGGAGGACCCAGCTGACATGTGCAGAACCTCCAGTTTCAACAGCCACCTTACCTGCTCTTAAATGCTAGTCAAGGCCTTATCCCCATGTGTCACAATCAGAAAAATCAGCATTTACCCTCCCCTCTCACATCACTCTAGAGAATATCTTGATGGTGACATATCAGGTGACCTCAATCTGTTGACCACCCTAAGCAAAAAGTAACCCCAATCAGCGGATTTAAGCATGTTTATCCTTAATCCTAAACCCTCTCAGAAACCTATATAAGGAGGCCTTCTTTCACTCAAAACCAACACTTCACCCAATTCACCAAGCAATGAAGCTATGACGACATTGCTCACAACGAGGAGCTATGGATGGAGCTCTACTCTCTCTCCCTCTCTCTCTCTCCCTCTAGTATGCTACATTACTAGCCCTAAAACCTAAATAAGGAGTCTTCTCTCATGGTCCATGGCCACCATCCTCGCCATCATTCTCTAAGGTATTGATGTGTTGCTAGTAGGATCATACCTACTTGCTGGGTTGATTGTTTTTGACAAGGGATTATGCCATCCTTGGCTTGCTTCTCTATATCCTTGTTATGTATGATCAGATGCCGTTGTATTGTTAAGCTGATGTCTTGTGTATATATATGCTACATAAGGTCCCTAAGCTTCGTTTCTATGTGTTTTGCCATATGTTTTGATGCCATCATAATGCCAGAAGTCTCACTTGCCTATGTGCACTATGTGTGAGGTCCCTAAACCTCTTAATTTAGGGTGGTGCCCCCTTGATTTGTTCTTTGCTTGTTTGCATGAGGCGTGGTTTGTGGAGTGTGCACGAGTACAGAGGCCACCCGATTGCACTGCTCTTTTTCCCGCTATCATTTTGGTGCCCCCACGGAGGAGGGCTACACAGACCTTCAGTCCACAAGCAATGAAGATGTGCAATCTACAACATGGACGAATGGCGTGAGGAGTTTGCAAATTGGAGAACAGAAGAGGAGGAGGCTTTAGAGGCCTTAAAAGCTTTCATCAAGGTCTTGTTACCAGGTTGCAGTGTGATTGAAATTCAAGAAGTAAGTTCTTCTACATGCCTTGTTCGTGATCGTCGCCAATGAAGGAGAGTAAGAAGAAGAGCTTGATATACCTCTCCTCTCAACCTATGAGTGCTCCAAAAACCTCCAACGCACACGAGCTTGAAATATTCTACATCAACATACACGAAGGTACTGTGACACACATTAAGGGAAGAGAAAGCATCACCAGACCTCTCTTTCTTGAGGAGCCAACTAAGAGGAGGAAGATCACCTCTACACCTAAGTGGCCCAAGGCCACAGCGCGTGCTCAAGCGTAAGGTAACATTTGGCTTAATCTCATTAATAAGGGATTACATGACCACTACAGGCAAGAAAAAGGCTAGTGAGCAACCAACTTCAACCTCCAACTTGCAACCACGACTCTCACCCCTAAATCCTCCTGAAGCAAAGAGGCGAAGGCTTGCCTACAAGATTGCCGCCCGTCTGCGAGTGCTCCCAGTGCACTTTGTGAATCCAGACACCACCAATCCCAAGCCAACCTCGTGTCCACATGAAGATCACTTTGGATATTGTCCAAAGTGCTTTGGAGACCGGGTGAAAAGCCTCCCTGCCCTACCTTTGTTGCTAATTTTCAAGAAGTTATCTCAATCTAAGGAAACTATCTTAGTTGATGATGTGCTGCACATTAATGGTGTCACTTTCATTCGTCATGCTGATTATGGTAATAGCATCCAATTGTTGCTTGCTAAAAGGCTCAGCATTGTACAAAGTGTTGCCATCACGCCTTACGTCTTCACAGATGCATCAGGAAGAGTCAAAGTGATCCGAGGTGCTGACCTTCTGTGGCTGATTAGGCTCATTGGTCCCAAGGTGGTGCAACTAAGCTAGGCTCTTGTGTGTAAGTATGGATGCCAATAATGAGAATGATGATCCCCGCATGTTTCCTTTCCATTTTGTGCGTCATATCCGTGTGAATATTTGTATTGATAGAAAAATGTTTTATCAGCAAAGAATAGCCCTGTTGTTTGGAGCCGAGAGACTTGGGGAAAGCTTGCGCTCTCCTCATCCTGTCATTCTACCCTTACTAGACTATTACCATTCCTTTGATGTGTCGATCTTCATCCTATTTTGAGCTAAGTTGTGCTAAATCTCCAAATTGTAATTACCATACTCTATTTTAAAATAAATTGGAGGTGTTTGTGTAAATGTTTACTCTCTCACTTATGGCCTTCCCTAATTTTTATGGTAAGCCTGGGGAGGTTGCTCCAGACTTTTTGGATAATTTGGAAATGGCCTTTCTGGTATCGGGAAGGGATGACGAAGCTACTAAGTTAAGGGCCTTTTCTTTGGTCTTGAGGGAAGGTGCAAAATTATGGTATCAAACTTTGGCACCTGAAGAAAGAAGAGACTGGGAGTCCTTAAAGATGGCCTTTATCGAAGAATTTCGCCGCCATGAGCCTCCAGAGGAGATATGGAGACAGCTCTTAGAGCTACGCCAAACATCACCCGATGACTATAGAAGCTATGAAGGAAAGTTTTCCAACCTGTGGGAGAAATGGTGTGCATCACTAGGTGAAGGAGAAAGGGCGCCAGAATGCCTAAAAAAGGAATGTTTCCTGGCAGGGCTTTACCCCATCCTTCGAGAAAAGGTAAAAGGTAAATTCCCAGATACCTTTGATAAAGCTATGACTTATGCAAGGGAGAAGGATAGGAAGTTAAAATTCCAAGCTCAACTACAAGGAGGAATGGAGCCTCCACCGCTAGCTCAACCTACGGCAAGGGTAGTAGCAGGGACAGGAGCAACAGACCAAGAGTCCTCTCAACAAGAATTACTTCAACAAATCACCAATCAACTAGAGAGCCAGTCCATCAATCTGGTTCAAGGTGTAAGGGCTCCCCAGCCAGGAAATGAACGAAATAGACAAGAAGGACAAAGGCAAGCACGTGAGTACATTTGCTACAACTGTGGAGAGGTAGGTCACGGCATGTATTATTGCCCCCATCCACGACGCTATCAAGGAAATGGTAATCAAAGACGGCCTCCTCGCCAGCAAGTCACTCCTCCTCGAGGTAGGCCACTAAATGGACAAAATGCACACGTGGCTCCACCAATCCAAATATTGAGACCCCCTCCTCCACCACCAGAAGCACCAACAGAGATCCCTCCACTACCATCGGGAGGGGAGGACAGGGCTGTCTCTGTCATAAGTCTTGACAATGGTAAGGATAAAGGGAAAGAAAAAATGGAGGAAGCTATTGCCATGCCAATAAAGAGAGTTAGGAGACAAAGAACTGATGAAATGGAAGCTTCAGAGCCGGATAAAGGGAATGAGGGTTCCTCCCAAGTGATAGGAGACAAGAAAAGGAAGAGTAGGTCAAGGAGGCACATAGGAGTAGAAGACTTTCCACTTGGGGTAGGATCCATACCTTACGACCTGGTAGCAGATGTGAGTAAGCAAGGACCAAAGATTTCATGGCAGCAACTCCTCCACCTTTCCCCAAAGATGCGTAGAACCTTGTCTAAGATGGTCAGCACCAGGAGGGCTAAGGCAAAGTCAGTTGGGTCTATTAGTGCAAGAGGCATGAAGGATATCGTGCCAGTCATGGATGCAGAGATTAAGAGTCAGCGAGTCTCCAATGTGTACGTAGATGGTGGAGCTGAGATTTGTGTTATGACAGACAAATTAATGCACAGGTTGGGTTTGGAAGTAAACGAGCAAACTTCCTTACAAGCTAAGATGGCAAATAATGTAAGGGTGGCTTGTGTGGGAAAGGTTAATGGAGTGAAGGTTTCAGTTTTTGGTGTGGCAATCTCAATTGATGCTTATGTGATCCCAACTAAGGGGGAGGGCTATCCGCTAATCCTTGGAAGACCTTGGCTTATGGCTATGAAAGCTAGGCAAGATTGGGAGACAGGTTCCCTTGAGTTGCGACCAAATCATAAGGTAGGTGGCAAGCAACAAAAAATTGTGTATGACATGAAGTAGGGTAGACAACAAGACCTAGAGATGGAGACTTCTATGGATGAATGGAGCACAAGCAGCTGCTCTTCATCTGAGGATGAGTCATCTGAGGAGGATGCTAGCTCTTTGGAAGTCATGGGTATAATACTGCGAAACCCAGAAGGAGAAGGTGGTCAAGACTCTCTAAACAAGGAAGAAGCCACAGTCTTAGAGGAGATGCTAGCTAAGGACCTACTAGAAGAAGAGAGAGAACCCTATTTGCAGGTACTAAAGAAGCATGCTGGCCTCTTTATAACTGATTACGAGCACATTAAAGGAGTGATAGTAACCCAACACCATATCCAATTAAAGGAAGGTGCCGTCAACCTTGTTGGTGATGAGGTATTTACACAGGTTGAAGCTCTAGTAGGTCATGTTTCTGAGTATAAAGAGATGGTTGTGGAGACGTTTACAGAGGGTTTGGATACAGGTTTGAAAAGTGATCAGGTTTGCTTGGCTATGCAGCAAGTGGAGGCAAATGGCAGGGTCTTGCTATGTTATGTGATGCTATGGATACATGTGTTATTGGAGGTTGCTTTACATATATTTTTGTGTCAATGGCGAGGTTTTCTTGAAGTGGACTATACCATGGAGGGTTCTGTAGCAGATGGTAGGATAGCTGCTTATGATTCAGGTTTCTCAAGTGATGGCAAGTATGCTTATAGTGGACACGATGGATTATGGATGCAGGGTGACGAAGCTCCGTGCTATAAAGAGCTGGAAGGGTGGCCTGTCTATTGGCCTACAAGTGCAAAGGAAGGCTTGGATATACATGTTTTACAGGTTGATGGCAATGAGCAATGCTTTACTTTTGATCCAGGTGGATTCTACACCATGCGTGGGGGAGCTTTGAGCTTTCCATTTGACCCTGGAGGGTGATGCAGTAGCAGATGCTTTTTTCTCTATCTCTATCCTATCTATATAGCCACTATACTATCATTTTTCTTATACAGTCTATAGCTCTATGTTATATAATTCTCTCTATACAGTCATCTTTTACCTAAATAATACTATGGTTGAGCATGAATGCTCAACGAGGGGTTGGGCAAAAAAAAAAAGAAAAAAAGAGAAGACAAAAAAAAGAAAAGAAAAAAAAAAGGAAAAAAAGAGAAGAAAAAAAGAAAAAAAGAGAATGCTACCAGTGAAAGTGGATATTGACAATGGATGGGGTATGGCTTTCAAGGGTCTAGGAGACCAGTTGTTAGTCATTCCTACAGTAACTGTAGCACAACCTATAGCTAGAGGCATCAAATACCTCTAGCTTAAGGGGGAGGGCTATATGATGCATGGTTTTTAGGACCCCTTCTAAAGATGCAATAAAGGCACAGTCAGTTGTTGGGGAGATGAGGATACTCTAGTCCAAGGGATCTCGAAAGAGAAGAAAAATCTACTTCACAAGCACCAAAGAGTAAAAAGTGCCATGGACAGAAGATACGTGGGAACGAGCTCTTATGCATGCCTACAACCTATATCTTACAGAATAGCCCATTCTAGGTGTGAATTTCTAGTGAAATTTACACGAGGATGTTCGTGTGGACTCACAGCACAGCATACTCCGTTTTCACTTTTTTACCGACAGTAAATATTTTTTACCACAGTAAATATTTTTCACCTACATGGTAAATACAAATCACTTTTTACCTACAGTAACTTTTTTTACCCATGGTAAATATTTTTTACTGCACCATAAGTATTTGATAGGTAACAGGTCACTGTTACTAGAAGCAGTGATTGGGCATCAACAATGCAGTTACAGGAGGAGAAAAGGGGAAAATCTTATGGATAAGGTGAGTCAACAGGGATAAAGACTTTTGAGTTGAAAAGAGACATGCTGATTTTTTCAAAGAACACATGTCAAAAGAAGCCATGGTTGAGGATTTTTTGAGAATTTGATATTCAGGAGGACCCAGCTAACATGTGCAGAACCTCCAGTTTCAACAGCCACCTTACCTGCTCTTAAATGTTGGTCAAGGCCTTATCCCCATGTGTCACAATCAGAAAAATCAGCATTTACCCTCCCCTCTCACATCACTCTAGAGAATATCTTGATGGTGACATATCAGGTGACCTCAATCTGTTGACCACCCTAAGCAAAAAGTAACCCCAATCAGCGGATTTAAGCATGTTTATCCCTAATCATTAACCCTCTCAAAAACCTATATAAGGAAGCCTTCTCTCACTCAAAACCAACACTTCACCCACTTCACCAAGCAATGAAGCTATGACGACATTGCTCACAACGAGGAGCTATGGATGGAGCTCTACTCTCTCTCCCTCTCTCTCTCTCTCCCTCTAGTATGCTACATTACTAGCCCTAAAACCTAAATAAGGAGTCTTCTGTCATGCTCCATGACCACCATCCTCGCCATCATTCTCTAAGGTATTGATGTGTTGCTAGTAGGATCATACCTACTTGCTGGGTTGATTGTTTTTGACAAGGGATTATGCCATCCTTGGCTTGCTTCTCTATATCCTTGTTATGTATGATCAGATGCCGTTGTATTGTTAAGCTGATGTCTTGTGTATATATATGCTACATAAGGTCCCTAAGCTTCGTTTCTATGTGTTTTGCCATATGTTTTGATGCCATCATAATGCCAGAAGTCTCACTTGCCTATGTGCACTATGTGTGAGGTCCCTAAACCTCTTAATTTAGGGTGGTGCCCCCTTGTTTTGTTCTTTGCTTGTTTGCATGAGGCGTGGTTTGTGGAGTGTGCACGAGTACAGAGGCCACCCGATTGCACTGCTCTTTTTCCCGGTATCACCTGCATTCGCATGCATGATGATTAGGTAATGGATTTGCAACTTTCCATTGCAAATAAAGGTTACAAACCGATTATGGAAAGGTTTATTGTGAGTGAGCGGATTCTCGATAAAGATTACAGCCAGTTTGTTTTTTGTGGCCATTCCACTCGAGATCTCGCGATGTCATACGATTTAAATAAGGAGTTCCATCTCCTCAATCATATGGCTAAGAGATATTCTAAGGTTTGGGACATGAATCAAAGATTGGAGGCATGGATGCATTAAATGAACGAAAATGACATCCCTATTGAAGAGGCACCCTACGTAGAGTGTGTGCTTGTAGAATTCAAACTAGAGGAGAAAGCAAATTTCCTAGTGGTTTTAGACATGTCAACACAAAAATATAGGTGATGTTTATAAAGTTGTTTGCATGTTATTTTTTTGGGCACTTTGTGAGGAGCTGTGTCAAAAGTGCATATCATATACCATTTGGGATGAGAAGAGTACAAAAATGACACCATCTATAGTGGCCGAGATCACACGAGCATGCATTAGCATTGGTCAATTGTGGAGTGATCGAGATTATATTGTGATAAATATAGAAGCTAATTCATTTTGCTAGAAAGTGTCATTTAATTGACATGCTGCAAGGTGGCGATTCAACCTTAAAAGAGAATGGCATAGGGTTGATAGAGAAGGGTTGGATCCAATGGCTTCACTACCACGTGTATTGGTGGCAATTGGAAAGGTGAGAGTAGTGATTATGTTCTAGTAATTAGCTTGTTAGTAGTCTTAGGTATGCATTGCTATTTTGTGTAGGTGGGTCCTTGAGATGGTAGAGAAGATGGAAGTAAAAAACCAACAAGTTGTCGACCTACACTTAAAGGATAAAGAAATGCATGGTTGCACACTCATACATACATTAAAGACTTATCAAAGAAATCATTTTCACAAAGCTTTTAGGAAGTGGAATGCAGGGATCAAGTCCACACACAAGCCCGAAGAGTAGCCCCACTTTGCTTTACGACAAGACGCGTGTTTTATACATTGGACTTTTGTGCCATGCATCATATTTCCCATAAGTGAATTAACATCTCACACTTATCGTATTGCAGATGGTAGAGAGACTTTCTAGTCTACCCCACTCTTGAGAAACCTAGTGATGCATGGTTCAAGTCCAAGAGAGAGGAGACAAGGTTATATCTAGACATGTGGATAGATGATATGCGACCAATGGGAGCTTGAAGGAAAGTGTCCCTAGTGGCTGGATTACTTGACAAGGAGTACTTGCCCAAGGAGGAAGAGCTTTACGCAAGTAGAGTACAATATATTTTTGCGCTTTGTCATGAAATAAGTAATGGGTAATGGGTATGCTAAATCCATTTTCTTTTCAATAGAGAAGCATAGAGATTTACACAAGAAGGTTGTTGAGCAAGAGGATGTGCTCTCTCCCAGTACAAGAGGATGTGCTCTCTCCCAATACAAGCAAACAACCGGCTTTAAAGAAAGACACAAAGAAACACTCCACAATGGGCAAGTAAGCACTCTTGACAGATGGGCGAGGGATGTGTTATGCAATGATAGGTAAGTCATGTGATTTTGCATATTAAGTCATGTCCATAGCGTTGTCAGGGGATATGTGTTCGAAACGTGAGCAGGGCAGGCGCCGGGCCTCTGGCTGTGGGAGGTGTGAAAGAGACAGAATGAGAACAACATATGCAACGGAATATGGCAATCACCGTACCCTTCAATTAATCAAGTCAATCTTTAAGTACAACTTAATCAGTAGCCAAGGCAGACTGTTACCAACGCCAACACTTGGATCAATTGGTAAATAGGAGTTTAAGCTCCCTTTACAGATTAACCGGGCCGTTAACGACACTGGGCTCAATAAAACGATTGATTAAGCTTTAGAGTGATGATGTTCATGATAATTCTCTCTTTTCATGTTATCTGCTTCAACAGCACTTGAAATCTGCAAGTTTCAATTCTATTCACTGCTTCAATTTTCATGCTTCATGCTCTAGTTACTTTGCATTGCCTGAATTGGCGCCAGCCTCAACTTCTCCTTTGATCAACTTAATTTTTATTGCCTTCAAGCTCCAACTCCTTTGCAAAGCCAAGCTCCAACTCTCTTTTTGCCTTTGCCCTTCGGACTCCCTTCTCCCCTTGCTTTAATTGGAGAGAGAGAGAGAGAGAGAGAGAGAGAGAGAGAGAGAGAGAGAGAGAGAGAGAGAGAGAGAGAGAACAAGGTCCCTTCAAAGCCCCTTGCTTTTGATTGGAGATCAAGAGAGAGAGTTTCTCTCCCTTGGTTGCTTGTCGAGAACGAGAGAGAGAGAGAGAGAGAGAGAGAGAGAGAGAGAGAGAGAGAGAGAGAGAGAGAGAGAGAGAGAGAGAGAGAGAGAGAGAACGCCCCTATGCCAACTCCTTATGCTTCATGCTCCAACCTCTTTGCCCTCCCGACCTTGCAACTTCCGTTCTCCTTTTTCTCCTCTTCGTACCCCCATTCCTTCTTCCCTTATTTCCCTACTACTTGCCTTCCGCTTCCTCGCTTTTCTCCACCTTCCCCGCTTCACTAAGGTTGAGAGCGATAGAGAAAGACCTTTGTCACATCAAGGTTGAGAGAGATAGAGAGACCCCTCTTTGCCGAGGCCAAGTGAGAGATAGAGGGAGAGAGAGCCTTCTCCTCCCTTTGCTTCATAACACCATGCCTTGCCTTGTTACCTCCTTGCCTCGCTTCCTAACACCTTGCCTTGCCTCGTTATCTCCTTGCCTTGATTGGTCGACCCTCCTCACGTTCATGCTTCCTCTTTGTCGAGAGCGAGAGGTCTCACCTCATTGAGGTCCCAAGCCAGAGAAGCGAACCAGTCCCCCCTTGCCTCCCATAAACCTTATTTTCTGCTCAAGCAACTCCCCTCCTAAATTAGCTCCCCAAAAACTTTCCCCTCCACGCAGTCACGACACCGTGACTAACGTGGCGTGGGAAAGTCGGCTTGGTGACGTGGCAGGCCGAAACTGGAGCTCCATGAAATTCTACCTGAACAGTGCCGAAGCGTGCGCCCTAGCGTTGTGGGCCTCTTTCCCTTCTTGCTCGGCATCATCTGATGCTTCTAGTGGCCGGCGCGAGCTTCGCAAGCCTCCCCCCTTTTTCTGTTCGCTGCCCGTCGCCATGGCCTCCTTTTTTTTTCCCTTGCTTACACACTTAAGCCCTTTAGTTTACAAAGTGGGCGGCCCTTAATTGGCTTGGGCGGCATGGGAGGTCCTTCCCGGCGGCCTTTTTAATTCATTGTCTTGGGAAGGCAACTTCATGGTGGGCACCACATTTTGTACACATATCGGCCGAGCATTGCCAAGCACAACACCTTCCTCGAGTGGCCCCCATCGAGCTAGGCCTATCCCACGATGAGTACGGCTCATGAGATGACATTTAGGACTATGACTCATCAAGTGATTTCGTAATGGCACCACTTTTAGCATGCATAATCTAGCACGACATTATAATCCTTCTCGAGCTTAATCCACTTAACATATCTATCATCCAAGGCACTACTAAGTACATCAATCATATCTTCATTAGCTGGTCATGAAATACAATTTAATTGAAGCACCAGTGCACTGCAAGAGATGAAATACCGAACAAGATTCCAGTTCCCAAAACCTTACTGAAGCTCAAAATTTCTCAGATGGCACTATGTACGAGCTGACCAGATTGGTATGGAACCGGCCCCCGATGAATCTTTAACGGCCAATAACTTGGCAACCGGAACGCTGATCGCTGATCTGAAAAGACCGATGCACTCCACAAAGTGAGCACTTCAAGCCCATGCATTCTTTCCATTTTTGTCCCCTCAGCTGCAATTGCCTAATCCGGTACAGATATGCAATTAGCTCAAACTTCAAACTACCATAACTTTTGCACCGTAGCTCCAATCGAGGAGCCGTAAAGACAGGCTGGTAGAGCACTTCAAGCACTACAGGTCTAAATCATAAACTCCCATCAGTGCTCAATTCAAACATACTCCCTTTTTAGCATCACCAAGACATCATCTGGCCTTTTTAAGCCGCATCTGGCATACATTAATCATTAAACTTGGCCTATTAACAAGCCCTGATCACTGCTCAATAAGTATGTAGGCTTCAAAGAATCTTAGCTTTCTTTTCTCTAATCTTTTTCTCTTCATGGCAGCGGAGCTGCATGACATCCACCCCCTCTGAACCTGCACTGCCTCCAGTCTGTGCCAACTACACTTTAATATGCATCTGCTATAGGAACCTTAAGCTCTTTGCCATCATCAAACTCACATAACTGGTAAACATATGAAAAATGAAATAAGGCTTATACCCTATCATCAATGTTCTAGCTTAACCATTAGGTAGCTGCCCATTAGAAATCTTTGAACCGTATCTACCGTATCTTCAAAGCATTCAATTATGAAAAGCCTGTTCAGTGAACCCCGCTAGACTCAAGTGCTCCAGTTAATGATGCACACGGCTTGACCATTAAGCTCACTTTAGGGAACCCTGTCAAGCTCAAGTATGCCTTACTCTATCTGCACACAGAATGTTGTCAAGTCCTTTACTTCAAAATTTGGTAGTAGAACCAACTCAAAACATGTGAAGATACATCCAAAGAAGTGAACTGGAAGCCAACCATGTAATCTTATTGAACGCATAACCAACTCTTCTGACTTAGCATAATCTAGAAACCAAAACTTTGTACCATACAATAGATAACCGATACTCTTCAAATTTGCAACTAGCACTTTAGTAGCCCCCGGGATCAAACAGAAAACCAATCATTTGCCCCACTATGAGCATTCCTTTAAAATTTTGCAGCATCCTCCAGGATCATAGGGAAAATACAAGAATTTCCAATCAGTAGAGCAGAAACATAAATTAATCCACAAATCTTCATGAAAATCGCCTGGATCATATGGCATATAAGTCAATTGCCCAGGACCATGCATATATCTGTCACCTCCTGGGTCAAAAGCTAGCTCAAAATCCCCTACATCATAGGGTAACATCATATCCCAGATAGCATCAGGTAGCACTAGATACTGCCATATCCCCTTTGCAACTGGTCATCCAATTGTCGATAATCAATTAAAGGTAAAAGCATTGGCAGTGCACCTTCACTCTCACTAGTATTGGAATCCCAATCATGCATATCTGAATACATCAAGTCTCTGGCAAAAATATCTTCATTAGGCTCGCAAGATGCATCAGAAAACAATTATCTATCTTTTAGAGGCTTAAAATCAAGTAAAGCATCATCCAACAACTGCATAAGTTCATAATCTTTTGCATCTGAACAAACTGGCTCATGCATGAATCTAGATTGATTCGTATCCTTAGCAGCTGTATTTGAGAACCCTTCCAAAGCTTCATCCAATAAGCACATAAGATCTAGGTCCACCGCTTCAGAAGATTTCTCCATCTTGCACATCTCAAGCTACTGTAGACTAAGATTTCCACATGTGACATGCATACTAAATACGTCTGTTGTAGACTGCTTTGTATGTCTTTCACCCTCATCCAAATATCTTTGCACTTATGTAGCACAAACTTCAGCATGCACATTGAAAATTTCATCTACTGCCCTGTCTGTATCATCGGCACAATGAAACCAATCATATTCAACATCAAGAGATTGCATTTCACTATGCACCCCCTCTAAATCAACAGAAAATTCAGGTTCAGTTTGCCACTTTGGTAGCTCTGGGTCACAGAAACTTCTCAAAGGAGTTTGCACCCCCTCTGATTCATCATCATCACATTCAAGTTTAGTTTCCCACTTTGGTAGCTCGGCATCACAACAACTTGTCAATGAAGGAGTCTGCACCCCATCTAAATCAACATTTTGCAGATCTTCAAACACATACTCTTGATTAACCAAGTCCTCAAAATCTGGTACATCCAAATTCGGTAAATCTGGTATACCAAATTCCATGATCATCTTGCTCTCAATAGCAGCAGCCTTGCTTTGACCTATAACATTTGTATCATCATTCAACTCTTTGGCAAAATCTGTACCAATGCCATCAATCAACTCTATGGTAGAATCTGTACCAGATTTTTTTTTCTCTAATTCTGGTTCAGTAGAAAAAGTATCAGTTGTAATCGAATCTTCATGCATGTCTACTTGAATATGCACTCATTCACTTGCACAATTTCTTCTTGAGATTTAGCCAATTCGTTGTTTTGATCTCCTGATTTATTTTCCTCCGGCACTGCATTTATAGGTTCTCTGCAAAATTCACCCTGTGTATCTTGAAGCTGTAAAGCCTCACCCTCAAAGACTTCTACTTCATGCACAACATCCGCTAAACCCAACTTTTCATACACAACTTTAACTATGTCGTCATCATTAGCTTACAAGAAGGTAGCATCTTGTACAATACACTCATCAATCATAGCTTCTAACTTTGATCGTACTTGTAATCGAATATGTGTGTAGTCTGGTAGATACGAACTCTGTTCTTGATAGCTTTCATACTGCTCATAAATTACCTGTACAATAACTTCTTTGAAATATTCCCAGTCGTCGTTGCAAGCTTTGGTAACCTCTTGAATTTTCTCCTTCACATCTGAACTCACTAACTGCTCAAAAGATCTGATCATCAATTCTTCTGGTAAAGCTTCACCTATTTGATTTTTCTTCTTTGCAGTCTCCATTTCAAGCAGAGATCCTTGAACCAATTGAATCATCTTTGAAAAATCTGAAACTGTTGACTTATCATCAAAATTGTTTGCACTTAACTCTACAATCATCTTCATTCTTTTCTCTAAATTATCCATCTTTACCTCCCACCCCGACTCGTTTCGCGTCGGGTTCAGCAAAGATGTCGGGGGATATGTGTTCGAAACGTGAGCCGAGCAGGCGCCGTGCCTCTGGCTGTGGGAGGTGTGAAAGACAGAGAATGAGAACAATAGATACAACTGACTATGGCAATCACCATACCCTTCAATTAATCAAGTCAAGCTTTAAGTAAAAATTAATCGGTAGCCAAGGCGGATTAATACCAGCACCAACACTTGGATCAATTGGTAAATAGGAGTTTAAGCTCCCTTTACAGATTAAATGGGCCGTTAACGACACCGGGCTCAATAAAACGATTAATTAAGCTTCAGACTGATGACATTGATGATTATTCTCTCTTTTCATTTTATCTGCTTCAATTGCACTTGGAATCTGCAAGTTTCAATTCTATTCACTGCTTCGATTTTCATGCTTCCTGCTCTAGTTACTTCGCACTGCCTTAATTGGCACTCACCAGCCTCAACTTCTTGTTTAATCAACTTAATTTTTATTGCCTTCAAGCTCCGACTCCCTTTCTATCTTTGCCAAACCAAGCTCCAACTCTCTTTTTGCCTTTGCCCTTCGGACTCCCTTCTCCCCTTGCTTTAATTTGAGAGAGAGAGAGAGAGAGAGAGAGAGAGAGAGAGAGAGAGAGAGCAAGCTCCCTTCAAAGCCCCTTGCTTTTGATTGGAGATAGAGAGAGAGAGTTTCTCTCCCTTGCTTGCTTGCTAAGAACGAGAGCGAGAGATAGAGAGAACGCCCCTATGCCAGCTCCTTATGCTTCACGCTCCAACCTCTTTGCCCTCCCGACCTTGCAACTTCCGTTCTCCTTTTTCTCCTCTTCGTAACCCCATTCCTTCTTCCCCTATTTCCCTGCTACTTGCCTTCTGCTTCCTCTCTTTTCTCCTTCTCCATCTCCCTCGCTTCACTAAGGTTGGGAGCGAGACAGAAAGACCTTGGTCACATCAAGGTAGAGAGAGAGAGAGAGAGAGAGAGAGAGAGAGAGAGAGAGAGAGAGAGCGACCCCTCTTTGCCAAGGCCAAGTGAGAGATAGAGGGAGAGAGAGCCTTCTCCTCCCTTTGCTTCATAACACCTTGCCTTGCATTATTACCTCCTTGCCTTGCTTCCTAACACCTTGCCTTGCCTCGTTATCTCCTTGCGTTGATTGGTCGACCCTCCTCACGTTCATGCTTCCTCGTTGTTGAGAGCGAGAGGTCGCACCTCATTGTGGTCCCAAGACAGAGAAGCGAACGAGTCCCCCCTTGCCTCCCATAAACCTTATTTTCTGCTCAAGCAACTCCCCTCCTAAATTAGCTCCCCAAAAATTTTCCCCTCCATGCAGTCACGGCGTCGTGACTGACTTGGCGTGCGACATGCCGAAACTGGAGTTGAAATTCTACCTGAACGGTGCTGAAGCGTGCATCCTAGCGTGCTGGGCCTCTTTCCCTTCTTGCTCGGCATCATCTGGTGCTTCTAGTGGCCGTCAGCGCGAGCTTCGCAAGCCTCCCCCTTTTTCTGTTCGGTGGTCGTCGCCATGGCCTCCTTTTTTTTTCCTTGTTTACACACTTAAGCCCTTTAGTTTACAAAGTGGGCGGCCCTTAATGGGCTTGGGCGGCCATTTAATTGTCTTGGGCGGCCATTGGCCCTTTGGTGATCATGGGAGGTCCTTCCCGGCATCCTTTTTAATTCATTGTCTTGGGCGGGCGACTTTCATGGTGGGCACCACATTTTGTACACATGTCGGCCGAGCATTGCCAAGCACAACACCTTCCTCGAGTGGCCCCCATCGAGCTAGGCCTATCCCACAATGAGTACGCTCCATGAGATGACATTTAGGACTATGAGTTCATCAAGTGCTTTCGTAATGGCACCACTTTTAGCATGCATAATCTAGCAAAGCATTGCTAAGCACGCCATTTTAATGCTTCTCGAGCTTAATCGACTTAGTGTATTTATCATCCAAGGCACTCCTATAAGCACATCAATCATATCTTCATTAGCTGGTCATGAAATACAATTTAATGGAAGCACCAGTTAAAAGCGCACTGCAAGAGATGAAATACCGAACAAGATTCTAGTTCCCAAAACATAATTGAAGCTCAAAATTTCCCAGATGGTACTCCGTACGAGCCGACCAGATTGGTACGGAACCAGCCCTCGATGAATCTTTAACGGCCAATAACTTGGCAACCGAAACTCTGATTCCCGACGCGCTCCACAAAGTGAGCACTTCAAGCCCATGCATTCTTTCCATTTTTGTCCCCTCAGCTGCAGTTGTCTAATCCGGTACAGATCTGCAATTAGCTCAAACTTCAAACTGCCATAACTGTTGCACCGTAGCTCCAATCGACGAGTCGTAAAGACACGCTAGTAGAGCACCTCAAGCACTGCAGTTCTAAATCATAAACTCCCATCGGTGCTCACTTCAAACATACTCCCTTTTTAGCATCACCAAGGCATCAGTTGGCCCTTTTAAGCCGCATCTGGCATACATTAATCATTAAACTTGGCCTGTTAACATGCCCTGGTCACTGCTCAATAAGTATGTAGGCTTCAAAGAAACTTAGCTTGCATTTCTCTGCTCTTTTTCTCTTCATGGCAGCGGAGCTGCACAACAGCGCTAGTGCTAAGCAAGAGTGTGTGCATGTCCTCCATTCAATATGCAGTTTCTTGGGCTCTTTATTAGAGGCAAGACGATGGACCCATGAAGTGTTTGGGTGGTGTATTTTTGGTCCACACACACTAGGCCACATATGGTTGGGACAGGTGGAGTTTCTTTATGGAACCAGTGGAGTAGCAAGCTTGTGGAAGGAACATTTTATATTACAACCAAGTTTCTTCTAATAGTGGCATGACTATGGCGACATGCTATGTAGAGCATTTTTCCATTGTTACTTCCACGGCAAATAGATCTGGTTTTTGATTGTTGCTAATATCACACATATGGCTCCCAAAGTCTAGCTTCACGACTATTGAGGACTATCTAGAGGGGGATTTTTCTCCTATATAATTATGTCAAGGGACATGAGTAGGTTCTATCTTACAAAATGTTTTCTTAATGTTCTTTGCAGGTTGGTACTTTGTTGATGGTCATATTCGCATCCCCCAGAGGTGCTTAAATTCAGTTTCCTAGATATAATCGGGCATTTGGAGAGATTGTAGCAAATGAGCATGGCTTCTCTGAATATGATGATATCTTGTGGAAGAAGCTACCATGCATAGATCCCACATCGTGGATGCTTGATCACACTGACAAACCGTTCCATAGAGGCATTGAGAGAAGTCCATCGTTTGCCAGGTACTTGAAACCTATTCTCGATTTTGAATTCATTATTCTACAAAACAATTCTTAGGATTTGTGTGGCTTGCAAGTGGGTACTAAGTATGTCGTGGGCGCGCTCAATGCCTCCCTGCAAACCTAACCATGACATTAAGGTTTGGAAGGGTATCGAACACATGTGTCAAAGCAACCACACCCTGAGTGTCCCATTGGATTTGATGCGTGTCATCACATTCACTACAACAAAGAGTACCCCTCCATATGGCCTCATTGGTGTGTACAATCTCAATGCTCAAGAAATAGTGTACCTCTCCCAAATCTTTCGTGTCAAAATCCGGCCTCAAGCGGCTCTTTACATTATCAACTTTAGCCTCATGATTGAGGCCAACAATTAAATGATCCACCTCATTCTTTTGTAGAAGTGATCCACATCAGCCACACAATAACTGATAGTGATCAAATCCCATAGTGTGCTTTCCTAAACATGCATACATACTAGGAGGGTGGTTCACATTCTTGCATCCCTATGGCTAGCCCATATGCACTACTTCAAATAAGTCACCATGTAATACAAAAATCATTCCATAAACAAGCTCAAATTTTTAGGACCAATACTTGATTTTATGATGCTGAATAAGCCCATATCACACTAGTACAACTTTTTCTCCCCAATTGCCCTATTTCTCTCTTTGGTATTGGCTAGTGTGAAGCACAAAGTTTTGTTAGTGTTGTAGACTTGCTAATTGATTTGTTGGACAATAGGATATTGATCTCGTGTGTGTGACCATAAAATCATTTAGCAATGTGGTAATTTAAAGTGTCTCTTAAGTTACTCACAATCTTGATAGGAAGGACAAAGCAAATGAGTATGTGCTCATATAGAAATTGAGCTGCTACTTGAGATGAATTCTTGGTGCTAGCCATTGCTTCTACCTATTTTGTAAAAACCACAATTATGTGTTGATCCTTAGTCCCTTTGCCGATAGCAATGATTGCACAAAATCTATGTTCCATTTAGAAATGGTTGTTAACTCATTATGGATCTTCAAGGCATATCATCAACACGTGTCAACATCAACCATTCAATATACTTATTACATATCATTTAGAAATGGTTGTTAACTCATTATGGATCTTCAAGGCGTATCATCAACACATGTCAACATCAACCATTCAATATACTCATTACATATCATCTGAGAAAATTCTTCACATGATTGACAACATCAACTCTCATTTTAGGCCACCAATATACTTGCCAATTAATTAATCGAACCATGTCATCATGAGCAATGTGTTGCTCACAATAGGGCACACGTGTATCTCAAAGACCTGACTAACAATGATCCACACATCACTGCTTTGAGCACCAAATCTACATCCTCATAGTTATGATGTCTTGAACTTTAAGAGCTTACTACCCCAACAAAAAAATCCACTCTTCATTGGTTATCCTTAGTAAGGTGGGGTAGAATCATAGTGAACAAGAACTAGACTATGATTTCACTCCATTTTAAAACCCAATTTTCCACATGATTGAAACGCTTTGGGCAAGTACTCTACATGCTCTTGCCATGACTTGAAATGTACACACAAGAAGATTTCTAAGAGTTCTCTTAAATACTAATGGAATGCATGATAGAATTTAACAAGAAAAGTAGACCAAACAAAACAGCTCCCTTAGACAGAAGTAGCCAACTAGGTGATAAGTCAAACTGGTGCTTTCAAAGGAATTCCTTGGATGTCGGAGGTTAAAGTTGAATGCCTACTCCAAATCTTCAAATATTTTGTCATTTTGTTTTGTTATTGACAACATCAATTGTAAAGTGTTTGTTGTCAAAGTTGTTGTAGTCGATCTTTGTCTTTAATGCTTCGCCTCCCCTCAAAGTTGTGTCCAAAATCATCAAAGTGAATGTCGATGGCAGCATGGCATACAAATCAAAATGCCCAAAATGATTTTTGTCATTGTAACTTGATTCTTCTTCCTGCTTTGCTTATGAACCCCTTTATATGCTCAAGTTTCTTAAAATATTAAGTTGTTCTGAAGGTCATGTTCGGCTTCAAGATGGTGTTTATACTTCATCAAAGTAATCAAGACAAGTGTATGAGAGGTATATCTTGCACAAGACGGAGTGTCTAAAGCAGAGATTCTTTTAAATTTATCACCGGGGATTGAGCTTAGATTCGTTATCTTCACTAAGAAGATAAATGTCAAACATATCAATACAAGAGTGGGATGAGCTCTGCAAAAATTTCAAAAATAGATCGTCATAACATCATAACCTTTGTGAAGAAGATATATGGCAAGCAAGCCCATAAAGAATTGGGGGAGCCTGGCCCATGAAAATAATCTTCTTGGTAAGAGCTTGAGGCAAAGCGGCAAACACCAATGCCAGAAGGGACTCTCCATAAAGAAGCCATGAAAACAAGTGAGTTACGGAGTATCGATAAATTGCGAGGCTCCATCTTTGTCTTCCTCCATAGGCACGGCTACTCTATCTCTCTTGGAAAAATGCTGCACTTGTTGCATCACCATGACACATTCCACCGCTACTTTCATCAGCATGACAATTAGCATGGCACCACACACTACCTTTACCTGCATATCCTCATCTGTAGGCCCAGACTGCTCCATTTGGTCTTCATCATGCATCTCGGCTTGCTTTGTTCCCTGCTCTTTGTGCACATGGACTACTACCATATCATCAAACACATAAGAGGGAGACTTTACCTTTACCAGCTCAGGTTCCTCAAACTCTGTCTCTCCGTCACATAGGATGTGGACTCATCCACTCCAATTTCCTCTCTTGTCTCCCAGCTACACGAGCTTGTATCCTCCTCATCACCGACATCATATACCGACTCCGTATCAGCATCTTCATTCGATTGCTGCTCCACAAAAGCTTGACCATCATCTTGACTTCTCTCACTTTCTTCATCAGCTTCTGAATCCTCGGTATCTACAACCTGATTGCATGCTACTATCTTTTCATGCAAACTTTCCACAAGAACAGGCTTTACCTCTTCAAGCTGGACCGGAACCTCCACATTTGCTACCATTTTCGCCTCTTTGTTCACCTCAACATGGAGCTTCTCCTCATTGATACGCTCGTCCACCCTCGGCATGGGCACTTCACATACTGGAAATCTCCGAGGAACATAACCAACAGTAGGTCTTACCTCAACAGGCTTGGCACGCCGAGCACTTGGAACCGCCCTTGGTTGAACCAAAGAGCACTTTGCTACCTCCACAACAGGCACATAATCTGCTGGTTTCAACATGTCCAGCTCTAGATTTCGCTTTACCTCTCTGCTCTTTATCTTTTCCAGATAGACCATGTCTTCATAGGTATATGTACCGTCTTCGACCTTTTCTCTAATCCTTGGATGCAAACACTCTAGCAGTTTTGACAGCTTCAAATACTGGTTTCTTTTGACCCCAGTAGAAACCTCTAACTACTTCCAAAAAGCTTCAAACTGCTCAAAAAAAAAGGAAAAATCCTTACTCACATCCTGGTGTACAGCCTTCAGTCTTGCACTAGCTTCTTCCGCTGTAATCACCTCTCGAAACCGCTCTAGAAACTGACTTTGCCATCTTTGCCATGATTCTTGATCACTGCTCTTTAAACCATCGAACCACACCTTGGCTCGTCCTTGCATCAACAGTGGCACCATGTTCAACCTGTTTCTATCCGTCGACATACGCGTCGACAACTGCCATAACCCAAAATGTGCTAACAAATCCTCGGGATCTTCAACGCCCGCAAATATGGAGCCAAAACCTGGCTCCACCATCTCTATCAGCTTCAAACTCGACCATCAAACACCTCGACCATCAGCCAACTGCTTTGTTAGCTAAAAAACACCACTTTCAACCGCAAATTCGAGCATCAGACAACTCCCCTGTGGAGGCACGAGAAGATGGAGAGGGGGAATAGGGAACACACCAAGCACACAAAATGTTTGCCTCTCTATAGCCCAGGTATTCCAAAACACCCCTAACCTCTCTAATAACACCTTCAAATTGGCTAATTTGCACTAACAACTCCACTTTAGCATACAGAACAATTGTATCACACCTTGCAAAAAACACCTTACGGCACAAATGCACCCACACTGCTCAACTCACCCTTTTTGACTCACAAGACACCATGATTCTGCCCTCTTGGTAGCACCCTTCAAGCTGCACGCAAACCCTCTGCAAGCATTGGCAAGTACACAAAGACCGAGAGAAAAGGAGGGGGACGAGGAGAAGCAACACAAGAAATAGGGGCAAAGGTTTGGTAGTATTGCATAGGGAGATAGTACAATCAAGTATGCATCTCCAATGGCAAGCTTGCAATACATAGGCTTGAAAACCTCCAATAACTCTCTCTGGCAATACAGCCACCTTGGTCAAGAGACCTCAAAAAATGAACGTCTACCTCCCTTTATAGGGGTGTGTCTAGGGGACCTAAAGAAGAAATAATGGGGAATCTCCCATCTCGTGCACTTCACTTGCAGCTTCATTTGGAATTTCCTTGCATTGCTTGCACTTGGCATAGTCTATTTTGGCAACCTTTGCATGATGCACACCTTGCTTTTTCCACTAAAAATTGGCGCCCGCATTGTCCGGCTTCTTTCTCTTGCTTTACCATGGGATGGCCACCCTTTGCATTATCCCTTGAAGCCTTTGAACTCTCTCTCTATCTTATGTTGTCCTCCACTGGCCGGATAGGCCTCTTGGCCATGCCCCTTCAAGTGTTCAAACTTTCTCTCTCTTGCTAGCTATCCACTGGCCGTGCGACCCTCCCCTTGACTGGTCTCGGGCTCATGTCCTTCCATCACTTTCTCTCACCTCACTGCACTACTGCGGGATCCCTCCTCTCTACTAGAAATAGCTGTGTCGCTATTGGGGAGGGGGTACCCCCTTAACCTCAAAAGAATGGGCCCGTTAGCGGGCGCATCGGGGGAACCCCTCCTCGACTGCTCGACGATGTCATCTCTGCACACAAACACGACAGCCTGTCACCCAGCGGGCACGCGCCACCGCGCTGCCCCTCTCTAGTTAAAACCAGCACGTTGCACCCGACAGGGCCACCCTAGGATTCCGCCATAGCCAACGGGTGGGGAGCTCCCCACTCCTTGCTTCGATACCCATTGGAGGGTGCCCCTTGGCCTATATAGGCCGCATTCTGGGCTCATGTCACTGCATGTGGGGCCATTCGATGACCACGTGGCCCCCAATAATTTATCTCCCAAGCTTAAAAATAAGGGAGGGGGTATTATATTTATTGGTTTGGAGAGGGGGGGCGAGGAGAAGTGAGAAAAGGAAAAAATGAGAGGATATTTTTGTGTTTCAAAAGTATGGCTTCCCAAAAGAGTCTTCCCTTGAACTTTTGAGTCAATAGCTACAAAGATCCATGCAAGAACTAACATGCAAGAACTAACACTGCTTTGTATCAATTGCTTGTTTTGTACTATAGTTCATTTGTTGAGGGATGAAATCTATAAAGAGTTGTATAGCACAACTTTATGACCATGTTTTTTGAGTAATTTAGATGGGATAGAATTGGATGATTAGCTAGAGTGCAAGCTGAGTGGGTACATACTTTGAAAGTCAAAGTAAGACACATTGAGGGTACATCTACTTATCAACATTAGTGGTTCCTTAGTACCCTGCCAGTCACTATGCTGCTCGCTCTTTGACTAGTTTTACTAAACTAGATCATTTGAGACCTAAATTTTATATGTAAGATAGGGGTATGATAATTTCCTGAATTGATTGTCGTATAAGCGTAGAAATGGGAGTCATATTCCCTAATATGAGTCGTATATAGGGGTTTTATCAAAGTCGTTCGCTCGCAGGTGGCGTCCCAATTTTATATAGAGTGAATCCCCCGGGCCCAGGCCCCGAAAAATCTTCAACTGATCATAACTTGCTATCCAGAGCTCTGCTTGGCAATCCGAAAATACAGGAATACTCCATACTTTGAACTCTACACATGCATCCACTAACATCAGCCAGGGCCATCCGTCCCCTGCTGCCCTGTCCGATAAAAATTTGCTACATAATTAACCTTCAACTTGCGATATCTTGGGCTCCGTAGCTCGGTTTGGTGAGCCGTCTAGACCTGCTTCGTCAGATCTTCAAGATCTACATTCTTGAACCCAGTAGTTGCACCTTACATTTCCTTCACTTGCTCCCCAAATTAGCCCCTCATGGAGCCTTCGTTGGCCTATAAACCGCATCAGTCATACACCTCCGCTGCTACCTGTCAGCCCATGATCTTCCTAGCTGCTCCAACCTTTTGCCATGCTTCTGCTAGCCTGCACATATATGCCCATGCCAGGTTATGATGGTTCCGCCCTCCAAGAATCATATCAATAATACAAAACTGATCTTCCTTGTCTTCCGTACCCATTTGCATACTTTGGTGGCTAGTCCTCTTGAGGTCGGACATTTTCTAAACAAATGTAGAGGGCCCTCAGAATGCGCCTTCCAACCAAAGCAAGTGTCAGTATTGATTCGTCTAGTGCAAACATTAATGCCAGTTGGCATGGCTCCCCATAGAAAACCTACTTTATGTAATTTGGGCATCTGATCTCCCATATGGCATTAAAGCTTTCAAGCCATCGCTCTTTTGACCAAATTTTCTTCCATATTTTGGTGAGTCGGGCAAATTAGTATGCTCTGTAAGTCTAGCTCACAATATGTATCCTGGGTCTTGGGGAGTGAAAACACTCTATATTTGGCCAATGATTGGGTTTCTAGTCTAACTCCGCCTTAAAGATGAGTGACGGTGTCGTTGCCAATACTTTCAAGAGCCTAATGATTAGAAGTCCTTTGTAAAGGCCCATATTATGTTGTTGCACTAAAGCTTCCATATCCTTCCATCAGAGGTTTCTACCATCCCAGAGGTGAGACAATTTAGAAATTCCTTTGTTTCTGACCTAGCGGGCACCTTCCCTCCAGAAAGGATTCAAAGAACCTCTTCCAAGTTTTGAAAGCCAAGGGGACCATTGTCAAGATGAACTCTTGAAATACATGAACTTCTCCCCCCATTCTAGAGTTAAAGCCGCTTTGTTACGATGTTGTGTGAGTTCCACCTGCCAAGCTTAAGGAACGTCCAGAGAGGACCAAAATCTTGTCGTGCATTGTGGCCTCCTTCCATTTTCCCCCCTTTTGAGGTAATCTTTGCTTTTCTTATCATGTCCCAGGCCATGATAGCCCATTCTTGCTTTTGCTTTGATAGTGAGATAACTAGCTTGGAACACAATGCTTCTGCATGTAGCATGGGGTCCAAGACCCCAATGCCACCTTGTTTCTTTGGTCTTGCTAACCATTCCCATTTCGCCCATTGACAAGGGTTCATGGTCTTAGTGGCTCTGCCACAAGAATCATTTAATAGGTTTCAGAAACTCTTTCCAATTGGATCTGCTCAACTTGAGCAGCGGTGACACGAAAGATATGTAAGGGATCATGAAAGCATTGATGACGGTGAGTTTGCTATCGAAGGGGAGGAGCACAAGATCCCATCTTCTCATTTCTCTATTAATTTTATTCAGTAACCTGTTAAAACGCTACTTATCCAATAGTCCCACCTCTAGAAGGGCACCCAAGTGCCAATATGATAGTTTTCTTATCTCAACTTGCTAGACGTTGAAGACCAATTTTCCAAGTTTTCACTTTTAGTAATGTGATTTGATACAAATTTGTGTTGAATATGGCTTTAAAGATCAAGTGTAGATTTGGCAATTTCATATTTCAAAAGGCACAAAAAAATGTACGTATCATTTGACGGGAAATTTTTTAAAAGTGACCTTTACGAAGAAGGGAAGGTTCTAAGCTATACCTTCCATACAAAGTAGAAGGCCACCTTGCAAAAAAGAAGGCTGGGCTTCAATCTCAACCCCACACACTCCAAGCCCTTGTGCCGATCGTAGGAGTTTCACCCATGACGTGAGTGGCCAGCCAAGGGGCAACCTACCACCCGGAGGCATGAGTCTAGCTTTCTTCCCATCGGCCAACCATACAATGCCAACCACATTACCCTTGTACATGGTAGTAGTCGGTTGTCCCTCTAGCTATGATATTCTAATGACATGGAAATGCTCTTGGTTATTGGGACCCTACCAAGTAGGGCGACCCACTGTGCCAACATGCTTGCTTCGTGTCAACCAATGTTGCATACAAGCACCCTAGTTTGTCACCCATTAGTGATGTTAACCCAGATCACACACGTACGTTTCTATCATGTCAGAGGTGCTAAGGAAAATCCACAACCTTCTTTCTCACAATATCCACAACCTATATTAACCTTGTGCATCATCTTTTCATGTCGTGAAAGTTTGATGTCAATTTGTCTATTGTCTTTACATACTTCGTCGCATTGTGATGGCAATCAAAGTTAAAGGAATACGGAGGGGAGAGCTAAACTCATAAGTGCCATTCAAATGTGTCAATGAGAGGAAGGCAGTGGATTTTCTAATGAAACTAAAACGTAGACATTGTTGCCTCTCATTGTGAGCCTTGCGCCAAGGAGTTCTTCGATGTAGGAGTAATGAGAATGCCTTTGTCCTCGTAGGAGTCCCATATATAGTAGACCTATGATGTGTCGGGCCACACGATTGCTGGAATTAGGGTTGCAAGAAAACACACACAGCTTGGAGAAGACGAAGGAAGCTCAAGGCACACAACAAAGAGAGTATTACTTAGTGTGCAAAAGAAAAGATACATAGCCCTAGAATGATGGGTGTATATACAATGCATGGGGGGGGGGGAACCTCCTAGTGAGGGAAAAATGCCTTGGCTGTCCTAAGTGTGTGATATGTGTTCACACACATGATTGCCACATGTGTATGGTAACAAACCCCCCTCGGAGTGATGTGGTGAACAAGAGGTAGCACAAACAGTGAAGGGAAGTGCCAACCTTGAGGACAGGATGAGTCCACAAAGGGGAGTAAGCCCAAAGCATTGCGAAAAGCTTCAAACTTTTCACGAGACAATGCCTTTGTGGAAAGATCTGCAAGGTTGTCCTGTGTTGGCACATAAGCCAAGCTGATCTCTCCTGTTGAGAGCCTCTCCCTGGCATAGTGGTAATTCACCTCAATGTGCTTTGTGCGAGCATGGAAAACTAGGTTCCTCGCAACTACCAATGCACTCTGACTGTCAGTGAAGATAGTGTCTTGTCCAACCCCCAAATCATTCATAAGGTGTTTGAGCCATACACACTCAACCGTAACTGTGAAGACTGCCATGTACTTAGCCTCACAACTAGAAGTGGACACATTAGGTTGCTTCTTGCTCAACTATGAGATACATGAACTGACAATCATGAAACAAAAACCACTTGTGGACCTCGCGTGTCAAAACAACCAGCCTAATGATCCCCCCTTTGGATAAAACAATCCAAGATGTAGAGTGCCACTCAAGTAGCAAAAAATACTCTTGACAATCTACCAATGCTTAGACCTTGAGCTATGCATCAATTTCGGACCTCTGAGATGGCAAACTTAATGTCTAGCCTCGTGCTGTATACATAGATGAATCAGCAGTTTGGTAAAGAGTGGCATCGGCAAAATCACCAGCATCATAAAGACTCAATTTCAAATCTATTTCCATGGGAGTGGCAATAGGTTTGCAATCCTAAAGTCCAAACTTACATAGCAAGTTCTCTATGTAAAAGGCCATACCACCATCACACTGCTTAAACTGTATGTCCAAATAATAATGCAACAATTGTTGGAATTAGGGTTGCAAAGAAACACACACAGCTTGGAGAAGACGAAGGAAACTCAAGGCACACAATAGAGAGTGTGTTACTTAGTGTGCAATGGAAAGATAGATAGCTGTGCGCGTATGTCGCACGTGTCAATGCAAGGAACTTGCCGATACACCGCGTGCGAGCCACAAATGGCTCCAAGCACACAACAAGCCTAAACTAAGCTCAAAGATGACAATGGTGTGTCACTCACCGCTCTATGCTTGCTTCGTGGAGGATTCCTCGTCGCGAAGAAGAGGGAGATGCGGCTACGCCGCGCTCAACCGCCTTGCCGCCGTCGTGCCACCGCAATGCTCGATCACACATAATCTCTCTCTTTCTCTCTCTCTCTCACGCATACACACACACACACACAAGGAGATGAAGAAAAAGAAGATGAAGAAAAAGAAGATGGAGATGGAGCAAGAGCACTCTTCAATTGCACAAATGAGAGAATGAGTGAATTTTAGGTTTAGTTGACTTTTATATGAGCTCACCCCATTCACACTTGGGCGCCCATGCTTAGCCAACTAATCCCTTGAATGCTCCAATTAGAGTGCGCCTCTCATCGGCGATCACTCTAACCCTTTTCCTATTGGACCGACAAGCCCGGTACCTGACTCTACCAAGTAAATAATACAACATCCGTTGTAGGTGATAGGGTGTCCGTGAGACGTGAGGGTTAACATGCCCCCCTTTCTGATGTAGATTCCGTCCTCGGAAGCTATTGAGTTGAAGCTCGTTCGTCGAGGTGGAAGAGCATTTGAGATGAATGTCCTTAGCCTTCTTCAGTCACTGCAAAATCAAACAACATTGGCACAGTAATTGCATTCTCATATAGAATTAAAAAGCATATGCAGTTGTAGGCAGACAATGTGATTGGTAACAGAATTTTAAACCATTTGTCAGCAATTAAATTGCAATATAATCAAATGCATAAACAACTGTAAAGGTAGAAAATTAAACAAGTATGGGGTCGCTAAATTAACGATCGAAAGGCACTAGAGATCGACTATTAATACCATGGGTAAGCTTCTTAATTATCTCTGGCCAATTAAGTTGTTTAATCGCGAGAGCCAAGTATTTCATGTTCGAGGGCTGACTAGAGGCTATACCTAGAAGACCTTGTAGTTAAGCTACGATAAAAGGAATTGCTCATGAAATCATCGCCTGTCTTATTTCCTTTTCTTTGACCCCCCAAAGTCTTTTCACAGTGATTCAATTTTGATGTGCGTGCTTATTTTGTATGCCTTGGGTTTTTTGCTTTTCAAGGAAAAGCACCCACACTGGGAACCTCTAGGGCTCTAGTACCATAGGCGATACATGTGAGTGAAGTACCAAATCAAGCTGAGATTTCTCTTCTAGCTTAAGATTTTACATTGTGACACTTTGATTTGTTTTTTGTTTGTTCTTTTTTTAGCATTTAATTTTGTAAATTTTGGGGGGTCATATAACACTGTTACACCTCCCCAGGCTCATCACACTAGTAAACTCCCTTTATAATACTTAAGCTAAAGGTCAATAGGGTCAAGCCCACTAGAAAGCCCTAGTACATTTCACACAATGCTACCTAATCGGATTAAGAAACTAAGTAACCATTGATTATTAGGAAGGCATTCCCCATGGTATTAAGAGAAGATCTCTAACACCTAACTTGGTCAAACTAGCTTAGTCGGACTTGCTTGATGTTTAAACCTAGACAAGTGATTATGACAAAAAAAGACATTGAATTAAATGTTTGATACTAAGCAAATGTGTTGGATATTATGCTACCAATCACAATCAAAGCAGACAATCATAGATGCAAAAAAGATAAGGGGCAATGCTAATGGACAAGAAACACCTGTTTGTGTTGATGGCCGCGCTTGATTTGAAGAGTGAGTCGAGATAAAGATTCCATGAAGGTCCAAATCGTAACAACAGCAACACGCTCCTGTACACACTAGGAAACACAAAGAATACCTCTAGGAGGCACATCAGTGGGAAAAAAGAACTTTGCTAATCACTCAACTCTAAAACAGAAACACTCCTATCGTACAATTCTACCTACCCTCCATCACTGGAGTGATGAGGATCAAAGGTATTTAATGAAATAGGTCTCTGTTTCAGTGTACCGGATGTGAATGTGTAGGTCTGGGTCAATGTTTGGACTTTTATTGTGCATACTCATTTGCTAATTGCTCTTGCTCTTTATTATTTTTGTTTTTTGTGAGTATAAGGCTTTATATATACATTCCCTAAGATTGGAGATTAAGAGGTCAGGGAGGAAGGTTGAGAGGGAAGCAAGTGAATGATGGATGTCAGCAAACACTCCCCCCTTCCTTGGGTAGATCATACCGTTTGAAATGAGCTTGTCACCCTTTGAAACCAATTGTTCCAGTTGGTAATATGTGGGGATTTTTTCCAGTAGTTTTCTATTACCTTAGGTGCCTCGTCGAGTTGCAAGGGTGGTAAGGTACTCTCCCAGGATCGAACTTGAAGTGGTTCATCAGGTGATTCTTGAACACTAGGAGGTGTGGATTCCTTTGTAGCTTTATGGAGGTCCACTATTGTAGGTGGAGGTTGTGGAGAAGATTTTACCTCTATGGATGCATTACATGAGGAGCTAGAAGCTTCATGGGACTCCCCCCTTCCTAAGCTAGGTGGAACAAATCGTTCTTTCTTCGGTACCCAAACTAGCTTTGGAGCGGGTGTGTAGCATTCTGTAATTTTTTTCTTTCCATGATTGTCAATTTGTTTTGGAGCTATAGGATTGGGCTTACATGGGTCAGGTGACATGTAAGAATACAATCTACATTTTGGCACCCAGATTTGATCATTTCCTTGATAGTAGCCTTGGGCTTCCAATAGTTCTTTAGGAATCCAACGCCACGTTTCCTTACATTTTTTGGAGCTATGGTCGCTAAAGAAGCTTTAGGGACCCACTTGTATGTTTGCTTTGTTATATTAGGCTGAGTCTTGTCAGAAGCTATATGTATTGCTTCTAGCATATTTAAGGGTACAAGTGGTGGTATTTCATCCCCCTCAGGTGTTACCTAGGTCGTCCCCCTATTTCCCCAAGTGTCTATGGTTGCTGCTAGGTGGACCCAATCCACATTGCCCGACTCAGTCATCCCAGGTAGTGCGTCCATATAAGGAGAATCTTCCCCAACATCAATGTCCGCTTTACACGTGTAACAATACTGCAATGGGGCCGAGTGAATTGTGGTGTCAGATCTATGATCAATTATCAACCTGTTTCCTAGAGGACGTGCTCGACCAGTCACAAGATCCACTCGAATGACAGAATCTTGGACTGGGGGTAGACATGGTTTTTAGACCAATCATGCACCATTTTTGCTTCCCTCATGAAAGGACGACCTAAGATCATCTCCGATGCCATAGTGTATTTGGACAAATCCATAACAATGAAGGTAACTCTTATTTTATGTCCAAAGATCTTGATCTTGAGATCTTCTAGCATCCCAATAGGTTTAACAATAGACCCATTGGCCATCTTCACTACTATGGTTGTGGTCGCAAGGTGAGGTCTCCCCATAGTTTCCCAACAATTATTAGTCACAATGCTAACCCCAGCGCTACCATCAAGGATTCCCTTCACAGTTAATCCCTTAGTAGTGATTTGTATGGTCGCATTGGATTCATCACCCTCAAAGTATTGTCCCAACTTGTTAATAGGTATTTCTATAACAAGGTTCTCATCTAGGTTGGGTTGTGGATCTAAGTGTTCCTCCTCCATTGGCATCTCTCCAGCTCCATCCATCTGTGAAAATTGTGGTATCCCAAACTTTAGTTCTCCATTGAGGAAGGCTCAAAGAGCTGAGACTAGCTCAGGGTCTTTATATAGTTTGGACATGATGGTGGTTCTAACTTCTGAAGACATGAAATCCATCAATTTGGCAATGTTTAACGACACCTTTTGGCCTTCAGTCCCTTGACTTGGGGAAGATGGGATCTCCATTTCTTCAATAACATCAAATAGTAAAATTCTTTCGATCAAGAAGTGAGTACGTCCACTTTCCCATGACTTTAAGTCACTTTCTTCTTGGATGACACTAGGTATGGCTAAGGGTCTATGGTCTTGGTGAGGTTGTTCTTGCGTAGGGAACACGATGTCTGTAATCTCGATCTTCCTAGGTGCTGGTTCTAGATCCCTTTGGTTATCTTCTACCAAACTCCTTAATTGCTTGACTCGCTCAATCTCCTCTGTAGGGTTTGGATAAGTTCCTATCTTCTTCTTGGATCCTGGCCATTGTGGCTCATGAAGATCTTCCTTGTTGGTTTCTATCTTAGTGGTCGTTTTGGTCTCCATGGTTTCTCCTGAATCAGAATCCTCTTCAGCGTCATTCATATATACGGGATCGTCACCAGTCCTTATGTTGGTCTTTGAACTGGGGTCTGACTTCACTTCTTTTTGCGATCTCTTCCTTCGTGTTTTCTTCTTTTTTTGAGATTGGGCAATTGATGCCGTGTGTCTTTCCTCAAGCATATGGTTTTGTTTTTGGATCATTGATCATGTGAGTGCGTTTACTGGTACCACATGTGTACTTTGTGATGGCTCCTCGGTAACTTCAATCAAGTTTAATGGCGTGATCTTCGGTGCATTTGGATTATTTGGACATTGGGCAATCAAATGATCTATCCCACATCGATTACACATGAGTATTGGCATTGTAGACGTGCTCGCTTGATTGGTTTGCATAAGTGTGGCGTTCTTTTGTGGCCTAATAGGACACTCGGCTACATGATGTGGACCTCCACACTCATAGCATTGAAGAGGTGGTCTCTTAGCAATGTAATTGATATTTTGGCCTCTTGTCGTAAGAGCAACTACTTGATATACATGTTTGACTTGTCCCCAATAGTCCTCCATGTAGTATTGTGGACTTTCTTCAAGCACATCCAACCCATAGGCAATATTAGGATCTATATCTTCCTCACAGCCTTCCAAACAAGCAATAGATGACTCACAACCCACTTGATTCACAAAATTGATTCTCGGATCTGGTGGTTGCGGTCCTAGCATTGGAGGTGGTAAAGGTGTTGTTTGAACAAAATTTTGGGTCCTAGGTACCATGTGTTGTGCTGTTTGTTCAAGAGGTGGGGCCGGCATCAATGCAGGCACTTGAGGTGTGTCTGTACATGATAGGGTTAGTCTATTGGCCATCACGCGCTTAAATACTATGAAATCATTAGCTTGATGACCATACCTCCCACATGCATTGCAGTTTCCATTGAATTTTACTCTAAAAGTAGGGCATTCACTGATACTATGCGGTCCATAGCATACTGAGCACCATTGTTGCTCCCTTCTTGGATACTTATAATTGTTTTGCGGAGCACAATCGTCTCTAAGACTCTCTTGAATAGCCTTGGTGAGATCTGCTAAAGTCATCTCAGATATCTTTGGCTCTTTAGCAATAGGCTTTAGGTCATTGGCTGATGCCCTGATGCTTGCGAGCTAATAGATTTAGGCTCAACAGACACTCTTTCTCCTTGAATCATTAAATTATCCTCCAATTGGATCGCATTGGTGGTGACTGCTTCCCAAGTGGTGATACCTCTAATGACTAGGCCATTGTAGATATCCTCATGTCGTAATCCCCGAATGAATCTATCAAGCAATTGGTTATTGTTGAAGCGTTCATTTGGATTACAACGAGAATTCAAATGCTTCAAGCGACTTATAAAGTCTCTCACCGACTCTCCTTCCTCTCGTTGGGCTTTCTGGAGCTAAGAGGCTACACTCCAAAGTACTCCCTCTCGTATGTATTCTTTCAAGAACAATCTCCTAAGAGTAGGGTAAATCGTTTTTTCTTCCACCCTTAGGGTTCTATACCAATCCCCTGCCTTCCCACTTAAGGTTAGGCTTAAAGAATTACTCTTATGTAGGTCATTATGTTCTCCTAGAGAATCGCATATTTGTTCAAAAACTTCGATATGTTTTCTCACATCTTCGTCTCCACTAAATTTTTGTGTGAGCTTGGCTTTTTGTACTGCCTTACTTCTAGGCTCTCTATCAGGCGTGTTACGCATATTGACCAATAGCTTGAGCAAATGTTGCCAAGTCACCTAAGTGAGCAGGCACCGTGGGTGAAGGTGCTCCAGAGACTACATGTGGAGTAGGTATTGGCATCGGGCTTGGCGCATAGGAAGCCCTTGGGTTCCACATTGGGTATGATGTTGTGACATGTGGTTCTCCAAAGTTCATATGTGTGGCCCTAGGCATAACAGATGTCGGATGTGACATGCTAATGCTAGCCGGTATAGCCCCATGGAAATAAGAACTTGGGTGTTGTGGTTGTGGAGCATAGGTAGTTGAAACAATGGGAGGAGTAGGGACTACATGAGTGTGATGACCCATGGGTGTATACGATTGGTACACACTTGTAGGTACTGTTTTTGCAAGCATTGAGCTACCATGTATCGGTGCTTTACTAACAAATGAGGTCCATGGCATGTTTCTTGGCATGCCCATCATTGGGGTAGGCATGGTAGTCGTGGTGTCATCAAGGGAAAGATGAGCTAGACTTGGAAAGGTAAAGCTATCACTTGTGGGCTCAGATTGCACCGAGACCCCTGGCGAAACAACATATGGGGGATCCATCGGACTTACCGAGGGAGTCTCCATTTGCGATAAGGTCGGTTGTTTAGCCTTTCCTATATCCAAGAATCTCATGAGACCCGTTGAAGGCATGTTGATCCGCTTGTTCTGTCTCTCTAACTCAATGACCCTATGGATGGCCTCACAAACTCTTTGTTGTTCATCCTCCACACTAGTAGCGCCCATTGTGGATTGTAGGACATCTAACCAACCCACGTGATAGGTGTGACCTATGTATAGGTCGGTCAGAGTTTCCGTTTGTAGTTCGTACTCCCAGTTCTCATTTAAGAACACTCTATCTGGGATTGAGGTGCTAGGGGTGTCCTTTGAGCTAGATGCAATGTTGCTTTCTAGAGGTTGCCCTTTAGCAGTTGCTAAGTCAGGGGCACTTGATTTCTCTCTTAGCAAGGATATTGACATAGGGGCTTTTGCTTTTAACTCTCTTCATTGCTCCGCCTTGCGTAAGCTCTCGACTTCCTTTTCCCTCGCTGCAAGGATATATTGCTCAACCTCTTGCACTTCGGCAAGGCTTCTACCATCGGGTAATATGATCTCGGAGGGAAATAACTCTGAAGAGTCAGGAGGTGCAGTGAATGAAGTATTCACGTGAACATTCTCTAACGGTATAGGGTCTACGTTGGTCGCGAATGGAGAATTTACTTCCCCACCCCCCTCATTTACATCATTAGCTCCATGTTCGGAGCGAGTGGCTCTACTAAAGGTTTCCTTCAAGTGGCTAAGCACGCTCGGTCCGGACCGTGGACCCATGGCATGCATGTCTTGGCTTGAGCTATCGGGATTAGGCATTGGAAAACCCTCCATGACATCGTACTCAGAGGAAGAGTCACTAGCCGCTATGTTCGGGTCTTGGTTTGTACTACCTTGGGTCCCCGCCGAGGGCCCGGAACCTAAAGTAGGTGGATATTAAGAACTCGCGTAAATCGAAATTCTCTCTAGTTGGTCCGTCTCTAGCACACGACCAGAGCGCAGATGCATGTGCCTTTGGCACCCTACAAGCGTCGGCGAATAACCTCGAAGGTTAACCACTTACCTTTTTTAAGCGTCCGTTTTCACTCGTGTTTTTTACGTTTTTTATGTTTTTAATGTTTTTTTAATGTTTGATTTTTTGATTAAAGTGTGTAATAGCTCGAAATGAGCGTATCACTTAGAGGGTTACCGTGTGCTTTACAACACAATTTTCGGGCATCAAGAGTTCTGTTGTCCTCAAAAAATCAATTTTTAGCTAAGTGTGAAGCTAAAATTCGTAATTTTAAAAGGCGACTGAGGCCTAGGCTTGAGCTTGAGCTTGGGCTTGGGTCTGAGAGATATTCCCGATCTCGGTTCTACCTTTAAATATTTTTTTAATATTTTTTTAATATTTTTTTTTTTTTATAAAAAAGGATAAGGTCGCCGCGGCCTACGCGAGAGCACACACACACTCTATCTACCTACTCTTAACTAATACACCTACTGTTACACACTAACACACTCTATTAACTCTCACAGATCTACTTCCTACTTACTGTACACAGAAAACTAACAACCTTAGTACACAGAGAATAAACACAGTAGCTTTGAAAACTCCATTAACAAACAAAACTAACAACCTTAATACACAGAGAATAAACACACTACCTTTGAAAACTCCATTAACAAAAAAACACACACAGTATAACACCAAATCCCTCTTCTCAACACACACACCCTCCTTCCTTACCTTTCCTACAATAGAAATTGCACCACGAAAGAAGCACACAGTGCCATTCAAGCTTAGTGTATGTCACACGTGTCAATGCAAAGAACTTGCTGATACACCACGTGCGAGCCACAAATGGCTCCAAGCACACAACAAGCCTAAACTAGTAAGCTCAAAGATGACGATGGTGTGTCACTCACCGCTCTACGATTACTTCGTGGAGGATTCCTCGCCACGAAGAAGAGGGAGACACCGCTACGCCGCACTCAACCACCTCGCCGCCGTCGTGCCGCCGCAATGCTTGATCGTACACACTCTCTCTCTCTCTCTCACGCATACACACACAAGGAGATGATGAAGAAGAAGATGGAGATGGAGCAAGAGCACTCTTCAATTGCACAAATGAAAGAATGAGTGAATTTTAGGTTTTGTTGACTTTTATATGAGCTCAACCCATTCACACTTGGGAGCCCATGCTTATATAGCCAACTAATCCCTTGAATGTTCCAGTTAGAGTGCGCCTCTCATCGGCGATCACTCTTACCCTTTTCCTATTGGACCGACAAGCCCGGTACCTGACTCTACCAAGTAAATAATACAATGTCTGTTGTAGGTGATAGGGTGGCTGTGAGCCATGCGGGTTAACAATAGCCCTAGAGTGATGGGCGTATATACAATGCTCGGAGGAAAAACCCTCCTAAAGAGGGAAAGAATGCCTCGGCGGTCGTAGTGTGTTCACACACATCACTACCACATGTATATGTAACAAATCCCCCCTGGAGTGATGCGGTGAATGAGAGCTGGCACATGAGTAAAGGGAAGTGCCATGCCCTAAGGACATGATCAGTCCACAAAGGGGAGTAAGCCCAAAGCTTTGCGGAAAGCTTCAAGCTTCTCACGAGACAATGCCTTTGTGAAAAGATCTGCAAGGTTGTCCTATGTTGGCACATAAGCCAAGCTGATCTCTCCTGCTGAGAGCCTCTCCCTGACATAGTGGTAATGCACCTCAATGTGATTTGTGCCAGCATGAAGAACTAGGTTCCTCGCAACTGCCAATATTCTCTAACTGTCAGTGTAGATAGTGTTGGCAGTGTCCTGTCCAACACCCAAATAATCCATAAGGCGTCTGAGTCATACACACTCAACCGTAGCTGTGAAGACTGCCCTGTACTCAGCCTCACAACTCGAAGTGGCCACAATAGGTTGCTTCTTGCTCAAACATGATATACATGAAGTGCCAAGCATGAAACAAAAACCACTTGTGGACACTCTGATGTCAAAACAACTAGCCCAATCTGAGTCCGAAAAAGTATGTAAGTCTGGCGGCAATGATCCCCCCTTGGGATAAAACAAGCCAAGATGTAAAGTGCCACTAAGGTAGCGGAAAATCCGCTTGATAGCGTGCCAATGCTTAGACCCTGGGCTATGCATAAATCTGATGACATGTGAGACTGCAAACTGAATATCCGGCCTTGTGTTGCATACATAAATGAGTCAGCCAACAGCAGTTTGGTAAAGAGTGACATCAACAGGATCGCCAGAATCATGAAGACTCAACTTCAAACCTATTTGCATGGGAGTGGCAATAGGTTTGCAATCCTCAAGTCCAAACTTACATAGCAATGTCTCTATGTAACTTTTCTGACACAAGGGTATACCACCATCACACTGCTTAAACTGTATACCCAAGTAATGATGCAACAGCCCCAAATCTTTCACCTTGAAAGTAGCATTCAAATCAGCCTTAAATTCAGCAATATGTCTCTCATTTGGTGTAGTGATCAGCAAATCATCAACATAAAGAACCACAATGAGAAGTACATCACCCTCACGCTTTACATACAATGTGCTTTCTGTTGGACTGTTACGAAAGCCTCGTTTAACCAAATGAGTGTCAACTTTCTCATACCAAGCACGAGGAGATTGCTTCAACCCATACAAAGCCTTCTTACATCTGCACACTTTGTCCTCTTGTCCTTTTATGACAAAACCGCGAGGCTGCGTTACATAAACTTCCTCAAATATGTCACCATTCAAGAGACCAGTAACAATGTTTGATTGATGTACATCCCAACCAAAATGAGCTGCCAATGCACATAGAAAATGTACAGTAGTCATACGTAAAGTGGGAGCAAAAGTCTCTTCATAATCTATGCCTTTTTGTTGTGCATAACCTTTTGCAACAAGTCGAGCCTTATGGCGATCGATCTCACCATCCGGCTTGCGTTTCAACTTGTAAACCCACTTCGTACCAATGGCCTTTTTGCTAGGAGGCAAATCACATAAAGTACATGTGTCATTTTCTATAAGTGCATCATATTCTGATTGCATGGCAGCCATCCAATTTTCTGAATTCTATGCTTCATCAAAAGATAGAGGCTCCTCAACATTATGTAAGCTAGACATAGTGAAAGCATAACAATCTGATGCATAAGATGCATGGCGAGAGCCTGAACGAGTATGACTAGACAAAGGTGCATCCAATTTACTGTCACGCAAAGTGTGCACCAGCCATTTTGGCATACCTCTAGCCTGCTCATTTTCAACCCTTTCCTCATCAAGTACATCATGTACATTTGCATCAGTAATAGGTTGATCTAAAACATTTTCAAAAACCCCCATAGGTTGTACATTTGCCTCATTGGAACTTACCTTCATATTTCCACCACTGAAAAGAGGCAACAAAGTGTCGTAAATGTCTTGTGAGCTTACATTACTGTCTCTAGTACATGACAGCAAGGGCTGGACATAATATTCCACAAACACTACATCCCGAGAAACCAGAATACGTTTTCTTTGCGGATGATACATGTTGTAACCTTTGCTTTCAGCACTATAACCAACAAAAATACATTTGACAGCCTTATCATCCAATTTTCTGTGCTGCACTTGTGGCAGCAAAGCATATGCCAAATAGCCAAAAACATGCATGTGTTCAATAGAAGGCTTTCTAGCATGCCATGCTTCGTATGGAGTAATAGACTGCAAAGCTTTCGTAGGACACCTGTTAAGTACATAAGTGGCACACATGATGGCCTCAAGCCAAAAAGAATGCGGCAAAGCTTGACTTTTGACCATACATCGTGCCATTTCTGTCAGTGACCTATTTTTCCTCTCAGCAACACCATTTTGCTGAGGTGTATAAGGCACTGTACATTGGTGTTTTATCCCACGACTAGCCAGAAATGCATTAAATTCATGAGACATATACTCCCCCCCTCGATCGGAACTAAGGGTGCCCATAGTACATTTCGAGACATTTTCAGCCATAGCCAGAAATTGTTTGAAGCACATAAAAAATTCGGACTTCGCATTAAGTGGAAATACCCACGCATGCCTAGAGTAATCATCAATGAAAGTCACCAAGTACAGGTAATTGCCCAAGGACGGAGTTTGCATGGGCCCACAAACATCACTATGCACAAGCTGCAACCTGCATGTGGCCCTAAGTGAACCATCCTTTGGAAACTTAGAACGCTGCATTTTACCCAGAATACAGCCTTCACAAACATGTTTGACAGGTGCTTCAAGAGGCGGCAAAGAAGCAACCATATGAGATTTCTGCAAACGCAGCAAACTGGCAAAATTCAGATGACCAAAACGTGCATGCCAAAGTTTTGCATTTGAAATAGCCCTTGAATCTGCAACAACATTTGCAAAATTTTGTCCACACTTGTCATACAAAGTGAGCTTATACAGTCCACGACACAAAAGCCCAGATGCAACAATTTCATCACCAAAACTGAGATCATGAACTGTACATCTGTCATCCACAAATTTGACTACAAGTCCAAGTCTAGCAAGTGCGGATATAGACAAGAGATTCTTCTTGATACCAGGTACATAAAGTGCAACAACAAGTGTGAAGGAACTACCATTAGCAGCAGTGAGCACAATATTTCCAACTCCCTGAACTGGATAAGAGGCATTGTTGGCACAAGTGACTGAATTCCCATGAGGGACAAACTCGAGAGAGGTAAAAAATTCACGATGTGAGGTAATGTGCTTTGTAGCACCACTGTCGAAATACCACACATGTGAATCTGCAACAACTGACAAACATGCATCATGGACAGCAGGATTGGAAGTGCACTTTGCGCTAAAAGCCCATTCTGCATCAACATCAGCAACATAGTCTCCTTTCACAGAAGACTCAACAATGGATGCATTTGTAGTGGAACTAGCATTTGCAGTGGAACCACCCTCTTTCTTCTTAGCCTCTTTGGCCTTCAACTTAGGACACGACTTGATCAAGTGATCATTAGCTTTACAATAATGGCAATGCATCTTCTTTTTGCCCTTATCACCAGAATTTCTAGACGAATTGCTGCCAGCAGAAGCATTAGGAACAGAATTTTTGCCACTCGCAGTAGAGCCATAAGAAGTGGCTGCATTGCTGTTACCACCCTTTCTTTGAGAAGCAATAAAAGCCTGTTCAACTGCACGCTGTCTAGTCCTATTTTTTCTCGAAAGTGACTCTTGCAACAGCAATGTGCATAATGCATCAAACTTGACAACTTCTGGATTTCCTTGGGTCATCAATCTCCAAGTACTAGCAAAAGTCTGGTAAGAATTTGGTAAGGCATCAAGAACAGTCTGCACAAGGGAACTGTCTGAAATAACTTCACCTGCAGAAATAAGTTGCTCATTGATATCCTTGAGACTAGCAAGGAAAGTGTCCATATCATCTTCCTCATGCATAATCTTTGACTCCATCTCTTTACGCAGCAAAGCAATTTTAGCCTCATTGCGGCTTGCATAAAGACCTGCTAGAATATCCCAAGCCTATTTTGCAGATTTTGCTGAACGTATGTGAGGAGCAATGGTGCGCTTCACAGAAAATGCAATCAATCCATGAGCTTGCGCATCCTTAACATCCCAACGAGCTTGTTTTGCCGTAGGCAAAACAACTCTAACAGTTGCAATCCTTGCAGCAAGACCTGCAACATCCTCAACATCGCCTACATCCTCAGAACCAAGACGTACATCAATGCCCTGCACAATGTTCCAGACGCCCTTTGACACAAGAACATGTTGCATCATATAAGCCCATATAGGGTAGTTGTCCGCATCCAACTTGTCCTCAACAACAAACATCTTGAACACATCTGTGTTGTTGTTGCCAGCCATGGTAAATGCTGCACCTGATGTGAAAACTGCCCGAAAATAGGAGAAAGGGAGCGGGAACAGCACGTGCTATATAGCAAAAACCGTAGAAGACTATAAGGCACCTGTTATGCAGAAAACGGCACTGACAAAAATTTTGCACAAAATGACGAAGTAGCCTGTGCAGTACTGCCTGTAGTGCAAAATGCCAAGCATATGCCGTATTTTGGGTAAGATGAAGCATTCAAAGTTTCCAAAGGATGGTTCAGTTAGGGCCACATGCAAGTTTGCAGCTTGTGCATAGTGATGTTTGTGGGCCCATGCAAAATCCATCCTTGGACACTCACCTTTACTTCACGACGCTCATTGATGATTACTCCAGGCATGCATGGGTGTATCTACTTAAGGCAAAGTCCAAAGTGTTTTTGTGTTTCAAGAAATTTCTAGCTATTGCTGAAAATGTCTCAAAATGTACTATGGGCACCCTTCATTCCAATTAAGAGGGGAGTATAAGTCTCATGAATTTAATGCATTTCTGGCTATTCATGGGATAAATCACCAATGTAAAGTGCCGTATACACCTCAACAAAATGGTGTTGCTGAGAGGAAAAATAGGTCTCTGATGGAAATGGCCCGATGTATGGTCAAAAGTCAAGCTTCGCCACATTCATTTTGGCTTGAGGCTATCATGTGTGCCACTTATGAGCTAAACAAGTTTCGTACAAAATCTTTGCAGTCTATGATTCCATATGAAGCATGGCTTGATAGAAAGCCTTCTATTGAGCACATGTGTGTTTTTGGTTGTTTGGCATATGCTTTGGTGCCACAAATGCAACGTAGGAAATTGATAAGGCTTGAAAGCAAAGGTTACAGGTTGTATCATCTACAAACAAAGCATATTTTGGTCTCACGGGATGTTGTGTTTGTGAAAGATTCTATTCAGTCCTTGTTGTCATGTACTAAAGACAATAATGTAAGCTCACAAGACATTTATCACATGTTGTTGCCTCTTTTTAGTGGTGGAAGTTTGAATGTAAATTCCAATGAGGCAAATGTACAACTTATGGGGGTTTCTAAAAATGTTACAAATCAGCCTATTACTGATGCAGATGTAGATGATGTACTGGATGAGGAAGGGGCTGAGAATAAGCAGGCTAGAGGTATGCCAAAATGGTTGGTGCATACTTTGTGTGACAGTAAATTAGATGCACCTTTGTCTAGTCGTATTCGTTCAGGCTCTCTCCATGCATCATATGCATCGGATTGTTATGCTTTGGCTGTGTCTAGCTTACATGATGGTGAGGAACCTTTGTCTTTTGATGAAGCACATAATTCAAAAAAGTGGATGGCTACCATGCAATCTAAATATCTTGAAAATGACACATGGACTTTATCTGATTTGCCTCCTGGAAAAAAGGCCATTGGTACAAAGTGGATTTACAAGTTGAAATGCAAGCCGGTGTCATGCCTCTCCGCTTCCATGATGGGAACAAGAGAAAAGAAATGCAAGCTAAGCTTCTTTGAAGCCTACACATTTATTGAGCAGTGATGAGGGCTTGTTAACAGGCCAAGTTTAATGATTAATGTATGCTAGATGCAGCTTTAAAGGGCCAACGTAGACCATGTATACCTAACTTTTTTCTTTGTTAGGTCATGTAACGGTCCTGCAATTTGTGAGAACTTTTCTATGAAGCATCTATAGTATGCACACATACCTATAAAGCTTCTTAGTTCATGAAGATTCCTTGGTTTAGGCCATCCTTTTATTACCTCTAATTTTGATGGATCCATTTGGATGCCATCTTGAGAGATAATGTGACCTAAATACTGAATCTCTTGTAAGAAAAATTCACTTTTCTTTCGATTAACATAAAGTTTTTTTTTTTTCGAGAAAAATATCCTTCGATTAGTTACTGAAACTGCCCATAGGGCTACAACCACCTCTTCAAGAGAGGGCTACAACAACCATGGTGGGAGACTCTCCCAATGAAAAAACCAGCATATGTACAATGGGGCTAAATCAAGAAATGGGGGGAGGGAAAAGCCACACAGGTGGTCGGTAGTGCCATCGGAGTACACCCTCGACCATGGAGTAGAAAGGCCCAGGACGCCAAAGTGAAGGAAAGCCTCTCTGCACTCCCGCACGCGTTCGAAGCTGCCCTGTAGTCCCTCGAACTGTCCTCTGAGAGTGTGGATCAGCTCCAGCCAGAAGTCATGAACAGTCTCTACTGGTGGCACAGGGCGAGACTCAAAGATGCGGAAGCAGCGGGCCCGCCAGATGAACCAGAGTTCCAGGCCACTGATGAGCTCCCAACACTCCTCTCTCTCACTGCACCACTCCTGTGGGGTAAGCTCAGTAGCAGGCTAGAGTGTAGGTCGCCCCTCCTGCTGGTGGAAGATAGCTCAAACTGAAGTACCGGGCCTGAGAGGGTGGACCAAGCCGCTACTCCCCAAGTGTACTATCGAGCCGTGGAGAGAGCAGACATGAGCCGAAGAACTCGTAGAAACACCTGCTGGGCCGAGGGACAGTCCCAAAGACATTGACACTGACTCTCCACAAGGTGGTCACAAGCTGCACATGTGGCCGAGAGACCACTATGCACTAGCCAGCTCCCGAATGATGTAGCTCTGTGTGCGACTAGCCACTGAAACAAGGTGACTCGCCTCAGCTGTCTGGAGTCCCACAACCTCTCCCAAAAAACTACCAAGAACTCAGCTGTGAGCCCCTCCTCCTACCAATGAGGTGTTGCAGCGGGGCGGGCCTCTCTCTATGCTGCTAGTATATGACGTCCCAGTCGAACACTGTACTGAAAGAAGGGGACTCCTGGGTGGTCTGCAGAAGAGAAGGGATCCCTCCATAGCCACTCACCAGGGTCCCACTGTACTCGTGCCAGTGGACAACACTCCCAAGTCCACAGCGTCTAGTGTCTAGTTTCAAGAGCTTGTGGGTCAGGGTCTATGACAACGGTCCTCCCATAGATGCCCACTACTCGGATCCTCTGAAAATAGCACTCTGCTACCTATGGGGCCTCTACTGCAACTCGCTGAATGTGTCCCACACCCTGAAGCTCGAAGAAAAGAGCTGGGATAGTCTCTGAGCAGGCCCTGACTGAGATGAGAACCTCCAGTCGTGTGAAGGCTCCTGTTAACCCTAGGAATTTTGGGATGTTTATCTTAGTGGAAGTTGGACTGTGAACTTTTGTACTTTTGGGATTCCAAGGGGTGTTCTTGGGAAAGGGCGTTGCCCATTATTCTTATCGAAATATGTAACTGTCGATCAATATCTTCTTGGGAATGTGAAGGCGGCAATTATGGCGGATTTAGTCTGTTGTCAGTTTCTGTGTTCAGTTCTAGTTCCAGTTCCATTCTGATTTCTGTGCTTTGTTTATTTTGAATGTCTATGCCTTAAACACTTGGCGATCACAGTGTAAGTGCGATGTAGCATGGATGGATTCAAGTTTCTCTTGTAGGAGCGAGTGTTGTGGCAATGGAGGGAGGATGTTCAGAATAGTGTGAGTTGGCATGGGTAGTTGGTTGCACTCTGGAGGAAGCGGAGGAGGATATATTCCCATATTGGACAAGGTCAGTTGCTAGGCGGTTTTGACAGTTGTATGGGCGAGATGATCAGCGTTCGGAACTGTAGGGAATTTTGGATTATACTGGGATGCACCAAGTTTCTATAAGGGAAGATTCAGATGATACTGTGGAGGATTTGGATGGAGCAGAGGATTATCTAAGTGATAGATGGCAAGAAGAAGTAGCAAATGAAGAACATGATATATTTCCGTAGTTTTTTGTGGTTGTAGTTATTCAACATGCATTAGTGGTGAGAAGGAGATTGATTTTTGATCCGTTGGGAAGTACCAGTGCAGGAAATCCTATACAAACAGGTGGACCTACAAATATGGCGGCGGCTAGGCAGGATATGCGCGTCAAATTTTGGACCTTTTCGAGAAAGTCGAAAGAAGACCCCGATTGCCACATATCTCAATACGAGACAAGATGGCAGGCCAGAGGATTTGCTGGAGTGTATGATGCCCAGGCTAAGATGCGCCAGTTTCAGGCTACTTTGGACGGGAAGGCTATGTAGTAGTTCAGTAATTTTCCAGCAGGTCATTTTGTTGATTATGATGGTTTGAAAGCAGCATTTCTGAACAGGTTCAGAAAGGAAAAGAATCCACATGATGTGTTGACCAAGCTTAGGGAAGTGAAACAAAGGAAAATGTTTGTTGAGGATTATGCACAAAAGTTTAACCAATATGTGAGAAGGTTGGCTGCTCAAGAAAAGCCAACTGGTGAAATGCTTGCTGGATATTTTTTGAATAAATTAAGGAAGGAATTGAAGAATGCTATTGCCGGAGTTGATGTTGTAGGTGGAATACAAGCATTAGTGGAAACAACTCAAAGAGAAGAGAAAAGGTTTGGGGTCTCTCATGGGAAAGCAGCCAAGAGGTCATCTAAAGAAAAGAAGAAAAGTAGGTCGAAGCAAAAGAAGAGGTCAGATAATTCGGTTCGGACAGTGATTCGGATTCGGAAACTGATACTGATTCAGATACGAAAACGAATTCCAATAGTGAAGAGGATTTCAGTGAGGATTTGGACTCAGAAGAAGATGAGGATAAGAAGAAGAAAGGCAAGAAGAAGTCGAAGAAAAAGTCTAAAGAAAAAGAGGATAGAGTGGAAAAATTGGTAGCAAAGAAATTGAAAAAGCTGGGAGTGCAGAAAGTTGTGGAATCAAAAACCCCTCATTGTGAAATTTGTGTTAAGGATGGGCATTGGACAAAGGAATGTTGGTTTAATCCGAATTTCAGAGGTGTTGTACTAGAAAGGATTTAGCAGAAGATACAGCAACAAGGACCTCAAACTCATGGGGTGTTTCCAGAGGCAGGAGGAAGGCAGAGGATGTTCAATAATCAAGGGTGGAAAAGGCAACAACCGTATTCAGGGTGGAGGCCACAATTTAATCAAGGGGACCACCATTTAGAGGAAATTTCAATTCCAGAGGAGGACCGAGATTTGGAGGATGATAGAATTTAAGACCCCCATGGGGGGGAAATTGGGATCAGCAACAACGTTGGCAAAATTGGCAGCCACAACCACAAGGATGGAATCAGCCAGTTTGGAATTATCAAGGGGGGAATCAGCAACAGCTAAGAGGGCAAGTGCCGTAGTTGCCAGCACCACCAGCACAGTCAACTGAAGCAAACAAAGAGCCTGGAAGTAGTTTGATAGTAGTAGAATCGTTTCAGGATCAAGAGGTGAATGAAGTCGCTATGGATTGTCAGCCGGAATATGATTGTTCTAAATGTTTGCAAGAGGAAGTAGATGTGTTAGTGACAACAAGGTCCAAAGCAAGGTTGAAACCTCCACTGGATTGGGAGGAGCAGAAGGAGATTCAGGATGAAGCTGAAGATTTGATGGAAAAGGATCAACAGCAAAGCGAGCTTAAATCGAAGGAGAAAGGAGTAAAAAAGGAGGAGAAGGAAAGAGAAAGGATGGATGCCTTGTTTGAAGAGTTAACTAATTCCTCTATACATTTTACCTTGGATCAGTTATTGTCATTAGTTCCAATTTTCAGAGATAGACTATATACAGTGATGAGGAGGACAAATACGGTTCCGAGTATGAAGGAGGTGTAGCAGACAGTTCAGAGTTGTCATATTAGCCCGGAGGATGTGGATTTTTAGTACCAACACTGTCGTTGGAATTTAATAACCGCAAATTTTCCGATGTTCTATTGGATGGTGGATCAGGGGTCAACATACTTTCGGAATCGGAATTTCTAAGGATGGAAGATGTCAGGTTGGAACCAGCTCCATTTCAAGTGCGTATGGCTGATGAGAGTAGAGTTCAACCAGTGGGGATGTTAAGGAGGCAAGGAATTATTATTCATGGATTGCAGTTTATGGTAAACTTTGTAGTTATTAGGATGAAGGATTCAAAATTACCTATTATATGTTGTTGGGGAGGCCATGGTTTCACACGGCTAAGCTGAAACAGGATTGGGGAAAGAATGAAGTGACGGTTAAGAAAAGAAGGAGAGAAGTTACATTACCAATGGGGCCGAAGAAGGAATTGTCAGAAGAGACGAAGCCAATGTTGGCACAAGCAATTAACATGTCTGAAGGATTGGAGGATGATGAAGAAGCATATTTCCTAGCAGCAAATCCAACAATTGTTCCGGTATTTGAGGTAGATGTGGAGCGGATCATTGACAAATATGCAAAAAAAGAGAACAGTTTGGGAATTGATCAGTTGCAGGGGAATACAGATGGTTGGAACAGGAAATTTAGAAGAGAAGAAAATCCGAGAGGAAACTGTGATCGAGGATTCAGAATTGGAGCCAAAGGAGGCAATCCAGAGAGCGGAAGCTCTGTATGATAAGATGATAAAGAAAGTTTCTCGAGTAAAGGAGGACGATTTACAGGATCTAAATTTGGGGACGGAGGATCATCCAAAGATGGTAAGAGTTAGTGTTCATTTGGAAGAAGGCTTCAAGGAGGACTTGAAGGAATTATTGTTGGAGTATATTGATGTCTTTGCATGGGATTATTCTGATTTGAAAGGCATGGATCCTCAAGTGTATAAGCATCATATAAATTTGAAAATGGATGTTGTTCCAGTGATTCAACAAAGGTACAGGATGAATCCAAATTATGCCAAGCAGGTGAAAGAGGAATTGGATAAATTGCTGAATGCAGGGTTTATAGTGCCAGTGGATTAGGCGGAATGGTTGTCACCAATTGTAGTGGTACCCAAGAAGTCGGGGAAGTTAAGGGTTTGTGTGGATTACAGAAAATTGAATGCACCAACAGTTGCAGATCCATTTCCATTGCCTTTTATTGATTTAGTTTTGGATGATGTAGCGGGACATGAGATGTACACTTTTCTTGACGGATTTTCAGGGTACAATCAAATACCAATGGCTGAGGAGGATATTGAAAAAACTACTTTTCACAGAATAGGGAGCTTTTGCATATACAGTGATGAGCTTTGGATTGACGAATGGACCACCATCGTTTTTGAAGGAAGCTTTTAAAACTTTTGATCCACATTTGATAGATTTCATGAGGATTTTTAGGGATGATTTTTCAATTTTTGGGAAAAAAGTCAGGCATCTGGAACATTTGAGGAAGTGTTTTGAAAGATGTAGGATGTTTCGGATGTCACTTAATCCCCAGAAGTGTGCAATAGCAGTACAGAAGGGAAAATTGTTGGGACATATCATCTCTCAAGAAGGAATGTCGATTGATGGGGACAAAATTAGTGCAATTCAGAAAGCTGTAGCTCCAAAAAATTTGAAGGCAATGATGCGGTTTGTTGGACAGATCAAATGGCATGGTAGGTATTTACGGTATTTGGCGGATGTGAGCACACCACTTAGTCATTGACTAGGAAGGAAGTGGAATTTGTTTGGGGAGAAGCTCAAGAGAAGGCTTTTCAGATTATCAAGAAGATGTTGGTAGTTTCACCTATACTTCAACCACCAAGTTGGGAATTGTCGTTTCATGTGTATGTTGATGCTTCCGATATGGTAGTAGGATCTGTTTTAATGCAGGAGAAGATTAAGGGATGGTTTAGACCGGTTTATTATGCTAGTAGAATGTTGAGAGCACCGGAGAAGAATTACAGAGTTACGGAAAGGGAAGCTTTGGGAATAATTTTTTCTTTGGAAAAATTCTGACATTATCTGTTAGGGAACAAAGTGGTTTTTCATGTGGATCATCAGGCTTTATTGTTATTGATAAAGAAACCAAAACTGGAAGGTAGATTAGCAAGGTGGATGCTCATGTTGCAAGAATTTGATTACATAGTTGTTCATACTCCAGGAACTTAGCATGCAGTGGAGGATTACCTCAGCAGATTGGAACATAAGGAGGAATTACCAGGAGTATCGGATAAATTGCCTGATGTGGATTTGTTTCGAGTGGAAGGTCGGTTTTTTGATAATTGGTATGATCAGATGGTTCGGTTTCTGACAAATAGAGTTTTACCTTCGACAATGTCTTCGGATCAGAGGAAGAAGTTTGCATTGAGGAGTAGACCATTTCTAATTATAGCTGGAGCATTATATAGAAGAGGAGCAGATCAGATTATAAGACGATGTGTTCCGAATGAAGAGCAGAAATCAGTGTTGCAAGAGGCACATTGGGGATCAGCTGGAGGACATTTCTCAGGGGAAATTACAGGTCGGAAAATTTTACAAGCTGGACTTTGGTGGCCTTTGTTATTGAAGGATGCACATAGTTTTGCCAAGGAATGTGTTCAATGTCAGAAGATGGGGCAGCCTACACAAGGGGACACGATGCAGGATCATCTAGTATTGCCATTAGAACCATTTTATAAGTGGGGAATGGATTTTGTAGGCCCAATAAAACCAAGGGCAAAGAGGTCAGGTTCCAGATATATTCTAGTTGCAACAGATTATGCTACCAAATGGGTGGAAGCAGTGGCTTTGAGAGATAACAAAGCAGCAAGTGTAGCAAGGTTTCTATATAAAAACATTATGACAAGATTTGGATGTCCTATTGAGTTGGTGTTTGATCAAAGAACACATTTTTTGAATTCTATGATTCAGGAGTTGACATCCAGACACATGATTTTGCATAAGAAATCTACCCCATATCATCCTCAAGCAAATGGGCAGGCAGAAAGCTCTAATAAAGTGTTGGTGAGAACTTTGAAGAAGATTGTGTCGGAAAACAAATTGGATTGGGATGACAATTTGGATTCAGCACTATGGGCTTTTCGGATAGCTTTTAAGGTGGCGACTGGAATGACATCTTTCAAATTGGTCTTTGGGATAGAAGCTGTGGTGCCAATGGAATATGTAATTCCAAGCTTGAGGTTGTCAGTTCAGCATAAGTTAAGTCCGGAGGAATCAATTCCTTATAGACAAAAGTAACTGCTTAAATTGGAAGAGGATAGAATTCAGAGAGCCTATCTGGTGAAAATTGGGAACAAGAGGAGACAAGCATGGATGTCTAGGCAATTGAAATTCAAAATTTTTCAGAAAGGGGATTAGGTGATGTTATACAATTCTAAATTGGGACCACACCCAGGTAAGTTGAAGCTGAGATATTTGGGACCTTATCAGATTGAATCAGAACAAGGTCAGGGAACATTTTTGTTGAAAGATGTTTTTGGAACAAAGATTTTGAAACCAGTGAATGGATTCAGATTGAAGAAATTTTATGGAAAAGTGCCAGAGGTTTCCAAGTGGATGGTTAATAGGGTTGAGGATATTGGCAGTAAATTGTTGACAGTTGGTGTTCTGGGAGATGCAGTGGAATGTTCAAAGGTAGAATTGCCAATTTGTTCTAGCAATTCAAAACTTGTCAAGGGATTTGGGATTCGGAATTTGGATTGCGGACTGAAAGTCGGAAATCGGACTGTCGGATTGGAAGTCTTGAAAGTGGAAAGTTGGAGGAATGGAATTGGGCAAAAGGGTACAGAGGTACTAATAAGTGGGAGTACTCGTTTTAAGGAAAAAAATTTGCTTAGTGCTGATGTGACTCACTTAAGGAAGAATAATTTTTTGGCGAATCCTGCATGGCGTGCTTGAATCGAGGAGAATTTTCATCATCATAAGAGTAAGGTGGTGAGAGGAGTTGAGGATCACATCCAAGTGTGTGAGTGTCGCAGTGTAGTGAGTGTTAAGTCGGGTGAGAAGGGCAAAACGTTTCCTGAGAATATTAAGGGCAAGCTAATGGCGGGTATGCAAGAGGATGCGTCAGAAGCGATGCCGACTACCAGGTCAATGAAGACGGCGATGGAGGAGTTGTTCAAAGCGCGGCAACAGGAAGAGACAATCAAGGTGGAAAGCAATGAGGCTCAATCTCTGAGTGATCAAGGCAGCCTGGAGATGGCGGTGGTAGCGTTTGACCCTAATGAAGTGGAAACCCAAGTATGGTTAAAGCGTATAGGTCTTTATGAATTTCCATGTCTACCTTGGGATACATGGGTAGAAAATGAATTCGATGAGCAGCAGTAGAATATGATAAAGGAAAGTGATGGAATGATTACAACAGATGTGCGCTTGACACTAAAGTTGGTGTCCAAAGAATTTAAGGTTCCCTGTCTTAACTGTGTCGGCTAAGATGAGGAAGCTGATTGATTCCCAAATGAAAGGGGAATTCGGAAATTTGGTAGGCACGAAGGCATACTACATGGTGAAGAATGCGGGTGGAAACAGAGATTCAAATTTGTTTTGGTATTTGGAAAAAGTGTGTATCCTCCAGAAGAATGCCTACATGTCCAAGGAGGCTTTTGCTCCTTTGTTTCAGGCGGAGGGAGGCATTAAGGTGGATTGGGCATCAGTTCTATATGATCGGATGCAGTTAACTGGAAAAAGAGACCGACGTCGGACACCAGCAGTGGGCAGAGTAGCACCTTATTTGGCTGCAATTTTTGAGTATGTTCTGAAGGTTTCGACAGTAGCAACAGGTTTGAAGACACCAGTGGTAGATGTGGCTAAAGAAGAGGGAATAGCATATGGAAGTAAGAGAAGGAAATTGTTGTTGGGCTCTCCAACAGTTGAAAAAGGTAAATCACCTTTCAAAGTCTCTTGGAAGGGTTTGGAAGAATTGGAATCAAAGCCGAACAGTTTCACAATGGAATGAGAATCAAAGAAATTGGAGTCCAAGGGCAAGAAGGTAACGCTGTTCATGAAAGGAATGGGTGGAGGTGTTGAGAAGACTGCTCGGGAAAGTTTCAAAGTAAAAGCGCGAAGCAGTGACAGTTATGAGCATAAGGGAATTTTTTATGTGGAAGAGGCAGCTAACAATTTGACTCAACTGAATGAGTTTATGCAGAATCAAGATGCAGCTCTGAGGGTGATGGAAGCTCAGAAAATGGAGCATAAATGCAGTGCTATCCCGGAGTGGGAAATGCAGAAAGTTCGGATGCAGTTGTTTTAGGAGAGGTCAGAGAAAGAAAGACTGCAGGAGGAAGTGAGAAGGATTACAAGAGAGGCTTTGGTGAGAAATGCGGAAGTTATGAGTGTAGCTGAGGATTTTACTAAGTGGGCAGATGGACTAAAAGCTGCAGTGGATGAACAATTCAAAGAACTAGGAGATAAAGTGGTGGAGTTGACCACTGAGAATATTTTCCTGATTAATAGATTGACTCCGTTGATAGATATGGAGAAAGCCGCATTGCAGAACCAGGGAATGACAGGTATTTTGGTTGCAGATTCGGATGAGGATGTTCTGAAGTAGGAAGTGCTGGCATATACACAAGAGATGTGGAATAAAGCTACAAGGCTTTGGAGGGAACACATGGAGGTGTCGATGGACAGATTCAAAAATTGGTTTCAGCTGGCACGAAAAGAAAGTGTTAGGAGGGAGAATGAGGAATTGAAGGTGGAAAATGAGAAACTAGTGGCAGAGATTCAGGAGTTGAAGGAATAAAATAAGGAGATTGAAGTCGATGCAGGGGGAGTGAGTAAGTGGACAACAGAGATGAGCAGTGATGTTTTGGGACCAGATCGGATTGTAGCAGGAGGAGCGGAATCAGAAGTGGAAAAGCAAGTGGAAGGAGAGGGGGAAAAGCAGCCAGATTTGGATGTTGCAGCAGAAAAGGTAGATATAAAAGGAAATGCTGGGGAGCAGGCTGTTTGATCAAGGGATTATGGATCCAGGTTAGCCTGTGGAACTAGCCACTAGGCTGTGCCAGGTGTTAAGCCTAGGAATTTTGGGATGTTTATCTTAGTGGAAGTTGGAATGTGAACTTTTGTACTTTTGGGATTCCAAGGGGTGTTCTTGGGAAAGGGTGTTGCCCATTAGTCTTATCGAAATATGTAACTGTCGATCATTATCTTCTTGGGAATGTGAAGTCGAAAGTTATGGTGGATTTAGTCTGTTGTCAGTTTCTGTGTTCAGTTCCAGTTCCAGTTCCATTCTGATTTCTGTGCTTTGTTTATTCCGAATGTCTATGCCTTAAACAACTCCCATCCACCAGGGTACTACTAGCTCAAGGGGTGTGAGACACTCAGTTGGAAACGACTCTGTGATGTCCTGGCACATGCTCTGCACCCCTCTCATGCCCTGTAATTGAAGGCCCTGAACCTCCTCTGACAGACCTGTGAACTCTAGCGAGTCACCTAAAGAGCACGCTAGACCTGCTACCATGGGACCCCAGGAAACATGAGGCTGACTACCAACCAAGTGGCCTCTTTGAGTGATAACCATGGGGTTCCAGACAAGGGGCTTCCGTAGGCGCTCCTCCGTGCACGTATGATGTATCTGCTCTAGGCCACACCGCAAGTGCTCCCAAGATCGAAGCAGACTCACAGCGAAGCGGTCCTCCAGTCTCCTGCTCAGCCAACTCTGTGCATCTCTGTAAAGATCCATCTGGTTGAAGGCTACCAAGGGCCTCCTGCCTGAGGCGCCCTAGCACGTAGCCGCTGTAGCAAGAACTCCTTCCAGGGCTCCTCTCCTGGAAGAAGTCCTTTGACGATGAACTTCCCAAGAAGGGCTCTGCTCTGCTGTGCTGGATCAATGATCCCAAGCCCTCCCTGTGAACAAGGAAGAGTGATGACCTGCCAAGCCACCTTGGCTTGGGCTATCTGAGTGTCACGTCCTGACCAAAGGAAGTTCCTGATCAGCCTCTCTACCTGGCTGATACAAGAACTTGAGAAGATCAAGCAGGAAGTGATGTACCACATAGTCGCCAACAACACCTGGTTGGCAACTACTACTCTACCAGCCAAAGAAAGTCGTGCTGAGCTCCAGTGCAAAAACTTTCTCCTGATAGACAGAAGAAGGGGAGAAATCTGCAGCTCGGGAGACAATTCCTAACCAACGTGACAGCCCAAGTATCGAACTGCAGTCCCTGGGGGGATCCACCTGAAACCCTCTCTTGGCATCCAATTTGGCACAGGAGCACTACCAACCGAGAAAGCCACTGTCTTTCTCCAGTTGATTAGTGCGCCCGATGCACAACAGAAGGTCTCCAGAGCCTACTCACACTTGTGGAGGTTGGCCTCCTGGCCATCTAAGTACAAGGCTGAGTCGTCGGAAAACTCAGCGTCCAGTAGCTCATCTCCCCGAATAGGGAGTGCTAAGCCATGTAGACCAACCTGCGGCGACACCAAAAACCTGCTCATCGCCTCCACATAGAACAGAAAGAGGAAAGGGGCAAGAGGACAGCCTTGTCTGATCGAGTGTGTAAGCATGAAGGGATCACCTCTCTCTCCTGCCAAGAGTATCTGACTATGAGCCTGTCTGTACAAAGATGACACGCCTCTGATCCAAGCATTTGAGAAGCCCATCCTACGTAGAGTGCCCTCTAGAAAGTCCCAGTCAACTCTGTCGTATGCCTTCTTAAAATTGAGAAGAAGGATCACGAGGTCCTCACCACAGAGCCGTGCCAGGGCAGAGACCTCCCAAAAGGTAAAGATGTTGTCAAGGATACTGCGTTCCTTGACAAAACCTGTCTGAGTCCCATGTATCAGAATCTTCAGAAGTGGTTGAATCCTCAAACTCAGATCCTTGGCAAGAATTTTGGATGCTGAGTTGAGGATGGTGATGGGGCGCCACTGTTGAATCTCATCGAAGGAGCCACCCTCCTTGGGAATGAGGTAGATCAGGCCCTCACTCATGCTGTCAAGCATCTCTTCCGTGTGAAAAATGTACTGAAAAGCACTACAGAGATTTGGGCCAAGCAGGTCCCAGTACTCCAAGAAAAAACTGGCCATCCTCACCTGGACAACTACCATGGGGGAGGGCCCTAAGAGTCGTGTGCAGCTCCTCAAGCTGAAGTGGCAGCTCAAGCCTTTGGCGGATCTCCTCAGTCACAAGACAAGGCATCTGTGCCCAAACGTGCTCCCTGTATGTATCCTGATGTGCTGACTGGGACTCTGCAGATAGTAACTCACGGTAAAAGTCAGTAGCAACTGCACACATATCCTCGGGCTTAGAAGCAACTAACCCATCGGGCCTCCTCAACTGACTGACCTTGGCATGCGAGTGCCGAGGTCCCACTACCTCAAAGAAAGCACTAGTCACTCTGTCACCCACCTGGGTCCACTGAGATGTCTGTCTGTGGAAAGCAAACTCATGTTGCCTCTTCTCTGTGCTAGCAAGCTCCTGTCGAGCCTGCTGTAACTGCTCCTCCAACCAGGGGCTGTCTGGATGCTGCTCCTGCATCCTCTGGAATGAAGCAATGCCCTGTCTGAGATGCCGCTCCTCCTCTCGCGCTGCAGCCCAGTGAGACAAAGACTCCTAGAGAAAAAAAAAAACTAATCAGTGCTAGCCTGCGGCCACTATGTCAGCAAGACAGTCCTGCCTGTCCAAGCCCTCTGTCCAGAGAGCCTCTACCCTCTCTCTGAGTGCTGAGTCCAACAAGACCCTCTCTGGGATGCGAAGCATCGTGCTCCCACTCCTCTGCCTCTTTGCTATTGTGAGGATTACTGGTGCATGGTCCGAGAAGGAGGTCCCTGCCAGGATGCCCACTGTCCCTCCCAAGTCACTGAAGTGGTCACTAGTGTAGAAGCGATCTTTCCGCGATAGCTTCACTCCTCTCACTCTGTGGTCCGATTGAGAGAATGCAAGGCTGTCTGGGGGCCTCACAAAACCAGAGTGTTGCCATGCATCCGAGACCCTCAAAGTCATACAAAGCCTCTCCCAAGCTGCCAACTCAACTCCATGCACAGTAGCATGGCTACCACCAATCCTGTTAGAAAGGTCCTCCAACATGTTGAGGTCCCCCCCTATGCACCAATGCTCTTCCTGCGGGGAAGAGACTCAACTATCTGTGACCAAAACGCTGCACGAGTACTCGCCACATTGGGCGCATAGATGTTCAGGAAACCCACAAGGCTACCCTGAACTTGCATAGTAATCCACTAAGCCCTGCCTGGCACAATGATCCCTCTGCCCACTATGGCCTGCTACAAAGAGTCTGCAATAGTCATGCATACCCCACCCTAGATGCCTCCAGGTCCAAAAGCAGCTGACCAAAAAGTATCATATCGTCCACGCAAGAGCTGACCATAACGTCCGATGCGGCTCTCACACAGATGGTGCTCCTAAAGCATAAGGAGATCAATCTCTCCTCCCACAAGACAACTTTGAAGCTCTTGACGCAATCAGCCCCGCTGGCACTGAAATTGGGGCCCACCTAGTCCCTGCACGTTCCATGAGATGATCCTCATGAAGAACGAGAGAGAATAGATGTTGTTGTAATAGCTAGACGGGCTATCTTTGAGGCTGGCTTGGATGGGGAGTAATCCGCATCCGAGCGTCCTCTAGATAGGCGTGGCTGTAACGAGTGCCCAAGTAGAGCGATCCGTACGTAAAGCAACCTCCTCTGTCTAGGAGTCCTCATGAATGTATACATAGCATGGCAAGCACTGTGTATCGACAAAGAAGTAAACCACAATGTGTCTACATCCTGCTGAGTTTGGAGGTGTCATTGCAAACTTGGCCAATGGCCACAAAGTCTGGAGTAAATCTGTAACTCCTAGTTCTCCCATGTGGTGAGAAAACTCTAGTACCTATGTGTGCAACCATCCCAACACTGAGTCGAGAGTCCACTCTGCCTAGTCTCTGCCGTCGCAAAGGGTGAAGGAGAAGCCAACTGTTGAGTCCAAGGCCTCTCTCCCCCTAGCGGAAAGGAACCAAAGATGGATCCTGAAGCACGCTTCCTCATGGTCTGTTGAGGGGTCGTCGAGAAAACAAGTAAAGCCATAGTCGAAGAAGTCCCATCGGCGCCCGATGTCAATGCTTGTCAGACCATGAGGGATAGCTGCAAGGGAAGATGTCTGTACCTACAGAGGGGGCCATAGGAAAGGCTGTCCCTCTCTCGCTAAGCGACTCGTGGCAAAGGCGCTGCCAAGAGATCTCCTAGCCGCAGCAGAAGGCCCTGCCCCTTGGGTCGAATGTGGAACTGTAGTAGGAGGGGGGGGAGAAGGAGCTGGGGGGAGCGGTGGAGAAGAGGGGTGGGAAGGAGCGGCAGAGGAAGAAAGGCGGTGGGGGGGAGGATGAGGAAGATGGAGGGAACTCTGGGGGAGGAGAGACTGCGGGCGGGGGGGGGGGAAGAAGCGGCCAAGGAAGGGGGGGGGGGCAACGGACGGGCTGGGGGGCAGCGCGAGGCAAGGGCGGCGGGTAGCAACGCACAAGGGGGGGCGGGCTGGGCTGGGTAGCGCGAGGGTGAGGGAGGTAGCGCGGGGGCTGGAGGCAGCGCGAGGGCGAGGGGGGCAGTGCGGGGGCTGGAGACAGTGTGAGGGCGAGGGGGGGGGGGGGGGAGGGAGGGGCAGTGATGGCGCAAGAGAGGGGGGGGCGAGCGTACAGCAGTAGCGAGCGCGATCTTCAACATAAAGTTTATTCTCTCTTAAAACTTGAAATATTACCTGGAGGTGCTGCTTGTGTTCGTCTAATGTATTAGAGTAGATGAAAATATCATCAAAGAACACTCCAATAAAGGTTCGGTGAGGCCTAAATAGCTTCTCCATCAAGCGGTTGAATGTGGATGGTGCATTGGTCAAGCCAAAAGGCACGACTATATATTCATAAAGACCAAATGTAGTGCAAAATGCCGTCTTTACAATGTCTTGATCAACTATCCTTATTTGATGATAGCCACTTTTTAGGTCAATCCTACTGAAGTAGGGGGACCCTTGTAGCTTATCAAATAGGTCTTCTACCCGTGGAGCGGGAAACCTATTCTTGATAGTGATCCTATTTAGTGCTCTATAGTCAACACACATTCGATATGTGCCGTCTTTCTTTTGCACTAGTAACACGGGTAAGCAAAATGGAGATGAGCTATGCCTAACCATGCTTTTCTCAACGAACACATGCACTTGCCGCATAATCTCCTCTTGTTGAGCAAGAAACTCTATAAGGAGGTTTGTTAGGCGATGAACTTCCTGGAAGAAGGTCAATTGCATGGTCATCATTGCCTCCTTTAGGAGGTAGATCACAAGGGATGTCGTCAATAAAGACTTCTTGAAACCCCTTGAGAAAATTGGATAACTCTAATTCTTTGTGATTGTTTATATTTCTTTTGTTAAAGCATTAGGTTCATTTTGAGAATCTTTAACAAAAATCGTGTACACGGAAATAGAGCCCTTTATTGAGTTGTTAAAAGCTTGCGTATGTACAATGGGTATGGTGTTACCCATTTGCTTAGCTTCTCTGTAGATATCTTTTTCCTTGAACCTAAAGTAGATTCTCCTTTCAGAGAATTTAAAATTGGTAGCCATGCAATCAAACCATGGTGACCCTAGGATTACATCCTCATGCTTGAGAGGAGAGATAAAGAAGTCCTCTTTGTCCACATAGCTTTGGACATGGAGCCTCAATTTCCTGATTAAGGGAGTGACAGCAGCTTCCTGCCCCTTGAAAGCACCATCTGCAGGTAGGACATCTCCCATCTCGTAAGCTTGTATTCTTAGCTTGGTGGCCAAATCTGTGGATATGAAATTGTGAGTGAACCAGGGTCAAAGAGAATAAAAGCATCATGTTCTTTTACCTTTTCCCAAGCATGGCATAGAGGAGATCCTTTGTGGTGAGTTTACTCCTCTTGTATTTCAACCAAGGTAGCTCTAGGAGGTTCATGGCGGTTGTTCTTTTGGGGACAAGTGTGGTACGCATGCCCTTGCTGGCCGCACTTGAAACAATGGTTATCCTTGCGATAACACTCCATCTCTTTAGGAGAGAGTTTGTTTTTGCCTTTGTAAACTCCCTTCTCCTTAGCTTTGTTGGAATTGTCCTTAGGAGACTTTTGGACATTGTCCTTCCCCTTAGGCTCACTAGAACCCTTGTTTCCCGTGGGCTTAGAATTTCTTTTAGCCCCTGTTTCGAAATTTATTAGAGAAGCCACCATAGTATGGTGTATAGTTGCCGATATGGTGCGTGGCCTTTGGGAGTTGACATACTCCACCATTTCTTCAGTTAAGCCCGCAAAAAATTGTTTCTTTTGCTCTCCAAAATCCAACTTTTTGAAGACAGTGGCTTCGAGTTGTAAGTCCCAAAACGTGTCTACATATTTGTGAACGGATTCGTAGGGAGAGAGCTTCAAGCTTCGCCATTCGGTGAGTACTTTGTCTTTGGCATCGATGGCCAAAAACTATTTCATAATGGAAGCTCTTAAAGCTTTCCATGTTTTTGGAGCTTCACCGTTGGCCCGTAGGCTATACCACCATTACCTGGAGGACTTTTGAAAGTGAATAGCTACATGGCGTAGATTAGAGGACTCCGTGAAGCCCTCATCTCCAAACGCCGCATTGAACTGTTGGATAAAGGCCAGGACTTTGTCTGTAGCACCAAAGGTGCCATTGTAGGTAAGTAAAGAGATGCTCTTCCCTCCCTCTTTGAACTTCTTGAGCTTGGACGACCTCTTCCATGTGGCATAGGATTTCCTATGGCCTCTTCTTTTTGATGGTTCAAAAGTTGCACCATCACTTTCTTCAAAAGATGAAGAATTTGAGGAAGATGGAGAAGAGGGTGACCTCTTTCTCGCCTTTTTCTTGCCTTGATCTTCTTTATCTGCTCCATCACTTTCATAAGAGGAAGAGGATGAAGAATATGGAGAAGAGGGTGTCCTCTTTCTCACCTTTTTCTTCTCTTGCTTTTTGTCATCCCTCTTTGAATTATGGTGTGGAGAAGTGTGCGATGGTCTTCTCTGTTTTGGAGGTGATGGAGAGCGTTTAGCCCGCCGTCTTCATGGAGCCATCTCCATCAAGGTGGTAGGAGACTCACTTCTTTCTCACTCCTTTGGTGGAGGCTCTTGACTTCTCCTTTGAGAAGGAGATGCGTCATCAAGAAGCAAATTTCTGAGCCCTTCGTATGGATCCTCTTTTTCTTCCCAAATCGGAGAGGCCTCTTTTGGAAGTCTCGCAAGGAGGCTTCCTAGATGCTCTCTTGTCATGGTGGGGAGCTTGGAGAATCCCATGAGCACGAACCTGCCATTGCACTTCACTTTGGAGGGATGGATTGCCCATGGCTTGTTGAAGCCTAGAAACAAGATAGTTAACAAGAATTGGGGCATCATTAGTAGCGTGCTCATTAGCAAAATCAAAGTTATCAACATTAATTTCACTTTCTTTACTATTGTCATCCATTCTAACAACTTTTAGGTGTAAACGTTTTAGGTGTACTTTGGCACTTCAAGCCCTAGATTCTACTCCTCTTTACCCCTTTAGAAAAAGCACTCAAACTACTGTACCCGTGGCTCGAATACCATAAATTGCAAGGAATAGAAGAGAGGGTCGTTCAACACCAAAACAGCACCGGCTGTTAGCAGTAAGCTAACACGGACACCATTTTTTGGAGTTCTCCTTGTAAAACATTTATTATTTTGATAAATCGAGAATATTGTAACTCCTATTTTCTCGGATAAACTCTGTAATTAATGATCCGGGGCTACAAGCTTTCAGATTGTATCATTCAATCATTTCCCAGCTTTGGTAGAACTCTAGATTATTAGTTTTGACCACCCAAAAACCTTGGTTAAGGTATAAAAGCCAATTTTTGTAAGTTTTTGGATAAGAAATACACAGGGTGAGCTGACAACGCTCACTCCTCTCCTTCTCGTGCTTCCTAGTCCCTCCATGGTTGTCACATTGCAGTGCTGTTTGTTGCATTGTAACTGCAGGTAAGAGCTCTACACATTGACGTAATCAATTCACAGTATTTTGTAGCTTTTGGCGTTGCCGACCCGTGGCCTAATTTCATCATAACTAAGAATTTACAGTTTGAAATAAAAAACTAAGCATGGGCGGGGTATTGGGGCATCATTGCTAAGCATTTAGATGCATTCTGTCGAAAATGACTAGCTCAAAAATCCACTGCTATTAATAATCGTGATTTTGGAACTTGACCTAAAGTGTGGTTTGAGACCATAAGCATGTGTGCTTAGGTCATATAAACTTGTCGTTTCATTACGTCTGGATGTCATTTGATGCTGTAACGGATGTGAATCGTTTGCCAATGAGCGATTGGCTTTTGGTGTTTTCAGTCACTTGAGTGTAGCCTGAGTTAGATGCGAGTTGTTAGTTGTTTTCCGAGAGATTGACACCCTCTTGTAGCCTCTACGCACTAGTCGAGTCAACTTCATCCCATGGATTGACAATTTAATCGTGGTTCTCGCTAATACTGCAATAAGATAGGATGGTGAGATTAGACATGCGTCCCATATTTGGCGCCGCTACCGGGGATCGAAGAGACCTAAACTAGAAAAAAACACGAGTGTTTTGTGAAGTTATCCTTTAACTTCCTTTAGGTTCGCCTAGAGTTCAAAACTTTCTTTTAGAAACCGCATAGCTTAAGATTGTCGTCTGTTTGCTGTGTAGAGGTAGCTTGGAAGTAATCGTACTTGTTGAGTGCCTTTAGGATTGTAGAATTGTAGAAATAGATTAGGATTTGAGAATGATTGGTAGATGAGACAAGTCTTAAGCTCAGTGCTCAGAAAAACATAAAACACAAGAAAACGAGTGTTTGTGGATACTTTCCACAACCCCATTGCATGAGAATCTATGAGTAGGATAAGTAGGATCTGAGGTGGATTTCAAAACATTGCCCTCTCTGAAAGAATCAAGTGTGAGTTGTTATTGGAAGTTGCAAAATTTCACGTCTATGGCTAGAAATAGCTCGAAAAGATTCGAAACCACTCAATCCGACTGGAGAGTAAGCTTAAAAGTTGTCGGAACCAGTTGGTAAGCTCAAAGACAATCCGAAGTAAAAATTTCAAGAGTTGACCAAAACTCAGATTATTTACTTTTTCTTAACATTTTAGGCCAAATTAAGTTTTTACTTGATTCATAGGCTTAAAATAGCTCATATAAAGACTGTCTTTGAAAAAATTAGAAAAAAGTATTCATTTCAAGCCTGAAGTTAATAATCGTGATTATTAGCTTTCTGCTCTAAATTGACCAAGGTTCATACGATTGACTCATTGCATGTGTACAAACAACTTTTGTAAAGGCCCAAGAGATTTGGATCACTATACTGACAAAAACTGGATAAAAACTAAAGTTTGTACTGACTTTTTGAATCTTGAGTGTAAATTGGGAAAACATTTGTCCAAACTTGTTGAAAATTGATTCATAGGCTTATATTGATGTAATAAACATGTGTACATGCCCAGTTGACAAAAAAGATGCAAAAAAAAATTAGTAGTAAATAATCACGATTATTTATATCTGTCCCATTTTTAACGTTTTTTGACCAAGTCATCATACCACTAGTTTTAACATGTTGTAATAAGCCTACAAACCAAATTTGGTAAGATTTGGATCACTGGATTGAAAATTGTGACCAAATTTGCAAAGTTAGTCTACGGACAGATAATTGATGATCATTTGACCAAAAATTGTCCAAACTTGATGAAACTTGGCTAGTGACCTTAACTAGAGATGCTTAACAAATCTGTGTCAAAGTTGGGGAAAAACTTGTAAAAATATAGCTAGAGTAAATAATCGCGATTATTTATATCTGCTTCAAAACTTGAGAATTTTGCAAATTTGAGTATACCACAAGGTCAACCATACCAAGTGGATTTCACAAATCAATTTTGGTGAAATTTGGATCACAAAAGTGAGACTTAAGCCAGATTCTCGAAATCTGAGTCTGTGGACATAAAATAGTTGATAAACTTGATCAGATTTTGTCCAAACTTGTTGAAACTAGTCCAGGGACTTTCACAAGTTGTATACTTGCCAAACCAATCCAAAAATTGTTAAAAAATGACAAAAGTAAATAGTCGCTATTATTTATTTTTGTTATCCAAAGACATCAATTTTGGCTTTTGAACTTATACAGTGTTAGACCAACATAATATAAAGCCACCGGGCAATTTTGGGTTCAATTGGATAAAAAACGGTACATGTTCACCAGTTTCCAAGTTGCAGATTAAACCTTTGATTTTTTGCTAAAGTCGAATTTGAAAGTTCAATTTTGACTCCCATAGCTCGATTTGAAGTGACACACATAGAAAAATCACGAGAGTTAGCAAAAACTCTACTGTCTTTATAGAAGAATAGATAACTTGATCAAATTTGTATAGGAATCAAGTTGCAGACGGGGAATCCGTGGCTTGACAGAAAGTTGCAATTGAATCAAGTGGAAATTGGCGACAAGTCAATCCAAATGTAAGTACTCTATCCAGGGCTTCATATGTCTATATGAACCTTAGATCTGATCGTGTACTAGGAAATCAAGGCATACTCGGAGAAACCTCCAGTAGAGTATCCACCAAAGAAAGCGTGAATCAAAGTAATTCCTTGCACACAATTCTTGAAGAAGTCTCAGACACTTCTTCAGATTCAACATCCGAGATGTCTTCTTACTCGACTCACTTGAAAACCGGAGCGACAATGCGCTATAAGCATATACTATCTTTTTACAAGACTGTTAAGGCGGTTACGCCGCTAGCGGAAGCTAAATAGCGAGAACTCAACCAACAACAGAATTTGTCAGACGAGGATGGAGCTTGACCCGCAGGCGCATGGAAACAACTAGGTGGGTGTCAAATTACCTACTCGACCTTCTAATGACAATCACTACTAAGGAAATCAAATCTAAGTTCTAAAATACGCAAGTGGCTGAAATCCGTACTACGAACGAATGCTATACGAAACAGGATCTAGAATCATTGAATCGATCTCAAACTCAAGGGAAAGTCTATACACTAGGTAAGAACAACACCCTAAAGACTTGAACTGCAAACTCAACTTATAACCACTCCGTGCGGTAAACGCGTATGAAGACAGGCCGAAATATACAGGTGACCAAAACTTGACCCCGATGGTACTAATGTGTAGCTCTACTCGTTGTGGTTCTATAGATATACTGCACGCTCAATTCCGACACACGAGTTGGAAGAAAACTCACACCGAAGCTCGTAGGAACTTACCACACATAGAAGCCGATAGCGCGCACTCTTGGTATCTGTGCGTAGCTCTCGCCGTTGCTAACACAATGCCAGTGTCGCTTCTCCAATGGCGGCTCCATAGCTCACGTACCAAGTAGATAAGACTCTCTCTCTCTCTCTCTCTCTCTCTCTCTCTCTCTCTCTCTCTCTCTCTCAGACACAGTCACGGCGCTCAAAAACTCACTTTGATTAATAATCTGCCTCTTAGGTTACAAAAACTTTGGCTTATATACCTCAGCCTTGGAGGTGAGAACATCTCTAACTAATTACATCAGCAAGTGAAATTACTTCGGGATTACAAGCTGGAAACTCAATTGAGTCCCGTTACTTAATGAATGGCTCAAATCAAAATTAATGTCGGAAAGACATTTATTACAATCAATGGTTACAAAATGATGAGTGTGAGCAAAAATGTGGGTGTGATCCTTTGCTGGCTCAACACTCCCCCCCCTCCGCGTTCATGTCGTCCCTGACATGACTTTTATGCTTGGTCAATAAATTCCTGTCGTCTTGAGCATCTGCAAATGTGATTCGTATCGTAGGTTGCCGATGGTCAAGGTTGGGCCGAATATTTTGCTTTCATGGGTGAAAAAGCCGATGTAGAAAGCTTCTTCGAATGTTTGCATGTGGAAGCTAGGCAAAAACATAATCCTTTGGTATAGAAGGTGTAACACTTTGGAGAAGGCTACAATGAAAGATCGTACATCATATCAGACACCGTGTCGGCCGTCGATAGTAGACTCGAGGTCGTGGATTTATCTGGCGCGAACACTTCAATGCAAGCTAAGAGAGTCCTGCAGATTTTCTTGAGCATCTGACATGAAAGGTCGGGAGAGCCAGTAAAGAGCTTGATGGTGCCCGTTAGGGTTTTCACCATGTAGGCTTTACCTATTCTCTCTCCTGTCTTTGGTCCTGGCATCCTGGGATAATTAAGCCAATTTGGCTTCTTTTCTGCAATCCTGCCATGCTCTTTCCAGTTTCTGACTCTTGGCACTGGGCAGAAGGTTGCATCCTCCCGGATCTCCTTTGGTGCCTCCACCAAGTAGATGAGGTAGGCTGGGTATTTGTTCAGCCAACCTTTCCTCCATCTAGGTTGTGAATCTACTATCTTCTTTGATTGTTCCTCCTTTGTGATGTCGCCTTCGTAAAGAGCGACATACTGCTCTCCTTCTAGTCTCTTTTTCGTCTTTAGCACTTCAAATTTCATCAAAGGGAAAGGCAGGCTGGGTTGCATCCACTGTTCATGGAGCACTTTTGTGTCTAGTCCCTGAAGTCTAATGGAGATTAGGAGTCTCCTCTCCCATTCCATTTCCGCCTTGGCACTCTCCTCTGCTGACTTTTCTATTTGGTCATGGAGCCTTTGTTCTTCTTCTTCAGAGATTCTTGAAGTTGAGGCCACCTCTTGAGCTGGGGCTCGATCTTCAATTGTGGTTGCCTCTCCAGTTTCTGGTAGCTCTATGGCTGCTCCACCTGATTCTTCTTGTGGTGTCTCTGTCTCTCTTCTTTGTTGCTCTTGTAGATCTTGGAGCTGTTTGCGGAGGGCCTCATTCTCTGTCCGTAGTGTTTGATTTTCTAATGTGAGCCTCTCCTATGCGGCCAATGATCCCTCCGCAATGTGCAACCTTTGCACTTGCTCTAATCTTAGCTCTCTTTGTGAGCTTCGGACGTGGTCTTCCAAAACTGGTACAATAGCTCCCTCTTGTTCGGTTCCTGCTCTGCTAGCTCTAGGGGTAGACCTGAGTCTAGTGATTGTTCTTTCTTGGAGCTTGACTCTTTCCCTTAGCTCAATGAGCTTTAGCCGCCTCCAACTCATCCTCTATCCGCTCCCTTGCTTCCTGTGCACTTGTTACTTCTCTTGAAGCCTCGGATAGTTGGAGTATCAAGCCGTCTCTCTCGTTTTCCGCGTCATGGAGTGATGCTTTATGACTTTCAGATTCAGTCATAGCATTCTCTAAATTTCTCTGCAACTCCGCTTCCCTTTGTTTGGCTGTCTCAATCTCTACTTCCTTTGCCTTGGACCTTTCTTTTATCTTGCTGAGCAGTTCATGCACCATATGCATGTCTTTTTCATCATCATCTGTCAACTCTAAAGCTCTTTCCACCACCACCTCCACTGGCTTTGGCTCTTCTAGTATTTTCGGTTCGTCCAGTTTCTCTTCACTTTCTTTTTTACTCTTTGTCTTTTTCTCCGTCCCTCTCCGTTCATCTTGTTTTTGTAGGGTGATCCCATAAACTGCCTCAAGGGCCTCTTCTTTGGTGTATCCTATCTCTACCAGATCCTCATAATCATTTCTCTTTTGCTGAACTGGATCTATCTTCTTTTCTTTGGTCTCGGCTTCTGGCTTTTCCAAAACATCTGTGTCCACCTCTACTGTGGTCTCTTCCACAATTTTTTCCGTCTTCTTCGGGCTTGGTACATCAGTCATAGAGGGATGTTTGTCCTCAGCTTCTTTGGCTTTCCCTTTGTCGGCTTGCCCATCTTTCTCTTGAGGCTTAGTAGACCCATCTACTTTCCTTTTCCCCTTGTCGTCTTTTTTCAGCTCATCTTTTAATTGCTATACCTCCTCTTCAGTGTATGGCTCGATAGGTTGCTGCTCCAAAATAGCCTCTGACTCCTCATAAGCTTTAATATATTGATCGTATTGATCAATATGTGGCCTGGCCGAGCTAATTCCGACTTTAGTGGGGTCTGGCATCCACTTTTCTTCAAAGTCACCCTTTAGAGCTCTTTCCACTCTAAACTGCTCCACTAATCTTTCCATTCTTGCCGCTTTCTGACTTTTGGTTTGCTTGGGAGCAACCTTCTTCTTTACTTTCTTCTTAAGTGGCTCGTCCACATCCTCTTCAGGTTCTGAAACTACTTCTAGTTTCCGGCGTGCTCTTGTGGATGCCCTCTTGGATACTTCGGGCTGTTCTTCCTCCTCGTCGGCTTCTCTAAGCCACTCATTTTGGGAGGGAGCCTTTGGCCACTGATCTCTAGCTCCAATAGCTTCATAAGCTATTCTTGTCAGAATTTCCGCTCCTCCTATGTATTTTGGCTTCTCGTTGTGCATGGCAATTACTTGCTCGTGGATGTGTTGAGCATAATTCACCTCTTTTGGCATATTGCTCTTTAATGCCCATGTGATGGTGGTCGCAATGGCATGGGGTGGTGTCGTATACTTTTGCGGTCTTCTACTGCAAACATGAAGAAATTGGTTGTACAGTCGGCAAAGAGTTGCCGCTCTTGGGTCCTTCATATCTCCATAGGTCGCATTCTGTTTCTTGGGCCCATAGACCTCTATGGCCTCCCTTCTTTCCCTGACCGAGCTCCCTTTGTTGTGGAGCTTCAATGCGTCTGCAATTAGCTGTGGAGTGATCTGTACTTCTACCTTCTCTCCATCCATGGATGTCAATGTGGCTTTTCCATCCTTCTGAATGGATGTTGCCAACTCGTACACTCTTCTTGTATCCACACCTGATGGTCTCGAGGTGAAGAAACTGTGCAAGTTTGCCCTTTCCAGGTACCTGCTGATGTCTTCTGACCTGCTATAATCTACCAATTCCTTGAGGGTTTCTACTGGAATGTCAAATGGTTCCGCTTCTGTAATAGCATCTTTGATTGTCGATCTTTTTCTCTTCGTTGCCGATGACTTGGTGGAATCCATGGATCCTGTAACTCCAATTTTAGAAGTTAGCGTCTTTTTAGTACTGAAAGCCGAAATGAAGCTTTTAACTATCCAAATGACTTGAAAATTGAAACATGAGCTATTCAGGGCCTAAGGATGCAAGGTAGGTGAAAAAATATGCAAAATGGGCTCAAAATCATGCTGGAGACATCATACGCGTATGATGTCTTTTGTGTCAAAATGACTTCATATTGGTTGTGCTTGTAGCTGATAGTGTATACATGATTATCATATGCTTGGATTTGAGTTTGGATCCCATTTGGTCAAGTTTTGGCCAATTTAGTCCAGTTCCGGCTCTTGGCAAAATTTTGAAAGGGAATTGGATTTTATGATCCAAATTGGATAAAACTTGGTGGTTCACTTTCAAATGGCATGTAGATCACTTTTGTTTGGTGGTTGAAGCCCTGAGGTGCCAAAATCACATAGTGAGACATCATACGCGTATGATGTCTTTTAGTGTATTTTTGGACCAAATTTCTCTATAAGCTTGGATTTGGCTTTAGATAGGCTTATTCAGTGAATTTATGAAGTTTGGATAGATTTTGGGCTAAAATGGCTCTGGAGACATCATACGCGTATGATGTCTTTTTCATCAATTTTGCATGGGATTGGTTCTGTGGATTCCCCATGTACTAGTGAAGGACTGTTCCTACTCAAATCTTGGTTTGGACTTGAGTATGTTGGATTTGAGCCAAAAATAGGCTTTAAGTGAAGGATTTTCCCTCAATTGGGCTAATGGGGTGATCCTCTTGACCAAATGGTTCCAATTTTTATATGTAGTACGTATTAGATATATATAATGGATGTATGATGACAAATGAGCAGTTTTGGCTCTGTAAGTGCAAATAGACATCATATGCGTATGATGTCTTTTGTGTCAAAATGGTGCTTTTTGGTTCCAGATAGCTTGTAGATGTGTTTAACAACAATCCTACAAAGTTTCAATGAGTTTGGAGTTATTTTGACAAAATTAGGACCAAAAATCAATTTTATGGCCTACTTTGCGTCTTTTTGGTTTTCCTTGGGTTTTCAAACTCCAATTCTCATGATACTTGGTTCATAGGATGTGATTAACATGTGGAATGAGGCTATGCACTCAAATGTTGAAATGGATGTGAAATTCATGCTGTGAGACATCATACGCGTATGATGTCTTTTCTTGAAATGTTGGTCTTTTTGTGCAAAGAATGCTTTGTGCTAGTGCCCTAAGCCCTGCTAACTAGTTTTCAACTTAAAAAGTCACCAGTTTAGCTAAAAAGCCCCCTTATAGGCATTTCAGTCTCCGAAGTCGTCTTTTTGCCTTGGAGTTGATTTTCTTCAACTTTTCTTCTCGAGAGTTGCATTTCCAGCTCATTGGATATGTTGTGAAACCATCTATTTGGTTGAACTTGACTTTGGCTCCTCGTTCTCCATCTTTCTCCCTTTGGTTGCCCGAAAGCGTCTTTTTCACCATCGGTAAGTGAATCAGCTTTCTTTTGGGTTTTGCTTGCAAACATAAGTCATCGATAGTTACTTGAAGCTGCTTGTGAAGTTTCATTTCATTCGATCGTCAATTTCAGCCGTTATGCCAAAATGACGCTTTGTGTGTCCGCAACCAAATCGGTTGTTCCGACCTACTTTTTGTGATTCAAACTTGGAGATATTCTATGGTTGCATTGTCCTTGATGTGGTTGAACTTCCTGTGAAGTTTCGTGTTGTTTCGACAACTTTTTCCTGTTTGCCTCTTGCAGGCTCTGTTGACCTAGGGTTTTTCCAGTCGTTCTTTCTCGAGCTTTGAGTGTTAGAAACCCATCTTCTATACTAGGGTAACCCACCTATAAGTTCTTGCAAGGTTTGGTTAGGCGGTTGTGCCACTACCTAGCATTCTACCTCATTCCCCGTCTGCTCTTGTTTCTTGGTTTTGGTCAGTTTTCGCGACAAAAGTTAATGATAAGCATCAAAAGCTTATGGAAACGAGTCTACCTCTCATGTCTGGTGTCCTCTGAGCTCTCGTGGAAGTCGTAGAAGGTCGTAGAAGATCTGTGCTCCTGTGGCTCTCTGCTCTTCTCCAAGAAGGTAATAGTGTGAATGAGCTTGAAAGTGATGTGAAAAATACTTAACTTCGGACTTCCCGGTTCACTTGCCACCAAATTTGTCATGTGCTCCTATCTCGTTGTGAGATGCGCTTTAGGATCTGAAATTTCCCAAATCGGACTCCGTTTGACCTGTTTTCTTAGAATTCCGTCCACTTGCCAAAATTCTGCCGTTTCGAACTTTCCGCAACTTTTTCAGAATTGTACCCAATTTTTACCATGGGTTTCCCTTGTCATTAGGACCATCACCTGCTTTTTTTTATTTTTCTTTTACTTTTATTAAGAAAATCATAAAAAATAAAGGAAAATAGCAAATTGAAGCCAAAAAATTCCAAACATACACAATAAATAGCTGGTAACCCTGTGTATATGAATATACACTTATTTGTGATTTCTGGACTTGGATTACCACTTTTTCCCACTTTTTAGCTCCAAAAACACTCTTATTTAGTGATATTTACACGTCTAGAGACCCAAATTCATCATTTGATCTCTTCTTGTTGCAAAACAAGGTATATAAGGGCATAAATATTATCAATATCCGCAATCAAACATAAAAATTGCAAAATCATGTAAGACACTGTCCTTGTAATATAATTTTTGTTTTTCTTTGTTTTTTTTTGCTTGTAGCTGCTTTGTAGTCCTGTATACCTGTATACCTCCCCCCCTCCTAGTCTGAGTCCTCCCGGACGACTATGAAGTGTCTGTGGGCGAAGCATTGTAGTTGTTTGGGTCATAAGTTCCCAATGCAATTGTAGAGCGATGATACAACAGTCTTTCCAAAAAAGCTGCTCTTTGTTTGATTGAAGGATTGGTGGTCGGGTTTTGGGTTGGTTTTGGCACTTCGGTAGTAGAATCAGTAGATGGATTCTTCTTTACCTTGTTGTTCTTTTTCACAATCCAAATCTGATTTCGCTTCGCTTGTGCTTGCCACAAACTCTTTGCGACCCAAACCTGCTTTGTTCTTTGTGTTGATTTCCTCGCCTTGAAATACCTAGGAGTTTCCGTGGATTGTAATGAAGGGAGTTCCTGTTTATAAATCCTTGGGATCCAAATATGCTTGCTATAGCTTTGTGCCGTCATGAACTTCTTTGGAATCCAGATCTGTTTCACTGTCCTTGATTAACTGGAATCACTCTGTTGTCTGGTATTGAAGACTCTGTTTTCCACCTTTGTGTTCTCTGGCACAACCTTTTTTGGTCTCCATACCAACTTTGACTCCGTTTTTTCCCAAGGTTGAGCTGTTATATTATTGCTTGTCTTCCTTATCCAATGTTGAGAGTTCCTCGTCGAAGAGCAATCCAGTTGTATAGAAACTTTTGGTTGCCAATGCTTCTTCTTTTTCTCTGGTTGTTGTTTACCTTTGTTCTTGGATTCTTCCTTTGGAGTTGGCTCTGCTCCTTTGGTGAACTTAACTGATTGACTTTCACCTTCGTATTTGATAAGCACTGATTTAGAACTCCATTCAATCATTGCATTGTATTGCTTCTGCCATGGTTGTCCTAGCAATAATGGATGTTGTGTAGCTTGGTCTTCAACCACGTAAAACATATGAGGATACACATACTGGTTAATCTGTATATGTAAAACTGTGCATCCGACAGTTTTGATTGAATTCTCAGAGTAACTCTTTAACTCTTGCTTGGCAGTTTGTAATTTAGTGTCATTTGTCAATTGTCTATACAAACTGAGTGAAAGTAGGTTAGTTTGAGCTCCTGAATCCAATAGTGCTCTGGCTTTGATTTGGTTGGTTCCTACTTTGCATTCAATGATGGGTTCTTCTTTGTCATTATCCATTTCTGTTATACTGACTGTGTTTCTTCGGTATTGATCCTTCATTGCGCTGTTTCTAACGCAGCAGTCTTATTTTCTCCATTCTTTCCTTCGCCTCGGCTTGCGCTTCCTCCACAATCTTTTTCTTTTTTTGGACACGCAGCTTTTCTTGATGTATTTTGAGAAGCATGTCTTGGGTTAGCGTCAAAAGATACTTTTTCACTCTGCATCCACTAATCCAATTGGGCATTTCTTCTCCGTCTAATGTAGCAAGCTTGACGGCTCCACTTGGTGATAGATCTTTAATCACCAGAGGTCCCATCCCTCGCTTTTTAAGCTTCTTAGCATGCTGTTTCAGAGTGTAAACTAGGACATAGTCCCCAACCTTAAACTCTTTAGTCCGCACATGCTTATCAAAAAATTCCTTTTGTCGTCTTTTTTGAGCGTAGATAGAAGCTACTGCTTTTAGGCGAAGCTCGTCTAGCTTTTCTAGGTCATCTATTCTATCAGAAAGCTCGTGCCCTGTCCACTCTATATCCTTAGCCACCCTTAAGGTTGAAATCAAGAATTCTATTGGTAAGATAGCATTTAGCCCAAAAACCATGTTATATGGGGTCGTTCCTATTGATGTTTTATATGCTACCCTATATGCCCATAATGTTGAATGCAACTTCTGGTCCCAGTCAGTTCTCGACTCAGATACAATCTTCGTAAGGGCCGTGCATATGGTTTTGTTTGTTGCTTCTGCTTGTCCGTTTGCTTGTGGATGATACGAGGCTGATTTCCTATGGATTACCATGAATTCATCTAGAAGGATCTCTATCACTTCATTTATAAAATGCGTGCCTCGATCACTCACAATTTCTATTGGCAATCCATATCGTACAAATACGTATTCATATAGAAATTGTGCCGTGGTCCTGGCATCTACTTTTTGAGTTGCCTTTGCTTCGACCCACTTTGTTAGATAGTCTGTAGCCACAACGATATATTGTGCATGAGTCTTATATGCAGGAGGTGAAATGGGTCCGACATAATCAATCCCCCATTTTGCAAAAGCTCTTGCCCCCATCATTGGTCTAAGCGGCATATCATCTCTTTTAAGTGGTACTTTGGTCCGCTGACAGTCATCACACCGTTTAACGTATTCCTCAGCGTCCATATGTAATGTTGGCCACCATATTCCTGCGGCTAAGACAAGTTTTGTTGTTTTATCACCTGAGAAATGGCCTCCACCTACTTCTCCATGAGCTTGCTCCAGGATTATCACATACTCAGACTCTGATGCGCAAATCCTAAGCTGGTTGTCTTTACCTCTCTTATAGAGTTGATCTCCTATTAAAGCGTAATCTCTAGCTTCTGTCTCTACAGATTTCTGACGAGCTTTTGACGTTCCTTCTGGGAAAGTTCTATTTGTGAGATATTCAACAATATACTGACTCCATTCCGGAGCGATCATTATCTGATATAATGTCGAATACTCTGCTGGCGGTTTTGATGAACATACAATACATACAGTGACATATTCATGTATGCTTTCTTTCATTCCTGGCCAATAGACTCCCAATTGTAACAAATTCCTATATGTGTTCCTTCTTGAACAATGAAATGCACATTCCTGAACATGTGCTTCGCGCAGATATATATTATATTCCTCAGGATTGATGCATAGTCGTAAAACATGATCATTTCCCAATTGATACAACCTTCCTGCAACCAATTGAAGATTCTTGGATTGCTGAATAGCAATATGTTTCTGGTTGTATTCTCTTCTATCAAACTCTCCTCCATAGGTTAATAGGCTAACGACATTTTGAGACCACTTCGGTATCATTTCTATGTTGAACAAGTACGCGTCTGGCATGTCGTCATCCACTCCTATAGGGTCTTCTCCATTCGTCAATCGCGAAAGATGATCAGCTCTAAGATGTGTTTTTCCTTTCTTTACTACTACAGTGAAGTCGAATTCCAGTAAGATAATGAACCATCTCACTATTCTCCCGGTATTGCATGGTTTATTCACTAGGTAGAGCAAGGCTTGGTGATCTGTAAAAAACACAAACTTGTTGGCTAGAAGATAATGCCGAAATTTCTTCACAGCATATATCATTCCTAATCCCTCTCGCTCTGTTGTGGTGTAATTCTTCTCTGCATTGTTGAGCTGTCGACTGGCGTAACAGATAGGAAAATCCATGTTTCCTTCTTCTGGCTGAGCCAGAATGCATCCTATTGCATATGCCGAAGCATCTATATGCACATGGAATATCTTCTCCCAATCTGGTGATTTCAAGACTGGAGCAGTAATGAGTGCCTCTTTCAATTTCTTGAATGATTCCTCACACTCCTCTGTCCATTCAAAGTTCACTATTAGCCTGTAAAGTGGTTGGCCTATTATAGCGTACATGTAAATGAATCGTCTATAATATCCGCAATGTCCCATAAAGCTCTGTACTTGTTTCGCATTGGTTGGTCTAGGCATATCCACTATAACTTTTATCTTCTCTAAATCCGTGGATATTCCGTTTTGTGAAACAATATGTCCCAGAATTCTGCCTTGTCGGACCATAAACACACATTTCTCAGGATTGAGACAAATGCGATATGTCCTACATTTCTCAAATACTTTTCTTAGGTGCTCTAGATGCTCATCTCTCAGAAGAGAATGTACACATAAGTCATCCATGTATATTTCTAGAAACAACCTTAAGTATTCTTTGAAAGCATGCGTCATCAGCCTCTGGAAGGTTGCGGGAGCATTGGTTAGACCAAAAGGCATAACCCGATATACATAAATTCCCCACTCCGTTGCAAAAGCTATTTTATGTTGATCTTCCGGTGCTATGGCTAGCTGGTTATATCCTGAAAAACCATCAAGAAAGGAGTATGCTGTTTTTCCTGATACACGCTCTAGAACATGATCAGTTATCGGCAGGGGATAATTGTCCTTGATTGTTGCAGCATTCACTTTCTTTAAGTTGACACACACTCGGAGTTTTCCGTTCTTCTTGGGTACCACCACAATCGGAGATACCCAATCGGTGTGTTCAATCTCGTATATGAATTCAGCTTCCATTAGCTTATCTATCTCTTCTTTGATTCGCTTAGCAAACGTATCATTATATGTGTATGGTCTCTGTCTGCTAGGCTTTGCATCTTGTTTTAGTGGGATTGTGTGTTGGCATATTGATGGGTCAAATCCCTTTAAGTCCTTATAAGACCATGCAAACACATCCCTGTACTCTCTGAGAAGACTCAAAAGTCTCTCTTCCTCGCCTGGAGACAAATCTGTGGCTATGTACACCGGTCTAGGTGTCTCACCTGGAGCTGCTAAATCAACTTTTTTTGCATCCTCCGGTCCGTCATAAGATTCGTTCTCCCTTCTCTCTCGAATAGGTTGGGTTAATACCACCTTCCTATCCTCTATTGTGAATTTCCTATAGTGAGAGGGAACATCCATGTTTTCCTTGATTTCGGCGTTTTCGTCCTCTCCACTCTCAATTTCTATCGTCCAAACTTCTTTCAGAGTTTTCTTGAGCTCTCTGTACTTGTTTCTATGTTATAACTTGGACTCCGTGTGTTCTCTGTTGCGCTTGCTCTTTTCTGATTTTTCTGTTTCAGTTTTTGTTTCATTCCTTTGAACTTGATTTCTTGAGCTTCTTTTGTCTTTTCGTAAGCTCTTTTGCTCATTGCCTCTCATTCTTCCAGAAATCTTGTCCTTAACACAATCTTCTGCCTTTACTAGCATTAGGAATTGATTTTTTCCTCTTATTCTAGGCATCGGATTGGTTCTAACCCCCTTTGTTTTTCTCTTTGCTCTATAGTGTTTCTGGCGTTGTTTAATTTGGTTCGGAAAATCATAAAATCAAACATCCGTTATAGTTTCTTCGTTTCCGCTTGAATTGTCCGTTGACTCGTTGTCTGCTTCATTTCCCCACTCTGGATGATCGGGAATGTCGTGAAACACCCCTTCTTCATCTTCCTTTTCCAGTGTATCATTCTTTTCAGTTTCTTTTTCGCGTGTAGTTCTCAGCATGAAGTACGGAACCACGTCGTACCCGTCCTTGTCGCAAAATTTCGTTGTGGGACCATCCGGACTTGCACAAACATCTAGGGTTGCTAGAATGTGTGTCCATTCTAATGGTTCAAGCGTGTCCTCTGGAAAGGGTTCTCCTATATAAGTTTCGTCTTCGATAGCCCTTTCTAAAACATATTCTTCTCGCCTCAGACTTCCACATTTCGAGGCTCCACACATCCATAACTCCTTGGGCTTACCTAACCAAGATGGATCCCGCCAAAGTAGCTGAATCAAACTCCTCTACCAGTGTTCGGTTCACATCTTTGTAGCTATGGTCTCTCAGGTTCACACGTGTAGTGGTTTCCATATTTCTCAGGTATATGTGATCGTAGCCCCAATCCTGGACCATTTTCAACTGTCTCATGAATGGTCTTCCCAGTATGATATCATAGTTATTCTCCTTGCCAAAATCGACAATAGCAAAAGTATGTTCGTATTCAATGACGCAAGAAGTTACTACGACTTTCTCTAATAACCCCATAGGTTTCTCCATGTGTCCATCTGCTAATTGGAGTTTCAACCTAGTCTTCCTTATTGCTAGTTTCCCCCATTTTTTCCAGATTTCTTTTGTAGCAATGGCTACCCCAGCTCCGTTGTCTAGTATTGCCATCGTGTTCACTCCTTGGAATTCAACTGGTAAGGTTGTATTCCCCTCTTCACCTTCGCAATACTCTCCGACCTTGTTTAAGGGTACAGGCTTAGCGTTCTTTTGTGGTTTGCTCAGCTCTTGTATACCCTCTTGTAGTCTCGATGTTGGGTCTTTTATCCCAAATTTCTCCAAGAATTTTCCTATAGTGGTCCACATATGTGGTCTTAGCCTCAAAAGCTCAGCTAGAGTGATAGTGCATGTCACTGGTGTTGACAAGATCTCTATCAATCCTTGCGAGTCCATGATTTTTTCTGATGAGATTCTTCGTGAGGGAAGTGCTCTAATCTTGGATTTTGCTTCATACTCTCCTAAGTATGAAGGTAAGGTATTCAGTGAATGAGGTTTGCTCTCCATTGTTCTAACAGAGCCCCCATCTCCCCAGTAAGATTGCAGATCCAAGTCCACTTGAGATCCTGCCTCAAATTCCACTATGGGAGGATTCCTGATGTCCTTTTCCCAATTTGTCTGATTAGCTTGGCAACTTAGCTTGTTTGCAAAGTTTGCCTCTCTCACTTGTTTCCAAAATTCATTGTAATCCTCATCTCTTCCGTAAATTCTCTGTATGACTGGATGAAAACTCTCTATCTCCTGATCGGTTGTGTTCAATACTATGCGGTCATCCTTGTGTGTATCTTCAGGCTTTTGTGCACTGGGAGTCTTTTCAGCTACCCGTGAAATGATAGTCTCTTGCTGAATTGGGTTTTCCGTTCCACAATTCATTGTTTCTCTTGGTGGTTCTAATAAGGCTTGTGCAGTCTCGATCATTCTCTGGCACATTTCAAGTCTCTACTTTTCCAATTCCGCGTTTGGGTATGTCATCCACCTCTGTTCTTGTGTTTGGTTGTTCTTTAACCTAGCTTCGTAAGCTCTCATCAGTGCGTCCAATGGTTCGTGTACTTTGTCGACTAGCACTGATCCCCCTAAGCTTAAGCTCGTTGTTTCTTTGATACTCTTTTGTTTCGTTCTTTCCGGGCTCATCTCTGGTTTCCCGTTTTGACTCTCAAGTTTTTCTAATCTATCTTTAGTTTGCTTTAGTTCCTCAGCTAGAATAGCGTCTTCACGTTCTTTTCTCAACTTCATGCGTGCTTTTCTAGCTTTCCATGTGTTTCTTTGACTCCGCGGTCCTTGACTAACCACTTCAGTCGCTAACTTTCCATTCTCAGGTTCTCTAGTGGTTTTCTTAGCTTGAGCTCTAGTAACAACTTGCGTTGGTATCAGAGTTTCATTTTCGGACCCACTGCTGGTAGGAATAGTTTCTAGCATATTCAATGTCGTCTTTTGCACTTTGTTTGGATTCTTTGAACAATCCTCAATGAAGTGAGTAACCCCACACTCAGTGCAATAAGCGTTAATTCTAATGATTTCCGTATGTGGACAAACATTCATCAGATGGTCACCTCCACACTTGTAACAGGGTCCTAGTGTTGGTCTTGGTCCCACTTGATTCGTCCTTTGTGGATAGGATGGTCTTTGTCCTGTTAACCCTCCATGAGCTATGAACATCAATGTTCTTGCGTCCAAATTGTATCTCTCTTCATCAGAAGCACTTGTAACTGTTGGTGTTCCAACATTCCCAATCATGCCCCATGGTTCTGGTTGTTTGGGTTCTTCTGGTGGGTAATACATAGTTGGAGACATGTGTGCACCAAATTCTTCATAATAGGCTTGAACAGGCACTAAGGCTTGTTCTTCCTGATTCTCTAAGGTTGGTGCATATCTAATGCCCACTGGTCTTGCTCCTGGTAAAGGTGGTTGTTGTCCCAATATCGGTTGCGGTCTTTCTATCCCCATAGGTCCTGGTACATTTCCCGTTGGGTATCGAGGTACTGGATGTACCTGAGGTGGTGCTAATTGAGCAGGAGGTACATACTGACGCTCCCTTACATACCCTTTGTTGTAATAGCACTCCTCTGTTGGATGGTTTGTCCATTTTTGTTCAATAGCACACCATTTCAGTGGTTTTGGCAATGGTTTTTGGTATGGTGCCATCCTTTTTAGAGCATCTTCTATCATTTGCTCTACATTTGGCATGGTTGTTGTTTGAACATTCTTTTTAGTGGTAGTCTCGCTCGCTACGGAGGAAGAGCTACTGGATGCAAAATCTGTATCCGTTGACACCTCTCCATAAACCGTACAGTTATCCACTAAGTACAATGCTTCTCTCGTTACTTGCTCGAAACTTGTACAAGCTTTCAAGTGCAAGTCCTTCTTGAGAGTGTCGTTTCTCAATCCTTCAATAAAGAGAATAGATAGTCTGTCATCTTGTGGTCGTTCACGTACTGGACATCTCTCAATGTATTGTTTGAAGCGAAGTGAAGCTTCCTTCACTTTTTCGTGTTCTCTCTGTTTAAAAGCATATATTTGTGAGACCGTATTGTGCTTAATCCCTCGTTTTGAGAATTCCTCAGCAAACTCTCTTAGCAAATGGTCAATGTCATGGAATCCCCCTCTGTTCAGCGGTTGAAACCATGTCAATGCCGTACCTTCTAGAGTAAGACCAAATCCCTCGTATTGTGTATGGAAATCTGTTATCTACTCAGCTCTTAAGACTTGCTTAAAGAGTGACACATGTGCATACGGATCTCCTGAACCACCATACTTCTTTGGCATACACTTGGCTACTTGAGATGGTCTCATACGTCTATGGTCTGCTACCAATCTCATTGCTCCTGTGTCCCGGCTAAAGCTTTCTCTAGCATCATGGACTTCATGGGTTACCCTTGTCGGTTCCCCTGCCCTGAGTCTACTACTAGGAGGTAAATGTGATGGTTCCGCTTCGAACCTTGGACCTGGAGTGGTATATGTGGGGATTGGAGCTGCACTACCTTGATTCGTATCCATTGACTCTCTAGAATGTAATGATCCCATTGGTCCGGGCTTCGAGTACTGAGGTTGACTGAAAGAGTCAGCAGCCTGAATTCTTTGTCCTCCTGTTGTCATTGGGTTTTGCACTCCATTTGTTGGTGCTGGTCTTTTTGAGCTAGAAGTAACATAATACTGATGTAGTGGTCCCCCAAAGTATGTATATGCTTCTAATTCTTTCTTGCCCATTGTTGAGTATTGCCTCCCATACTTGTCGTAAGCGGCAATTTTCACTTCCGATCCCTCTGTGTAGGTAAAGACATAAAGTCTTTTTTGGTCTGTCAACTCTCCAGTGTAGGGTTCTTCACATCTATAATAGAGATCTTGCTCCCCATTATTATATTTGTATAGCCCCACATAGATGTTATCAGTGCTGATCCTTGTAGTTTCATTCTCTCTTCTTAACCTCACATCAGGGAAGTTCATTATTGGTGCTTTCTCCTGAAGTTCTTTATCTACTTTGGCTTTGGTGCCCATCAATGCCCACTTGTCCACAATGTTAGGGTTTAGGACTACCAAATACATGGTACCCTCGTCATCTAGATATCTATCTTCGCTATAGCTCACAGGCACTTTGTCCTTGAACTCACTAGGTCTATCTTCTATCTTTACACAATAGCGGTCCATTCCATCTTTGTAGATCTTGGCACCTTTCTCATTGTCGTACTGGTATTTTATGAACAATAGCTTCATTGTGGCGGAAGGGTTTGATGGTCCTGCTGCCATATTTTCTCTGTTGTTCAGGTTCAAGTGTTCCAACTGTTCGGTGAAAATCTCGTAAGATCTCTCCGAAGAAGTATCAGAAACACTTCCTTCAAAGATCGGCTCTAATGGTTGCACCCAACTTTGGTTTACAATTCCCTCGGTTGATATGACACTTGCTTGTTCCCCTTGTTTTGGTTGGTTATTTTGGAGATTCCTGCCCGATGTCAAATTCATCAATTCCCCTAAAGGACTTTAACTTTTCCGTCTCGGCAATTTGTTTTCCCAAGTTTTTGTGGTCAGAATTGATCCAAATTGATTGATACTTGGTCAATTGTTTAATCTTGTCAGTTGGACAACTTCTGTTTCATCAAGTGAGAATTTTGTTGCAGTTATGCTGAAAAAGACATTATACGCGTATGATGTCTTTTTTCACAGATTTGAACTATTTTGGTTATGCTCACTCTCAATAGCCCCCTTATGCTCTGTCCACTCACAAAATTCAGTTTGAACTCTGTTTGAGCAAGTTATGGCTAATTTAGGCTTTTCTTGGCAATTTTTCGTTTTTGACTTGTTTTGGGTCAATTGTGATCCAAATGGGATGAAACTTGAAATATAACCTCTAGACAGCTATTACAATGGATCTGTGTTGGCAAAGTATCAAAATATGTCCAAAATTAGGTCAAAGACATCATACGCGTATGATGTCTTTTTCATCAATTTGGGTCAAGACTTGATATTTTTGCTTTCTACAGTGTTTGTAACAATCTTGTCAGGTCAGATATAAAAAATAAGCAGTGGATGTGCTAAAAGACATTATACGCGTATGATGTCTTTTGTCTCAGATTTTGACTATTCTTGGTTTTAAGCCTTCTCCAATGTTTATAATTGAGTTTCAAGTGTTTTTGTCAGGTTTGAATGTAAAAACAAGATCTGAATCCAAAATTTCCTATTCTTTGCGTTTCTTGGACTCGGACTTGTCTTTTTGGGTTTCTTTGAGTGTTAATGCTCTTGTTTTAAGTTGAAATTAGGGTATAACCCCCCTTTTGAACACTCTGGTAAAGTCAAAATTTTTGTTTTGGTCTCTGTTTGGTCATTTAGACATCATACGCGTATGATGTCTAAAGTTGCAGATTTCCAGTTTTTTGGCACAGAATCCTTCCTAAAGCTTTCTCAAGTGCTCAGCAACTCCCAGATACACAGAAAATTTATCTGACTTTTGTTTATTGCAAGTTTCACTACTAACTCGATGGTTTAGTGATCTAACATGCAATCAACCATATCAAGCAAATACTCCAATGATTACTAGCTCTAGATCAGGATCAAATGAAGTCCTACCTAAGCTATTCCTAATCATAAAATGGGTTTGGTAATTGTGATTTTAAAGAGATCCACTGCCACTCACGGACTAGCAAATTCTTCTTCTATCAACAACTACTCAACACCAACAAAACAACAAAAAAATCTAAGCTAAACTAAAAATACTGTCAACACGGAAGACCCAGGAATACCCCACTTCCTAGTATCTCTCGAGATCTTCGGAGTCCACCACTCCTAGATCTTTTCTAACTAAAGTATACAAAGTAGTTTATACGACTCACCTCGTAGGATTAGTCTAAGGTCACCTACTTAGGGCTCTCGTCCCCAGCAACGACGCCAAATGTTAAGGCGGTTACGCCGCTAGCGGAAGCTAAATAGCGAGAACTCAACCAACAACAGAATTTGTCAGACGAGGACAGAGCTTGACCCGCAGGCGCATGGAAACAACTAGGTGGGTGTCAAATCACCTACTCGACCTTCTAATGACAATCACTACTAAGGAAATCAAATCTAAGTTCTAAAATACGCAAGTGACTGAAATCCGTACTACGAACGAATGCTATACGAAACAGGATCTAGAATCATTGAATCGATCTCAAACTCAAGGGGAAGTCTATACACTAGGTAAGAACAACACCCTAAAGACTTGAACTACAAACTCAACCTATAACCACTCCGTGCGGTAAACGCGTATGAAGACAGGCCGAAATATACAGGTGACCGAAACTTGACCCCGATGGTACTAATGTGTATCTCTACTCGTTGTGGTTCTATAGATATGCTGCACGCTCGATTCCGACACACGAGTTGGAAGAAAACTCACACCGAAGCTCGTAGGAACTTACCACACATAGAAGCCGATAGCGCGCACTCTTGGTATCTGTGTGTAGCTCTCGCCGTTGCCAACACAATGGCGGTGTCGCTTCTTCAATGGCGGCTCCATAGCTCGCGTAGCAAGTAGATAAGACTCTCTCTCTCTCTCTCTCTCTCACACACACACACAGACACAATCACGGCGCTCAAAAACTCACTTTGATTAATAATCTGCCTCTTAGGTTACAAAAACTTTGGCTTATATACCTCAGCCTTGGAGGTGAGAACATCTCTAACTAATTACATCAGCAAGTGAAATTACTTCGGGATTACAAGCTGGAAACTCAATTGAGTCCCGTTACTTAATGAATGGCTCAAATCAAAATTAATGTCGGAAAGACATTTATTACAATCAATGGTTACAAAATGATGAGTGTGAGCAAAAATGTGGGTGTGATCCTCTGCTGGCTCAACAAAGACTAACTGCCATGGAGCTCAGGTTTACTTGGATCCTAACGAGGAGTATGCTATTCGCATTGATGACCATGGTATTGAGTTTGAAGAAGAGGTTAGGGCAAACAAACAAGGAAAAATGTACATGGACAGAAATGAAACTCAGTATGTACAAGTCAAAAACCCTGATATAGTAGACAAATGGGGTTTAGAAGTAAACACCATAATCCCATATATGTCAGCAAAAGAAGGATCACCAACTTTAGAATTCAAGGGATACGATCAAATGGACTTGAAGCCTTTGAAACGGCTTAGTACGGATAATCCTAGGATCGGGGTCTATAGTTGGGAAGATAGAAACGTAAAAGATCTTTTATGGACTTCGCATGCCAAACCAGGACAACTAACGGTCATGAAGATCATCTATATCTTCAAGATCAAAGCTAAGGGATCAAGAGACCTACCAACTTACCTATTTAGGGATTGTTATAATAACAACTTTGTTATGATGACTCCTAAGGAGGTAGAACAAACCAAATACCAAGGGTATTCCATACGGAATTGGATATTGGGGCAAGGACTAGAAACAATTCCAAGAGATGAACACCATAAGAGATCATCTGAGAGTAATGTAAAGAAACCAAAAACCGCCTCATCACGTAGAAAACCGGGTGACACTAAGGCCAGTCCAGGGCTACATGAGTCACTATTTCCAACAGAGTGGTTTGAAGGACTCGGATCAGGACCAACTGCCAGAAGACCTGGAGTTGAACCAAACAGACGCGTCAAACCAGCTGATTTTCAAAAATGGGTTAGAAAATACAGTGGATTAGAGGATCCAAATGACCACTTAGCAAGCTTTAAGCAAGTGCTAAGAGTAGAATGTATATTCGATTTCCATGTTGGGGTATAGGCGTCTGTGCCTTGCCCGGCCGCCCAGAGTCTGGGCGCCCACTGACTTGTATACCTTATACATAGCATAAGTGTATAGGAGGCTGCTCACTCTTTGGAGTCTCCCCACCCACATCGTGTGTGTCTCCTTCTCTCTCTCTCACTCTCCGTCTGTGGTGCTCCCTGATCCCCTTCAATTGGTATCAGAGCTATGGTGACCGCGGAGAGCACGACGGCTTTGAGAGCTTCGAGGCGATAGCTCACTCGCTCTCAACGGTAGAGAGATTAAGAAAGCTTGGAAGCTTTGTGAGAATGCAAAGGGAGCTTGTGAGCTCAGTTGAGAGTGATGTATGCTCTTGTGGAAGCTCAGAAAGGAGTGTGGAAGATTGTGTGTAAGTGAAGGTGCTGTCCTAAAACTGTGTGCGCAGCAGCACTATTTTCAGATTCGTTTTTCTCCTTGTAGAATGCAGATCTGAGAATTTTGTTATGAAGGCCATCCGTTTCGACGTGGTCTACAACTTTGCAGAAGAAACTTTTTGCAAATTCCTCACCGTTTTGCTGATATTGAGCTCAGACTGACTGTATACAGAAATTCCAGATTTTCTGTTGTCGCATTGTGTGCGAGTTTGATGCACTTTTGGAAGCACAGGAGATGCTTGAAGTTGAGTGCATAAATTCTGAGCTGAAGATGCAATTGCATCTTCTGTTAAGCTTGTGGTTTGAGGGTTTTTTGGTAGACTTGGGCAACGAAGTACGGAGGCGTTTACACACCACCGAAGCGGTCTCTTGAGAGACGTAGTTTTTTGGAGCACACAGGTGGAGCTTCTTTCATTGGTTTTCACAGGATACTTTGGCAGTGATTTTGTGCTTGGATTCATGGTCTTTGCGGATGGTTTGCATATGGTTATGGCGCATGGTTGATGCCCATTATACATGCATTTTGACGAGCACTTTCAAGTGCCGGTGAGCTCTCTTGAGAGCATTGTTTTCGCATTGATCAAGTTTCCGGATTGCAAATCTTTTGGCGTTTGCTTATGCGCGGTCACTCCGTTGATGTATGTTGACTGTAGTTTGATGCGCATTGATTGCTCATTGTATTGAGCTTGCAGGACAATGGTTATTTTGTGTTGATAGCCATTGTGCGTTGAAACTCTGGCGAAATTTTCCAAGGAGTTTTATGCGTATCATTTATGCGATCTAGGTAGAGATTGCGGGTTGCACTCAGCATTTGCGTGCGGTGTTCTCTCCAGGTGGGAGATTTGTGCGTGTGTATGCATCGATACCGCACAGTATGGGCTTGGTGATTAGCTCACAGATTGCAGTGTGATACTAGAGCATGCGAGGCTTGTATTGACATTGCGGGAGCTCTATTTTGGAGTGTGTCTCACAGGTTTTACATTGTGTTTCTGGCCATATTGGTAGACAGTTTCCAGGTGTTGTTGGTGAGGTGGTTTTGCTTTCTAGTTTGCTACATTGTGCTCATGGCAGAGACAGGTGATCGATCAGATTGTGACCTCTCACAGATGCGCATGTTTGATGGGTCAGACTTTGCGGCATGGAGAGAGTGTATGCTTGATGCATTGACACAGCGAGGGTTGCATCGACCATTGAGTGGTGATGCAGGTAGATCTTCAAACATGTCTGACGATCAGTGGCAGGAGCTAGAGGAGATGGCACTATCTACACTCTCTTTACACCTTGCGGAATCTGTATATGCTCTTGTTATGTATGAGGCTACTTCGAGAGCACTTTGGGGCAGATTACATGATATGTATGATAGATATGAGTCATCACGGACTTGTGTGAGACATGTACATTCACGAGCACGCTGACAGGTGACATGTTGGTATTGTGGTCATTCTGGACACGTTAGACGACGCTGTTTTCGTCGTATGCGACATCGTAGGAGACATGGCAGTCTCAGAGATGTATGTAGTGATGCCATGGACTTAGTTGCTTTGACAGTTGAGGCACATGTAGTGTCGGAGTATACTAGTGACGGGGATGTCACTTTTACCTCGAGCTATGCACGAGATGCTATACATGTGGATAGTGCACTCCCTTCGCAGTGGTTGCTAGACGCAGATGCTATGTTTCATGTCACACCGCATCATACATGGTTTTGTAGCTATTCTAGCGGGATGCTTGACAGTGTACGTTTGACCGATGGATCGGTGCATGCGATAGCAGGTGCAGGAGATGTGAGACTGTCATTACCGAGTGGTGCATCTTACTTGTTACGACATGTGCGCTATGTACCAGATTTGACAGTGAGTTTGATCTCGATTGGTCAGCTTAGAGATTGTGGATGTCAGATTTCGCTACGAGAGCGAGATTTTGTGATGCATTTGGGTTCGCTAGTGATTGCGAGAGGTGCTAGGAGTGGTACAGGTTACCCATTGTATGTGGATCACGAGAGAGACGGTGTTGTCTCTGTGATCATGCAGCCAGGTAGAGAGCGAGAGAGCAGGCGAGTCTCTTTTGCTTGTGGGCTGCAGGATGCTTTGCATGGAGTGCAGAGCAATGACCTTGTTGTGCAGGTTGCGTCTACGGATGCACAAGTAGAGCGGGACAGCTCTAGTGAGTCACAGCAGGATGAGTCATCAGAGGTGATGACAGAGATGACTCACATGGATGCTGAGATGTCGGCTATTATGGAGTCATTTCTTGATATGCTTATGCCAGAGCTTGATGCAGATTCAGGACAGATGGATACTCTTGGTACACATGTGATATGTGGTGGGCACGAGGAGTCACTCCAGAGCTCGGAGTCAGAGTGCCATGGTCTCTATGATAGGGGACAGGATTACCATGAGTTGAGTTCTGAGTTGGAGGTGGCAGAGGTTGCCAGGGTTGCATCAACATTCGGTGTCCTCATGTACAAGGCCCGACATAGCAGCTACAGTGGGAGCATTTGCAACAGGGTTGATTAGTTGTTCGATGACTGATCTCGGCATAGAGCATAGGGGAGGTTTGCAGGTATTGGACCGATACTTGCAGTAGTGCATGAGCTCTTGTAGACTCTTTGCAGAGCTTGGAGCTAGCTCTGTGTGGCTTCCGCAGCGGGATGTTTGTCTATCAGTAGAGCCGGATGCACACGATCACAGCTAGCCAGTGGGCATCGGTTGAGAGCGGTTTTCTCTCACCTTTTGTAGTCTTTAGACTAGGTTCCCTTGCTTAAAGGCACAGTCGCCTTTAAGTGGGAGGTTGTTGGGGTATAGGCGTTTGTGCCTTTCCCGGCCGCCCAGAGTCTGGGCGCCCACTGACTTGTATAACTTATACATAGCATAAGTGTATAGGGGTCTGCTCACTCTTTGGAGTCTCCCCACCCACATCGTGTGTGTCTCCTTCTCTCTCTCTCACTCTCCGTCTGTGGTGCTCCCCGATCCCCTTCATTCCATACTCAATTCGAGGGGTTTGGAATGACATTAGAAGGAAAAGCATTGACATGGTTCCAAAACATTCCACCAAGGTCAATCATGGACTTGAATACATTAGCTCAAGGATTTGTAGCTGCTTGTTCAAAAACAGGGATCAAGCATAATACGGTAGCTCAGATCTACAGCTTAAACAGAAACATGCTGAGTCTATCAGGGATTGTGCAACTTGAATGAAACAATACATTGCCAGATGCCCAGAGCTAGAGATACCTACAGAAGAATGACTCGTATCCTTGTTTCTAGAGGGATTGTTGAACAAAGAACTTCATGCTATACTCTATAATAAAAAGCATACAACCCTAGAAGCGTGTGTATCATATGCTATTGACTTAGGAGACAATTGTGATATTTTCAACAAAGAAGATGTCCCTAAGGATAACCAAAGCGCGAAAACAGCATCCACTAAACCAGCACAAGTGGGAACGGCTGCTGCAGCACCACTCTTAGCTATTGAAGATATGCTAAAAGGGATGAAAGACATGATGGACAACATGCAAAAAGCACCTATGAGGGGACCAGGTTAAGGGATACCTCCACAAGGACAACAAACTAGGCCACAAAAATGGTGTGAAATCGAGGGTAAATGGATCAACCATGAGACCCACAAGTGCTACTTCAGACCAAAGTATGATGGGAATGTTCAATACGTGCCCATGAGGCCACAAGGACACCCCATGTATAGATATCAGCCTAATATGGCCCAAGCTCAAAGACCACCAATGGGTATGGAAAGACCTCAACCTGTGTTGGGACAACAACCTCCTTATCCAGGACATAATGCAGTGCCTGGAAAGTACATGCACTCTGAAGGAATCATAGATGAACAAGCATTAGTACATGTTACATTCTATGCGGAGCCTAGTCTATTTACAATAATGGTAGAAGGAGATTGGTATAATTCACATCCACCACCAATGGAAGAAACCGTGACTTATGCTCCACCAGAGCTCGCACCAATGTACTATGTAGCTAATCAAGGTGTCAGACCTCCCATGGTAAGACCCATGATTAAGCCAACAACAGGAAACTGTCATAGCTGTGGTGCAGATGATCACTCGGAAAATGAATGTCCAGAGCCTGACAAAAACCTCAAACCAGTTGAAGCCTATTGCATACAATATTGCAAAAAGGGAGGACACTTTCCAAAATATTGTCCTAAAAATCCTTTGAACAAGGGTAAAACCGTAGTAAACGTAGTCCAAGTGATACCTAGTAGCTCATCAGAGAGTGAACCGATTGTTCCAATCAAGGTAATCACTAGACCCCAAACCAAGAAAAAGAAACACAACTCCTCTGATGATTCCAAAAATATGAAAGTTTCCTCTCAAAGAATCAAAAGAAGTAGAAGCAAAAGATATGAGATGAGAAAACAAAAACAATGGGTTGAAATCAAGGAGAAAGCAAAAAAGCATTCCAAGAAAAGTTGAAAGAAACTGGAAGTGAATTTAAAGAAACAACCGTGAAATCTAGAGGATCCATTCTGGTTGATAAAATTTTTGAGTCTATTAATGCCGCCTTGAAAGCCTACCAAGCCGGACTTATAAAGCAGGCCAAAACATGAAAAACAAACGAAAAAACTATCCTTCTCCAGACATGGAAGCACCAAAGCTGGAAGCTTATCAAAATTTGGTAAGAATCACGCAAGAAATGCTGGAAAAACAAAAACCCAATCTTGAAAGTATTGCAAAACCTTGTGTGAAGAGACACTAAAGAAAAATCCAATGTGGTGGTAGAACCCAACCTTGAACCAAAAGAACTAGAGCTTATAGTGCCTAACAGTGAAGATGCCTTAGAAGGAATTCCATTTGTAGAGGAAGACTGGCCAGGACACTTATGGGAAAAAGTGAGAGAGATCAATGATGGGAGCCTAACTCTAAATTTAGCTCCTATAGAGGAAGTATGGTTGGATAACCTACCTTCTGATATGAATATGGATGTACAATTCTTGTACGAGGATTACGGATCGGAAGCTTCAGGAATGTCAAAACCATTGACCTTGAAACATTACCTTCTTACTTAGGAGATAACAAAGATGAATCCATCGTGTGTAAGACCACAAGTAAAAAGAGTTGAACAGACCCTAGAAGTAGAAAACATTCATTCAATCATGTCTACACCTATCCAATGCACTCTTACCTTGGCAAAATTGTTAAAACTCAGACCATACTTATGGAATGATTTACAAAAAACCCTAGAGAAGGTGGGGATAATGTGGTTAATCTCAAAAAAATTGGGAAAATTGAAAATTGAAATGGAAAACAAAGAGATTCGATCAGTTCTCATCAAAAAAGTCGGAGAATATTATGAAGGAGAAAAGGAAAAACCACCCTCCCAGTGAAATATAATGACATTGAAACCTTGGCAATATTGGATAGTGGAGCAGGCATAGCCATAGCCACTAAAGCAGTACGGGAATCTTAGGGACAGCCAGCCATTAGACAAACTCAAATGAAATTGCAGTTCACTGACGGACACATTGAGAGACCATTAGGGCTTCTTGAAAAGGTGATAGTCAATTCCTGTGGAATTGAATATCAACTTTTGCCATAGTATACTTTGGGGAAAAAGTAAACTATGAAATCATATTGGGAAGACCTGGCATGCGACAGGTGCAGCTTATCCAAGATTGGAGAAACGATTATCTGTACTTGAAGCAAGCGGGATCTATAACAAGAGTCAATCTAAAAGATCACACATATAGAGATGTCTTGAAAACACCCATCCAAGCGTCTGATTTAGTCTCTTCGGCTGAAACTAAACTTCCATCCTGGTTAAACAAAGACACTCCTATTTGGATGTGTGGAGCTTCAGAAAATGGAAGCTTAAAACGAGAAGAATGTATCCTAGAAAGGGACTGCACAGACGAAGCCTATGTACCTGAGCCCTTTTCAAAGCATTTGTTTGAGCCATTCGAGTGGATTCAAATTTTAGCGACAATGGATGTATGTGTGAATATGTCTATGCCTACTCAATTTTTCAATGAGGGTGGCTACGACATAATTCCCATCCAAATGATTTCAATCCTCAACATTGAACACGAAGATGAGGAACCCAAGGACTTAATGAAGGCTCAACAAGTCTTTTCAGACCTTTATTACGATGCAACCAATGATTTAGATGAACACTCAGCTACCTCAGAAGGTTCGGGGTCAGAAAAAGAGCATATGAGAGCTAAGCTACTCTTAAAAAGAGGGGAGGAAAAGTTTTTTGACTTTTCAAACCAGAAATCAAGAAAACAAAAATGGTATAGACGAAAAAGAGACACCAGAAATGCGAAAACACGGCCTATGCCATCAATCTCTAGTAAAACACAATTCTTGATGCAGATAAATGCTAATGATTGTGTCAAGGACAAAATAACTCGCCGATATCCTTCAAACAAAAATTCAGAAATGTCTCAAACATCAAGAAAGACAAGGAAGGGTACTCAAGCAAAACCACAGTATAGGAAACCACTCATGACCAGAGTCGAGCAGAAAAAGAAATATCAAGAGTTGAAAAAAGCTGTAAAGGAGACATACACAACCAAAATAAAAACCACGGAAGAGGATGATAAGGATGTAATGAGTGTTCCATGCCATTACAAAAAGTATACTCTCCAAGATCGAAAAATCATAGTCGAACAACCTGTTAGGGAACTATGGCAACAGGGCGAATCTTACAAAGGGCCTGCAAACGCTAAAAAAATAGACTTGGCTGGACCGGGAGAAGAGCCTAGACCTGCTTACATTGCGAATGACCTAACAGAAGGAGAAGAAGAGCTCTTGCTGAGCTTGTTAAAGGAATACCGAGATATCTTCGCTTGGTCTTACAAGGATCTCAACGGTGTTGATCCAAAAATCTGTCAACATACCATACCCATGAGAGATGATGCGAAACCAAGTAGACAAAGGCCTTACACGTATAATGAAACATTTGCCAGGAAGATAAAATAAGAGATTGAAAAACTAAAGGAAGGTGAATTCATTTATGAAATTGAACACACAGATTGGGTGTCTCTAATTGTGGTAGTACCCAAGAAGAATGGAAAATTACGAGTGTGTGTTAATCTCAAAAAGGTGAATGCAGCTACCATTAGAGACAAATTTCCTCTTCCAATAACTGAGCATGTTTTAGAAGGAGTTGCAGGAAAAGAATCTTACAGCTTGTGAGATGGATTTTTGGGATACAATCAACTTTTAGTTGACCCAAAAGATCAGCAAAAAACTGCTTTTGCAACAAAATGGGGTATAGTTGCCTATCGGCTTATGCCATTTGGGTTAACTAATGCTCCGGTCACATTTCAAAGGTTGATGAGCCATGCTTTCAAAGAATATCTTAGGAAATTCCTAGAAGTATATATGGATGATCGATGCGTATATTCATCAACCCGGACTGATAATTTTGAACAGCTCAAAAAGATATTCGAAAAATGTAGACTTTATAGGATTTGCTTAAATCCTGAGAATTGCACATTCATATGTATACAAGGAAAAATTCTTGGACATATAGTGTCTAAAAATGGCATAGCTATTGATATTGAGAACATTCATGTCATTGCTGATTTTCCTAGACCAATAATAGTAAAGGGAGTACAAGCCTTCATGGGGCATTGTGGATATTATCGACGGTTCATCTACATGTACGCTATTATAGAAAAACCCATGTATAGCTTGATTACACACTTTGAGTGGACCGAGGCATGTGAAGAATCCTTCATGAAGCTTAAGCAAGCTCTCACCTCAGCTCCAATATGAAAGCACCAAATTGGAATAAGGTATTCCATGTACATGTAGATGCTTCCAATTTTGCTATCGGTTGTATACTAGCTCAACCAGGAGACGGAAAAATTGACTTTCCTATTTCTTATGCTAGCCGACAATTGAACATGGCAATAAATAAATTACACCACCACCAAAAGGGAAGGATTAGGAATGATCTATGCCATTAAAAAGTATAGACATTACCTATTAGCCAACAAGTTTGTGTTCTTTGGACCACCAAGCTTTGTCGTATTTAGTCAACAAGCCATGTAGCACAGGGAGAATAGTGAGATGGTTCATCATTCTTCTGGAATTTGATTTCACTGTGGTTGTAAAAAAAGGCACTACAAATCAATGAGCAGATCATTTGTCAAGGATTGTTTCAGGAGAACCACCTAAAGAGGTAGATGATGATCTACCAGATTCCTATTTGTTCTCCATGGAAATGATACCTCGATGGTCAGAAAACATTATGTCATTGATGACAATAGCTAAGTGGATTCACAAATACCACTTCCTATCACAATCGGATTAATTGAGTAATCAACTATATATCAATTACTAGTTGGTAGGCTATACAAAGAAATCGGGACGGGATATTGCTTTTATGCATTAATCATGAAGAAAAAGAACAGTACCTAAGTCAAGCACATGTTACCATAGTAGGACTTCACTTTGCGAAAGACCAAACTATGCAACGAATCTTGAGACTTGGAGTATTTTGGCTGACTATGAGGAGAGATGTTAGATCTTTTGTAAAGGATTTCCCTCAATGTCAAAAACAAACACCCATACCTCATGTAACATTGTTTCAAATGTCACTTGTTCCTAAGTGGAGTAACTATCTAGTTACTTACTTATCGAGCCGAACATTTTCTGAGAATATGAGTAAATGTCGTCAAAGAGCAATTGAAATTGAAGCAAGAGACTGTGATCTTATTGGGAACCAATTGTATTGAAGATGTAAAGATCAAAATTTGTGTCTTTGAGCAAATGAAAACGAGTATATTCTGATTATAGAACAAGCACATGATGGATTAGCTGGAGGTCACTTTTCTAGTGAGACCACCACAAGAGCAATCTTGATGGTAGGCATATGGTGGCCTACAGGTTTTGCAGATGCCAAAGAATATGTTAGAAGGTGTGATGCTTATCAACGAGCAAAAATTCCAACACGAGTAGATAGCATGCTTTAAAGACCAATGATGGGGGCTAGAGCTTTCGCAAAATGGGGTATAGATTTTGTTGGACCAATACAGCCACCTGCTTATAGAACCCAAGCTCAATATATAATTGTAGCTATGGACTATTTGACCAAGTGGGCTGAGGCTAAAGCAACTCAAAAGAATGATGCCAGAACCACTGCTACATTCTTATATGATTATGTATTCACGAGATATGGACTACCAATAGAATTTGTTAGTGATCACGGAACTCATTTCCTCAATGAGGTAATCGAGTATTTGCTTAATGAGTCTATGGTCATCCATAACAAATCAGCTCCCTATCACCCACAAGCAAACGGACAAGCTGAGCATACGAATATAATTCTTAGCTCGGTGCTGACTAAAGTGGTTAGTTCAGGAAGGACAGATTGGGAAATGAATCAACATGCTACTCTATGGGCTTAGCGAGTTTCATTTAAAACAGCTTTAAATGCTACACCCTTTTACCTTGTTTATGGTCTTAATGCCATACTACCAATAGCATTTCTCTTGCTGACATTAAAGGTAGCACAGAATCTTGAGTGGACTGGACATCAATTGTCAGAAATACTTGAAGATTTGGAAAAGCTAAGTGAGCAAAGGCTAACTGTTGTAGCTCATATCTATGCACAAAAGCGGAAACAAAAACAGTTTTTTGATTCCCACTTAATCACAAAAATCTTCAAGAAAGGGGACTTAGTTTTAGTCTATTCCCTTAAGCAACACATTCCTAAGTTTAAGAAAAAAGTAAATGGACCGTTTATCATTGAAGATGTATCTCCAAGTGGTGCAGTAAAATTGTCCACCCAGATGGTGAACCAATGGCTAATTGGATTAGTGGATGTCTTTTAAACAAATACAATTTTCCACTAACCAATGAATTGCTAGAAAGAATGCATGCAGCCAAGCAAAGGAAGATTAAACGAAAGCATGTTATTGATGAAGCCCAAGAGGAAGCTCGGCTTCAGTTACTCAAGTGGAAAGATGCTCTCAAGAATCAACAGATACCGATTCCCATCAACACTCTGGAAATAGATGATCGAAAATGGGAATCACATAAAGATGCAGTTTCAACAGATGATGACTGCTTAGACGGAATGGACCTGCGCATCAAAGTACAAATCAACAATCATAGCACCAATGCTTTGGTTGACATTGGAGCTAGAGTAAACGCAGTAAGTTATTCCACGTATGAGAAGGCAACAAGTCAAGCATTGACATCAGGAATAACGACAATCAAAGGATGCAACAAGAACCCAACTCCAACATTGGGAGTAATCAACTTGAACGTGATAGTACATGGATGTTCATGTTCTCATCAATTTGTATGCTTACCAGATGAACACATGAATGAGACGATGAGTCTTGGAATTCCCTGGATGCAAACATACAAAGCAGTACCAAATTGGGATACAAATCAACTAAAGCTATCACCTAAAGGAGGGCAACTCATTGTTCCAATTGCACCAAGCAAGGAGGAATGGAAAAGAAGCAATCAGCAGACCAAACTACGAAGTAGTCAATCTTCTCTATCCCCTCGATAATCAAATGCTACAAGTAGCATGCAAGGAGTCATGCAAATTTGGGTATAAAAAATACAGCTTACGGATAAACCAATTCAAATCTGGGTGCCTAAGATTTCACCGACGAAAGAAAAAAAGGTTCCAAAGGTTAAAACACAAAGACGAGCATCTCCGAGCAAGGAATCTAGAATGAAATTGGATTGGAAGAAAAAAGATCACTTATCTTCTCCACAAACCGTAAAACCAATCAAGCAATGGTGAGTTAAGTCTCAAAAGACTCCATCACACCATACAACACCAAACAGACCAAGCTACCAATGGCAAGAAAAACCTAGACAACAGTCAAAAGTGCTACCAACAGCTCATTCAATCAGTGTGCTGAAGCATCCTGATGGTACAATTAAACACAAAGCACACAAGCTACAAGATTTTCTCTTTGGAAGACATCAACAGTAAACCTCGACATCGAAAACCCTTGAGTTAATTACTCATGACCCAGCTCTTGCACAACATATCGGTTTGAATTGCATTGATCTTCATAGCATGGTAGAGCCAACCACGGCTATGCATAGACACAATTGTTCAACCCATGCACATAGTCGTCCCGGAGTACGCCATCTAGGAGGGGTGGAAGGGCACTAAGTACTAAGTAATTAAGGGTAATGTTTGAAGAGGGAGGAAAAAGTTCGATGTTAACGTGTGATTTTTTTAAAAATTACCTAATAATGCCCTTATAACTCATCATCAAGGGAAAAGTCACTGATAATATCTTCCCAATCAGTGTAAATAGTGTATATACTATCAGAAAATCATTAAAAAAAATGAGTATTTTTAATCATTTTTATTGATAATGAGGCTTAAAAATAGAAAAATCCAACAAAAAACAACAAAGTTGTGTTTTTCAATAGATTCTCTTAATTATTGGATTTTCACTTTACTTTTTTGGAGCTTTTGCTATTTTCTTTGATTTTTTCAAATAAATAGGTCAAAATTTAATAATAAATAGCAGGGAAGCTCAGATGGAAAAACGGAAGACACGATGGTGATCAGAAAGACAACATGGACAAGCACAAAATTTTTCAATGAAATTAGAAGATGGAAGAGGGAAGCCTAAATTAGGCGGCCATGCCTACTTTTGCAAAATTCTTGCAGAATGAGCTACAGGAATCCGATCAGGGAAAGTTTTGAGTCTAACATAGATTTCACGGCCTAGTAGGACTAACAGGGGAATCTGGGGAAAAATTGGTTCGGGAAGTCCGGTTATATATATCCAAGGTAGGCCAAAACCACCTCATTTCCACTTGCAGCCTTTGCAAAGAGAGATGTCAACCTCTTTCGTGCGACTTTTCTGTAGCCCACAGTTGACCATTTTCAGCGCCGTCTCACACGAGACATGAGGGGTAAGTTATTTACTTGTCAATGATCCATTTTGTACAGCCGGTAGCTAGTCTAAAGCCCTAGAAAAAACCATGGAAATCGAGCAGTGCACGAAGACCTATGACCAAAAACTAACCATAGTGGCCTGTCAGCTCGACCAAATCAGATGGGATTTGAACCATAGCATGCCCTAACATAATAGAACCTTTCTATATCATTAGTTGACCATTCGGCAGGGGTCGAGGGAGTCCCCAGTAGAAAAGCTAGATTTTTGGCAAATGCCAGAATTCGGATCTGACTCCACAGATAGCTTACCTACGAGGTTCATATACAATGTATATGATTGATTTGGTGAAATCAATCAAGCAAAGCCCTTGAAAAGCAGAAAATGGCTCGAAGGCTACAAAGCGTCATATTTGACATACGGGGTCAAACTGACTCCAAATGAGCCAGAATTGGACAGGTTGCTTCACGACTATGTTGCAGACAAGTCCAAAGCTTCAAAGTTGACTAACGAATCCAACAAGCAGTGTAGTCACAAAAAACAGTGATTTCAAAGTCGACAAAGCACAAAGTGATGCCGGCAAAACCAAACTTGACCAAATTCAATTTAGGACTTGTTTTAGGTGTATAGAATATGTCTAGGTCAAAAGTTGTAGGTTTTGCAAAGAATTTGTCACTGTTGTAAATAATCGCGTCTATTTACTTTTGTATCATTTTTTCTTGGAAATTGTCACATCTCCTCACCTATCATGTGTACACACCTATTACATACCAAAAATCAAGTATGAGCCAAAATGAGCACCCATTACTTAGATAATTGTCGAAGAAGTCTTTGCAAGCCAATTTTTGGGTTATGGGACAACATTTGTTGATCCAAATCACCTTATATCTCATATACAGGGTCTATACAATGCCTAGAACCAGTTTGTAAAAAAAAATGTTAATTTTGGAAGAAAAATTAATAATCGCAATTATTTACTTTCTAGCCAAAATTGGGAAGTTTGGATATTTTGCGATCATATCCAAAGTACATGATGTGTTAAGCCCACTAGCCAAGTTTGAACCAATTTGGAGCTCAAAATCTCAAATTTCCTTTATATCTACTGTTTCAAAGACCTAAAGCCAAAATTTGGTACCATTTTTACCCTATGCATCCAAATTAGCCCATATTCCACTTAGAACATGTATTTGGTATATACTTCAAGCCTATGAAGCCAAGTTTGCAAAAAGTTGAAAATTTTTCTCAGCTGTAAATAATCGCTATTATTTACTTTGGTTGCAAAAATTTGTTTTGACTTTACAGTTTTGTTCCTTGCATGTTTTATGCATCTATGCTTGTTCAAAAATTGATATTCTATTCATTGAACAGGAGCCATGCAAGTAGCAGAGCTCAACCAAAAGGAGAAGTTGCAGGAACTGCCCGCATATCAACTAGACCCAGATTCAGTCAAAGCAGCCAAGGCAGCATACCTCTCCAAAGAACAGCTAGAAGAGCATCATACTACAGTCTTCACCGGCAGATTCAGGAGTAAAGAGGGGCATCAGGTGGAGTTGAAACTCTTACTCAAAGAAGTATATGATGTTGCCGCAAAGCAAGAGACCAAAGAAGCCAACCACAGGCTTGGACTCAGAAACTTCTACGAACAAGAACCTTGCAAAGTGGATTTTCAGAAAGCTTACGAGCTTCTATCCACAAATAAAGAAGATGGAACGGCACAGATATCTGACACTCAGGGAAACAAGGTTGAAGTGGTCATAACTAAAGATATAGTGGCAGAAGCACTCAGACTGCCTATAGAGAGAATGACCATGAGAGCAAGGCACAGGAAAATGGTAGGCACTTTTATCAAAGAGACCACCGCGGCTACCTTTGTAGATTTGATTCACAAATAGGTGAAAGAGCCAACCATATTATACCATCAACACTTCCATTTTTTGGCAAAAAGGCCACCAAGGTACACTACGCAAAATCACGCGGTTGCCACCACATTTACCCAAGTTCTCAAGTCAACAACCAGGCAACCAGTGGACCACGCTCAATATGTCCTGACCACCTTGAAGGGCACCAAGAAAGAAGGCAAGATCACTTACTTGGGTGCGCGAGAAGTTTTGACAAGGATAGCATAGCATGCCATTGGCATGGCCGACAATCTACCACCGGCCCCTGACCAAAACACCTGGATATTGACATCACAACCATCTCCAAGAGCTACAAGGTCAAGAAAAATATCTTATAAATCTGATGAAGAATCAGCTGACAGCTCACTGGAAAGGAACAGCATTGAGATCTCTGATAACGAGGAGAAGAGAGCGAGAAGATAAGAAATGAAGAGAAAATCTATAGCCGTCCACCAAGAAGAGCCCATGCAGATTCAAGCTCGTGTTGAAAGAGAAAAACATGCCTACCAGGTACACTACGCAAAATCACGCGGTTGCCACCACATTTACCCAAGTTCTAAAGTCAACAACCAGTGGACCACGCTCAATATGTCCTGACCACCTTGAAGGGCACCAAGAAAGAAGGAAAGATCACTTACTTGGGTGCGCGAGAAGTTTTGACGAGGATAGCATACCATGCCATTGGCATGGCCGACAATCTACCACCGGCCCCTGACCAAAACACCTGGATATTGACATCACAACCATCTCCAAGAGCTACAAGGTCAGGAAAAAGATCTTATAAATCTGATGAAGAATCAGCTGACAGCTCACTGTAAAGGCACAACAATGAGATATCTAATAACGAGAAGAAGAGAGTGAGAAGAGAAGAAATGAAGAGAAAAGCTATGGCCGTCCACCAAGAAGAGCCCGTGCAGATTCAAGCTCGTGTTGAAAGAGAGAAACACGCCTACCAGTGCAGTCGACAAGCACAGGGGAAAGACCCAGAGAAATGGGTGCCGAGCGGACTTAAAGGCCCAAGAATAAAGCATCACACAAGAAAAGAGGCTGAAGACCCCACAGAGACTTTGGAGAAAATGTACCAAGAAGCCAAAGCCCTCAAGCTGAAAGAAGCTGAAGAAGCGGCTAGAAAAGCCGAAGAGGCAGAGGAACAGAGTGACGAGCTGAAGAAATAGCAAGGGACCTTAAGAGACTACACAGTCTGGGCCAGCAACCTCTACTTCCACACAACAAGAAATAGCCGAGGCATCCATAAGGCCTCAGGATGAAAAAGAAAAAGACCAACCCTCTACCTCAACGCAAGAAGAACCAGCAGCTACGACGCACCAGAAAGACACACATGAGGCTGCAGGCACATCCACTCAGCTGGCAAGACAGGAGGATTGGCAGTCAAATGACGAGGTTATATTGCAAGTAAATCAATATGCAAGGCAGATGCAAGATATGACGGAGAGACTCCGATCAACAGCACATAGCCGCAGTACCAAGGCTAAAGAGCTCGAGATGGTGATTGACGCTCTCCACGGAGAGTTAGAAAACAGGATGACTGTCATCATCGATCTTCAGAGGCAAGTGTAGGAGATCAAAGCAAAAGCTGAACAGCATCAGCTAGCTAGAGACAGACAACAGAAAGAAATGGAGGAGTTAGGTGATTTGCTCACCAAGTTATCCGATGCTTGCAAAACAAAAGATGAGTAGCTGACAGAAGTTACAAATGAACTTCTTATGACATCCCTATTAGCTCAGAAATTCAAGTGCAATTGGATGTTGCAAATACCTCTTTAGAGTACTCTGAACAATGAATCAATGATCAAGCAATCTTCTTATGGCAAATAAGAAAAAATCCAGCCGTACCCTCGATCAAGGGGACTGATGAAGTATACAAGGCACTAGAAAAGAAGAATAAGGGCCTTGAGATAGAATTAAAGTTGGAGCAATCACAGCGCAGGGGCCTGGCTTTGATGTGGGTCTAGAGACAAGAAGAGCTCCTTAAAGAAATAGCTAAGCTTAGGAGAGTTAACCAGCTCTTGTGGGAAGGAAGGCCGGATACGCAGGAAGAGGCAGGCACTTTAGAGCCGTCGTAGATAGACATACCCTCGGTCTCATTTGCTGATTTGGAAACACAGTCCACAGCACACCCTAGTAACAAAGAGGAAAGTTCATATTAACATCACAAATGCAGACACGGTGCCTATGGTCCAACTATCTAAAGCTAAGGAGGACGCACTGAAAGAGAAGATCACCCAAGAGGTGGATGAGCAGTGGAAAGACGTAATGGATTGGGAGTTGAGAGTTCTACACTGTGTCAATGTCACTCAACTCACTCCCAATCAGATCAATGTGCAATGGCATTAGCAATCCCTACCATACCCTCTCATAAAAGTGGAACTACTATAGGTAAAAGAGAGGTTGTACAAAGACATGCAAGAATATGGCACAGATAAAGACCATCCAAAGTGGAGGTTAAGCTGGCTGAACAAGAATCCGTGGTATCTGATTCTGTTCAAAAGAGCACCTGCAGCCCTTCAAAGAGATCCAACATTTTGTCATGTACCCAGAGTAAGGTCATGGCAAGAGTACGAGGCACTGGCAAAGAAGCAACCAACCTGGTTGAATTACCCACGGCTACCAGCTCAAGAGAAAGGACAAGCAATAGAGAAATACATAGTGAAAACCCTAACGGGCACCATGTCTTTCTTCAAGAGTCTACTAGATCTCTCCTGCACCATGTTATATAAAATATGCCGAATGTTGCTCACTTGTATTGAAGTATTTCATGAGCCAAAGCAAGAAAGCACCCCGTGGATTTTATTCCTGGAGGGAAATAAGGGGTTATGCTATGATCTAAGTAGTCAACCTTCTAAAGAAGTACTCTATGGCTTCTACACCCGGTGTATGTTTTTGCCATCGCATAATATGTTGGAGTTTGAGGAAGCTTTCTACACTGGATTCTTCACTTGTTGGCGAACGAAGATCTTTACGCCAGTGATTAGCAACCTCACATCCAGATTTGTAGGCTACTCAGCAGTGGAGCTGAAGAACAGAGTGACCATGCAATTTCTGCAAGTGCCAGACAAAGAAAGAAAAATCAGATACTAGAAGGCCCTAAATGCGCTTAAAGACCGCCTTGCCAGGCATCAACCCGAAGACTATTTCAGCCCATAAAGCTGTGTCAAGGACGACACGGGCGAGGAGGGGGGGAATGTTAGCAGTAAGCTAACACAGACACCATTTTTTGGAGTTCTCTTTGTAAAACATTTATTATTTTGATAACTCGGAAATTATTGTAACTCCTACTGTCTCGGATAAACTCTGTAATTAATAAGCCGGGGCTACAAGCTTCCAGATTGTATCAGTCAATCATTTCCCAGCTTTGGTAAAACTCCAGATTATTAGTTTTGACCACCCAAAAACCTTGGATAAGGTATAAAAACCATTTTTTGTAAGTTTTTGGATAAGAAATACACAGCGTGAGCTAACGGTGCTCACTCCTCTCCTTCTCATGCTTCCTACTCCCTCCGGTTGTCACATTGCAGTCGCATTTGTTGCATTGCAACCGCAGGTAAGAGCTTTACACATTGACGTATGCAGTTCACAGCGTTTCATAGCTTTTGGCGTCACCGACCCGCGGCCTAATTTCATCATAACTAGGAATTTACACTTTCAAATAAAAACCTAAGCATAGGCGGGGTATTGGGGTATCATTGCTAAGCATTTAGATGCATTCTGGGTCAAAAACAACTAGGTCAAAAATCCAATGCTGTTAATAATTGCAAATTTGGAACTTGACCTAAAGTGGGGTTTGAGACCATAAGCATGTGTGCTTAGGTCATATAAACTTGTCCTAGAAGTTTCATTACGTTTGGATGTCATTTGATGCTGTAACGGATGTGAATCGTTTGCCGATGAGCAATTGGCTTTTGGTGATTTCAGTCACTTGAGTGTAGCCTAAGTTAGATGCAAGCTGTTAGTTGTTTTCTGAGAGATTGACACCCTCTTGTAGCCTCTATGCACTAGTCGAGTCAGCTTCATCCCATGGATTGACAATTTAATCGTGGTTATCGCTAATACTGCAATAAGATGGGATGGTGAGATTAGACATGCGTCCCACACTGGCTCCTGTCAAGCTTCTAATAGCTCAATAGTGGTTAAGCCATAGAAAATCCCCATAGGACTCCACTATTAAGACCATAGATCTTGACGGTGATGCCCCATTATCTGCACAAAGGCAGACGCACTGGAAGGCCGAAAAATCCCTATTCTACTTACTCACATGCAATTAATAATACCAACTTAATTATACCAACCATTTATAGCTAGCTTGAGGACTTCCCTTATTGAGCAAGAAAAGAGAAACCTTGTAATCTGATATCAATGTAACATTTAATGGCATAGTAAATTGTGTGTAGCGGAAAATAGCATGAACATAGTGAGCATATCATTATAATAGATTCCTAATGAGGATAACAAGAGTGCTTGGGTGGAGAGAGCAACAAAAAGTATAACACCTAGTTAGATAGCATGAACAATACTTCAAAAGAGAGAGAAATTAAGCTATTGACAACAATTAAGGACCGGATTTACATGGAGCTGGTCCCCCCTCCAAAAGGCTTTGTATTATGGTTTCTCCCATCAAGAGAGACATTTTACAATACAAATCTTTGTGTTCCTTCAATACTAGCTAGTGCAATGAAGATGGAAACTTCAAGCACTAAGCAAAACACTTATTAAACACAACATCATTTCCCACACCGTCTCAGACCCAAGACCTCACACACCTTTGAAGATGGTGAGAGTTAGCGGGGTATGAGAGTAGATTGAGAGGAAGAAGGAGTAGTCTCACGAGAAAGATGTACACCTCCTCACATAATCACTCATATTAGCATAGCTTAGATTAGTAATTAGTATGGTAGAGGAGATGAGCATGCATTGAAGCTTGGCTCTTGGTTGGATTTGCATCACAAAGTTAAGACTTGTTGGTGTAGACCTCCCTTCTCACAAGCTTGGAGTAGGTGATAAGCTTTCCATTAAAGCTTGAGAAGGAGAGAGAGAGTCTTCTTCTTCACACATGATTTTGTGAGCTATGTGTGGATAATGCCTTAAAAAAATCAGTCCCCCTCTCTCTCTTGGTCGACCCCTCTTGCTATTTGCTCATGCTGCAACCCTATTGGCCCTTTCCAGGCTTAGCCAATGAGTATTAAGAAGCATAAGTGATAGCCTTCTAACATGTGTTCCCCTTTCCCCTTTTGTGAGAGCTTTAGGTAATTAATTAATTCTACTAAAATCTCATTGGACCCCTTTGTCTCCTGGCCAATAGGAATCTGGCAAGCCATTGGGATGTTGAATGCTCATTGGACCCCTTCGCAGACTGTCCAATAGTCTTCTAGAGATCTTAATTCTTATTGGTTATTTTATTAAGTGATTTTAAATTAATTCAACTAGATTTACTCTAGCCTAATTCTCATTGGTCCACCTCCATGGCCATCCAATAGGGATTGAGTACACCTTGTGGGCATCTGGGCTAGGGAGCTGACATAGTTTAGGAAGAGGATGGAGTGTACGAGGGCCTCTTTATTTGCCACCATGAGCTTATGGAGGTGATTAACATGTTGACAAATAGGTGTACACCATGTGTGCAAGAATGGTGGGTGTGTAAGAGTGGTCAAAGGATGCACTTTCCCCCCCAAAAAGGAGGTGGACAATTTTATGATTTTCACCCTTTCACAACTTCCACATAAGATCTCCGATTTGAGTGGACATCATAGATCTGGAATCTACGCGCTGAGATCTTTCCATAGATATGCTACATGATATGGTTTTATCTGCCATATTTTAAAGTCCATTTTGGAGGGAAACTTTAGCTCAAATAAACTAGCCATTGTGCCTGTTTGAATTAAAAAGTTGTCCTTTGATTACTTTCTTTATACTAAAGGTTTTACTTTCTTAAACTTCCAAACAAAGAGGCCCTCCTATACCCCAGTCTCTTCCTAATGGTGTTGCTCTTTCCCCTTGTGTGTAAAGGAAGCTTGTGAGTGTGTGTGTGTTTCTCTCTCATCCCCTACTTCTTGGGCTCGCCCCCTCCTTTGTAGAACTTGGGAAGACTTTTTTACACACATACAAAGCATCCAAATTTCCGAAGCTTAACCATTGGACACAACCTTTGAGTTTTGGAACCTTAGCATTTTGGAAGTCTTAATGGGCTGAACCTTAGGGTCTTTTAAGCCCATTGTTGCACATTTCTCTTTTGCAAATGGCCCCCCCTTTGGACCCCAAAGTGTGTAGAATACACACATGAGATGATGTATATATAGAGGGGACCTGGGTGCCATATATAGAGAATCCATATATTGAGTAGCTTCACATATAAGCTCAACACCCCCGCTCAAATAAGGATCCCTAACTGTGGATGAAAAAACCCTTGGGGGATCAAGGGAAAAACCCACAGCTCTATATACACCCACCGTTATATTCTAAAAATCATTGAATATACAAATGTTCACGAGGAGCTACATCACTCCTTTTACAATGAATATTTTATGAGGAGCTACATCACTCATTTTACAATGAATGTTTTATGAGGAGTTACATTACTCCTATCCTATCAAATACAATAATGAATACAAAGGTTCAAAAGTTACAATGTCAGTGAAGAAGGAAGTATTTGATTTGATTTATTGAAGCTCATTGAAATTATCTTTGATATTTTAAAATCTAAATGAGTCTTGTCATTTAAGCACGTTATATGTGTTCATTTCATTAAATTGTCTTAAATGCTAGTGTGATCCTTCATCTTTTTCTTTTCTTGTGAAGTAGATCGTTGATGGTGCATTGATGGGACTTTTTGGTTGCAAATGTGAGCTATGCTTCAAAACATACTCTTAAATGCCTTAACAGTAGGTTTTTGTTTAAACGACTTGAGTGGCATGGCACCTCATTCAATAAAATTGGCTGTTTTTCAAGAAATCGTAAGCATAGCCAATAGAAAGATCTCTGTCACCTTGGGCCCCGCTTGGGGTTGACATCACTCACAAGCAAAGGTTCTTATGGGTTTTGGAAAAATTAAGGAGCAAGATACATTGATGGGAGAATGTGATTCTCCCCTCCCAGGGCAGGGTGAAGGTGATTAATGACCGATAGGGACGCCATGGAAGCATCTCCTAAAATTTAGGGAACTGCTATTTTTGATTGGAAAATGTGTTCGCGTCATTAGCTCTGGAATGACAAGGGGAACATTTTATTGCTCTGCTGCCAAGTCAACTGATGCACCAGTTGAGATATTTTTAGCAAGGAAAGCCCAAACTCGGAAACTGGGCGATGTGTCAGCCTGTGAGCGATTCTTCCACTCTGGGAGGCAAAAACGAGCTGCATATCAACAAAGGGGGCGCCATTTTCAGCCTTAGGTGGATTGTAGCAGGTACAGAAGGTATGGAATTCTTACCTTGCCCTCTATGCACAGTATGGTGACGGGAGTGATTCCCTACTATGGCCGGTCTGTCAGCTTAACCAATATTCTAGCTTTTTTTCCCCTGGCACTTTCCCATATTAAATGATCAGCTTAACATGAGAAAATCATTTAGGAGAATTAGATATTAGTTATTATGACACCTTAAAGATCTATCCTATGAGGAGAGTTGAACTCAAGACATGTAATTCAAGAGGGAAATGTCATAACCAATCTACCACACTTGGGTGATAGAAAGGTTATACCATTTTCCTCTCCTTATTAGCGCACACACACCCACACCCACACACCCGAGAAGAAGAGAATTTTAACTTTGTAGGAAACTATCCCAAAAGACCTTAAAGATCTATCCGACAAGGAGAGTTGAACTGAGGACCTATTATTCAAGAGGGAAATGGCATAACCAATCTATCACACTTGGGTGATATAGAGCTATATCATTTTACTTTTCTGATTTTAACGTTGTAAGAAACTATCTCAAGAGACCTTAAAGATCTATCCGACAAGGAGAGTTGAACTCATGACCTATTATTCAAGAGGGAAATGGCATAACCAATCTACCACACTTGGGTGATAGAAGGGCTATACCATTTTCCTCTTCTGATTAGTGCGCACACCCACCCACCCGAGAAGAAGAGAATTTTAATGTCGTAAGAAACTATCCCAAGAGACCTTAAAGATCTAACCGAGGAAAAGAGTTGAACTCAAAGACTAATATTCAAGAGGAAAATGGCATAACCAATCTATAACACTTGGGTGATAGAAAGGTTTTACCATTTTCCTCTTCTTATCAGCGCACACACCCACACCAACACAATCAAGAAGAAAAGAATTTTAAAGTCGTAGGAAACAATCTTAAGAGACCTTCAAGATCTATCCGACTTGCGTATTAGATTGGTTATAAAATTTTACTTCTTTTATTAGCGTGCACACACCTAGACTCACTCACCCGAGAAGGAGAGAATTTTAACACTATCCAAAAAGACCTTAAAGATCTATCCAACAAGGAGAGTTGAACACAAGACCTATTATTCAAGAGGGAAATGGCATAACCAATCTACCACACATGGATGATAGAAAGGTTATACAATTTTAGTCTTCTTATTAATGCACACACCCACACCCACACCCACACACTTGAGAAGCAGAGACTTTTACGTCGTAGGAGACTATCCCAAGAGACCTTAAAGATCTATTTGATGAGAATAGTTGAACTCAAGACCTATTATCCAAGTGGGAAATGGCATAACCAATCTACCATACTTGGGTGATAGAAAGGTTATACCATTGTGAACACAACCACACCCAGACATCCCTGAAGAAGAGAATTTTAACATTGTAGGAAACTATCCCAAGAGGCCTTAAAGATCTATGAAACAAGGAGAGTTGAACTCAAGACCTATTATTGAAGCGGAAAATGGAATAACCAATCTACCTCACTTGGGTGATATAAAGGTTCTACACCTTATAAGCGCACACACCCACACCCACACCCACATAGCCGAGAAGAAGAGAACTTTCATGTCGTGGGAAACTATCCCAAGAGACCTTAAAGATCTATCCGACCAGGAGAGTTGAACTCGAGACCTGTTATTCAAGAGGAATATGACACAACTATTATAGGACACTTGGGTGATATAAATGTTATACCACTTTCCTCTTCTTATTAGCGCACACACACCCACACCCACACCCACACACCCAAGAAGAAGAGAATTTTAACGTAGTAGCAAACTATCCCAAGAGAACTTAAAGATCTATCCCTGACAAGGAGAATTCAACTCAAGACCTTTTACTCAAGAGGAAAATGGCATAACCAATCTACCACACTTGGGTGATATAGAAAGGTTATACCATTTTTTTCATCTTATTATCGCGCGCGCGCACACACACACACACACACACACACACACACACACACACGAGAAGAAGAGAATTTTAACGTCGAGGAAACTATCCCAAGAGACCTTAAAGATCTATCCAACGCGGTGAGTTGATCTCAAGACCTATTATTCAAGAGGAAAACGGCATTACAAATCTACCACACTTGGGTGATAGAAAGCTTATACCATTCTTCTCTTCTTATTAGTGAGCACAGACACACACCCGAGAAGAAGAGAATTTTAACATCATAGGAAACTGTCCCAAGATACCTTTAAAGATATATCCGACGAGGAGAGTTGAACTCAAGACCTGTTATTCAAGAGAAAAATGGCATAACCAATTTACCACACTTGGGTGGAAAGGTTATACCACTTTCCTATTCTTATTAACGTGCACACCCATACCCACACCCAAGAAGAAGAGAATTTTAATGTCGTAAGAAACTATCCCAAGAGACCTTACATCTCTATCCGACGAGGAGAGTTGAAGTAAAGACCTGCTATTCAAGAGGAAAATGGCAGAACTAATCTCCACACTTGGTTGATAGAAAGGTTATATAAATTTTCTTCCTATAAGCGCACACACCCACACCGATACACTCCAAAAGAAGAGAATTTTAACGCCATAGGAAACTATCCCAAGAGACCTTAATGATCTATCAGATGCGGAGAGTTAAACTCAAGACCTGGTATTCAAGAGGGAAATGGCATAGCCAATCTACCACACTTGGGTAATGGAAAGGTTATACCATTTTCCTCTTCTTATTAGCGCACCCACACCCACACCCATACACATGAAAAGAAGAGAATTCAAATGTCGTAGGAAACTATCACAAGAGAACTTTAAGATCTATCCAACGAGAAGAGCTAAACTCAAAACTTGTTATTCAATAGGGATATGGCATAACCAATATATGACACTTAGGCAATAAAAAGGTTATACCACTTTCCCCTTCCTATTAGCACACACAGACCCACACCCACACCCACACCCCCACACCCAAGAAGAAGAGAATTTAAATGTCGTACAAAACTATCCTAAGAGACCTCAAAGATCTATCCGACGACGAGAGTTCAACTCAAGTCATTTTATTCAAGAGGAAAATGGCAAAACCAATCTACCACACTTGGGTGATAGAAAGGTTATACCATTTTTTTCATCTTATTAGCGTGCACACACACACTTGAGAAGAAGAGAATTTTAATGTCGTAGGAAACTATCCCAAGAGACCTTAAAAATCTATCCGACGAGGAGAGTTGAACTCAAGACCTGTTATTCAAGAGAGAAATGGCATAACCAATCTACCACAATTGGATGATATAAACGTTATACCATTTTTCTCTTCTTATTAGTGCGTACACACACACACACACACACACACACACGCACACACACACGAAGAACAGAATTTTAACGTCATAGGAAACTATCCCAAGAGACCTTGAAGATATATCCAACAAGGAGAGTTGAACTCAAGACCTATTATTCAAGAGGGAAATGGCATAACCAATCTACCACACTTGGGTGATAAAAAGGTTTATAATGTTTTTCTCTTCTTATTAGTGCGCGCGCGCGCACACACACACACACACACACACACACTCGAGAAGAAGAGAATTTGAACGTTGTCAAAAACTATCCCAAGAGACCTTAAAGATCTACTCAAGACGTATTATCCAAGTGGGAAATGACATAACCAATCTACAACACTTGGGTGATAGAAAGGTTATACCATTTCCCTCTTCTTATTAAGTGAACACAACCACACACAAACACCCCTAAAGAAGACGAACGAGGGGAGTTGAACTCAAGACCTGTTATTGAAGAGGGAAATGGCATAACCAATCTACCTCACTTGGGTGATAGAAAGGTTATACATTTATCCTCATCTTATAAGCACACACACCCACACCCACATAGCTGAGAGGAAGAGAACTTGAATGTTGTCGTCAACTATCTCAAGATACTTGAAGATCTATCCGACTAAAAGAGGTGAACTCAAGACCTGTTATTCAAGAGGGATATGGCATAACCAATATAGGAGATCTGGGTGATATAAAAGTTATACCACTTTCCTCTTCTTATTAGCGCACACATACAAATTTTAACGTCGTAGGAAACTGTCCCAAGAGACCTTAAAGATCTATCCGACAAGGAGAGTTCAACTCAAGAAGTTTTATTCAAGAGGAAAATGGCATAAATAATCTACCACATGGGTGATAGAAAGGTTATACCTTTTTTTGTATCTTATTAGCTGCGCACACACACACCCAAGAAGAATTGAATTTTAACTTAGAGGAAACTATCCCAAGAGACTTTAAGGATCTATCCCACGAGGAGAGTTGATCTCAAGACATGTTATTCAAGATGGACATGAAATAACCAATCTACCACACTTGGGTGATAGAAAGCTTATACCATTTTTCTCTTGTTATTAGCGTGTACACACACACACCCCCAAAACGAAGAGAACTTTAACGTCATAGGAAACTATCCCAAGAGAGCTTAAAGATTTATCCGACAAGGAGAGTTCAGAACTCAAGACTTGTTATTCATGAGGGAAATGGCATAACCAATCTACCACACTTGGGTGCTAGAAAGGTTATACCATTTTCCTATTCTTATTAACGTGCACACGCACACCCATACACCCAAGAAGAAGAGAATTTTAGCATCGTAAGAAACTATCCCAAGAGACCTTAAATCTCTATCTGATAAGGAGAGTTGAACTCAAGACCTGTTATTCAAGAGGGAAATGGTAGAACCAGTTTTTACACTTAGTTGATAGAAAGGTTATACAAATTTCCTCTTCGTATAAGCGTACACACCCACACCGACACACTCCAAAAGAAGAGAAATTTAAAGTCGTAGGAAACTATCCCAAGAGACCTTAAAGAACTATCGGACGAGGAGATTTGAACTCAAGACCTGGTATTCAAGGGGGAATGGAATAACCAATCTACCACACTTGGGTGATAGAAAGGTTTTTTCTTTTTCCTCTTTTTATTAGCGGACACACACCAACACCCATACGCCCAAGAAGAAGGGAATTTCAACGTTGTAGGAAACTATCCCAATAGATCATAAAGCTCTATCCCACAAGGAGAGTTGAACTCAAGACACGTTAATGAAATAATCAATCTACCACACTTGGGTGATAGAAAGGTTATACCATTTTTCTCTTCTTATTAGTGCACAGAGTCCCACACCAATACACATGAGAAGAAGAGAATTTAAATGTCGTAGGAAAATATCCCAAGAGAACTTAAAAATCTATCCGACAAGGAGAGTTGAACTCAAGAACTATTATTCAAGAGGGATATGGAATAACCAATGAAGGACAGTTGGGTGATAGAAAGGTTATACCAGTTTCCTCTTCTTATTAGCACACACACACCCACACCCACACCCACACACCCAAGAAGAAGAGAATTTTAACGTTGTAGGAAACTATCCCAAGAGACCTTAAAGATCTATTCGACAAGGAGAGTTGAGCTCAAGACCTATTATTCAAGAGGGAAATGGCATAACCAATCTACCCCACTTGGGTGATTGAAGGGCTATACCATTTTCCTCTTCTGATTCGCGCACACACACACACCCACTCGAGAAGAAGAGAATTTTAATGTTGTAAGAAACTATCCCACGAGACCTTTAAGATCTAACCAACCAAGAAAGTTGAATTCAAGACCTAATCTGCAAGAGGAAAATGACATAACAAATCTACAACACCACTTGGGTAATATAAAGTTTATACCATTTTCTTCTTCTTCTCAGTGCACACACCCACACCAACACAATCGAGAAGAAAAGAATTTTAACATCGTAGGAAACTATCTCAAGAGACCTTCAAGATCTATCCGAGGAGGAGAATTGAGCTCAAGACCTGTTAATCAAGAGGGAAATGGCATAACCATTCTACCATACTTCGGTGATAGAAAGGTTATACCATTTTCCTCTTCTTAGCGTGCGCACACACACACACCCAAGAAGAAGAGAATTCTAACATCGTAGGAAGCTATCTCAAGAGGCCTTAAAGATCTACCCGACGAGGAGAGTTGAACTCAAGACCCGGTTTTCAAGAGGGAATGGGCAAGAGAACTTAAAGATCTATCCAACGAGGAGAGTTGAACTCAAGACCTTTTATTCAAGAGGGATATGGCATAACCAATATAGGACACTAGGGTGGTAGAAAGGTTATACCACTTTCTTCTTCTTATAAGCGCACACACACCCACACCCACACACCCAAGAAGAAGAGAATTTTAACGCCGTAGGAAACTATCCCAAGAGACCTTAAAGATCTATCCGACGAGGAGAGTTCAACTCAAGACATTTTATTCAAGAGTAAAATGGCATAACCATTCTACCACACTTGGGTGATAGAAAGGTTATACCATTTTTTGTATCTTATTAGCGCGCACACACACACTTGAGAAGAAGAGAATTTTAATGTCATCGGAAACTATCATTAGAGACTTTAAAGATCTATCCCACGAGGAGAGTTGAGCTCAAGACCTATTATTCAAGAGGGAAATGGAATAACCAATCTACCTCAATTGGATGATAGAAAGGTTATACCATTTTTCTTGTGAGGTCCCCACCCCACCGTATCAAACGGTGGATCTGATGGTGAACCTAGTGGCGACTAGATCTATAACGGAAGCAACAAAGTGGTTCAAGGTTCAGCTAGCGGACGATCTCTCATCACAAAGTGAATCGAGTTCGAGCCTACTAGCAAGGAAATCTAGCTCCACCTTGCAGGGGAAGCGTACTTAAACTATCTAACGATCCTAAGACCCACCTTCCAAGAGGAGAGAAAACCCGAGTGCCTTTTTCCCCATGTTTTAGAGGCACGTACTCTCGAGATTTCACCGCTCTAGGGCCAATGACAACCCATCTCATAGGCATTGGCAACCTGAGCCAAGCCTCCACTTTCCACCCCCACACTCACACTTCCTTGTGTGACCTAATTACTACCACAATGATTGTTCAACATAAACATTCCTTGATTAATTTCGAATCACATTGTTCGTTAAGACAACCCTTCCACCAGTATTGCAAACAACACCAAGACAGTATTCTAGTAAAAATTCTACTCAAACTTATTCATTAAAATTCCAATGTTCTGGAGGTACAACATCCCCCCTCCAGCGAGAGTTTCCTCCTCCCGTTGTCGCCTAGCCGCCCATACAACTAGGTATGTCCACCGCATAGAAAGCACGACATGGACACTCCCACCACATAGAAAGCAAGACGTGGGCTCCCACCGCATAGAAATCAAGTCGTGGGTATCCACCGCATAAAAAGAAAGTCGTGGATTCAAGAGCCCTTAACGAGTAACTCTGCCCCCTATGATCAGTAGGGGGGTTAGGACTGATTCAACATTGGAAATAAAATGAACCTGTCAAGCTAAATTTTTCCTAGCAGACATTCTTTCCTATTGCAAACAACATACCCATCAATCATTTCTTTCCTACTTTAAACTTTAATGTACAACTGAGTTCAGTGCCGAGGTTTCCGTCGGATTTCTCCAACATGTTTTGGGGATATGTTCATTCCTAACTAAACGTGTGCAATTGTAATTCAAACGACCTGAATAAAATTATGACCTACCTCTTTCATTTCTTCGTCAATAGCCCGTGAGATGACCGGTATTTGTTCGTCCATGGGAGCTTTTCCCTTTCCATTGACATTGCTTGTTCCCGCCTCGCGGTCGTGGACACCACCGAAGCGAGTTCTCTTAACCGGGGCCATTTTACTCGTTACTTTAAATAATTAGCTTGGAGAAAAGAGCTAATGTCCGTGAGCGTCATAACAAATCGAATGATAGATTAGCAACATTAAACAATCCCTCCTATATGTGAGATTTAGATTATGGATGACATTTAATCCTATGGGAACCAGCTCTAAAGATAATCACTCGGCTTAGATGATTAAGAATAATAGGATTTCACTAATGGAGTTACCAGAGAGATGAATTAAGCACGATTAATCTCTTTCCTAGCAATTAGAGGGTGCAGAATCACCGCATGCATAGGTGTGAGAAAAACCACCTCTTAGAGACTTAACGATAGATTAATCTTACCTTAATTATATCTTAATTCATAAGAGAAACGAATCTAATTCAGCTACAATATTAATGAGTGATAAAAGACTGTGATTCTCGTCAGTCTACACAATTACCGGCTTACTTGCTAATTACTATGCTACCTAGAGAGAGAAATTCTATTAATCATGCACTAATCATTAATTAAAGATCATGGATGGCTGATAATTCAGTTATGAGCAATTTAGATGGTAATGAAAAAAAAATTTAGAACGCATTAATTAAACCGTGGTTACCGTGATTAAGGGCTGATAATCTTCTCGATTCTCTGATCTAATCGAGCTTCTTGAGGCGAGAATTCGACAGCACCTCCCTCCTTGCTTCTCCTTCAAAAGGTGTGTGTATCGGCAGCACCTCCCCAAGGTGTGTGTAGGTATGTGCGTGTGTACTGAGTGAGTGTGTGAGCATGTGTGTGTGTGTGTGTGAGAAGGCCTTTAAATAGGCTCCTACAGGCTGAAAATCGACCAGCCTTGCTATTTGCATCTGAAGGAGCACTCAGTCTCTACATTGGCAAGTCCAGTTCCCCTACCCACCAAGTGTCCAGTTGGCTTGGTTAACTGGCTCTGACACTTAGTTACTAGCTTGGAAACTCTCCCAGGACTCCCACAAAGAAAAAAGGCTCCCCCTAACTGCTAAAGCTGATCTGGAGTGGCCTGGGACCTGTTCCCACACAGTCCCAGGCTCCGGTGCCTCCCCGCTCAATTTTTGGAAAAATTGTTTTTAGGCTAAAACGGGTCATACGAGTCGAATTTTAATGCCGAAATTGCTATCCGGTGCTCTAACTAAGACGTACTAGCCCGACCACCTGCCATATTTAGCATCCCCCGGGGTCCGAAAATGCATTTTTTCAAATTTGGGATACGGGTGCAGTTTTTCGAGACGGTCAAAACCGGACGGGGTCGGGTGACCAAAAACTTACTATTTTTGGAATTTTTTACAGAAATTATTTTAATTGACATTTCGAAGCTTTAAAACATTCTAAACATCATGGCACTGAGAGAATTCGGAAAACTGCTAAAAATAGTAACTTTTTCCATTATATTCATTTCAAGGTACAATGGTGCTCTTTTTGATCGGGTTCAGAGACCTTACATTTCTCTTCTTATTAGTGCGTGCACACACACACACACACACACACACACACGAGAAGAAGAGAATTTTCACGTCATATAAAACCATCCCAAGAAACCTTAAAGATCTATCGGACGAGGAGAGTTGAAGTCAAGACCTGTTATTCAAGAGGGAAATGGTATAACCATGCTCCCACACTTGGGTGATAGAAAGGTTATACCATTTTCCTCTTCTTATTACGCAAACACAACCACATCCACACACCTCTGAAGAAGAGAATTTTAACGTCGTAGGAATTTATCCTAAGAGGACTTAAAGATCTATCTGACGAGGAGAGTTGAACCCACGGCTTGTTATGCAAGAGGGACATGGCATAACAAATCTACCACACTTGGGTGACAAAAAGGTTATACCTTTATCCTCATCTTATAACCGCACACACCCACACCCACATAGCCGACAAGAAGAGAACTTTATTGTCATGGGAAACTATCGAAAGAGACCTTAAAGATCTATCCGACCAGGAGATTTTCAACCCAAGACGTATTATTCAAGAGGGATATGGCATAACCAATCTAGGATACTTGGGTGATAGAAAGGCTATACCACTTTTGTCTTCTGATTAGCGCACACACACCCACACCCACACACCTAAGAAGAAGAGAATTTTAAAGTCGTAGGAAACTATGGCAAGAGACCTTTAAGATATATCCGACAAGGAGAGTAATCTTTTATTACACACGAAAATGGCATAACGAATCTACCACACTTGGGTGATAGAAAGGTTGTACCATTTTTTTCTTCTTATTAGCGCATACACACACACCGGAGAAGACAAGAATTTTAACGTCATAGGAAACTATCCCAAGAGACCTTCAAGATCTATTCGACAAGGAAAGTTGAACTCAAGAGCTGTTATTCAAGAGGGAAACAACATAACCAACCTACCACACTTAGGTGATAGAAAGGTTATACCATTTTTCTCTCCTTATTAGCACGCGCACACACACACACACCCGAGAAGAAGAGAATATTAACGTCATAGGAAACTATACTTAGAGACCTTAAAGATCTATCCGACGAGGAGAGTTGAACTCAAGACATATTATTCAAGAGTGAAATGGCATAACCAATCCACCACAATTGGTTGATAGAAAGGTTTTACCATTTTCCTCTTCTTATTAACGAGCACACCCATACCCACACCGAAGAAGAAGAGAATTTCAACTTGTAGGAAACTATCCGAAAAGATGTGAAATATGTAGCCGACCAAGAGAGTTGAACTCAAGACCTGTTATTCAAGAGGGATATGTCATAACCAATATAGGACATATGGGTGATATAAAGGTTATACCACTCTCCTCTTCTTATTAGGGCACACACACCCACACCCACACACCCAAGAAAAAAGAATTTTAACGTCATAAGAAAATATTTCAAGAGACCTTAAAGCTCTATCCGAAAAGGAGAGGTCAACTCAAGACGTCTTATTCAAGAGGAAAATGGTATAACCAAATATACCACACTTTGGGTGATGGAAAGGTTATACCATCTTTTTAGCACGCATGCACACACACACACACCCGAGAAGAAGAGAATTTTAACGTCGAGGAAAGTATCCCAAGAGTCCTTAAAGATCTATCCCACGAGGGAAGCTAATCTCAAGACCTGTTATTGAAGAGGGAAATGGCATAACCAATCTACCACACTTGGGTGATAGAAAGCTTATACCATTTTTCTCTTCCTATTGGCGTGCACACCCACAGATCCGAGAAGAAGAGAATTTCAACGTCATAGGAAACTTTCCCAAGAGAGCTTAAAGATCTATCCGACGAGGAGAGTTGAACTCAAGACGTGTTATCCAAGGGGAAAATGGCATAACCAATCTACCACACTTGGGTGATAAAAAGGTTATACCATTTTCCTATTCTTATTTACGCGCACACCCATACCCACACCCAAGAAGATGAGAATTTTAACATCATAAGAAACTATCCCAAGAGACCGTAAATCTCTATCCGACAAGGAGAGTTGAACTCAAGACCTGTTATTCAAGAGGGAAATAACAGAACCAATCTCCAGACTTGGTTGATAGAAAGGCCCTATACGAATTTTCTCTTCGTATAATCGCACACACCCACACCGACACACTCCAAAAGAAGAGAAATTTAACATCGTAAAAAACTATCTCAAGAGACCTTAAAGATCTATTAGATGAGGAGAGTTGAACTCAAGACTTGGTATTCAAGAGGGAAATGGCATAACCAGTCTACCACACTTGGGTGACACAAAGGTTATTTCATTTTCCTCTTCTTCTTAGTGCACACACACACCAACACCCAAACACCCAAGAAGAAAAGAATTTTAAAGTTGTAGAAAAAAATCCCAATAGATCGTAAAGCTCCATTCGACGAGAAGAGTTGAACTCAAGACATCTTATTCAAGAGGGAAATGGCATAACCAATCTACTACACTTGGGTGATAGAAAGGCTATACCTATTTTCTCTTTTTACTAGTGCACACACATTCACACCCATACACATGAGAAGAAGGGAATTTAAATGTCGTAGGAACCTATCCCAAGAGAACTTAAAGATCTATCCGACAAGGAGAGTTGAACTCAAGACCTATTATTCAAGAGGGATATGGCATAACCAATATAGTACACTTGGGTGATAGAAGGGTATAACAGTTTCTTCTTCTTTTTAGCACGCACACACCCACACCCACACCGACACACCCAAGAAGAAGAGAATTTTAGCATCTTAGGAAACTATCCCAAGGAACCTTAAAGATCTATCCCACAAGGAGAGTTCAACTCAAGACATTTTACTCAAGAGGAAAATGGCATAACCAATCTACCACACTTGGGTGATAGAAATGTTATACCATTTTTTTCATCTTATGAGGGGACACACACACTTGAGAAGAAGAGAATTTTAATGGCGTACGAAACTATCCCAAGAGACCTTAAAGATCTATCTGATGAGGAGATTTGAGCTGAAGACCTGTTATTCAAGAGGGAAATGGCATAACCAGTCTACCACACTTTGGTGATAGAAAGGTCATATCATTTTTCTCTTCTTATTAGCGCGCGTGCACACACACACACACTTGAGAAGAAGAGAATTTTTACAACATAGGAAACTAACCTCAGATACCTTAAATATCTATCCGACAAGGAGAGATGAACTCAAGACCTATTATGCAAGAGGGAAATAGCATAACCAATCTACCACTCTTGGGTGATAGAAAGGTGATACCATTTTCCTATTCTTATTAACGTGCACACCCAAGAAGAAGAGAATTTTAATGTCGTAGGAAACTATCCCAAGAGACCTTAAATATCTATTCGACGAGGAGAGTTGAAATCAAGACCTGTTATTCAAGAGAAGAATGGAAAAACCAATCTGCACACATGGTTGATAGAAAGGTTATACAAATTTCCTCCTCGTATATGTGCACACACACACACACCGACACACTCCGAAAGAAGAGAATATTAACATCGTAGGAAACTATCCCAAGAGACCTTAAATATCTATCGGACGAGGAGAGTTGAGCAAAAGACCTGGTATTCAAGAGGGAAATGGAATAACCAATCTACCACACTTGGGTGATGTAAAGGTTATTTCATTTTCCTCTTCTTATTAGTGCACACACACCAATACACACCAACACCCATACTTCCAAAAAGAAGAGAATTTTAATGTCATAGTAAACTATCCCAATAGATCTGTTAAGTATGGAGCCTGATTTACCCTTGTAATTTTCTGTGGTAAAAACGCACATTTGTAAGGTCCCCATTATGAGGAGAAGCCATCGTGCGTGAAGGAAAATCACTCACCAGAAACCAAAATTTTCACGGACAAGAATCAGGGGCAACTTTAAAGGCCTCGGGGACGGAGGTCCCCGAGACTTTTTTTTTGCCGGAATATTCTTTTTCGCCGGAATATTATGGCCGGACGGCGGCCGGAAAGTGGTCAGAAAACAACCGGTCGGTTGGCCGGTGGCCGGTAGTCAATGGCCGATGGCCGGTGGTCGGAAGTCAATGGCCGGTGGCCGGTGGTCGGAAGTTAATGGCAGGTGGCCGGTGGCCGAATTCAATGGCCGGTGGCTGAATTCAAAAGCGGACTTGTCTTCTCAAGGGCGGCCACACATGGGCGGATTGGAGGGTCCGATTTGGACTTATTCGCACAAGGGCGACTACACATGGCTGTCTCTCATAAGAGAGGGCAGCCCTTTTGGCCTATAAAAGGAGGCCATTTTTACACACATTTCATAGTGTGAAGTTGATGCAACAAGGTGAGTGTGAGGTGGTGAGAGTGAAGCAAGGCGGGAGCTCCATTAAGGGTATAATCCCTTTGTAAACTACTTCTTGTTTTGAAGTACTAAAGCCATTGAGTGGCTGCTTTCCCGTGGACGTAGCCCACATTGGGTGAACCAGGTGTATCGTGTGTACTCTCTCTCTCTCTCTCTCTCTCTCTACTCTATAATCTCGTGTATATAAATATGTCTCTCTCCATTAAGTAATCTACTCAATTATCTATTTAGCTACGTCTTATTTCCTAACAACTGGTATCAGAGCAAGGTTTGCTCGTAGCTAAATTATCTCAAGGAAAGGATTCCTTGAATTGAGTGGGAGTTATGGCGGAGGAAGGGAAGCTCAAGATTGAGAAGTTCAACGGCAAAAACTACCAACATTGGAAGATGCAGATTGAAGACTATCTCTACCAGAAGAACCTCTATTTGTCACTAGGCGGTCTTGCGAAGAAGCCCGCAACAATGGCAGATGAAGCATGGATTGTCCTTGATCGAAAGGCACTGGGAACAATCCGGTTAAGCTTGGCGTCAACGGTGGCCTTCAATGTTTTGGAGATGAAGACCATGGAGGACTTGATGAAGTCACTTGACGACTTCTACGAGAAACCATCGGCATCCAATAAGGTATTTCTTATGAAGCGCTTGTTCAATCTAAAGATGGCAGAGAATGGTTCAGTTGCAGAACACCTAAATGACTTTAACACAAACATAAGTCAACTTCGATCAGTGAAAATCAATTTCGATGACGAAGTACGAGCTCTCCTTATACTATCTTCTCTACCGGATAGTTGGGACAGCCTTGTGATGGCTGTAAGTAATTCTATCTCTGGCACAAATACTCTTAAGTTTGATGATGTTGTGGGTGTTCTCCTAAGCGAGGAACTGCGAAGGAGAAGCACAGGAGAATCATCAAGTGCTGCACTATCAGTGGAAACAAGAGGAAGGCTTAAGGAGAGGTTCAAAAACCAAAAGGGTCATGATCGCTCAAGGTGGAGCAAGTCACGCACAAAGTCAGTTCTTGAATGTTGGAACTGCGGCAAGAAGGGCCACGTCAAGAAGGATTGCTGGTCCAAGAAGAAGAAGGAGACAGAGTCTCAAGACAACAAGCCAACATCGGAGGCCAATGTGGCAGGTAAAGTAGAGCAAGATGCTCTAATTCTCTCATTAGACAATGTGTCTAATTCCTGGATAGTAGATTCCGGGGCTTCATTCCATGCGACACCACACAAGCAACATTTCCAAGACTACACCAAAGGTAATTTTGGGTATGTATACTTGGGAGATGATGAAGCTTGTGAGATTGTCGGCAAAGGTACAGTTTCTGTCAAAACTGCTAACGGAAATGAATGGAAGCTTAAAGATGTTAGGCATGTTCCTTCTCTTCGCAAAAATTTGATCTCTACAGGACAATTGGACGATGAAGGTCACAACATTGCATTCGGAAACAAACGGTGGAAGATCTCAAAGAGATCTTTGGTGGTTGCCAAGGGTGAAAAAGTCGGTACACTTTACTTGTGTACTGTTAGCACGCAACCTTCAGCTTGTGCAGCAACTACAAAAGTTGACAGTGCGGTGTGGCACTACCGACTTGGACATATGAGTGCCAAAGGAATGCAAATCCTTCAAACAAAGAAGCTTCTACCAGGTTTGAAAGAAGTGGACTCAGAGTTCTGTGAAGATTGTGTTTATGGTAAACAAAAGAGGGTAAAATTTCAAAAATCAAGAAATGAAAGAAAAAATAAAAAACTTGAGTTGGTTCATTCTGATGTTTGGGGTCCTGCAAGTACACCATCACTTGGTGGCTCATTGTACTATGTAACATTCATAGACGATGCGACTAGAAAAACATGGGTTTATGTCATGAAGAATAAATCCGATGTATTTTCCATATTTCAAAGGGGGAAAGCCTTTGTGGAGAATGAAACAGGTACCAAGGTTAAATGCCTCAGATCCGACAATGGAGGCGAATATTGCAGCCAAGCTTTTGAAAGCTTTTGTGCTAGCAATGGCATTCGGAGGCAAAGGACAACCCCAAGGACACCTCAACAAAATGGGATTTCGGAAAGGATGAACAGGACAATCATGGAACGAGCACGAAGCATGCGGCTACATGCAGGCCTACCGCTTGAGCTATGGGCGGAAGCTGTAAGTACGTCTGTGTACTTAATCAATCGGTCACCCTCAACGGCATTGATGGGGGAGTTCCAGAAGATGCATGGACAGGTAAACCGGTGAATTATGCATTTCTCAAAGTGTTTGGGTGTGAGGCTTTCATGCACATAGATAGAAGCCTAAGATCAAAGTTAGATGCAAAGTCCAAAAAGTGTTTCTTCATTGGCTATGGAGAAGGAGACTTTGGGTATCGCCTATGGAATCCTGAAGATGGTAAAATATTAAGGAGTAGGGATGTAATTTTTAACGAACAAAATATGTACAAAGATTACTTGGAAAGAAAACAAACAAAAGAAACAGGTGATGAGTACATGGAGCTTGAGGACAATGAAGACTCAAGGACTGCAAACGGTGACAATGTGCAACAACGTCAACCAAATGAGGAGCCTCAACCTATTCCCCGAAGATCTACAAGAGCAAGTAGACCTCCAGAAAGGTTTGTTCCTTCCTTCAACCATCTCTTGATCTCAGATTCTGGAGAGCCGGAATCATATGAAGAAGCTATGCAATATGAATCCAAAGAAGAATGGACGAAGAGCATGCAAGTGGAGATGGACTCACTACATCGCAACCAAACATGGGAGTTGGTTGAGTTGCCTAAAGGTAAGCGGGCACTTCAAAACAAATGGGTGTACAAGCTAAAGGAAGAAGAAGGTGGGAAGAAAAGGTACAAGTCTAGGCTTGTGGTAAAAGGTTTTTCTCAAAAGAAAGGTATTGACTTCAATGAAATATTTTCTCCTGTTGTAAAAATGAACTCAATTAGGCTTGTCTTAAGCCTTGTGGCTGCTCATGATCTAAATCTCGAGCAAATGGATGTAAATACGGCATTCCCTCACGGTGACTTAGAGGAGGAAATCTACATGCTTCAACCAAAGGGGTATGAAGTAAAAGGTAAGGAGAAAATGGTTTGCAGATTAAAGAAGAGCTTGTATGGTTTAAAGCAAACATCAAGACAATGGTACTTGAAGTTTGATCGATGGATGTTGGATCATGGATTCACAAGATGCAACTCGGATCACTGCGTCTACACGGAGAATTTGGGAGATGGGAAATTCATCATCCTAATGTTGTATGTTGATGACATGTTGATTGCAAGTGCTAACATGCAGGACATCAAAGACTTAAAAGAGGAGCTGTCCAAATCTTTTTCAATGAAAGATTTAGGTGTTGCAAAGAGGATACTTGGTATGAAAATATCAAGGGACAGGACAAAGAAGACAATAAAGCTATCTCAAGAAGATTACATCAAGAAGGTATTAGAAAGGTTTGCAATGCAAAATGCAAAACCAGTTTCTACACCTTTGGCTGGTCATTTTAAACTAACGAAGGATATGTGTCCAAAGACACAAGAGGAGATAGCCTATATGTCTAAAGTTCCATATGCTGCAGCGGTAGGTTCTCTAATGTATGCTATGGTCTGGACAAGGCCAGACATTGCACATGCAGTGGGAGTTGTGAGTAGGTTCATGGACAACCCAGGTAAAGAGCATTGGCAAGCTGTGAAGTGGATACTTAGGTATCTAAAAGGGACAACAACAAATGCTTTGTATTTTGGAGGAACTGATATTTTTCTAGAAGGGTATGCTGATGCAGATATGGCAGGTGACAAAGATACTCGAAGGAGCACTACTGGCTATGTGTTCACGGTTGGAGGCACAGCAGTAAGCTGGGCTTCAAAGCTGAAGAAAGTGGTTTCACTTTCTACCACGGAAGCAGAGTATGTAGCAATGACGGAGGCAAGCAAAGAAATTCTGTGGCTTCACAGATTCTTAGAAGAGCTTGGATTCAAACAAGACAATTGTGTCTTGTACAGTGATAGCCAAAGCGCTATCCATCTTGCGAAGAACTCAGCCTTTCATTCAAGGACAAAGCACATTGAGGTGAGATATCACTTCATACGCACTGTTTTGGAAGAGGGACAACTAAAGCTAGGAAAGGTGCATACAAGTGAAAATCCTGCAGACATGTTTACAAAGGTGGTCAACAAGGAGAAGTTGAGCTTTTGCTCATCTTCAATCGGCATTCAAGGATAAGAAGCCAGAATGGAACGCAGTCACAGGTTTGGTTTGGAGATCAGTCTCCAAGTGGGAGATTGTTAAGTATGGAGCCTGATTTACCCTTGTAATTTTCTGTGGTAAAAACGCACATTTATAAGGCCCCCATTATGAGGAGAAGCCATCGTGCGTGAAGGAAAATCACTCACTAGAAACCAAAATTTTCACGGACAAGAATCAGGGGTAACTTTAAAGGCCTCGGGGGCGGAGGTCCCCGAGACTTTTTTTTGCCAGAATATTCTTTTTCGCCGGAATATTATGGCCGGACGGCGGCCGGAAAGTGGTCGAAAAACAACCAGTCGGTTGGCCGGTGGCCGGTAGTCAATGGCCGATGGCCGGTGGTCGGAAGTCAATGGCCGGTGGGCGGTGGCCGAATTCAATGTCCGGTGGCCGAATTCAAAAGCGGACTTGTCTTCTCAAGGGCGGCCACACATGGGCGGATTGGAGTGTCCGATTTGGACTTATTCGCACAAGGGCGGCTACACATGGCTGTCTCTCATAAGAGAGGGCAGCCCTTTTGGCCTATAAAAGGAGGCCATTTCTACACACATTTCATAGTGTGAAGTTGATGCAACAAGGTGAGTGTGAGGTGGTGAGAGTGAAGCAAGGCGGGAGCTCCATTAAGGGTATAATCCCTTTGTAAACTACTTTTTGTTTTGAAGTACTAAAGCCATTGAGTGGCTGCTTTTCCGTGGATGTAACCCACATTGGGTGAACCACGTATATCGTGTGTACTCTCTCTCTCTCTCTCTCTCTCTCTCTCTACTCTATAATCTCGTGTATATAAATCTGTCTCTCTCCATTAAGTAATCTACTCAATTATCTATTTAGCTACATCTTATTTCCTAACAAGATCTTCAAGCTCTTTCTGACGAGGAGAGTTGAACTCAAGACATGTTATTCAAGAGGAAAATGGCATAATCAATCTACCACATTTGGGTGATAGAAAGCTTATACCATTTTTCTCTTCTTATTACTGCACACACCCCCACACACATACTTATGAGAAGAAAATAATTTAAATGTTGTAGGAAACTATCCCAAGAGAACTTGAAGATCTAGCCGACGAGGAGAGTTGAACATAAGACCTATTATTCAAGAGGGAAATGGCATAACCAATCTACCACACATGGATAATAGAAAGGTTATACAATTTTACTCTTCTTATTAGTCCACACACCCACACCCACACCCACACACTCGAGAAGAAGATAATTTTACGTCGTAGGAGACTATCCCAAGAGACCTTAAAGATCTATTTGATGAGGATAGTTAAAATCAAGACCTATTATCCAAGTGGGAAATGGCATAACCAATCTACCACACTTGGGTGATAGAAAAGTTATACAATTCTCCTCTTCTTAATAAGTGAACACAACCACACCCAGAAGAGAATTTTAACATCGTAGGAAACTATCCCAAGAGGCCTTAAAGATCTATCGAACGAGGAGAGTTGAACTCAAGACCTGTTATTGAAGAGGGAAATGGCGCAACCAATCTACCTCACTTGGGTGATATAAAGTTTCTACATTTATCCTCACCTTATAAGCGCACACACCCACGTCCACACAACTGAGAAGAAGGGAACTTTCATGTCGTGGGAAACTATCCCAAGAGACCTTAAAGATCTATCTCACAAGGAGAGTTGAACTCAAGATCTATTATTCAAGAGGGATATGACATAACTATTATAGGACACTTGGGTGATATAAATGTTATACCACTTTCCTCTTCTTATTAGCATGCACACACCCACACCCACACACCCAAGAAAAAGAAAACTTTAACATCGTAGGAAACTATCCCAAGAGACCTTAAAGATCTATCCCTCACAAGGAGAATTCAAATGAAGACCTTTTATTCAAGAGGAAAATGGCATAACCAATCTACCACACTTGGGTGGTATAGAAAGGTTATACCATTTTTTTCATCTTATTAGCGCGTGCACACACACACACCCGAGAAAAAGAGAATTTTAACATCGAGGAAACTATCCCAAGAGACCTTAAAGATCTATCCAACGAGGTGAGTTGATCTCAAGACCTGTTATTCAAGAGGAAAACAGCATAACAAATCTACCACACTTGGGTGATAGAAAGCTTATACCATTCTTCTCTTCTTATTAGTGCGCACACACACACACACCCAAGAAGAAGAGAATTTTAACATCATAAGAAACTATCCCAAGAGACCTTAAAGATCTATCCGACGAGCAGAGTTGAACTCAAGACCTGTTATTCAAGAGAAAAATGGCATAACCAATCTACCGCACTTGGGTGGAAAGGTTATACCACTTTCCGATTCTTATTAACGCGCACACGTACCCACACCCAAGAAGAAGAGAATTTTAACGTCGTAAGAAACTATCCCAAGAGACCTTAAATCTCTATCCGACGAGGAGAGTTGAAGTTAAGACCTGTTATTCAAGAGGGAAATGGTAGAACTAATCTCCACACTTGGTTGATGAAAGGTTATATAAATTTTTCTTTGTATAAGCGCACACACCCACACCGATACACTCCAAAGGAAGACAATTTAACGTCATAGGAAACTATCCCAAGACACCTTAAAGATCTATTAGACGCGGAGAGTTGAACTCAAGACCTGGTATTCAAGAGGGAAATGACATAACCAATCTACCACACTTGGGTGATAGAAAGGTTATACAATTTTCCTCTTCTTATTAGTGCACCCACACCCACACCCATACACATGAGAAGAAGAGAATTTAAATGTTGTAGGAAACTATCGCAAGAGAACTTAAAGATCTATCCAACGAGGAGAGCTGAACTCAAGACCTGTTATTCAATAGGGATATGGCATAACCAATATATGACACTTGGGCGATAAAAAGGTTATACCACTTTCCCCTTCTTATTTGCGCACACACACCCACACCCACACCCCCACACCCAAGAAGAAGAGAATTTAAATGTCGTACGAAACGATCCCAAGAGACCTCAAAGATGTATCCGACAAGGAGAGTTCAACTCAAGACATCTTATTCATGAGGAAAATGGCAAAACCAATCTACCACACTTGGGTGATAGAAAGGTTATACCATTTTTTTCATCTTATTAGCGGTAGCGTGCACACACACACACACACTTGAGAAGAAGAGAATTTTAATGTCGTAGGAAACTATCCCAAGAGACCTTAAAAATCTATCCGGACGAGGAGAGTTGAACTCAAGACCTGTTATTCAAGAGGGAAATGGCATAACCAATCTACCACAATTGGATGATAGAAAAGTTATGCCATTTTTCTCTTCTTAGTAGTGCACACACACACACACACACACACACACACACACACACAAAAGAAGAAGAGAATTTTAACGTCATAGGAAACTATCCCAAGAGACCTTGTAGATCTTTCCAACAACGAGAGTTGAACTCAAGACCTGTCATTGAAGAGGGAAATGGCATAACCAGTCTACCACACTTGGGTGATAGAAAGGTTATAACAATTTTCTCTTCTTATTAGTGCACAGACACACACACATGAGAAGAAGAGAATTTTAACGTCGTCAAAAACTATCCCAAGAGACCTTAAATATCTACCTGACGAGGAGAGTTGAACTCAAGACCTATTATCCAAGTGGGAAATGGCATAACCAATCTACCACTGTTGGGTGATAGAAAGGTTATACCATTTCCCTCTTCTTATTAAGTGAACACAACCACACGCAGACACCCCTGAAGAAGAGAATTTTAACATCGTAGGAAACTATCCAAGGAGGCGTTAAAGATCTATCGAACGAGGCGAGTTGAACTCAAGACCTGTTATTGAAGAGGGCAATGGCATAACCAATCTACCTCACTTGGGTGATAGAAAGGTTATACATTTATCCTCTCCTTGTAAGCGCACCCACACCCACACAGCCAAGAGGAAGAGAACTTGAATGTTGTCAGAAACTATTCCAAGAGACCTTAAAGATCTATCTGACCAGAAGAGGTGAACTCAAGACCTGTTATTCAAGAGGATATGGCATAACCAATATAGGACATCTGGGAGATATAAATGTTATACCACTTTCCTCTTCTTATTAGGGCACACACATGAATTTTAACGTCGTAGGAAACTATCCCAAGAGACCTTAAAGATCTATCCGACAAGGAGAGTTCAACTCAAGAAATTTTTTTCAAGAGGAAAATGGCATAACCAATCTACCACATGGGCGATAGAAAGGTTATACCATTTTTTGTATCTTATTAGCGCGCGCACACACACCCAAGAAGAAGAGAATTTTAACTTCCAGAAAACGATCCCAAGAGACTTTAAGGATCTATCCCACAAGGAGAGTTGATCTCAAGACCTGTTATTCAAGAGGGACATGAAATAACCAATCTACCACACTTGGGTGATAGAAAGCTTATACCATTTTCTCTTGTTATTAGCGCGCGCGCACACACACACACACCCGAGAAGAAGAGAACTTTAACAACATAGGAAACTATCCCAAGAGAGCTTAAAGATCTATCTGACGAGGAAAGTTGAGAACTCAAGACTTGTTATTCATGAGGGAAATGGCATAACGAATCTACCACACTTGGGTGATAGAAAGGTTATACCATTTTCCTATTGTTATTAACGCGCACACCCATACACCCAAGAAGAAAATAATTTTAGCGTCATAAGAAACTATTCCAAGAGATCTTAAATCTCTATCTGACAAGGAGAGTTGAACTCAAGACTTGTTATTCAAGAGAAAATGGTAGAACCAGTTTCCACACTTGGTTGATAGAAAGGTTATACGAATTTCCTCTTCGTATAAGCGCACACACCCACACCAACACACTCCAAAAGAAGAGAAACTTAAAGTCGTAGGAAACTATCCCAAGAGACCTTAAAGATCTATCGGACGAGGAGACTTGAACTCAAGACCTGGCATTCAAGGGGGAAATGGAATAATCAATCTACCACACTTGGGTGATAGAAAGGTTATTTCATTTTCCTCTTTTTATTAGCGGACACACTCCAACACCCATACGCCCAAGAAGAAGGAAATTTTAAGGTTGTAGGAAACTATCCCAATAGATCATAAAGTTCTATCCGACGAGGAGAGTTGAACTCAAGACAAGTTAATGGCATAACCAATCTACCACACTTGGGTGCTAGAAAGGTTATACCATTTTACTCTTCTTATTGGTGCACAAAGTCCCACACCAATACACATGAGAAGAAGAGAATTTAAATGTCGTAGGAAAATATCCCAAGAGAACTTAAAGATCTATCCGACGAGGAGTTGAACTCACGACCTATTCTTTAGGAGGGATATGGAAAAACCAACGAGGGACACTTGGGTGATAGAAAGGCTATACCAATTTCCTCTTATTATTAGCACACACACACCCACACCCACACACCCAAGAAGAAGATAATTTTAACATTGTAGGAAACTATCCCAAGAGACCTTAAAGATCTATGTGACAAGGAGAGTTGAACTCAGGATCTATTATTCAAGAGAGAAATGGAATAACCAATCTACCACACTTGGGTGATAGAAGGGCTATACCATTTTCCTCTTCTGATTCGCACACACACACCCACGCGAGAAGAAGATAATTTTAATGTTGTAAGAAACTATCCCAAGAGACCTTAAAGATCTAACCTATTAGGAGAGTTGAATTCAAGACCTAATATTCAAAGAGGAAAATGGCTTAACAAATCTACAACACCACTTGGGTAATAGAAAGTTTATACCATTTTCCTCTTCTTCTCAGTGCACACACCCAGACCAACACAATCGAGAAGAAAAGAATTTTAACATCGTAGGAAACTATCTCAAGAGACCTTCAAGATCTATCGGATGAGGAGAATGGAGCTCAAGACCAGTTAATCAAGAGGGAAATGGCATAACCATTCTACCATACTTCGGTGATAGAAAGGTTATACCATTTTTCTCTTCTTATTAGCGCACACGTACACACACACACACCCAAGAAGAAGAGAATTTTAACGGCGTAGGAAGCTATCTCAAGAGGCCTTATCTATGCGACGAGGAGGGTTGAACTCAAGACCCGATTTTCAAGAGGGAATGGGCAAGAGAACTTAAAGATCTATCCAATTAGGAGGAGAGTTGAACTCAAGACCTTTTATTGAAGAGGGATATGGCATAACCAATATAGGACACTTGGGTGGTAGAAAGGTTATACCACTTTCTTCTTCTTATTAGCACACACACACCCAGAAGAGAATTTTAACGTCGTAGGAAACTATCCCAAGAGACCTTAAAGATCTGTCCGACAAGGAGAGTTGAACTCAAGACATTTTATTCAAGAGGAAAATGGAATAACCAATCTACCACACTTGGGTGATAGAAAGGTTATACCATTTTTTGTATCTTATTAGCGCGCACACACACACTTGAGAAGAAGAGAATTTTAATGTCGTCGGAAACTATCATAAGAGACCTTAAAGATCTATCCCACGAGGAGAGTTGAGCTCAAGACCTATTATTCAAGAGGGAAATGTCATAAGCAATCTACCTCAATTGGATGATAGAAAGGTTATACCATTTTTATCTTCTTATTAGTGCACACACACACACACACACACACACGAGAAGAAGAGAATTTTCACGTCATATGAAACCATCCCAAGAAACCTTAAAGATCTATCGGACGAGGAGAGTTGAACTCAAGACCTGTTATTCAAGAGGGAAATTGTATAACCATGCTACCACACTTGGGTGATAGAAAGGTTATACCATTTTCCTCTTCTTATTAAGCAAATACAACCACATCCACACACCTCTGAAGAAAACATCGTAGGAATTTATCCTAAGAGGACTTAAAGATCTATCTGACGAGGAGAGTTGAACCCACAGCCTGTTATGCAAGAGGGACATGACATAACCAATCTACCACACTTGGGTGATAGAAAGGTTATACCTTTATCCTCATCTCATAACCGCACACACCCACACCCACATAGCCAAGAAGAAGAGAATTTTAATGTCATGGGAAACTATCGAAAGAGTCCTTAAATATCTATCCGACCAGGAGATTTTCAACCCAAGACCTATTATTCAGGAGAGAAATTTCATAACCAATCTAGAATACTTGGGTGATAGAAAGTCTATACCACTTTTCTGTTGGAATTAGGGTTGCAGAGAAACACACACAGCTTGGAGAAGACGAAGGAAGCTCAAGGCACACAATAGAGAGTGTATTCCTTAGTGTGCAATGGAAAGATAGATAGCCCTAGAGTGATGGGCGTATATCCAATGCACGGGGGAAAAAACCTCCTAAAGAGGGAAAAAATGCCCCGGCGGTCCTAGTGTGTTCACACACATCACTACCACATGTATATGGTAACAAATCCCCCCTGGAGTGATGCGGTGAACGAGAGCTGGCACATGAGTAAAGGGAAGTGCCATGCCCTGAGGACAGGATCAGTCCACAAAGGGGAGTAAGCCCAAAGCTTTGCGGAAAGCTTCAAGCTTCTCACGAGACAATGCCTTTGTGAAAAGATCTGCAAGGTTGTCTTGTGTTGGCACATAAGCCAAGCTGATCTCTCCTGCTGAGAGCCTCTCCCTGACATAGTGGTAATGCACCTCAATGTGCTTTGTGCGAGCATGAAAAACTGGGTTCCTCGCAACTGCCAATGCGCTCTGACTGTCAGTGTAGATAGTGTTGGCAGTGTCCTGTCCAACACCCAAGTCAGCCATAAGGCGTCTGAGCCATACACACTCAACCGTAGCTGTGAAGACTGCCCTGTACTCAGCCTCACAACTCGAAGTGGCCACAGTAGGTTGCTTCTTGCTCAACCATGATATACATGAACTGCCAAGCATGAAACAAAAACCACTTGTGGACACTCGCGTGTCAAAACAACCAGCCCAATCTGAGTCCGAAAAAGCATGTAAGTCTGGCGGCAATGATCCCCCCTTGGGATAAAACAAGCCAAGATGTAAAGTGCCACTAAGGTAGCGGAAAATCCTCTTGACAGCCTGCCAATGCTTAGACCCTGGGCTATGCATAAATCTGCTGACCTGCGAGACTGCAAACTGAATATCTGGCCTTGTGTTGCATACATAAATGAGGCAGCCAACAGCAGTTTGGTAAAGAGTGACATCAGCAGGATCGCCAGCATCATGTAGACTCAACTTCAAACCTGTTTCCATGGGAGTGGCAATAGGTTTGCAATCCTCAAGTCCAAACTTACATAGCAATGTCTCTATGTAACTTTTCTGACACAAGGCAATACCACCATCACACTGCTTAAACTGTATACCCAAGTAATGATGCAACAGCCCCAAATCTTTCATCTTGAAAGTAGCATTCAAATCAGCCTTAAATTCAGCAATATGTCTCTCATTTGGTCCAGTGATCAGCAAATCATCAACATAAAGAACCACAATGAGAAATACATCATCCTCACGCTTTACATACAATGTGCTTTCTGTTGGACTGTTACGAAAGCCTCGTTTAACCAAATGAGTGTCAGCTTTCTCATACCAAGCACGAGGAGATTGCTTCAACCCATACAAAGCCTTCTTACATTTGCACACTTTGTCCTCTTGTCCTTTTATGACAAAACCGCGAGGCTGCGTTACATAAACTTCCTCAAATATGTCACCATTCAAGAAAGCAGTAACAATGTCTGATTGATGTACATCCCAACCAAAATGAGATGCCAATGCACATAGAAAACGCACAGTAGTCATACGACAAGTGGGAGCAAAAGTCTCTTCATAATCTATGCCTTTTTGTTGTGCATAACCCTTTGCAACAAGTCGAGCCTTATGGCGATCGATCTCACCATCCGGCTTGCGTTTCAACTTGTAAACCCACTTCGTACCAATGGCCTTTTTGCCAGGAGGCAAATCACATAAAGTCCATGTGTCATTCTCTATAAGTGCATCATATTCTGATTTCATGGCAGCAATCCAATTTTCTGAATTCTGTGCTTCATCAAAAGACAGAGGCTCCTCAACATCATGTAAACTAAACACAGCCAAAGCATAACAATCTGATGCATAAGATGCATGGCGAGAGCCTGAACGAGTACGACTAGATAAAGGTGCATCCAATTTACTGTCACGCAAAGTGTGCACCAGCCATTTTGGCATACCTCTAGCCTGCTCATTTTCAGCCCTTTCCTCATCAAGTACATCATGTACATCTGCATCAGTAATAGGCTGTTCTAAAACATTTTCAGAAACCCCCATAGGTTGTACATTTGCCTCATTGGAACTTACATTCGTATTTCCACCACTGAAAAGAGGCAACAAAGTGTCATAAATGTCCTGTGAGCTTGCATTACTGTCTCTAGTACATGACAACAAGGGTTGAACAGAATCTTCCACAAACACTACATCCCGTGAAACCAAAATACGTTTTGTTTGCGGATGATACAACCTGTAACCTTTGCTTTCAACACTATAACCAACAAAAATACATTTGACAGCCTTATCATCCAATTTTCTGCGCTGCACTTGTGGCACCAAAGCATATGCCAAACAGCCAAAAACACGCATGTGCTCAATAGAAGGTTTTCTATCATGCCATGCTTCATATGGAGTAATAGACTGCAAAGCTTTCGTAGGACACCTGTTAAGTACATAAGTGGCACACATGATGGCCTCAAGCCAAAAAGAATGCGGCAAAGCTTGACTTTTGACCATACATCGTGCCATTTCCGTGAGTGACCTATTTTTCCTCTCAGCAACACCATTTTGCTGAGGTGTATAAGGCACTGTACATTGGTGTTTTATCCCACGACTAGCCAGAAATGCATTAAATTCATGAGACATATACTCCCCCCCTCGATCGGAACGAAGGGTGCCCATAGTACATTTTGAGACATTTTCAGCCATAGCCAAAAATTGTTTGAAGCACATAAAAACTTCGGACTTCGCTTTAAGCGGGAATACCCACGCATGCCTGGAGTAATCATCAATGAAAGTCACGAAGTACAGGTAATTGCCCAAGGACGGAGTTTGCATGGGCCCACAAACGTCACTATGCACAAGCTGCAACCTGCATGTGGCCCTAACTGAACCATCCTTTGGCAACTTAGAACGCTGCATTTTACCCAGAATACAGCCTTCACAAACATGTTTGATAGGTGCTTCAAGAGGCGGCAAAGAAGCAACCATATCAGATTTCTGCAAACGCAGCAAACTGGCAAAATTCAGATGACCAAAACGTGCATGCCAAAGTTTTGCATCTGAAATAGCCCTTGAATCTGCAACAGCATTTGCAAAATTTTGTCCACACTTGTCATACAAAGTGAGCTTATACAGCCCACGGCACAAAAGCCCAGATGCAACAATTTCATCACCAAAACTGAGATCATGAACTGTACATCTGTCATCCACAAATTTGACTACAAGTCCAAGTCTAGCAAGTGCGGATACAGACAAGAGATTCTTCTTGATCCCAGGTACATAAAGTGCATCAACAAGTGTGAAGGAACTGCCATTAGCAGCAGTGAGCACAATCTTTCCAACTCCCTGAACTGGATAAGAGGCGTTGTTGGCACAAGTGACTGAATTCCCATGAGGGACAGACTCGAGAGAGGTAAACAATTCACGATGTGAGGTAATGTGCTTTGTAGCACCACTGTCGAAATACCACACATGTGAATCTGCAGCAACTGACAAGCATGCATCATGGACAACAGGATTGTAAGTGCACTCTGCGCTAAAAGCCCATTCTGCATCAACATCAGCATCACAATCTCCTTTCACAGAAGACTCAACAATGGCTGCATTTGTAGTGGAACCAGCATTTGCAGTGGAACCACCCTCTTTCTTCTTAGCCTCTTTGGCCTTCAACTTAGGACACGACTTGATCAAGTGATCATTGGCTTTACAATAATGGCAACGCATCTTCTTTTTGCCCTTATCACCAGAATTGCCAGACGAAGTGCTGCCAGTAGAAGCATTAGGAACAGAATTTTTGCCACTCGCAGCAGAACCATAAGAAGTGGCTGCATTACTGTTACCACCCTTTCTTTGAGAAGCAATAAAAGCCTGTTCAACTGCACGCTGCCTAGTCCTGTTTTTTCTAGAAAGTGACTCTTGCAACAGCAATGTGCATAATGCATCAAACTTGACAACTTCAGGATTTCCTTGGGTCATCAGTCTCCAAGTACTAGCAAAAGTCTGGTAGGAATCTGGTAAGGCATCAAGAACAGTCTGCACAAGGGAACTGTCAGAAATGACTTCACCTGCAGAAATGAGTTGCTCATTGATATCCTTGACACTAGCAAGGAAAGTGTCCATATCATCTTCCTCATGCATAATCTTCGACTCTAGCTCTTTACGCAGCAAAGCAATTTTAGCCTCATTGCGGCTTGCATAAAGACCTGCTAGAATATCCCAAGCCTGTTTTGCAGATTTTGCTGAACGGATGTGAGGAATAATGGTGCGCTTCACAGACAACGCAATCAATGCATGAGCCTGCGCATCCTTAACATCCCAACGAGCTTGTTCTGCTGTAGGCAAAACAACTCTAACAGCTGCAATCCTTGCAGCAAGACCTGCAACATCCTCAATATCGCCTACATCTTCAGAACCAGGACGTACATCAATGCCCTGCACAATGTTCCAGACACCTTTTGACACAAGAACGTGTTGCATCATATAAGCCCACATAGGGTAGTTGTCCCCATCCAACCTATCCTCAGCAGCAAACATCTTGAACACATCTGTGTTGTTGTTGTCAGCCATGGTAAATGCTGCACCTGATGTGAAAACTGCCCGAAAATAGGAGAAATGGAGCGGGAACAACTTGTGCTATATAGCACAAACCGTAGAAGACTGTAAGGCACTTGTTATGCAGAAAACGGCACTGACAGAAAATCTGCACAAAATGACGAAATAACCTGTGCAGTACTGCCCGTAGTGGAAACGGAGGCCGAAATGAGCCCAAATCAAAATTCTGAGCAGACCAAGCTCTTCGAGCTCTCCCAAAATATTTGTCGACCTGCGAACGCTTGCCAAAGCTCACTGAAATCGGAGAAAGTGAGCAGGCGTGTGCTGGAGCAGCTGGCGACTAAGCCCGGGAGGACGTGACCTACTCTGATACCAATTGTTGGAATTAGGGTTGCAGAGAAACACACACAGCTTGGAGAAGACGAAGGAAGCTCAAGGCACACAATAGAGAGTGTATTCCTTAGTGTGCAATGGAAAGATAGATAGCCCTAGAGTGATGGGCGTATATCCAATGCACGGGGGAAAAAACCTCCTAAAGAGGGAAAAAATGCCCCGGCGGTCCTAGTGTGTTCACACACATCACTACCACATGTATATGGTAACATTTTCTCTTCTGATTAGCGCACACACACCCACACCCACACACCCAAGAAGAAGAGAATTTTAATGTCATAGGAAACTATGGCAAGAGACCTTACAGATATATCCGACAAGGAGAGTAACCTTTTATTAAACAAGAAAATGGAATAACCAATCTACCACACTTGGGTGATAGAAAGGTTATACCATTTTTTCTTCTTAATGTCGTAGGAAACTATCCCAGGAGACCTTCAAGATCTATTCGACAAGGCAAGTTGAACTCAGGAACTATTATTCAAGAGGCAAATAGCATAACCAACCTACCACACTTGGGTGATAGAAAGGTTATACCATTTTTCTCTTCTTATTAGCACGTACACACACACACACCCGAGAAGAAGAGAATTTTAATGTCATAGGAATTTATCCTAAGCGACCTTAAAGATCTATCCGACGAGGAGAGTTGAACTCAAGACGTATTATTCAAGAGTGAAATGGCATAACCAATCCACCACAATTGGTTAATAGAAAGGTTTTACCATTTTCCTCTTCTTATTAACGAGCACACCCATACCCACATCGAAGAAGAAGAGAATTTCAACCCTGTAGGAAACTATCCGAAAAGACCTATAATATGTATCCGACTAGGAGAGTTGAACTCAAGACCTATTATTGAAGAGGGATATGGCATAACCAATATAGGACATGTGGGTGATATAAAGGTTATACCACTTTCCTCTTCTTATTAGGGCACACAGACCCACACCCACACACCCAAGAAAAAGAGAATTTTAACGTTGTAGGAAAATATTTTAAGAGACCTTAAAGCTCTATCTGAAAAGGAGAGTTCAACTCAAGACGTCTTATTCAAGAGAAAAATGGCATAACCAATATACCACACTTGGGTGATAGAAAGGTTATACCATCTTTTTCATCTTTTTAGTGCGCGCACACACACACACACACCGGAGAAGAACAAAATTTTAACGTTGAGGAAACTATCCCAAAGAGTCCTTAAAGATCTATCCCACAAGGGAAGTTGATCTCAAGACCTCTTATTGAAGAGGGAAATGGCATAACCATTCTACCACACTTGGGTGATAGAAAGCTTATACCATTTTTCTCTTCCTATTAGCGCGCACACCCACACACCCCAGAAGAAGAGAATTTCAATGTCATAGGAAACTTTCCCAGAGAGCTTAAAGATCTATCCGACGAGGAGAGTTGAACTCAAGACGTGTTATTCAAGGGGAAAATGGCATAACCAATCTACCACACTTGGGTGATAGAAAGGTTATACCATTTTCCTATTCTTATTTACGCACACACCCATACCCACACCCAAGAAGATGAGAATTTTAACGTCCTAAGAAACTATCCCAATAGATTTTAAATCTCTATCTGGCAAGGAGAGTTGAACTCAAGACCTGTTATTCAAGAGGGAAATGGCAAAACCAATCTCCAGACTTGGTTGATAGAAAGGACCTATACGAATCTTCTCTTCGTATAATCGCATGCACCCACACCGACACACTCCAAAAGAAGAGAAATTTAACGTCGTGAAAAAATATCTCAAGAGACCTTAAAGATGTATTGGATGAGGAGAGTTGAACTCAAGACTTAGTATTCAAGAGGGAAATGGCATAACTAGTCTACCACACTCGGGTGACAGAAAGGTTATTTCATTTTCCTCTTCTTATTAGAGCACACACACCAACACCCACACACCCAAGAAAAGGAGAATTTTAACGTTGTAGGAAAAACTCCTGATAGATTGTAAAGCTCTATTCGACGAGGAGAGTTGAACTCAAGACATCTTATTCAAGAGGGAAATGGCGTAACCAATCTACCACAATCGGGTGATAGAAAGGCTATACCATTTTTCTCTTCTTACTAGTGCACACACATTCACACCCATACACATGAGAAGAAGAGAATTTAAATGTCGTAGGAACCTATCCCAAGAGAGTTGACCTCAGGACTTATTATTCAGGAGGGATATGTCATAAACAATATAGTACAGTTGGCTGATAGAAGGGTTATACAAGTTTCTTCTTCTTATTAGCGCCTGCACACCCACACCCACACCCACACACCCAAGAAGAAGAGAATTTTAACATCATAGGAAACTATCCCACGGGACCTTAAAGATATATCCGACAAGGAGAGTTCAACTGAAGACATTTTACTCAAGAGGAAAATGGCATAACCAATCTACCACACTTGGGTGATAGAAATGTTATACCATTTTTTTCATCTTATTAGGGAGCACACACACACTTGAGAAGAAGAGAATTTTAATGTCGTATGAAACTATCCCAAGAGACCTTAAAGATCTATGTGATGAGGAGAGTTGAGCTCAAGACATGTTTTTCAAGAGGGAAATGGCATAACCAGTCTACCACACTTTGGTGATAGAAAGGTTATATCATTTTTCTCTTCTTATTAGTGCGCGCGCACACACACACACACACACACATGAGAAGAAGAGAATTTTTTCAACATAGGAAACTAACCCAAGATACCTTAAATATCTATCCAACAAGGAGAGCTGAACTTAAGACCTATTATTCAAGAGGGAAATAGCATAACCATTCTACCACTCTTGGCTGATAGAAAAGTTATACCATTTTCCTATTCTTATTAACGTGCACACCCAAGAAGAAGAGAATTTTACGTCGTAGGAAACTATCCCAAGAGACCTTAAATATCTATCCGACGAGGAGAGTTGAAATCAAGACCTGTTATTTAAGAGAAAAATGGAAAAGCCAATCTGCACACATGGTTGATAGAAAGGTTATACAAATTTTCTCTTTGTATATGCGCACACACCCACACCGACACACTCCAAAAGAACAAAATTTTAACGATGTAGGAAACTGTCCCAAGAGACCTTAAAGATCTATCGGACGAGGAGAGTTGAGCACAAGACCCGATATTAGTGAGGAAAATGGAATCACCAATCTACCACACTTGGGTGATCGAAAGGTTATTTCATTTTCCTCTTTTTTTAGTGCACACACCAATAGACATCAACACCCACACACCCAAGAAGAAGAGAATTTTAATGTCATAGTAAACTATCCCAATAGATCTTCAAGCTCTTTCTGACGAGGAGAGTTGAACTCAAGACATGTTATTCAAGAGGGAAATGGCATAATCAATCTACCACACCTGGGTGATAGAAAGGTTATACCATTTTCCTCTTCTTATTAGTGTACACATCCCCACACACATACTTGTGAGAAGAAAAGAATTTAAATGTTGTAGGAAACTATCCCAAGAAAGCTTGAAGATCTATCGGAGAAGGAGAGTTGAACTCAAGACCTATTATTCAAGAGGGAAATGGCATAACCAATCTACCACACTTGGATGATAGAAAGATTATACAATTTTCCTCTTCCTATTAGCGCACACATTTACACCCACACACTCGACAAGAAGAGAATTTTAACACTATCCCAAAAGATCTTAAAGATATATACGACAAGGAGAGTTGAACTCAAGACCTTTTATTCAAGAGCGAAATGGCATAATCAATCTACCACACTTGGATGATAGAAAGGTTATACAATTTTCCTCTTCTTATCAGCGCACACATTTACACCCACACACTCAACAAGAAGAGAATTTTAACGTCATAGGAAACTATCCCGAGAGACCTTAAAGATCTATAGAGCGAGGAGAGTTGAACTCAAGACCTATTATTCAAGAGGGAAATGGTATAACCAATCTACCACACTTGGGTGATAGAAAGGTTATACCATTTTCCTCTTCTTATTAAGCAAACAACCACACCCATACATCCCTAAAGAAGAGAATTTTAACATTGTAGGAAACTATCCCAAGAGGACAAAAATCTATCAGACGAGAAGAGTTGAACTCAAGACCTATTATTCAAGAGGGACATGACATAACAATTCTACCGCATTTGGGTGAGAGAAATGTTATACATTTATCCTCATCTTATAACCGCACACACCCACACCCACACAATCGAGAAGAAGAGAACTTTAATATTGCGGGAAACTATCCCAAGAGACCTTAAAGATCTATCCGACCAGGAGAGTTGAACTCAAGACCTGTTATTTCAAGAGGGATATGGCATAACCAGTCTAGGACACTTGGGTGATAGAAAGGTTATACCACTTTCCTTTTCTTATTAGCGGAAACATACCCACACCCACATACCCAAGAAGAAAAAATTTTGACGTCATAGGAAACTATCCCAAGAGACCTTAAAGAGAAAAGGAGAATTCAACTCAAGACCTTTTATTCAACAGGAAAATGAAATAACCAATATAACACACTTGGGTGATAGAAAGGTTATACCATTTCTTCCTTCTTATAAGTGCACACACACACACCCGAGAAGAAAAGAATTTTAACATCGTAGGAAACTATCCCAAGAGACCTGAAAACTCTATCTGACAAGGAGATTTGAACTCAAGACCTGTAATTCAAGAGGGAAATTTCATATCCAATCTACCACACTTGGGTGATAGAAAGGTTATAGCATGTTCCTCTTCTTATTAGCGCACACACACACCTACACCCACACACCCCTGAAGAAGATAATTTTAACATTGTAGGAAACTATCCCAAGAGACCTTAAAGATCTATCCAACGAGGAGAGTTGAACTCATGACCTATTATTCAAGAGCAAAATGACATAACCAATCTACCACACTTGGGTGATATAAAACTATACCATTTTACTCTTCTGATTTTAGTGTTGTAGGAAACTATCCCAAGAGACCTTAAAAATCTATCAGACAAGGAGAGATGAACTCAGGACCTATTATTCAAGAGGGAAATGACATAACCAATCTACCACACTTGGGTGATAGAAGGGCTATACCATTTTCCTCTTTTGATTAGCGCACACACCCACCCTACCGAGAAGAAGAGAATTTCAATGTCGTAAGAAACTATCCCAAGAGACCTTAAAGATCTAACCTACCTAGTAGTTGAATTCAAGACCTAATATTCAAGAGGAAAATGGTATAAAAAATCTAGAACACTTGGGTGATAGAAAGATTACATAAATCTAGAACACTTGGGTGATAGAAAGATTACATAGATTACCTCTAAGATATTCCCGCGGCTCCAACTTTCACTTTTCAATACATAGTATCTTCCCAAGATGCTTCAACATCTCGAGTTAGCTTCAAAAGCACCCCTAATCCCTGGGATTTGACTTCAGCACGTAGACACTAAAAAGACAAGCTTAACCGCTAGGCTATTCGCCTTGGCTTCCCTTAGGGCTCCCTTAAGCACTAAAAAAGACAAATTCCCCCCTTCCCCCCCTCCCCCCCCCCCCCCCCCCCCCCAAGCCTACCCCTACCCTCCCTTTCTCCTTTTGCTTTTTTTCCCCCACCCTTTCCTTTTCCTTCCCCCCCCCCCCCCCCCCCCCCCCCAGCCTACCCCTACCCTCCCTTTCTCCTTTTGCTTTTTTTCCCCCACCCTTTCCTTTTCCTTTCTCCCCCCCCCCCCCCCAAACTAATTAATTAATGGTTTGTAAAAAAGTCGTTTTAATTACATAGATTACCTCTAAGATATTCCTACGGCTCCAACTTTCACTTTTCAATACATAGTATCTTCCCAAGATGCTTCAACATCTCGAGTTAGCTTCAAAAGCACCCCTAATCCCTGGGATTTGACTTCAGCACGTAGACACTAAAAAGACAAGCTTAACCACTAGGCTATTCGCCTTGGCTGCCCTTAGGGCTCCCTTAAGCACTAAAAAAGACAAATTCCCCACCCCAACCCCCCCCCCTCCCCCCGCCTACCCTCCCTTTGGCCTTTTGCTTTTTTTCCCCCACCCTTTCCTTTTCCTTTCTTCCCCCCTCCCCCCCAAACTAATTATTTAATGGTTTGTAAAAAAGTCGTTTTGGCTACCTACTTGGGTCTAAATGTATTTTATTAACAGGAATCTTTGCAGATTCGGTCCTCTTGGCTTTTCAAAGTTGGAGCACTTTTTCCTCCAACAGGTTCCCATGTCCGTCGTCACGCTTGCACCTTGAGATCCACCCACTTGCGTTGGCATATGGCTCCACTTTTCTGCACGCCATCGCCATCCTGCCCCTCCACACACCATCTCTGCCAAAGCGCCCCCCCCCCCTTCCCTCCCCTTGCCATTAGCTCTGTGTAGACCTCACCATCACAAATGGCCCATCTCTCACCTCTTGTCGAGTGCTTAACGCCCATCTGTCACCTCTTCTCGAGTGCTTAACGTTGGGCGATGGAGAGAGAGAGAGAGAGAGAGAGAGAGAGAGAGAGAGAGAGAGAGAGAGAGAGAGAGACTATATGCCCGCATCCTCCAGCCCCTACAAATCCTCCTTGCATGCATCCCCCAAGGCCATGTTTCCTAGGTTCCCCTCCCCTTCCTCTTTCCCTCGTTCTGTGGCTCTGCCTTTGTCGTTCGCGTCCCTTCTCGGCTTAGACTGCAAGCGAGCACGCATTCCCTTCCTATCCACCACTATGCCGCCTGCATAAGAAGAATCATCCTCTCTCTCATATTTATTTTGACACACGGCACCTCTCTCTCTCTCTCTCTCCCCACGTGCCTTGCCCACAATTTTCTCCAGCAAATTGAAATTGAGCATCTCTTGAGATTCTTCTTAATAAGAGCAGCTTGCAAAATCGTAGCAACATACTACCATTTTTCGACAAGGAGAATTTAACTCAAGACCTGTTAATCAAGAGGGAAATCACATAACCAATCTACCACACTTCGGTGATAGAAAGGTTATACCATTTTCCTCTTCTTATTAGCGCGTGCGCACGCACACACACACACCCACACCCGAGAAGAAGAGAATTTTAACGTCGTAGGAAGCTATCCCAAGAGGTCTTCAAGATCTATCCGACGAGGAGAGTTGAACTCAAGACCTGGTTTTCAAGAGGGAATCGGCATAGCCAATCTACCACACTTCGGTGATAGAAAGGTTATACCATTTTCTTCTTCTTATTAGCACACAAACACACACACACCAAAGAAGAAGAGAAATTTTACTTCGTAGGAAAGTATCCTAAGAGACCTTAAAGATCTATCCGACAAGGAGAGTTGAACTCAAGACTTGTTATTCACGATGGAAATGGCATAAAAAATCTACCACACTTGGGTGACAGAAAGGTTATACCATTTTTATCTTCTTATTAAGAGAACACAACCACACTCACACACCCAAGAAGAAGATAATCTTAATGTCGTAGGAAACTATCCCAAGAGACCATAAAGATCTATCTGACAAGGAGAGTTGAACTCAAGGCCTATTATTCAAGAGGGAATTTGCATAATCAATCTACCACACTTGGGTGATATAAATTTTATACCATTTTCCTCTTCTTATTAGCGCACGCACACACATCCCCACACCCAGGCACCCAAGAAGACGAGAATATTAACGTCGTAGGAAACTATCCCAAGAGACCTTAAAGATCTATCCGACGAGGAGATTTGAACTCAAGACCTGATTTTCAAGAGGGATTGGGCAAGAGAACTTAAAGATCTATCCAACGAGGAGAGTTGAACTCAAGACGCGTTATTCAAGAGGCATATGGCATAAGCAATATGGGACACTTGGGTGATAGAAAGGTTATACCACTTTTCTCTTCTCATTAGCGCAAACACACGCACACCCTCACCCACACACCCAAGAAGAAGAGAATTTTAATGTGGTAGGAAACTATCCCAAGAGACCTTAAAGATCTATCTGACAAGGAGAGTTCAACTCAAGACATCTTATTAAAGAGGAAAATGGCATAACCAATGTACCACACTTGGGTGATAGAAAGGTTATACCATTTTTTTCATCTTATTAGCGCTCACACACACACACTTGAGAAGCAAATAATTTTAATGTCATGGGAAACTATTACAAGAGACCTTAAAGATCTATCCGACGAGGAGAGTTGAACTCAAGACCTGTTATTTAAGAGGGAAATGGCATAACCAATCTACCACAATTGGGTGATAGAAAGGTTATACCGTTTTTCTCTTCTTATTAGTGTGCACAAACACACACACACAAGAAGAAGAGAATTTTAACATCATAGGAAACTATCCCAAGAGACCTTAAAGATCTATCGGACGAGGAGAGTTGAACTCTAGACCTGTTATTCAAGAGGGAAATGGTATAACCAATCTACCACACTTGAGTGATAGAAAGCTTATACCATTTTCCTCTTCTTATTAAGCAAACACAACCACACCCACACATCCCTGAAGAAGAGAATTTTAACGTCACAAGAATTTACCCCAAGAGGACTTAAAGATCTATCGCATGAGGAGAGCTGACCCACGGCCTATTATTCAAGAGGGACAGGACATAACCAATCTACCACACTTGGGTTACAGAAAGGTTATACCTTTATCCTCATCTTATAACCGCACACACCCACACCTACATAGCCGAGAATAAGAGAACTTTAATGTCGTCGGAAACTATCCGAAGAAACCTTAAAGATCTATCGACCAGGAAATTTTCAACTCAAGACCTGTATTCCTCATCTTATAACGGCACACACCCGCACCCACATAGCCGAGAAGAAGAGAACTTTAATGTCGTGGGAAAACTATCCGAAGAAACCTTAAAGATCTATCTGACCAAGAAATTTTCAACTCAAGACCTGTTATTCAAGAGGGATATGGAATAACCAATCTAGGATACTTGGGTGATAGAAAGGCTATACCACTTTTCTTTTCTGATTAGCGCACACCCACCCACACCCACACACCCAAGAAGAAGAGAATTTTAACTTCGTAGGAAACTATCCCAAGAGACCTTAAAGATCTATCCGACAAGGAGAGTTCAACTCAAGACATTTTATTCAAGAGGAAATAGCATAACCACTGTACGACACTTGGGTGATAGAAAGGCTATACCAATTTTTTCATCTTATTAGTGTGCACACACACACTTGAGAAGAAAATAATTTTAATGTCGTAGGAAACTATCACAAGAGACCTTAAAGATCTATCCAACGAGGAGAATTGAACTCAAGACCTGTTATTCAAGAGAGAAATGGCATAACCAATCTATCATAATTGGGTGATAGAAAGGTCATACCATTTTTCTCTTCTTATTAGCACACACACACCCCCCCGAGAAGAAGAGAATTTTAACGTCATAGGAAACTAGCCCAAGAGACCTTAAAGATCTATTCAGCAAGGAGAGTTGAACTCAAGACCTATTATTCAAGAGTGAAAGTGCATAACCAATCCACCACACTTAGTTGATAGAAAGGCTATACCATTTTCCTCTTCTTATTAACGAGCACACCCATGCCCACACCCAAGAAGAAGAGAATTTCAATGGCGTAGGAAACTATCCCAAAAGACCTTAAATATGTATCCGACAAGGAGAGTTGAACTCAGAAGGTGTTATTGAAGAGGAAAATGGCATAACCAATCTACCACACTTGGGTGATAGAAAGGTTATTTATTTCCTCTTCTTATTAGAGCACACACACCAACACCCACACACCCAAGAAGAAGAGAATTTTAACATCGTAGGAAACTATCCCAATAGATCTTGAAGCTCTATCTGACGAGAGGAGTTAAACTCAAGACCTCTTATGCAAGAGGGAAATGGCATAACCAATCTACCACACTTGGGTCATAGTAAGGTTATACCATATTCCTCTTCTTATTAGTGCAGACACGCCCACACACATACACATGAGAAGAAGAGGATTTAAATGTCATAGGAAACTATCCCAAGAGAACTTAAAGATCTAACCGACAAGGAGAGTTGAACTCTCAAGACCTTTTATTCAAGAGGGAAATGGCATAACAATACAATTTTCCTCTTCTTATTAGCGCACACACACCCACACCCACACACCCGAGAAGAATTGAATTTTAACACCATCACAAAAGACCTTAAAGATTTATATGACAAGGAGACCTTAAAGATTTATATGACAAGGAGAGTTGATGTTTGGTGGATACATGCGTATGCAAACCAAACCCTGCAAACACTCACTCGATTTTTGGAAGAAAGCCATGTAATTCAGCCTATGTTGAGTTGTAACTGTGATGTAATTAGACAATACCCTCTCTAAGTCTACACCCTTGTAAGAGGCCGGATGGTCGTGGGAAAGCTCCCTTAACTTTTAAGTCAAAACCCTTACTTTGGACAGAAGAGATATCATTAGCTTAGAAGATTTGAAAACGTGCACTGTGGGAGCCTCTTACTGCTACAAGTTGTAATCCTCTTTTCTCTTGGACTAGTAATCAGAATTCATTTCCGAATAACACATTGCATTCCTTGTCTCTTGATCTACAATCTAAGTGTAATCATTTTCAATTTTGTTGTGGTTCGGGACGCTTTGTTTGTGAGCTAAATGCATTTATTTGAAGGTTAAAATGGTTGTTTTTTGATATTTTGATCATGGATAAGTGTTTCTATACTTAAGGAGGATCTTTTCGATTACTTTTGTTTCAGTTTTCTACACACTTTTTTCTGATGGACAAAACTTGGTACGATTAAACCCTTACGTGGTGTGATATCTCTCCTTAAGTTTCGTTGCATTTTGAATTCGTTTGGATGCCGAAGTGGCGTGATGACCTAGAGTGATGGGATTAAATGCATACTAATTGTCTGAATAGGAAGTGGTCAATTTGCTTTTCTAGTAGAGTGAGTAACCCTCTTAGTTTACTTTGGTGAGATTGACACTCTCATTAAGTCTTCGTGCTCCATCCTGAGTCGCTTCCTTGTATATTGACATTACGTTAGTAAAAAAGAGCTATGCTGTAGACGTTGGTAGAGCCAAACGCTGTCGACGATAGAAATGGGCACAAGTGGGGCTATGTGGTCGAGCAGATGCGGGCCTAGGTGATAGTGTAGCTGTGAAGTGCGGCTGTAGCCAAGGGCAGGTGAAAGTGTATGCTTGATGCGGCTTTTTAGGCCATGGGTGTGCTGTCAGGCGCTAACTTGGAGAATGGTCTCATATGCCCAAAATGATAGTTTTGTGTGCCACAATGTGGTGCTCGATGCGCTTTTCGAGTTGGTCTAGACGGCTCGTCAAACGGAGCCTGGATGTGAAAGATATGGCACCTTGAAGTGGGATGCATTGCATATCCTCGCCGGATTGGGCGGGTGCAAGTGGTTGGCAAGAGATGATGCGAGTTGATATGCTTGAAGTGCTCGATTTGTGGAGCATGCCGGTCTTCTCGGAATGAGAAGCGGGCTCCTAGATGGAAAGTTATGGCCAGTTGAAAGTTTTCCGGGGACCGGGTGTGTACCAAGTTGTCCGCATTAAAAGGCATGCCGCTAGGTGTTTTTCTTGCCTCGACCAGGTTTAGCAAGATAGCATGCAATGTGTGGAGTGAGTCGAAATTGATGGCTTGCCAATCGGAATCATGGGCGGCTAGATACGCCAAGATCAATGGAAGACGGTCACAAATATTTTTCCATTTTTGGCGGTTTCGATTGACGACTTCGAAAAAGCTTGAAGTGCGAGAAAATTTCTTATGGTTTCGAACCAACAAGATGGCATTCCAATGGATGGACGTGATGGGTGTTTGACAAGCCCGAGTGCACAAAGCACCGACCACATGCGACATGGACTTGAAAATCCCTTGATTGTAGCCTAAATGGAAAGGTAAAAAGGGGTTAGAATTTGGGAAAGAAAGGAAGAATGGGCTAAAGGTCGTTCAGAGGATCAGTCATTGCCCTTAGAGTTTCTTTTATAAAAAAAGCAAATGGGAAACCCATTTTGGAAAATGAGCAAAAGAAGGAGGGCAACGATGGCGCCGTCGTTGCCCTTGGGAGTTTTTGGTAAAAGGGGAAAGGGAGCTTCATGGGAGGGGTTTTGGAGGGCTTTTGAGCTGCTCGTTCGTTAGGAGCCATGGAGAGCTCAAAAAGAGTAGTGGCCATGGAAACCTTCAGGCCGGGCTAGAGCGGGGCTCGCCCCTTTGACCTTTGGTGTGCCCCGGTTGCAGCGATGATGGTTGTACAGTTTTTGGTGTCAATAAATGAAAGAAGGCCCCCATTGCAGTGAGTTTTGTGCGTCGTCTCGCCCCCCTTCCCCCCTTCTCTTCTGTTCTCGTGTGTGTGTGTGTGCGTGCGGGCGTGTCGACGGCAAGTGTGTGTCGCTCCGACGAATTGATGCAGAGAGAGAGAGAGAGAGAGAGAGAGAGAGAGAGAGAGAGAGTGCGATGATTTAATCGTATGGGAGAGCGCAAACTGGTTGCAGTGAAGCGTCTATGTCGTGTGGTGCTCCGTGCGGGTGTGTGCGCGTTGTAGCGGTGTGATTTTGGATCGGTTGGTCGACGGTGAAAATGTTCAGGAGCCGTATGTAAGTCAACAGGCTCTTGTCCTGACGGGGACCTTTCTTTTAGTTCTGCCTCCTTTTGTTGTTGTGCTAACTCTCGGTTTTGACGTCTTCTTATAGTTCGACTCAATTTTGGCTCTGTAACCTCCAATTGAGCGAGGTCAATGGGTCGCGTGCTGCACCACATGACACTCTGGAGATGTTCACCCCAATTGTCTACTAGCTTTCGATGAGCATCACATGCCCCTAGATAGCTAAGCCATTATGCAGTAGATCTTTCCTTGTTTATCCTAGCTCTCACATTTTCTCCATATCGTCGTCTCTTATATGACCTTTGTTTTTTGTTAAGGTTTTGATTTTGGTGAATTTTTGAACTCGACTCGCTTGATAGGTCTTCGCTTGTATCTTCTTCACTCTCATATAAATTACCATAGATGGTCGTACTAGACCTTGAGTGTCAGTTTCTATACTTGGCTCACTCAATGTTTCCTCAGGTTCTGAATCCATTTCTCCCTGAGATTCCGTTTCTGATGTATATTGGCCTAAAGCCTTTGAGGAATCATCGGTTTCACTCTCAGGTAGGTGTGCCTCTTTCTTATCTCGGATGTTACATGCGCTACACCTAACATGTTTACTGGTGCAATGTGTGGTATCTCTTCCCCATCTGGTGTTACCCAGGTTGTTCCTCTAGCTCCCCGTGTATCTATAGTTGCCGCTAGGTGTACCCAATCGACATTGTCTGACTCAGCCATTCCGGGTAGGATATCCATATAAGGAGAGTTCTCCCCAATATCCGTGTCTTTGTTACACGTGTAACAATACTGTAATGGAGCTGAGTGAATTGTTGTGTTTGATCGATTATCAATGATGAATTTATTTCCTAGAGGATGCGTTCGACCACTTAAAAGATCAACTCGAATGACAGAGTCTTGGAACTGTAAGTAGACGTGGTTTTTGGACCAGTCATGCACCATTTTTGCTTCCCTCATGAATGGACGCCCTAAGATCATCTCAAATGACATAGGATGCTTGGAAAAATCCATAACAATGAAAGTTTGCCTTACCTTGTGTCCCAAGACCTTGATTCTGAGATCCTTTAGCATTCCAATAGGCGTAACAATAGATCCATTAGTCATTTTTACCACTACGCTTGTGGCTTCAAGGTGAGGTCGCCCCATAGACTCCCAACAACTCTTTGTCACCATGCTTACTCCCGCACCACCGTCAAGGACCCCCTTTACAGTTAATCCTTTAGTAGTGATTGGTAGAGTAGCATTAGATTCATCACCTTCAAAGTATTGCCCCAACTTGTTAACGGGTACTTCAATTACAGATTCATGTCCCGCTAGGTCAGATGGTGGTGCTAAATGTTCCTCATCATTCATTACCGAGTCACATTTGTTCATATGTGCAAACTGTGGTAATCCGGCCTGTAATTCTCCATTGAGGAAGGCTCGAAGAGCTGAGACTAGCTCGGGGTCTTTATATAGTTTGGACATGATGGTGGTTCTAACTTCTGAAGACATGAAATCCATCAATTTGGAAACATTTAATGGCATCTTGTGGGACGTAGGACCCTGACAAGAGAATGGTGAATATGGAATCTCCACTTCCTCAAGGGGGTCGGGCATTCCCTCACCAAACATTCTCTCTAGTAGGAAAGGTGTGTGTCCACTTTCAGATGTCCTACCCTCACTCTCTTCCCGAATGATACTGGGTATAGTTAATGGCCTGTAGTTCTTGTGAGGTTGAACTTGTGTGGGAAACACTGTGTCTGACATCTGGATATGTTTGGGTTCAGGTTCTAATGTTCGTTGAGTTTCTTCCACCAAACCCCTCAGTTGTTGGACTCGTTCAATTTCCACTGTTGGGTTTGGATAGGTTCCAATCTTTCTCTTACAATCCTCATTTTTTTCCTCTCGTGGCTTATCTTGGGGGTTCACAACTGGGTGGTTTAACTTTGAATACTCTTTTGGTGTTCGTCGTAAGTCCCTCTCGTGATCCTTCTCACTGGCTTTTTCCTTTGTAGTAACAGTTTTGGTCTCCGTGGTCTCTATCGAATCTGAGTCATCCTTAGGGTCATTCATATACACGGGATCCTCTACTGTCCCTATGTTAGTCTTTGAACTAGGTTTTGAGCTAGAAGCATTAAGGGATTTCTTTCTTCGTGTTTTCTTCTTTCTCGCTCGGCCAATGGATGCAGCATCCCTCTCTTCGAGGATGTAATTTTGCTTTTGGAGCATCGACCGTGTGAGTGCATTCACTGGTGCTATGTTTATAGTTGGTGGTGTCCCATCAACAATCTCTATTATGTTCAATGGTGTGATTTTCGGTGCGTTTGGATTGTTAGGACACTGTGCGATCAAATGATCTATGCCACAACGATTACAAGTGAGTATTGGCATTGCCAATGCACTCCCTTGACTTGTTTGCATTAGTGCAGCATTCTTTTGCATTCTAATGGGGCACTCAGCTACTCGATGTGGTCCACCACATTCGTAGCACTGAAGAGGTGGTCTCTTGGTAAAACTATTAATGTTTTGGCCTCTTGCTGCTTGCGCAGTAGCTTGATATACCGGTTTGATTTGTCCCCAATGGTCTTCCATATAGTACATGGCACACTCCTCAAGCATGTCGACTCCATAGGTGATACTAGAGTCTATGTCCTCTTCGCAATCTACATAAGTATTAGATGACTCGCAACCTATTTGGTTCATAGGTGTAACTCTTGGATGAGGGGGTTGCGGTCCTAGCACTGGAGGTGGCAACGGTGTGGTTTGGACCACATTTTGGGTTCTAGGGACCATGTGCTGTAATGGCAACTGTTGCTCCATGGGTGGGGTAGGCATCAATGCAGGAACTCGAGGTGAGTCTGCCCAAGCTATAGGTGGTCTATTTTCCATGATGCGTTTAAGCATTAGGCAATCCTTCGCTTGATGGCCATACCTACCACACGCGTTACAAGTCCCGTTAAACTTTACTCTGAAAGTAGGGCATTCACTCGTAGTATGTGGGACCAAGCAAATTGAGCACCATTGTTGCTCCCTTCTTGGATACATATGAGTGTTTTGTGGAGCACGATTACCCCTAAGGCTTTCTTGGATGGCCTTTGTGAGATGTGCCAAAGTCATCTCAGATATTGTTTGCTCTTTCACGATTGGATTTATCTTCATTGGCTCATGCCCTGATGCTTGCGAGCTACTAGACTTCGGCTCGGCAGACACTCTTTCTCCTGCAATCATTAAATTATCCTCCAATTGGATTGCATTCATGGTGACTGCTTCCCAAGTAGTGATACCTCTAATGACTAGGCCATTATAGATACTTTCATGTCGTAGCCTCCTAATGAATCTATCGAGCAATTGGTTGTTGTTGAATCGCTCGTTTGGATTGCATCAAGAATTCAAATTCTTTAGGCGACTAATGAAGTCTCTCACGGATTCACCTTCTTCTCGTTGGGCTTTTTGGAGCTGAGAGGCTACACCCCAAAGTACTCCCTCTCGTATGTATTCTTTTAAGAACAGTCTCCTAAGAGTAGAGTAGATCGTTTTCTCTTCTACTCTTAAGGTTCTATACCAATCTCCAGCCTTTCCGCTTAGGGTCAAACTCAAAGCCTTACACTTATGTAGCTCATTGTGCTCTTCCAAGGAATTGCACACATGTTCAAAGACTTCCATATGATTTCTAGCATCTCCGTCTCCACTGAATTTCTGTGTGAGCTTAGCTACTTGAACTGCCTTGCTCCTAGGCTCTCTATCAGGTGCACTACGCATGTTTTCTGCAATAGAGCAACCGATAGTTTGAGCAAATGTTGCCAAATCTCCTATTTGAGCAGGTATAATGGGTGTATGTGCTCCTGGAACCACATTTGAGATGGGAGTTGGCCTTGGCCTTGGCATACGAGCGGCTCTTGGGTCCCAAATTTCGTATGGTGGTGCACCAGACGGTGGTCCAAAGTTTACAGGCGTGGCCCTAGGCATAGGGGGTGCCTGATATGGCATGTTATTATTAAATGGCATGGCTCCACTTGTATAAGAGCTAGGATAATTCCATTGTGGATTGTAAGCTCTTGGAATAATCGGAGGTGTAGGAGCTACATGAGGCTGAGGTACGACAGGTGCACATGATTGATACATACATGTAGGTATAGTTAGGGGCACTGTGCTACTAGGCATCGGCGCAGTGTTAACAAATGAACTCCATGGTGTATTTCTTGTCATGCTCACCACTGGGATATGCATGGTAGCCGTAGTGTCATTAAGAGAAAGATGAGCTAGATCTGGGAAGGTAAAGCTGCCACTTGTGGGCTCAGATTGTACTGAGGCTCCCGGCGAAACAACATATGGAGAATCAATGGGGCTCACTGAGGGAGTCTCCATTTGTGATAGGGTTGGTTGGTTGGCCTTTCCCATATCCAAGAATCTCATTAGGCCTGTTGAAGGCATGTTGTTCCCTGTGTTCTGTCTTTCTAACTCGACAATCCTATGGAGGACATCACAGACTTTGTGTTGTTGCTCATCTATGCTAGTAGCACCCGATGTGGATTGTAGAACATCTAACCAACCCACATGATAGGTATGTCATGTGTACCGATCAGTTAAAGCTTCTTCTTGTAGGTCATACTCCCAATTTTCGTTTAGGAATATCCCATCTAGGCCTGGCATGCTGGAGGTTTCCCTTGAAGTGGAAGCATTATTGCTCCCCATAGCTTGCCCCTCCGTGACTGCTACCTTGGGAGCACTCGGTTGCTCGGCAGGCATGATTGTTGTCATAGGAGCCTTTGCTTTCAGGGCTTGACTTTGTTCTAGCCTTCGTAGGTTCTCAATTTCCCTCTCCCTTGTTGCTCGCATATAGCGTTCGATCTCTTGTACTTCGGCAAGACTCCTACCATCGGGTAGTAAAACCTCAGAGGGAGATAGTCCTAAAGGATCATGAGGTGCAGTGGATGGAACATTCACATGCACACTCTCAAGAAGCATAGGGTCCATTTTAGGCATGAATGACGAATTTACTTCCCCACTCCCTTCATTTATTTCATTAACCGCATGTTCGGAGCGAGTAGCTCTACTAAGGGTCTCTTTTAAGCGGCTAAACACGCTGGACCCGGGCCGTGGGCCCATGGCATGCATGTCTTGACTTGAACTATCAGGGTTTGGTGTAGGATACCCCTTCATGACTTCGTAGTCAAAGGAAGAATCACTAGACGCGATATGAGGATCTTGGGTCGCGCTACCTTGAGTCCCGGCCGAAGGTCCAGAACCTAGGGTGGAGGAATAATGGGTGCCCGCGTAAATGGAGGCACTACCAATATGCTCGTGCTCTAAAACTCGTCTAGAGAGTAGGTTCATATGACTTGGATCCCCTAGAAGTGTCAGTGAGGGCCCGTGAAGGTTGCTCACCTAGTAATTTTGGGTGTTTTGCAACCCAAGTCTTTTCTTTTTTTTTTGTTGATTTTTTGGTCCTTTTTTTCTTACCCAGCTATAGAATAGAACGTATAATAGCTCAAAACGAGCATCTCGGTCAGAGGGACGTGCCGTGATTTACAGCCCTCCGTTTGGTCACTTTATGCCCTCGGAATCCCTAAAACCATCAATTTCTAGTAGGGAACTAGGCCCAAATTAGAAAGTCTAAGGGTGCAAGTGGGAAGAGAAGGGAGGAGAGTGGAGGACTTGCCCCACATGCTCTCATTCCCTCTTGAGGGGGTAGGGTATATATATAAGAGTGAGTCTAGTATATATCATAAGACTGAGGCCTGAGGCCTAGGCTTGGGCTTGGGCTTGGGCTTGGGCTTGGGCTTGGGGAACCAATCCCGATCAAAATTTTAGTGTAGCCCCCCAGTCACTCACGCAAGGGACTTGCCGATACACCGTGTGAGAGCCACAAATGGCTCCAAGCACACAACAAGAGTAATCTAGCAAGCTCAAAAGAGGGCAATGGTGTGTCACTCACCGCTCTATGCTCTTGCCGTGGAGGATTCCTCGCTGCGATGAAGAAGAAGCTGCAGCCATGCCGCGCTTCGCCGCCGTCGTGCCTTCGTAATACTCGATCGCACACACACTCTCCCTCTCTCTCTCTCTCTCTCAAATACACACACACACGAGGAGGTGAAGAAGAAGAAGATGGAGATGGAGATGGAGCAAGAGCACTCTTCTATTGCACAAATGAGAGAATGAGTGAATTTTAGGTTTAATTGGCTTTTATATGAGCTCACCCCATTCACACTTGGGCGCCCATGCTTAGCTAACTAATCCCTTGAATGTCCCGGTTAGAGTGCGCCTCTCATCGGCGATCACTCTTACCCTTTTCCTATTGGTCCGACAAGCCCGGTACCTGACTCTACCAAATACATAATACACGTCCGTCGTAGGTGATGGGGTGTCCGTGAGCCGTGAGGGTTAACAATGGTGAGCACGGTGGTGCTCTTTTGGATGCTTGGATGCCATTGGCTGCTTGAAACAGTCAGGAGATATTGAGTGCATTTTATGTGCACTATTGGGTTGGTGTTTGGAAGCGGTTCTACAGGGAGCTACAGTAGGTGGATGGTGATGGCCAATGCTAGGTGTTTGACCGTGGAGGGTGATAGCAGATAGTGCAGGGGGTTGGGCAACCCGCTTGATGAGCAGCAACCAGGAGCTATGTATATGGTGTACATACAGGTTGTGGTGTGGTTTGAGGTTTGCTCAGTGTTGGTGTGGTTATGCCGTTTTGGTGTGCAGTGAGTATGCTTTTGGTTGAGCATAAATGCTCAACGAGGGGGTGGGCAATGATGGTACAGCCAAATGCTGTCGATGATAGAAATGGGCACAAGCGGGGCTATGTGGTCGAGCAGATGCGGGCCCAGGTGATAGTGTAGCTGTGAAGTGCGGCTGCAGCCAAGGTTAGGTGAAAGTGTATGCTTGATGTGGCTTTTTAGGCCATGGGTGTGCTGTCAGGTGCTAAATTGGAGAATGGTCTCATATGCCCAAAATGATAGTTTTGTGTGTCGGTATGTGGTGCTCGATGTGCTTTCCGAGCAGGTCTAGATGGCTCGTCAAACGGAGCCTGGATGTGAAAGATATTGCACCTTGAAGTGGGATGCATTGCATATCCTCGCCGGATTGGGCGGGTGCAAGTGGTTGGCAAGAGAGGATGCGAGTTGATATGCTTGAAGTGCTTGATTTGTGGAGCATGCCGGTCTTCTCGGATTGAGAAGCGGGCTTCTAGATGGAAAGTTATGGCCAGTTGTGAAAGTTTTCCGGGGGTCGGGTGTGTACCAAGTTGTCCGCATTAAAAGGCGTGCTGCTAGGTGTTTTTCTTTCCTCGACCAGGTTTAGCAAGATAGCATGCACTGTGTGGAGTGAGTCGAAATTGACGGCTTGCCAATCAGAATCATGGGCGGCTAGATACGCCAAGGTCAATGGGAGACGGTCACAAATATGTTTCCATTTTTGGCGATTTCGATTGACGACCTCGAAAAAGATTGAAGTGCGAGAAAATTTCTCATGGTTTCGAACCGGCAGGATGGCATTCCAATGGATGGACGTGATGGGTGTCTGACAAGCCCGAGTGCATGAAGCACCGACCACATGCGACCTGGGCTTGAAAATCCCTTGATTGTAGCCTAAATGGAAAGGTAAAAAAAGGTTAGAATTTGGGAAAGAAAGGAAGAATGGGCTAAAGGGCGTTCGGAGAGGATCAGTCATTGCCTTTAGAGTTTCTTTTATAAAAAAACAAATGGAAACCCATTTTGGAAAATGAGCAAAAGAAGGAGGGCAACAACGGCGCCGTTGTTGCTGGGAGTTTTTGGTTTTGAAAAAAGGAGAAAGGGAACTTCATGGGAGGGGTTTTGGAGGGCTTTTGAGCTGCTCGTTCGTTAGGAGCCATGGAGAGCTCACGAAGAGTAGTGGCCATGGAAACCTTCAGGTTGGGCTTGAGCGGGGCTCGCCACTTTGACCTTTGGTGTGCCCCGGTTGCGGAGATGATGGTTGTACAATGTTTGGTGCCAATGAATGAAAGAAGGCCCCCATTGCAGTGAGTTTTGTGCATCATCTCGCCCCCCTTCCCCCCTTCTCTTCTGCTCTCGTGTGTGTGTGTGTGCGTGCGGCCGTGTCGACGGCAAGTGTGTGCCGCTCCGACGAATTGTTGCAGAGAGAGAGAGAGAGTGTGTGTGTGCGCGATGATTTAAGCGTATGGGAGAACGCAAAGTGACTGCAGTGAAGCGTCTATGTCGTGTGGTGCTCCGTGCGGGTGTGCGCGTGTTGTAGCGGTGTGATTTTGGATCGCTTGGTCGACGGTGCGTCGATCGAAGTTGGGTTTTCAGTGGATTGGGGTGCAGTGTGTGCCTTGGGGTATAGGAGGCAACCGTGTTGGCGTGCTGGACGTGCTCTCCATTCCCCCTCTCCAACATCCATCGTAGTGACCCACAAACATTGGCGCCGCTGTCGAAGAAACCGATCCTTAGGTGGTGAGTGACTCAATGTACAAAAAATCTCCCTTCAAAGCTTTTTACACTCATTCCGCTTACACATAGACAGTGAAGCAGCTAGACATAGGTTTAGTGTACCTAATTACTAGTTGAACAACTTTTACAAAAGGAGCCATAGACAAAAAGTGAAAAAAACTCATCAAAATACCAAAAAAGGAGTTGTTAGCAAAAAACCGCAAAATAGACACAACATCTTGATTTTCACTTGGTTGATCAAATCCAAAAAAGATTAGGGAATAGCATCACCATATCTTGTGTGACTAGCTCACAAAGTATCAGTCTAAAATCTTTCCAAACATGGATCGCGATTCGTGTACCTTTTTGGAATTTTGAGCTGATAAAGGGCAAGCAGAAAAGTGCTCTCTCTCAAAGGACCCATATCAAAAAAGTTCAAAAAGTGGGCAAAAGGGGGCAAGCATTAGATCAAGGGGGAAACCACTGAAACAAACCCTAAAAATGACTTTTGGCTGACCTAAAACGCTTTAAAACATTCAAAAACCATATAGCCAGCATCACTAGGTCAAGGACTAGTTGTGGGCCAAGTTTCAGTGCATACTGACACTAAGGAACATGGATCGCGATCCATGTTCCCCTGACACATTTTGACACCAAATTAGCACCATAGCTATAGGGCATCACAGAGAGTCTAGTGGTCCTTCCAGAGTTGAAGTTGGATGCAAAAAACCATCCCAAAAGCCCAGAACTGACAGGAGCTCAGGCAAAGTGACAGAATCAACCTAGCCTCTTATCCAAAGGTTCATTTCTAAAATTTTTGATACCATATGACCTCTTAATCATACTGAACCTGATGGTAGCAACAAAAGTTCATTTGGCTTCCCAGCATGGATTGCAATGCATGTACCTCTGAGTCAGAACAGAAGTAGATTTTTACCACACAAAGAGTTAGTCCATAGTATCCTGGTGGTTCTTTCAAAATTGAAATTGGACCTAAATTGTTGAGGTTGTGTGAGGAATTGTGTGCTACGGAAAGACCTAGATAAATTTTGTTGATTACAAGAAAGAACTAACAAGAAGGTTGTAAGCTCACAACTATCAAGGAAATTTTTGACAGGGTGTAGGTATTAGAGGATACTACCCAGCAAGAAAGATCAAACGGGAGATTCAAACTAGTTAATGAGGTAACCCGGTTTGGATTTTGTATTACCAATTCTTCATGAATTTGCGATCAAGAAGATTGTACCAGAATAGGAATCCTAGCATCTTTGACCAAGGGAGCAAGCACTCGATGGAGGAAAGTGTGAATTAGAGACCATTTCTACCTTTAGAACCCATTTTAGAGGAGATCTTCTCTGACATTCCTTCAGAAAAATCATATAGCCTCATGACTGAAGATTCTAACCAGTCAAACCCTAAGGGAACAACTTCTATGGGGGCAGTCGTTCTCAGCCTGCATCTGATGTAAAATTGTTGTATTTGAAGTTTCCGTTTGAAAATGTGCTTAAGGACAAAATTTATAAGGATGGAATGGACCGCTACTTTGTTAAGTTTGAAAATAAGCCGAGCAAGTTCAGAGACCTTGTAGATGTTGATTATGACGGGGATAGATATTTTGATCGAGAGGGAATAATGTACGTGGTGGTTCATAACCCTTTTATTGTGGATAAATGGGGAATGACTGGCACCAAGGACAAGGTAGATAATGAGTTGGTCGATGAACCACCCAAAATGGAGAAACAAAACGCGGTACTCAAATGCATTAATGAAACAGAGTGCCTTAACACAGATAACACGTATGTGGGGCTTTATAAGTTCAATAATGGAGAACAAATACTCTATTACAGATGTGACGAGCCCCACATCAAGGAATTGACGGATCGTAAAAACTTGTATGTTTACACGTACACGGAGGGGAGAAGTATTCAGGTGGTCAAAATAGACAAGTATGCTCGAAAGTACTCTCCAATGGATCATAACGAATTAGAGAGATATACATATTTTAGAGGACCACTCCACCAATACTATGTAAATCTGGAAGAGGTAAAAACCACGACTACTCACACCAGACTTGAGACTGTACATGTGAGCACCTTGAGAACCAGGGTGGAGGATTCTTATGGACATGAATGAGTCCCAAAAATAGGACCTTTAGGATCGACGACGTCTAGGGCTTCCATGAACACACATACGGGCAGTACTGTTCCTGATATCACTTACACCACTAGCCTATCCCTCCGACTATTACACGGGATCGACTTGACAAACGTATAGTAGCAGATAGGATACCAGTGGTAGTACCAAGAGGAGATTATGAACCTAGAGAAGCCACACCAGGTGGACCAAGTGTTGTTAGAATGGTTGCAGAGGCCATACATATGCAACCATCTCAGGTGGCAAAATGTGTACCCAAAAAGTATAATGGATTTGGAGATCCGTATGCCCATGTTTCAATGTTCAAACAAGTGTTGAGAGCAGAACAAGTAACTGATTTTCATACTCAATTTGAAGGTTTTGGGTTGACATTAGAAGGTACTACCTTGACTTGGTTCCAACCATGAAACAACTTGGAATTCCCAAGTAATTTGCTGAGGAATTCTCAAAGAGGGGGATCAAGCATAACACTGTCTCCCAGATCTATGCATTTAGGCAAAAGCAGAAAGAGAAAGTGAAGGAAGCATTACTTCATTTCAAGCAATACATAGAGAGATGCCCTGCTCAAGAACTACCTCAGGATGAAAGACTATCAATCCTTTTCATAGAAGGATTGCAAAATGACACGCTTAAAAAGGACTTGCACTTGAAGGGCATGTGTAACTTTTGAGCAAGTCACGAAAGAGGCATTGTATCTGGTAGATAACTCCAAGGCATACGGGGAGGTTACTGAAGACATATATCAGGGGACGAGTAGCACCTCTTCAACCACTAGTGAGTCCACAACAAAATTGGAAGGGCAAAACCTAACTGTGTTGGACGTTGATCAAATGATCAAGGCAGTGATCAAAAGGATAAACCAAGGAAATAGAACGAACCCAAACACACGACAACCGTCCACCCAAAAATGTGACATTTGTGGAGGAGATCATCCCACCTAGTGGTGCAACCTTCAACAAAGGCCATGAGTAAATACATAGCAAATACTGAAGTGGTGTGCTACCAAACAAAAATGGACAAACCATGAAACTCACAACTATTTCTATAATCGGAACTATGTTAGAGAGAGACAATACGGACCACATGGAGGGCAAAAATTTCCACCCCCTCCAAGCTACCAAGTAGGGCCAAATAATGCAATCTTAGGGCAGGAAAAACCTCAACCTGTGTTGGAACATCAACCTCCCTTACCCCAAGAAAATAGGGCTTTGGTAAGGATTTCTCAACCCATAGAACCACCTTCTGAGCCAAGTATGGTCCAAGTAGTCTCATATCGAGAAGATTCAGACAATACTTATGAGAGGGGATTTGATGGGAATGCATATGCTCTAGAGGACACCATCCATGGATAATTCTTGAAGAGATGCTCGAGCCCTCATACATTGCACAACCAGATAAAAACCATTACTTGGTCGATGAGAATATGGTTATGTTCATGGCAAATCAGGGCTAAAAACCTAGGGGGTATCCTACTAGAGAAGGACAACCGATGGGGGCTCCACAAGCTTCTCCACCACCTGTAGGACCATGCTATGAATGTGGTGGTGATCATTGGGCAAGAGTTTGTTCAAAAGAAGGAGAACGGTTAAAACTTTTTGGATTTTGTGATGGATGTATGACCGACCATCTCATTCCACACTGTCCAAAAAACCCTGACAACAAAGGGAAGGCAACCATGAACAAAATGGGGATTGTGCCAAGCTCAATCGAACATTCCAATAAATGAGGTCATTCGAGCTCAAGCACATGAAGCAGCATGGAACGCGCCTGCCAACCAAACAAAGATAGAAAATTTTTCTGTCCGAACCCCTAGGAAATCCAGGAAGGCAAAACGAGACAAGATGAAAGCCGAAAGAGAAAAGAAAAAAACGGCATTGGAAACCAAATTACTAAAAACAGAGGAACGACTTCAAAGGGAAAGAGACCTTAAGGGAAACAACGAGATTAAAAAACCATCAGATATACCATCAGGAAGATTTGTCTTAGTAGACAAGGTGTTTGAACCTTTGGATGCAATTTTAAAAGCTTACGAGGCCAGGCTAAAGCCTAATCAAACCCAAGAGGATATATGGTTAACGTACCCTCATCTAGGCTATGAGAAAGAGAGTCTAAAGATGTGGAATAAACTCATCCAGGCTGCTCAAGTGCTTATGGAACCATCAGTTCCTACTGCTCCAAAAACTGAGGTATTAATCTGAGAAAAGATTCAAGAGTTAGAGGAGTGGGGAATTGAAAAGAAAGACCCACCAGATTTTGTACACAAAACACCATTGGATACGAGGGTGGCAGCCAATACAACAGATGGAATGTATTCTCAAGCACCACTACCAATTCCAGATGTGGAAGAACAATGACCTCAAGAGCTATGGGAATACGGGTAGAGACCTTAACTGACGAGGAGAGTTAACTCAGACTTGTTAATCAAGAGGGAAATGGCATAACCAAACTACTACACTTGGGTGATAGAATGGTTATACCATTTTCCTCTTCTTATTAGCGTACACACACACACACACACACACACACACACAAACATATAGACACGATCGAGAAGAAATGGCATAACTAAAATACCACACTTGGGTGATAGAATGGTTATACCATTTTCCTCTTCTTATTAGCATACACACACATACACAAACACACAGACACAACTGAGAAGAAGAGAACTTTAACGTCGTAGAAAACTACCCGAAGAGACCTTAAAGATCTATTCAATGAGGAGAGTTGAACTCAACACCTATTAATCAAGAGGGAAATGGCATAACCAATCTAGAATGGGTGATAGAATGATTATTCCATTTCCCTCTTCTTATTAGCACACACACACCCACACCCACACACCCAAGAAGAATAGAATTTTAACATTGTAGGACACTATCCCAAGAGACCTTAAAGATCTATCTGGCAAGGAAAGTTGAACTCAAGACCTGTTATTCAAGAGGTAAATGGCATAACCAATCTAGAACACTTGGGTGATAGAAAGGTTATACCATTTTCCTCTTCTTATTAGCACACACACCCACATGAGAAGAACAGAATTTTAACATCAGAGGAAACTATCCCAAGAGACATTAAAGATCTATCCCATGAGGAGAGTTCAACTCAAGACCTATTATTCAAGAGGGAAATGGCATAACCAATCTACCTCACTTGAATGATAGAAAGGTTATACCATTTCTCTCTCTTTTTATTAGCACGCACACACACACCCAAGAAGAAGAGAATTTTAACGTCGTAGGAAACTATTCCAAGAGACCTTAAAGATTTATCCGACGAGGAGAGTTGAACTCAAGACCTGGTTTTCAAGAGGGAAATGGCATAAACAATCTACCACACTTGGGTGATAGAAAGTCTATACCATTTTCCTCTTCTTATTAATGCGCACACACATATCGACAACCAAGAAGAAGATAATTTTAACTTCGTAGGAAACTAACCCAAGATACCTTAAATATCTATCTGACGAGGAGATTTGAACTGAAGACCTGTTATTCAAGAGGGAATCCACATAACCAATCTACCAAACTTGGGGTGATAGAAATTTTATACCATTTTCCTCTTCCTTTTAGGACACTCACAGAAGACAAGAATTTTAATCTCGTAGGAAACTATACCAAGAGACCTTAAAGATCTATTGGACGAGAAGAGTTGAACTTAAGACCTGTTATTGAAGAGGGTAATGGCATAACCAATCTACGACAGTTGGGTGACAGAAAGGTTATACCATTTTCCTCTTCTTATTAGCGCACACACACCCACACTCACACACCCGAGAAGAAGAGAATTTTTACACTATCCCAAGAGACCTTAAAGATCTATCCAACGAGGAGAGATAAACTCAAGACTTATTATTCAAGAGGGAAATGGCATAACCAATCTACCACACTTGGGTGATAGAAAGTTTATACCATTTTTCTCTCGTTATTAGCGCACACGCCTACACCCGAGAAGAAGAGAATATTAACGTCGTATGAAACTATCCCAAAAGACCTTAAACATCTATCCTCCGATGAGGATACTTGAACTCAAGACATGTTATCTAAGAGGGAAATGGCATAACCAATCTACCACACTTGGGTGATAGAAGGGTTTTACCATTTCATCTTCTTATAAGCGTGCACACACATACCGACACACTCGAGAAGAAGAGAATTTTAACGTCGTAGGAAACTATCCCAAGAGACCTTAAACATCTATACTACGAGGAGAGTTAACTCATACTTGTTACTTGAGAGGGAAATGGCATAACCAAGCTACCACACTTGGGTGATAGAATGGTTATACCATTTTCCTCTTCTTATTAGCATACACACACACACACACACACACACACACACACACACACACACACATACACACATACAATAACACAGTTGAGAAGAAGAGAACTTTAACATCATAGAAAACTACCCGAAGAGACCTTAAAGATCTATTTGATGAGGAGAGTTGAACTCAACACCTGTTACTCAAGAGGGAAATGGCATAACCAATCTACCACACTTGGGTGATAGAATGGTTATTCCATTTCCCTCTTCTTATTAGCGCACACACACCCACACCCACACACCCAAGAAGAAGAGAATTTTAACATTGTAGGAAACTATCCCAAGAGACCTTAAAGATCTAACCGACGAGGAAAGTTGAACTCAAGACGTGGTTTTCAAGAGGGAAATGGCCTCACCAATATACCACACTTGGGTGATAGAAAGGTTATACTATTTTCCTCTTCTTATTAATGCGTACAGCCACATCCACACCCACACCCAAGACGAAGATAATTTTAATGTCATAGGAAACTATCCCAAGAGGCCTTAAATATCTATTGGACGAGGAGAGTTGAACTCAAGACATGTTATTCAAAGGGAAATGGCATAACAAATCTGCCACACTTGGTTGATAGAAAGGTTATACCAATTTCCTCTTCATATAAGCGCACACACCCACTCTGACACACTCCAAAAGAAGAGAAATTTAACGTCATAGGAAACCATCCCAAGAGACCTTAAAGATCTATTTGACGAGGAGAGTTGAACTCAAGACATGTTATTCAAGAGGGAAATGTCATAACCAATCTACCATACTTGGGTGATAGAAAGGTTATTCCATTTTCCTTTTGTTATTAGCGGACACACACCGGTGCGCACACACATGAGAAGAAGAGAATTTTAATGTCAACGCCTGCCACCACTACCACACTTGGTTGATAGAAAGGTTATACAGATTTCCTCTTTGTATAAGCACACACTACCCACACTGACATACTCCAAAAGAAGAGAATTTTAGCATCGTAGGAAACTATCCCAAGAGACCTTAAAGATCTATCGGACGAATAGAGTTGAACTCAAGATCTGGTATTCAAGAGGGAAATGGCATAAGCAATCTACCACACTTGGGTGATAGAAAGGTTATTTCATTTTCCTCTTCTTATTAGCGCACACATAATAACACCCACACACCCAAGAAGAAGAGAATTTTAATGTTGTAGGAAACTATCCCAAAATATCCTCTTTTTTTTTAATAGCAAAACTCACAATTGTGAGTGAATTATATTGAACAACCGAAAAAATTACAAGGTCTTTTTATGCTTTTGTTAAGGCATGACATCATCCAGGGACCATACTTACATCAGCTATCAGGGCAGCCACCCCTACCAACCCGCCCCCTCATCCTTGATACACAAGGTCCATAATCTTGTCATTCTGAGATATTTTATTTACCGATGGCCAAGATTTGCCCCTATCCTAGGCATTCCATCTGCTAACAACAAGGCACAAGTAGTTCTAGATCAATCCTTCGAGTGTTGCTTGTGCTCGAGTGTCCATATTAGCACTTTGCTTTCTTGTATAATTTCTGCGAAGCTTGCCACCTCACAACCTCCTTCAAACACACGGCGGTTCCTTGTCTGCCATACATTATGAAAGAAGAAGTATCTGACGATCTGAGTGCTGACGAGGAGTGCAGGACTACTTGAATTCTTACCTCCAAGGAATAGGTCAGTCTTGAAAAAACTAATTTTCCATGTTCTTGCATATTTTCCCAGCGAGGCCTTTGATAGTTGGGCAGTCCATGAATAGGTGGGCCAGATCTTCACTAGCCAACTTGCACCCCAACCATCGATCTGACCCAATCCCTCTCTCCTAAATCTTCACCCCCGTCGGTAGAGCACCCCACATAACCTTCCATAAGAAAACCTTCATGTGTTGCGGAACCTTTGGCTTCCATATGTTCTCCTTTACATGCTCCCCCCTTGCCTGTGGCCATGGTTTTTTCCATAGCTTGTTAAGAGGGCTATATCAATTCTTCTTTTGCATCATTGTTGATAAATGCTTTTAGTATGGGGTTTCCATAATAGACTGCTTTCGGGCCATCTCCAGGCATTCCAGTCCAACTCCAAATGATAGATTGGCATCACTAGATTGTCAAGCTCTTTCATCACTTTGTGAACAAGCAAGACCTCCAAGCTATTAAGTTGGTACTGGGTAAATGGTTTTCCAACTCTTGTGCCATTGTCCCAGAAGTGCCCAAGTCACTTTAGGCCCTTATTATTCAGCTTCCAGGCTATCTCAATTCAATAGGGATTTTGTGGCGGATCTATAACTTTGGAAAGCCAGGGGGACCAATGTAGAATGGAGTTCTTGAAGTAACTGGCTTCTTCCCCCACTTTAAGACTCCTGCTGCTCTATTGCATTTTCTTACCAATTCTCCTGAGCTGTCCCCTAGTCTTAAGGTAGACCACGCCGGGGCTAGCAGTTTGTCATGAACCTCCACCCCACTCCACTTTCCACCTTTCGAGCCAAGTTCAACTGCTTCTATCATATCTCTGATCATGGCCGCCAAGGAAACAACAAATTTGGAGCAACAAGCTTCTGCATGGGCCCAGGGTTGAGAACTCCAAGGCCTCCTTGATTCCCCGGCCGAGCAACTGATTCCCAACGGGCCCATTGCCATGGCCTGGAAGATTTAGTGTTATTTTTCCATAAAAACCTTTTTACTGGTTTTAAGAACTCTTTCCAGTGACGAGCTAGTGAAGGCAATATAAGGAATCATAAAGGCATTCATCACTTTTATCCGACTTGGGAATGGGAGAAGAGCACACTCCCACCTACTCATTTTTGTTTTTATTTTTCAAGCACCCACTCAATCTTTGCTTGTGAGGTACATCCACCCCCAAGGGGGCTCCCGTATGTCTAAAGATATTTCCTTTTGTGACAATCTCCCGTGACCAGACAAAAGGGTCAAATAAGTTATTTTCCGAATAGGGAGATCAGTCTTGACTTCTCTATATTACATTGGGACCGCAAAGCTACTGAGAATATTTGTACAATCTCCAGAGCTTTTCTGACGACCTGGGGGCACGCCTTCAATAAGAGGAGAGGATCGTATGCAAAAAGTTTCACTAGGAGCTGGCTATTCCCTGGTAAGGCAAGGCCTTGCAACTCCCCTCGTTCCGCACTAGCTTCGAGCATCGTGATTAGAGGATGTGATCCTATGGCAAAAAGTAGGGGGGCTAGAGGGCATCCCTACTTAATACACCTTTTAACCTCACAAGAGCCCACAATTCTACCGTTGAATAGGAGCTCTGACTGGCTTCTAGCCCCCATTACACGTACCAACCGACATAGGCAAGGCCCAAAGTCCAGAGCTTCCATGACGGCTTCTATATATGTCCATGTTATTCTATCATAAGCCTTGTCCAGGTTCAACTGCAACAGAATGCACTCCTGCTTTGTGACAGTTGCGTATTCGATGCCCACCATTGCTTCCAAGATGTTATCGTAAATGGACCTTCCTTTGATGAACCCATGTTGATGGGGTGAGATGATCTTGGTTAGTAATGGGGCTAGTCTGAGGGCTACTGCTTTAGCTATAATTTTGTAGGCCATCGACATCATCATTATAGGGTGCCAATGCTTCAATTGAGAATAGTAGATCTATTTTGGGATGGGTTTGATAAGCCCTCTCTTAACACTTATCTCCAACGACCCTTTGACCATGGCTATTAGCTTCCGAATGGGGAATTTCCTTCTTGATACTGTGAAGTAAGGTCCCTCTGGCTTCTTCCACTTCTTGGGACTGGGTCTCTGGCTGTCCAATGATTTGACTAAGATAGCTTAACATCAGACCAGCCATTTTGTCCTAGTTATGGACTCCTATCCCTTTCTCATCATCAAGCGAGCGGACGTGGCCCCGGCTCTTCTTGATTTTTAAAGCCCTAAAAAATTGAGCTTGATTGGAGGCTTCATGTTGAAGAAAATTCTCCCTGGAGAGAATCCTTGCCTTTCTGATATCTTCTAATTGCTCATTAGCAAGGTTAGATTTGGCTTTGAGCCATCATTTGTGCTCCTCCTCAGTAGCATGCCCATTGGCTTTTATGGAGGTAAGCAATTGTACCTCCGTTGTAAGATGCAGAAGGTGTACCTCCTTAGCTTTCTTGATTCGGGGGCCCGAGGTTTTGATTGCTTTCTGGATGCTCCAAGTAAAGAGGTCCCACACATTGTGTTTGTTGAGGGCGACATATTTTTTGGGCTGACCTAGTTTTTTCTTCGTTAGATTCCTGAAAAGAGGGTCTTTGAATAGGCGTGCCCCTGTTACTAACAATTTTTTCTCACCTCTTGGAGTCTGCTCCTCCTCTTTATTATTCTTAAAATGTATGTGCAGAGGAATGTGATCCAAAAGGGTTTTTGTTGGGACTACCTTCATCTCCATCAATGACGGTATCCAATCAGCTTGGTGCGAGCAATAACATCTATCCAGCCTGGAGGCAGTGCGGGTATACTGGAGGCTTGTGTAGGTGAAACCCGGCGTGCTGTTCCATGGGCCAACTTCCCATAAGTTGATCATTGCCCACTTTTTGCACAAACTTTTCCATTTAGACCTTTCTGAGCCAGCCAACATACTAGAGGATCCTGTTGTATGCTCTTTTCTACCATGTTAAAGTCACCAACCAATAGCCACTCCCCTTCAATAGGAGTATCTCTAAGGTGCATCCATAGTTTAGCTCTATCTTTTGCATTGCAAGGGCCATACACATTTACAATGGTGAAGGGATGCCCTTCAATAGGAGTATCTCTAAGGTGCATCCATAGTTTAGCTCTATCTTTTGCATTGCAAGGGCCATACACATTTACAATGGTGAAGGGATGCCCTTCCCATCTGATTCTAATCCCCAGGATTCTGTCGGATGGGTGGTTAAGAACCAACTTCGGCTCCAATTCTATGTCCGCAATGCTGAGGACGCTACTGAAACCGTTACTTCCTTCTCCATAGAATACCAATTTCTTTCCTAGAACTTGCTTTCTCTTGCTATGGGCATCTAGGTGGTGTTCCTGGATGTCCCAACAATTGACTGCTTTCTCCTTTTTTATTTCCTCCCAGAATAGGGTACTCTCCTTACGGGTATTCAACCCCTTCACATTTCAAGATTGGATAGTGAGAGACTCCATCATTAATGAGGGGCTCATTGGGATAGAAGAATGAATTCTTCAGCATCCGACTCATCCCCCCCCCCCCCCCCCTTCTCCTTGGTCTCGGGGGAATCCGGGGGTTCCAAGTCAGAGGATTCCTTTTCTTGCAATGCTGCCAATGGATTGTGCAATGGGACAATGAACCCCCCTCCTTTCGAAGGGAAGGAGGATGAATTAGATCCTTTCACCTCAAGTGTTCAAAACGACTTGAATCACTTTGGAGTCTCTTGCCACCTGCCTTCACTCTTTTGGCTCTTTTCAGACGAGGCACTTGGAAAATTGTCACCGTTGTCACTGTCATAAATTTGGGGGTAGCAGCAGGAGTAATGATCCTATTATTATTGCCAACACCTTTGGAAGTTCATTGTATGGGAATCGATTCCTCCACAATATTTTCTTGAATCTTAATATCCATTTTCTCACATACCATGTCTCCTTTATCCTTTCCTGCATTTGTCCCTTCGTTACTGCCTCCTTGCTTCTCCAGCCCTTCCATTGGAGATTCCATTTTATTCGGGGCCTGTGCTGCTGGAGCTGCAGTATCATTAGACTTCAAGGGGCAATCCTTGGCGAAGTGCCCAAAGTTGTTGCATTTAAAACATGCCCCAACGTATGCTCCAAAGTTTAGCGGAATAGTAACAAGCCCAGGTCCGACATTGATAACCATGCTCTTAAGTGGAGTTTTAGACACATCCCATCCTATACAAACCCTGATTGAGGTTCTACCAAACCCTCTCTTGCTAGGTATAAATAAGGGAGTGCCTAGTTGGCTAGAAAGCATCCTGAGATTTTCCCACAGCCAGCTTGACAATCCCACAAACTCAACCCAGATCGGATGAAACTCTTGTAGAGATTCAACTGAGTCGAACACTGGCTCCCAAGGCACCACACAAACCGTAGTCCTAATAAATACTAGGGGTCCTTTGTCAAGGATCTTTTCCACACCAGAGGCCTCTTTGAATCTCACTGAACAAAAACCTTTAGCTAGGTAAAAAGTACTTTCAACTGCTCCTCCATGACCAAGAATTTGAGGGCCCTGAAGCCATTGAATCATCTCAAACCTATTCGGGATTCTTCCATTGAACCCAAATACAAGCGTTAGCTTAGCTTTCCTGGCTAACTGTTTTTTGATAAGTGTTGGTGGAATCGCTACAGTAATAGCCTCGAAAACCTCCACTTGCTATGGCAAAGACTTTTTTAAAGCAGAAAAGGCTCGATCTGCCAACCCGTCTTCTACTAGCCCACTGTATTTTTTTTGGGAGCAAGTTCTTTTGTTGTTGTTAGGACTGAAATCAATCATATTGTTGACTTCCATGAGCTCTTGTTGAAGTCTAGCTTTTGTATTTTGCAGGTTTTTGATATCTCCTTCACCTGACATCCCTTCTGCTGAGCCTTTTCCATAATCCTTAGAGCTAGACCCCTTGAGTATACTAGCAAATGAAATACCTGGCCTGTGAGTAGCATATGCACTTGACTCTTGATTTACTTTTATTATATAATTTTCATTTAGTTGCATACTTTTCCTCTTTCACCCAAAATAATACAAAAGAGGGACCATATCATATGATTTCAATATATTTTCTCGTATCTATAGTTCTTTCATATTTTTTTGTTGTGTACTCATTATTCTAACATCATGTGCTCATTGAGCTAAAATCCATGAATAGTCCATACACTAGTCCCACCATGTATATATTTCTTTATTCACCAATAATCCTCATCCATGCATGTGTAAAGATATCTTGGATGCTTTGTATCATGCTATGACAAAGGAGGGGCTCACTCTTGGATGCATTGTGCAAATTGAACAAAGGAAGGGGTGCAAGGGTAAATGGAAAAACATTGAGCAGGTTTGTCAACACCAATGATTGTTGTAAATTTTGCACACCCTTGGAGATTGTTCCTGATAATGGTCCAGGGTTTAGGAAGGGTTTACTCATGGAAGTTTGTGAAGAGCTTCACATTCTAAATCATCATAGCATACCCTACTAGCAATAGTCAAATGGTTTGGCAGAAAAAGCTACTGATGTCATTGTAGGCGTCATCAGAAAGATGGTGAAAAACAAGACAAATTTGTGGGATGAATTCTTGGATGGAGCATTATGGGCATATTGAACCACGTATAAGAAAGCCCAAGGTTCACACCATTTCACTTGGTCTATGGTCAAGAGGCTTTACAGCCTATTGAGCTCAATATCCCAACAATGCGGTGAGGCGGTCCGGGAGGGAAATAAGAAAAGAGACCTCTAAACACTCCTCCAAGGCTCCCGTGCTGCTCAATTGGGGCCAGGGCGACTACAAGCACCCAAGACAACAACAAACCCACAACCAAACCCAACAAAAGAAAGGGGAACCACCTAGTATGTATGCAAACTAGGACGCAAATAGTATGTAGCCCAATGTGCAAAGAGACAAATGCAAAAATTTCCACACAAACACACCAAACATAGTCTTTCACAACCATAGGGATTTGGAAGAGAATAAGGTAGAGAGTACAAATAAACTTGAACAAATAGGTCCTAGCATAAAAGCTTAGATGCTTCCAAGTTTAGAGGAATTAGAGAAACAACACAAGGCTTGACCTTATTTCCATTTTACCATTGTATTATGGTTATGGGAGCACTCTCACCATATCACCCTCTTACAATTATTCGTAGGCAAACAATTCAACAAGCCCCTTAAAACCACAAAGTATGAAAGCATGCAAATAATGCACCTTATACAAGCCATTGAACCAAAGTGTCAAGTTGATTTTGGAGAGAAGAGGTGTAGCCATTGTACACAATTGCACTCCAAACTATCAATAATATTTATGATCAAGTGGAGTCTACAAATGTGATGGAGAGTAGAACATCACTCAATTCCTCTCAATAGCCTCAAAGCATCTCTATGAACATATGAGTGTAATGTGATAGAGAGCTCTCAAAGCTTACAATCTCCTCACGCAACTAGGATTGGAGAGTGCTATGTTATGTGTGCAACTCATTACAAAGAAGAGAAGGCCTCTATTTGTAGGTTTTTGGAAGCCCCGATTAGGATTAAACCTAATCAATTTTATTAAAGGTAACATGGATTATGATTTATTTTTGAATTTCAAATGAGAGTGGGTCTCTCTTTTCCTTTGAGTCACATGGATGTGGGCTCAAGGGGAAGAATTATTGAGAGTGAAAGGAGAGAGAGGTGATCAACTTGGAGGTGTATACTTTAGTAGGCAGTAGAGGGTGCAATTTACAATAGGGTTAGTCATTAGTGTTAGTAGCTTGTAGTTAGTAGGATGGGGTAAACTTACATGGCATATGCACTCAAGGTGCATTACATGATTTATACAATGATAAAAAGTAAGAGAAGGGTGAGAATATACACAAATTAATGGAAACCACAAGATGAAAAGGGAATTTTCCACCTATCTCCTCCAATGAATGAAGCAGTTGTAGAACTTTGTCAGTGTAGTTTTTGTGACCATGGGAAAGTTGAATTTTCCATGATCAAACTCCTCCTTTTTCAGATCCTGAGCTTGGTTGTTTTTTTATTTTTCTCTTTTTTTGAAAGCATGAAGAGGTTTTGGTAATATGAATTTGATTCTAAAGAGAGAAATTGAGCTATGCGTATGTAGAGATGATAATTTTTGAGCTGGAGTAAGGGAGAGATGGGAATGGTGAAGACGATGAAAGAAGCCATGAAAGTTGAAGGTTTGAGTGAGGGGTGGATAGGAATGAGTGTGTGTGTGTGTGTGTGGAAGTAGAAAAGAAGGTGAGAGAAGACTATGGGTTACTTTGTGAGAAAAGTGGCCAGACTGGGGTCTACTCAAAAATTCATATCTCATCGATGGTAGCTCCAAAAACTATGCAAAAACTTGAGGTGATTATTCAGTTTGTGGGCACATTTTGTATGTTGATCACTTCTTCAAATGCCGAGCGGAGATAGGCACCAAGAATCTCACCAAAAAGCCTCTTATTTTGCCTGCAAAAGTCTTTTAGTTCGAACTTGAAGTGGTTCATCACGTGATTCTTGAACACTGGGAGGTGTGGATTCTTTTGTAGCTTCATGGAGGTCCACTACTATAGATGGAGGCTGTGTAGAAGCTTTTACCTCTATGGATGTATTACATGAGGAGCTAGAAGCTTCATGGAACTCCCCCCTTCTTGAGCTAGGTGGAATAAATTGGTTTTGCCTTGGAGCCCAAACTATCTCTGGACTAGGTGTGTAGCATTCTGTGATCTTTCCCTTCCCACGGTCTACCATTGGCTTTAGCGTTACACTGTTTGACTCATATGGGTTTGTTGTCGATAGGGAAGGACACATTTTACGTTTAGGTACCCAAATTTGCTCATTTCTATCATAGTAGCCTTGGGCTTCTAATAGTTGTTTTGGAATCCATCGTGATTTGGTTTTGACTCTCCTAGGGCCCGCTCTTGGTTTTCCGGGGAAATTTTTTCTTGGAATGGATGGGAGGGTTGAGGTAGTTGGAAGTAAGGCCTTGGGGACCCATTGGTATGTACTCTTAGGTCGTGCAGGTTGAGTACTTGCAATATTACTGCTTGCTGCAACTACAAGTGTTGAAGTGCTAGGTTCATGGGTAGCCGGCAAAGACGAGTTAACCACCTTGGCTTGTGAATGTTGGCTATCCTTCAACTTTGCTAGAGTTTGCAACGTAGGTGACTTTGCTTGAATGATAGGGGTAAGAGTCGGTGGTCGCGTCGTGACACTACCACTATCCCAATCAATAGTGCATTTGGTTGCCAACATCCACGTGCGTCCCAGGTTTACGTTGCCTTCCATAGCTCCCACGGGCATGACTAGAAACCTCTGCACTATGCTTCCATTGTCATAGACAACAGGGGTCTGAAGGACTCCAAGAATAGCAGTTTTCTTTTTATTAATGTCCTTGACTTGCATCGTACTCGGGGATAGGGTCGGTTTCCCTAATTGACACCAAACTCCATAGGATAACAAATTGTGTTTAGCTCCCGTATCTAATAAGGCATTGTATAGTACTTTCCCATAGGGGCTATTTAGCTCAATTGGGTATCGTAGGGGTGGCTCAGATTATAATGAGTCGTCATCTGTGTCCTCGAAAAATGCTTGCGTGATTCCCAGATTAGCCTCTCGTTGGCGTCTAAGACGTTGTTGTCGTTCTCGAGCCTCAACTCTTGCTTGGATTTTTTTAAGCTCTGCTTGTTCCTTGGCAACCTTCTTTTGATGGATGGCTTGCAACTCTTCCTGGCTTAGAGGATCATAATATCTTTTGAATTTACTTCCATTAAGGAATTCAATGGTTTCAACTCCATCTAGAGTCTCCACACGAATGGTACCTTGCGGGGTAATTTCACACACTCGATATGGTCCCTTACCAGCGTATTTCAATTTCTTCTTTTCATTACGTACCCCGTACATAAGAACTTTATCACCAACCTTGATGTATTTATCCTTTAAATGGCTATCAAGCCACTTCTTTCTCCTATCCTTCTCCACTAGAGCATTTCGCACACCTAATTGCCTCTCTTCATCTAGCCTTTCCAGGATATATAATCGCTCCACTAAGGGGTTACCATCCCAACCTTCTTGAGAAGCTACTCGAAGACTAGGAATGGCAAACTCCCATGGCATAACTGCTTCTTGGCCATACACCATCTTAAATGGTGTGCAATTAATAGCAACTTTATACGCAGTACGATAAGCCCATAAAGCTGATGTAAGCTTTAGGTCCCAATCAGTGCGATGAGCCTCGACTGTCTTTGTCAAAATGGAGATGAGAGTTTTGTTGGTACTCTCAGCTTGGCCATTTGCTTGGGGATAATAGGGTGTAGACTTGTGGTGAGATATCATGAAGTTTGATGTGAGTTTTTTTATTACTTCATTTATAAAATGAGTTCCATTGTCACTCACAAGTTCAAAGGGGCATCCAAAACGTGTGATAATGTTCTCAAAGAGGAACTTAGCTGTTGTTTTTGCATCCGTCTTTCGTGTTGCTTTTGATTCAGCCCATTTGGTTACATAGTCGGTAGCCACAATGATATATCGTGATTGCGTGTTACGTGCAGCCGGACTAATCGGTCCTACAAAGTCTAAGCCCCACTTTTCAAATGGTTGGGTTACCTTGATGGGATGTAGAGGCATACTATCCCTTCTTTGTGGCTTGTTGAAGCGTTGGCATTCATCACATCCCTTTGCAAAAAGTGATGCATCCTTAAACAGAGTGGGCCACCAATAGCCTGACTGTAAGATCTTTCGGGCAGTCAACTTTCCTGAAAAGTGACCACCAGCTACGCCCATGTGTGCCTCTTGTAGAATATATAAATACTCATCCTCGCGGGCACATCGTCTAAGAACATCATCTTTTCCTCTCTTATAGAGAGTTCCAGCCAGTAAGCAATAGGGTTCGCATTCCTTGATTAAGTTTCGAGCTATATCTTTTCGCAACTCTTTGGGTGGAAAACCATTAACTAAGAAGTTAACAATCTTTTCACTCCATTCAGGCATTGTCTCAACAATGAACAAAGGAGTATCAGGCAATTCATCATCAACCCCCGTAGGAGCTTCGCCATTAGGGATACGACATAAATGATCCGCCATGACATGTTTCCTCCCAGGCCTCACAACAACGGTGAAGTCAAACTCAAGAAGAATTAACAACCATCGTGTAATTCGACCTGTGGAACACGGCTTGTTTACCAAATATAGCAATGGTTGATGATCAACATAAAACACAAACTTGGTAGCAAGAAGGTAATAGCAAAATTTCTTTACTGCGTAAATCATAGCTAGACCTTCGCGCTCTATAGTAGTGTAGTTCATCTTGGCATCATTTAATTGGCGACTTGCAAAGCTAATAGGGTAGTCCAATTTATGTTCTCCTGGTTGAGTTAGAACACACCCAATAGCAAAATTTGATGCATCAATATGCACATGAAAAGGTACATTCCAATCAGGTGTTCGCAGGATTGGAGCACTTGTTAGGGCCTTCTTTAATAACTCATAAGATTGATGACATTCTTCCGTCCAGTGAAACTCGATAAGAAGCTTATACAATGGACGCGCTATCTTGGCAAAGTTTAAAATAAACCTTCGATAATAACCAACATGGCCCATAAATCTTTGAACTCCTTTATAGTTCGTAGGTGGTGGCAAATCGGCAATGGCTTTAATCTTACTCTCATCTATGGATATCCCGTTCTTGGACACTATATGCCCTAGAATGACTCCATGCTTAACCCAAAATTGGCATTTGAAAGGGTTCAATGAGATGCGATAAAATCTGCACCTTTCAAATATTTTTCGTAGATATAACAAATGCTTCTCCCAAGAAGAATAAACACAAAGGTCGTCTAGGAAAGCTTCACAAAACTCCCTTAGAAATTCTTTAAACGCAGTGTTTATTAATCGTTGGAATGTAGCGGCAGCATTCGTTAAGCCAAAAGCCATAACACGAAATACAAACACTCCAAACTCTGTGATAAAAGCAGTTTTAGCTTGGTCCTCTAATTCAATTGTGATTTGATTGTAACCAGAGTACCCATCTAAAAAGCTATAAGCTTCCTTGCCCGCAACTCTTTCAAGCACATGGTCTGAATATGGCAAGGGATAATGATCTCTCCTAGTGGCTGCATTAACTTTCTTGAGGTCCACGCACACTCTTAGTTTCCCATTATTTTTTGGCACAATGACTATTGGAGAAACCCATTCTGAGTGCTCAATAGGGTATATGAATCCACATTGGATAAGTTTTTCAATCTCCTCTTGTACAATTTTGGCGTACTTAGGATTCATTGGATATGGTCGTTGCTGGACGGGTTTAGCAGTGTTGATCATGGGAATTGTATGTTGCACCACAGAAGGTGGAAAGCCTTTCATGTCATGATATGTCCAAGTAAAGATATCCTTGTATTCCTTGAGGAGCTCCTTAAGTACAACCTCTTCAGTTTCGGTAAGGTCTTGAGCAATAAAGACTGGTTTAGACTCCTCACCTGGTTCTGCTAATTCTATCTCTTTAACTACCGCTGGACCATCATAGACTCCACTGCTTCCATTGGTATGTATTCGTTGGGCTTTGGCATACACAACCTTTCGCTCCCCCGTGGTATAAGATTTAAAATGTTCAGGAGCCGTATGTAAGTCAGCAGGCTCTTGTCCTGACGGAGACCTTTCTTTTAGTTCTGCCTCCTTTTGTTGTTGTGCTAACTCTTGGTTTTGACGTCTTCTTATAGTTCGACTCAATTTCGGCTTTGTAACCTCCAATTGAGCGAGGTCAATGGGTCGCGGGCTGCACCACATGACACTCTGGAGATGTTCACCCCAATTGTCTACTAGCTTTCGATGAGCATCACATGCCCCTAGATAGCTAAGCCATTCTGCAGTAGATCTTTCCTTGTTTATCCTAGCTCTCACATTTGCTCGATATCGTCGTCTCTTATATGACCTTTGTTTCTTGTTAAGGTTTTGATTTTGGTAAATGTTTGAACTCGACTCGCTTGATAGGTCTTCTCTTGTATCTTCTTCACTCTCATATAAATTACCATAGATGGTCGTACTAGGCCTTGAGTGTTCAGTTTCTATACTTGGCTCACTAGATGTTTCCTCAGGTTCTGAATCCATTTCTCCCTGAGATTCCGTTTCTGATGTGTATTGGCCTGAAGCCTTTGAGGAATCATCGGTTTCACTCTTAGGTAGGTGTGCCTCTTTCTTATCATCGGATGTTACATGCGCTACACCTAACATGTTTACTGGTGCAATGTGTGGTATCTCTTCCCCATCTGGTGTTACCCAGGTTGTTCCTCTAGCTCCCCATGTATCTATAGTTGCAGCTAGGTGCACCCAATCGACATTTTCTGACTCAGCCATTCCGGGTAGGACATCCATATAAGGAGAGTTCCCCCCAATATCCGTGTCTTCGTTACACGTGTAACAATACTGTAATGGAGCTGAGTGAATTGTTGTGTCTGATCGATTATCAATAATGAATTTATTTCCTAGAGGATGCGTTCGACCACTTAAAAGATCAACTCGAATGACAGAGTCTTGGAACTGTAAGTAGACGTGGTTTTTGGACCAGTCATGCACCATTTTTGCTTCCCTCATGAATGGACGCCCTAAGATCATCTCAAATGACATAGGATGCTTGGAAAAATCCATAACAATGAAAGTTTGCCTTACCTTGTGTCCCAAGACCTTGATTCTGAGATCCTTTAGCATTCCAATAGGCGTAACAATAGATCCATTAGCCATTTTTACCACTACGCTTGTGGATTCAAGGTGAGGTCGCCCCATAGACCCCAACAACTCTTTGTCACCATGTTGACTCCCGCACCACCGTCAAGGACCCCCTTTACAGTTAATCCTTTAGTAGTGATTGGTAGAGTAGCATTAGATTCATCACCTTCAAAGTATTGGCCCAACTTGTTAACGGGTACTTCAATTACAGATTCATGTCCCGCTAGGTCAGATGGTGGTGCTAAATGTTCCTCATCATTCATTACCGAGTCAGGTTTGTTCATATGTGCAAACTGTGGTAATCCGGCTTGTAATTCTCCATTGAGGAAGGCTCGAAGAGCTGAGACTAGCTCGGGGTCTTTATATAGTTTGGACATGATGGTGGTTCTAACTTCTGAAGACATGAAATCCATCAATTTGGAAACATTTAATGGCATCTTGTGGGACGTAGGACCATGACAAGAGAATGGTGAATATGGAATCTCCACTTCCTCAAGGGGGTCGGGCATTCCCTCACCAAACATTCTCTCTAGTAGGAAAGGTGTGTGTCCACTTTCAGATGTCCTACCCTCACTCTCTTCCCGAATGATACTGGGTATAGCTAACCGCCTGTAGTTCTTGTGAGGTTGAACTTGTGTGGGAAACACTGTTTCTTCCACCAAACCCCTCAGTTGTTGGACTCGTTCAATTTCCACTGTTGGGTTTGGATAGGTTCCAATCTTTCTCTTGCAATCCTCATTTTTTGTCTCTCGTGGTTAATCTTGGGAGTTCGCAACTGGGTGGTTTAACTTTGAATACTCTTTTGGTGTTCGTCGTAATTCCCCCTCGTGATCCTCCTCACTGGCATTTTCCTTTGTAGTAATAGTTTTGGTCTCCGTGGTCTCTATCGAATCTGAGTCATCCTCAGGGTCATTCATATACACGGGATCCTCTCCTGTCCCTACGTTAGTCTTTGAACTAGGTTTTGAGCTAGAATCATTAAGGGATTTCTTTCTTCGTGTTTTCTTCTTTCTCGCTCGGCCAATGGATGCAGCATCTCTCTCTTCGAGGATGTAATTTTGCTTTTGGAGCATCGACCGTGTGAGTGCATTCACTCATGCCCTGATGCTTGCAAGCTACTAGACTTCGGCTCCTTCAATCATTAAATTATCCTCCAATTGGATTGCATTCATGGTAACTACTTCCCAAGTAGTGATACCTCTAATGACTAAGCCATTATAGATACTTTCATGTCGTAGTCCCCTAATGAATCTATCGAGCAATTGGTTGTTGTTGAATCGCTCGTTTGGATTGCATCGAGAATTCAAATTCTTTAGGCGACTAATGAAGTCTCTCACGGATTCACCTTCTTCTCGTTGGGCTTTCTGGAGCTGAGAGGCTACACCCCAAAGTAGTCCCTCTCGTATGTATTCTTTTAAGAACAGTCTCCTAAGAGTAGAGTAGATCGTTTTCTCTTCTACTCTTAAGGTTCTATACCAATCTCTATACCAACTCAAAGCCTTACACTTATGTAGCTCATTGTGCTCTTCCAAGGAATCACACACATGTTCAAAGACTTCCATATGCTTTCTAGCATCTCCGTCTCCACTGAATTTCTGTGTGAGCTTAGCTACTTGAACTGCCTTCCTCCTAGGCTCTCTATCAGGTGCACTACGCATGTTTTCCGCAATAGAGCGACCGATAGTTTGAGAAAATGCTGCCAAATCTCCTATTTGAGCAGGTATAATGGGTGTATGTGCTCCTGGAACCACATGTGAGATGGGAGTTGGCCTTGGCCTTGGCATACGCGCGGCTCTTGGGTCCCGTATTTCGTATGGTGGTGTACCAGACGGTGGTCCAAAGTTTACAGGCGTGGCCCTAGGCATAGGGGGTGCCTGATATGGCATGTTATTATTAAATGGCATGGCTCCACTTTTATAAGAGCTTGGATAATTCCATTGTGGATTGTAAGCTCTTGTAATAATCGGAGGTGTAGGAGCTACATGAGGCTGAGGTACGACAGGTGCACATGATTGATACATACATGTAGGTATAGTTGGGGGCACTGTGCTACTAGGCATCGACGCAGTGTTAACAAATGAACTCCATGGTGTATTTCTTGTCATGCTCACCACTGGGATATGCATGGTAGCCGTAGTGTCATTAAGAGAAAGATGAGCTAGATCTGGGAAGGTAAAGCTGCCACTTGTGGGCTCAGATTGTACTGAGGCCCCTGGCAAAACAACATATGGAGGATCAATGGGGCTCACTGAGGGAGTCTCCATTTGTGATAGGGTTGGTTGGTTGGCCTTTCCCGTATCCAAGAATCTCATTAGGCCTGTTGAAGGCATGTTGATCCCTGTGTTCTTTCTTTCTAACTCGACAATCCTATGGAGGACATCACAGACTTTCTGTTGTTGCTCATCTATGCTAGTAGCACCCGATGTGAATTGTAGAACATCTAAGCAACCCACATGATAGGTGTGTCCTGTGTACCGATCACTTAAAGCTTCTGCTTGTAGGTCATACTCCCAATTTTCGTTTAGGAATATCCCATTTAGGCCTGGCATGCTGGAGGTTTCCCTCGAAGTGGAAGCATTATTGCTCCCCATCGCTTGCCCCTCCGTGACTGCTACCTTGGGAGCACTCGGTTGCTGGGCTGGCATGATTGTTTTCATAGGAGCCTTTGCTTTTAGGGCTCGACTTTGTTCTAGCCTTCGTAGGTTCTCAATTTCCCTCTCCCTTGTTGCTTGCATATATCGTTCGATCTCTTGTACTTCGGCAAGACTCCTACCATCGAGTAGTAAAACCTCAGAGGGAGATAGTCCTAAAGGATCAGGAGGTGCAGTGGATGGAACATTCACATGCACACTCTCAAGAAGCATAGGGTCTATTTTAGGCATGAATGACGAATTTACTTCCCCACTCCCTTCATTTATTTCATTAACCACATGTTCGGAGCGAGTAGCTCTACTAAGGGTCTCTTTTAAGCGGCTAAACACGCTGGACCCGGGCCGTGGGCCCATGGCATGCATGTCTTGAATTGAAATATCAGGGTTTGGTGTAGGATACCCCTCCATGACTTCGTAGTCAGAAGAATCACTAGACGCGATATGAGGATCTTGGGTCGCGCTACCTTGAGTCCCGGCCGAAGGTCCAGAACCTAGGGTGGAGGAATAATGGGTGCCCGCGTAAATGGAGGCACTACCAATATGCTTGTTCTCTAACACTCGTCCAGAGCGTAGGTTCATATGACTTGGATCCCCTAGAAGTGTCAGTGAGTGCCCGTGAAGGCTGCTCACCTAGTATTTTTGGGTGTTTTGCAACCCAAGTCTTTTTTTTAAAAAAAAATTGGTCCTTTTTTTCTGACCCAGCTATAGAATAGAACGTATGATAGCTCAAAACGAGCGTCTCGGTCAGAGGGACGTGCCGTGTTTTATAGCCCTCCGTTTGGTCACTTTATGCCCTTGGAATCCCTAAAACCGTCAATTTCTAGTAGGGAACTAGGCCCAAATTAGAAAGTCTAAGGGTGCAAGTGGGAAGAGAAGGGAGGAGAGTGGAGGACTTGCCCCACATGCTCTCATTCCCTCTTGAGGGGGTAGGGTATATATATAAGAGTGAGTCTAGTATATATCATAGGACTGAGGCCTGAGGTCTGGGCCTGGGCCTGGGCCTGGGCCTGGGCTTGGGAAAATGATTCCGATCCCGATCAGAATTTTAGTGTAGCCCCCCAGTCACTCACGCTTAAATATTTTCAGTTTTTTTTTTTTTTAAAGGCGACGACCGCGTGCGGTTTAGGTGACCCTTTCTTGGCCACACACACTGTCAACACCTACCTAACCTCTCTGTCAACAACTCACAGCTCACAGACAGCTCACTACCTTATCTACTTACTAACAGTGCTGCTAACCACTAAATAATCTATTAACTGCTTACTAACAGTGAGCTAACTGTCCACCTACTTCCTCTCTCACTACCTTATTGTGCAAAGACTGTGTGCAGGCAAACCTTGACAGAAAACTGTGTACAGACTGTGTGCAAGCAGAAATTTCTAACTGCCTTCCTACTTATTCATTCACTGCAAACAAGCTAACGACTACTAATTGTGCAAAGACTGTGTGCAAACAGAAAACACAACATTATGCAGAAATCACAGAACTTGCAGAAAACACAGAAATTAACAACTTGCAGAAAAACAACTCATTCCTCTTCCTCTTCCTCTTCTTTCCTACTACAAACAACTCATAGGAGAAGCACAAAGTGCCTCTTGGGATTAGTGCAGGGTGATTCCCTGGCAGCGGCGCCAAAAATGTGCGCTCCTTGCCGCACTGTCGAAGCAAGGGCCTTGCCTAACACTGTGTGCGAGCCATAGATGGCTCCAAGCACACAACTAGCTTAACTAGTAAGCTCAAAAGAGAGCAATGGTGTGTCACTCACCGCTCTATGCTCCTGCCGTGGAGGATTCCTCGCCGTGAAGAAGAAGGAGACGCCGCTACGTCGCGCTCAACCGCTTCACCGCCGTCGTGCCGCCGCAATGCTTGATCGCTCTCTCTCTCTCTCTCTCTCTCTCTCTCTCTCTCTCTCTCTCTCTCTCTCTCTCTCTCTCTCTCTCTCTCTCATACACACACACACAAGGAGGTGAAGAAGAAGAAGATGGAGATGGAGATGGAGCAAGAGCACTCTTCTATTGCACAAATGAGAGAATCAATGAATTTTAGGTTTAGTTGGCTTTTATATGAGCTCACCCCATTCACACTTGGGCGCCCATGCTTAGCCAACTAATCCCTTGAATGTCCCGGTTAGAGTGCGCCTCTCATCGGCGATCACTCTTACCCTTTTCCTATTGGTCCGACAAGCCCGGTACCTGACTCTACCAAATACATAATACACGTCCGTCGTAGGTGATGGGGTGTCCGTGAGCCGTGAGGGTTAACACTTTGCAAATCATGGAATTCCTCCTTGTCATCGTCACTAAGATCTTGAACAAAAACTTGATCCATTGTTTGTTTGCAATCGATTGTTTTGATGGTTTTTGTAATTTTAGTTTTCTTCTAGCATTTTCCATCTCAAAGGGCATTATGTTATAACCATATTTGTCGCAAAATGTCATGGTGGTCACCTTGTTCACACAAACATTTAGAGTCATCAGTACTTTCTCCCATCCAAAGGGTTCAAAAAACTCCTCTAAATAAGGCTCTTTGATGTACTAGTTATCATCTACAAAGTGGTCCAAAATGTAGTCCTCCTTTTTTAGGCTTCCACACTCTGATGCTCCATACATCCAAATATGTACATCTTTTATTAATCAAGTAGGAAGCTTTGTTCTCGAGTTAGTAGCTACACCAAAATCTTCCCTTGGGGTTCAATTTAGGTCTCAATAACTATGGTCCTTCATTCTCATGCCATGGTACGTGTATAATGTGCAAGAAAAAATATTTACCTCACTCTTAATGTTCGGACCAAATGCTACAATGTACATAGTGTGATATATGCAAAAAGGGATGCCACGGTTGTAGGTGTGTACATACCTTGTCGATTAGGTGAGGCTCATGACGTGGCATTGATGCGTATTTAACACATTCAAGAATGCCAAATTTTCTTTAGAAATGTACAAATGTCAAGTGTATCGAAGTGGCATGCTCATTTTGCTTGGAAAGTTCAATACAGGCGATCTTGGCCAAAAATAGCAGGTTTCGTGCGAGGATATAAAAAACGTGTCCAAAGCGCTTACCAAGTGGAAAAATGAGATTCATCTTAAAATTTGATCTTTAAGGGAATTCTCCACAAAAATAGGGATTTTCACGAGCTTTTTTGGGCATTTTACGGACAAAAAGTTGCATTTTTAAGCAAATAAGGGCTAAAAATGGCCCATAAATGATTGAAAAATAGCACAAAATGGCTCAAAATTCGACATCAATGACAATTCCATATTTTCTTAAGCTAAGAAGGAACTTATAGATCCAAGAAAGATCTCATTTTGATATCTCATTTTGTTGTAGCTACAATAGGAGCAACATCAACAACAGATACGGTGAAGTACCACAGTAGGTGACACACCTCCCATATGCAACATATTACCACCACTAGATGAGGCTTCAAATGCTAGCTTTGGCTTTATGTAGAGAGAGAGAGAGAGAGAGAGAGAGAGAGAGAGAGAGAGATGCCCCAAGTCAGTTATCGTTGTAGCTAAAATAGGAGCAACATCAACATTAATAGATATGACATACTGCAGCAGGTGCCACACCGCCTGTATGCAACATATTACCATCACTAGATGTTGCTCCTCCTCCCACCTTCCTTTGACTACATGGCGGCTACTCCAGTCCAACATCCTTGCCAATTTCCACATTGCACCTTTTGCCAACTCGGGCTCACCTCAGACAACGCATGCCCACTTTGCACCTACCTCGAGTTGCAACCATCCCTTACTTTGCATGCGCATGACACCTCAAGCCAACACACAACAATAGCGAGCCCTTCATTTATGGACACCCCTTCCTCCATGTCAGTAACTTAGCACTGTCTACAAATCAAGAGTGGGAATAGATGCCCTCTGTACATGCCAAAACAATTCAAACCAGAGAGTTTAAGCTTGCTGCTTTTATTTTTAGGTTTAGGGTTTTTCACCTTAATAGAGAATTTAAGCTTGCTACAACCTAGAAATAAATGCAGCAAGCTTAAATTCTATGTTTAGGTGCAAAACCCTAAGCTTGCAAATAAATGTAGCAAGCTTAAACACTTGGGAAAATAACACATGGGAAGCCTCAGGGAAATCTTGGGGTGGTTATACAGGATCTTGGGTACTTGTCAGTGACCAAACCTGAAATTACAGCACCTTGAAATTTTCTTATATCTCCTTGGAAAGCTTCTAAAATGCAAGTGGAAGTGGAGGAGCAAGAGGAAAATCGATTGGTGGCTGAAACCAAGGCTCATTGAAAGGGCGGTGGTAATGCTTGTGCTAGTCTCCACCCAACCGTGCTATCTTATAGCCTCCCCCAAGCATACACACTGTCCGGATGTGTCGGTGGCCTTTCCCATAGGACCCATGTCCTTACATTACCCCCCCCTTGAAGAATCATTTTTGTCCTCGAAAACGAACGTAGAAAAACGTTTCTTAAGTGCAGAGACATTCTCCCATGTAGAACCTTCTTCAGGTCTATCTAGCAATTTTACCAACACCTGTTGTCTGACATGATGTCTGGTGCGAAGCTCATGAGAATCCAAAAAAAAAAGGGCTCATGAGGAATTCTTGGCGGTTCGATAACGTCACCTAACACACCTGTGTCAATGACGTTATCATTCTGTCCTAGTTGTTTTTGTAAACGACTAACATGAAAAACAGGATGAACTACGATAAGTGCTATGGAAGAGCTAGCTTATATGCCACTTGACCTATACGTTTGAGAATGGTAAACAATCCACAATAGCGTGGTGAAAGTTTAGCAACTTTCCCGTCTTCAGACTTTCTGAATGCTCCGGAACTTTGAATGGAAAACCTTGTCTCCTTCTTCGAGAGTAGCAAGACGTCGATGCTCATCTGCGTACTTCCTTTATCGATCTTGAGCTTGCTTAACATTCTGTCGAGCAACTCAAAGCATGTCAAAATGGTCTTGGAGAGAATCCTTTGCTTGTTGTATGTTCTCCTTCGCCAACCCACCGTAACGGGTGATCTAGGTTGAAATCCATACAAAAGCATAAATGGACTAAAACATGTAGTCACATGCTTTGAACTATTATAAGAAAATTCCAATATAGGTAAGTAGTCTTCCCAATTGGTTTGCTTCTTGCTAACGTACGCTCGTAGCATATCCTCTAGCACTTGATTAACTCTTTCTATTTGACCATTCGTTTTTGGATGATTAGCCGTACTTAGATTAAGTTTAGTTTCCAACTTTTGGAACACAGCTCTCCTGAAGTGATTATCGAACTTTCGTTCTCTGTCACTAATGATACTAGTTGGAAGACCGTAGAGTTTATATATATGCTCTACAAATAGCCGTGCTAATTTCGGTGTCTTAATCGTAGTCTTAGTGGGAATCGGCCCTTCTTTGAGAGACGGTCTACAATTACCCAAATGGCATCATGGCCACGATTTGTAGTAAGTAGTCCTCCTACAAAATCCATAGAGATACTCTCCCACTTATCTTGTGGAATCTCTAAAGGATGTAAAAGGCCACCTACATTGAGGCACTCTGACTTATTAACTTGGCACTGTTGGCAATTTAGTACGTACTCTTGAATATCATGATGTAAGCCTAGCTGATAAAATTGTCGTCGAACTAAGGAATATGTCTTACAAATACCTGGATGACCAGCACTTAGACTATCGTGACACTCAAATAAGATTTTGCACCTAGTGTCTGAGTCCTTTGGCACACATACTCTACCTTTGTGGAGTAAGTAGACATCATCAATGGAAAAATTCTTCCATCGCTTAAGCTCTTCCTAAGTAGGGGTGGAGCTCTGTGTATTGGAGTTTCTATCTGCGCGTGCAGAGACATGTTGATCTGGCTGTTCAGAGACATGTGAGTGTGAGGGATGCCTTTTTAAAACTGTACTCCACACTTTAGCATATGATTGATCTTGTGCACACTTGCCACGTAATGACTCCAAAAATCCACTCTTTAGTTCCGTGAAATCAAGTGAATTAATTTGAGGCATCCGACTTAGTGCATCCGCTACGACATTATATCGCCCCTTGCAAAATTGTAGCTTACAATCATAATCTTGAAGGATTTTTGCTTATCTAGCTTTACGGCTCTTCAAGTCTGTTTGAGTAGTAAACCAATTGATACTCTCATGGTCAAAAACTACTTCAAACTCGGCACCATATAAATAGTTTCACCACTTTTGTAAAGCGTGAATTATGGCATAGAGCTCTCTCTCATAAACAGAATAGATCTATTGAGCTTTATCTAACTTTTTACTTTCAAAGTCTATAGGTCTTTCCTCCTAGAGAAGTACCACACCAATGGCTTTATCACTAGCATCAATCTCTACCACAAATGGCTTAAGTGGGTTGATGATTGCTAGGATGGGAGTAGTGGCTATAGCTACCTTGAGATGTTCAAAACTGCGTTTTTGGGCTTCTTCCCAAGAAAAGGTCTTACCTTTTTCTTTAAGTTGATCCGTCATAGGAACATTGATTTTGGCATAGTCATGGATATACTGTCAATAAAATCCAGTCATGCCTAAAAATATTTGAAGCTCCTCAACCTTGTTGGGATGTGGCCATCAAAGAATGGCAGCGACCTTGTCAATGTCCATCTTGATGCCAGAATAAGAGACCACATGACCGAGGTAATGTATCTCTATTTTAAATAAATCACACTTGCTTTGCTTAGCATACAACACGTGAGCTCGTAGCTGTTCAAACACTAATCATAAGTTTTCTATGTTTCATCTTCAGTCTTACTGTAAATGAGAATGTCATCAAGGAAAACTACAACAAATTTTCCAAGATAGGGACGTAAAACATTATCCATGAGTGTCATAAATGTAGCTGGAGCATTGATTAGACCAAAAGACATAACCAAAAATTCAAAATGCCCAAACCGTGTTCTAAAGGCAGTTTTGGAGATATCTTGCAGTAGAATATGTACCTGGTGGTATCCTGAACGAAGATCTATCTTTGTATAGTATCTTGCCCTATGGAGTTAATCAAACAACTCATCCACTCGAGGCAGAGGATACTTGTTCTTGATGGTTATCGCATTTAATCCACGATAATCTACACACATGCGCATAGTACCATCTTTCTTTTTTACCAATAGAATTGGTGATTCCCAAGGTGAAGTGCTAGGTCTAATGAAACCACGAGCAAGGTAGTCAGTCAACTGACTATGATAAGGTGGTTTACTCACCGGTTTAGTGCCTGGCAAGACATCTATGCCATGCTGCACATCACGTGTAGGGGGTAAACACGGTGGTAAATCACTTGAGAACACATGTGAGGTCCCCAATCCCGAGAAGATTGGGGCGACTTGAGAGATGGCCTTCCTTTATTCTCTTTTTTAGTTGACGACACCCTACTCCGTTTCCACAAAGTAGAGATACGAGCAATAGAAGAGAGGAAGTCCTCTATCCATCATTTACGTGGTTATAAGGGTCATACGCCACAAGCCACGTTGATAAATCTAGGACTCTAATCAAGCTGTTTCCTAAAATAAAGATGAAATCCCATTGACATATTTAGAATCCATAAATAATGCCTTTTTCCCCATGTTTAAGAGGCATGGCCACCATCCATAAACCATAAATATGATATGAGACTTAGTCTAAACTAAATAGTAATTTTATGTCACGTAGATTTGGGCCATCTCGACGCTTGGCACAATGAGTCTCTAATTTTACTTCTCTTAATAAGAGGGAGTGGAGAGTTTCTCGATGAAACGAGACCACCCATCCTTGACCGGCAACCTGGGCCTGCCCCCACTTTCCACTCCATAATCATACTTTTTAGCTTGTTTACTAATTACTCTCACACTGTTTTACATATACGAACAATGTTCTTTAATTAATTCCAGACACAGATTCTTTCATCTAGCCCTTCAAACATCACCGAAAAATTTCTTTCTCAAACATGGTCTGAAGAAGATAGTCCTATAATTCAACAAAAATGAATCTTTCAATTATTCATAAGAGTTACCGCTACCCGCGGACTTTCTCTGTCTAACCAATAGAGCCTTTGCAAAGGATTTACTTATTCACTAACCACGAAATGCGCATACTTTCCCAGTCGCTAACCGCAAGGCATCCTACTATCCGCAAGGTATCTTGCTAACCGCAAGAGACAAAAAGAGAGCTGATAACCTCAGCTTAATCTCCGCTAACACAGAATCTCGGGTTTTGCATTTATGAGTAGAAAAACACTTCATTGGCACACACGACTAGCAAACACTTTTATCACCTCACAAATCACTTAACCACCAACAACTAATCTAACATACACAAATCCTAGCTAAATCTACCTAGTTGCAGACCCTCGGTAAAAGACACACTTCCTGGCTATCAACTTGATCTCAGAATACCTTCTTACGGATCCATTTAAGAAAAAAATGCTCTCTTTAGCCAAAACTAAAGCAAGAAACCATCACACTAGTGTTATTAGGATAACTTACCTAAGTCCTTGTATCCTTGAGAACAACGCCAATGTTGTGGGGGCGAACCACACCACCTAAAAAGTCCATGCAACACTAACTAGATCAACATAATATCAATCAAGGACACAGATGGCATGATAGGCGCACATAGGCAATCTCTTTAGCTTGTCAGGTTGAAACCATTCCACACTTACAACACTCTTGGGAAAGGCCAACTATACCACAATCAAGGGTCTCACTTCTCTCAACTACACGACCCAGCCCACATGCACACAACGGAGGGAAATTCACTGAATCAAACTAAAACCGTACGAAACTTAAGGAACACCATCCCATTACTAGGATACACCTCTCCCAAATCCTCTACTCTCAAAACCTTCATTTTAAACCCATCTATGGAAAATACCTATGAGGACATAGTAGAATACTAAAAGTGTTCCAAACTAAAATCCATGAGTACTTATGCGTAGGTTATATCACACACACACACCAATGTCCCTTTTTTGGATTGTTCCCTTGTTTAAAGCAATGCTCTCTCTCTCTCTCTCCCTCTCTCTCTCTCACAGACACACACACACACACACACACAATCTGTCTGAGTTGTGGCTACAACTTCTCCTACCTGAGCCATTAGCTCTCTACTCTCTTGCTACCAAACCAAACTCATAGTGGTTCAAGCACACCTATTTCCTTGAGCACCCATCTTCTACTACCAAGCACTCCACACCAATGGACAATGCTTTTACCTTGTTCGCCTCTACATGATCATTAGTAGCTATCGTGATCAAGGTTTTGTTCTTGGTCTTGGTCCCGATGACCCACCTCACTCTTTCTCTTTCTCTGTCTACTTGCTAGTGGCAAAGTGACACACACACACACACAATTTTGACTACTAGAATCTACACATTGTCAAAAAAAGATGATTTGCATACTCTATGTGCTCTCTCTCTCTCTCTCTCTCTCTCTCTCTCTCTCTCTCTCTCTCTCTCTCTCTCTCTCTCTCTCTCTCACACACACACACACACACACACACACATAGATTGACAACAGGTTGTTAGGCGTACAATTTTGACTATTGCAGGTCATTGAAAAAGGATGGAATCGCATAAAATTTGAATTACTTCACTCAATTTTCATAGGCTCTTTAACATGTCTATGGTAAAGAGGACGACCCATCAACAACTCAATTTCGGCGTTGATCCAATAGGCTATGCAAATCAACCAAAAAACAAAACGTGGAGGCCCTCTTCTTCCTCTAATTTTTCAAACTCCATTATGAAGGGTATAGATAATGGACTATTGAATAATATAAAAAATCTATTGTGTACCCAATGCTCAAGAAAAACCTAGCCGGTTTAGTATAATCTCACCTATAAATTTTCTCAACTATATATAATGCACCTTGGAGGCCCGTGCCACATGACATAAGGAAAGGGCTTGGAAGGGGGGCGGGGGGGGGGAAGGAAGATCAAGGCAAAGAAAGAAAGAGAGTGGATTGGGGGCCAAGAAAACTCTCTCTCTCTCTCTCTCTCTCTCTCTCTCTCTCTCTCTCTCTCTCTCTCTCTCTCTCTCTCTACATCCATAGGATGGGCCACACACTTGTAAGATTCAATTTGAATGTTAGGACACCCACAAAAATTGGAGGGGGAAAATTAGGTTTAGTATAATCCCATCTAAAATTTTTGAAATTTATCTCTAATTGCAAATGGCTTTTATGAAGTAGGAGGAAACGGCTTGCCGAGAAGAAGAATATAGGTCCCTGATATAAATATAATGTACTTGCAAAAATGTTTGGGTATGTTTTGGGTCATAGTGTGCATATGTTGTATTGGTTGGAGACCCCTATGCAAAGGATATGTCAATGGATAATTCAAATCAAGCTCTTAAGAGCATTAAAAAAAGAAGAAACTACAGAGGTTAGAGAACATAAATTAATGTTTAGAGAATCTACAAAGTGCAAAGAAGTTTAGTGCAAAATCTTCAAATATAGTAAATTTGCCTCTGAAATGTTTGGAAAAAGGTATGGTATAGCCAAATGCTTGAAAAATCCTCAATTTAGTGTAATCTCACCTGTAGAATTTGAAATTTATCTCTAAATAATAGATTTGAAGGTGAAAAAACCTACAAAGTATAGAGAAATTGAGTGTAAAATCCTTAAAATATGATCAAGTTGCCCCTAAACAGAACAGGCTCCCCCAGTCTACTGGCTGGCTCAGAAAAGTCTAAATGGTTGAGCTTATGTGAGAAGTGGGCTATGATTGACTTGTGGGAAGTGGGCCCATGGAACAGCATGCCTGGATTCACCTACACAAGCCTTCAATATGCCCGCATTGCCTCCCGACTGGATAGATGCTACTGCTCTCATCAAGACGACTGGATCTCATCGCTCGACGTTAGAGATGAAGGTAATCTCAAAAAAAATCCTCTCCGATCACATGCCATTACATGTACAACTCAAGAAAGAAAAAAGGGGGGGGGGAGGCAATCCCCGAGAGGGGAAAAAACCCTTTGGTTACAAGGACACACCTGTTCAAAGACCCTCTCTTCAGAAGCATCACCAAAAAAGCGTTGGGAAAGCTCAAGAAATATGTGGGGATGAATAAACCTAGTGCTTGGAATATATTTGTTCGGAGTGTACAAAAAGCTATAAAAAATTCGAGTCCTCGGGTAAAAAAATCCAATGAGGCACATTTCAAACATCTCACAGAGGAGGTCGTGCAATTAGCCTCTAGGAAGGCTGACGGACTGGCTACCGAAGGTGAGCACAAGCGATGGCTTGAAGCTAAATTTCACCTGGACAACAAACAGCTGAAGGAAATCAAGAAGGCGCGATTGCTATCTAGGGAAACTTTCCTGCAAACCAGAGCCCTCTAACCAAGCACATTTTTTAGGGCTCTGAAAGTGAGGAAAAGTCGAGGCCACGTGCAAGTGCTTGATGATGAGAAAGGGAATACAATTTAAAACCAAGATGAGATGGCTGCACTTATGCTCAAGTATCTCAGCCAAATTATCGGCTAGCCAGAGACCCAATCTCAGGAAGTGGAAGAAGCCCGGGCGTCTTTACTTGGAAGTGTTGAAAAGAAGGTTCCCCAGGAGGAAGCCAATCACATGGAAAAGGCCTTCTCTGAGGAAGAATGCTCAGTGGCACTAAAAGCTCTTGGAAATGAAAAGTCCCCCAGCTAGGATGGATTGACGGGTGAATTTTTCAGGGAATTTTGGGATGATCTCAAGGGTCCAATCACACGGATGGCCAATCTAGCTGTTTTCGAAGAGTCGTTGGATGCAAGTGTTAAGAGAGGGCTTATCAAGCCCATCCCCAAACAGATTTTCTACTCTCAACTTAAACATTAGCATCTCATTACGATGATGTCAGTAGCATACAAAATTATTGCCAAGGCAATAGCTCTCAGACTTGCCCCCCTCCTGAGTTGGATCATCTCTCCCCCATCAACATGGGTTCATTAAAGGGAGATCTATATATGACAATATCTTGGCAACAATGGTAGGAATAGAGTATGCATCCTTCTCCAAGCAAGAGTGCATCTTGCTGCAACTAGACCTCGACAAAGCCTATGATAGGATAGAATGGTCCTATACAGAAGAAGTCATGGAAGCTATGGGCTTTGGGCCCCACCTTTGCTGCCTCATATGCACACTAGGTGGTGGAAGCCAATCAGAGCTCCTGTTTAATGACAGAATTGTGGGATCTTTTGAGGTTAAAAGGTCTATTAAGCAAGGATGTCCCCTGGCCCCCTTGCTATTCGCCATCGGGTCGCATCCTCTCATTACAATTCTCAAATCCAATGCTGTGCGAGGAGAGATTCAAGGTCTGGCATTGCCAAGCAATGACCAGATACTAGTCAAAATGTTCGCAAATGATTCGCTCCTATTCTTGAATGCGTGCCCTTAAGTTGTCAGGACAGCTCTGGAGATTGGGAAAATATTTTCCGTGGCCTTGGGATTCAAGTGCAATATAGAGAAGTCAAGACTAATCTCCCTGTCGGAGAACGACTCTTTTGACCCTGCAGTCTGGTCAAGAGAGATTATCTCAAAAGGGAGTATATTTAGACACCTGGGAGCCCTGGTAGGGGTGGACGTAACCCACAGCCAAAGATTTCAATGGGTCATTGAAAAAATAAGCGCCAAAATGAGAAGGTGGGAGTTTGTTCTCCTGCCCTTCCAAGGCTGGATTAGAGTGATCAATGCTTTTATGATCCCGTATATTGCTTTCCTCAGCCCCGTGCTCAAGATGGCTAAGTGTAATTGGAAAGAATTATTAAAACCAGTGAATTTTTTTTTGTGGAAGAACAACATGAAATCCTCCCGGCCATGGTAGTGGGCTAGATGGGAGGTAGTTGCTCACCTAGTAGACCAAGGAGGGCTCGGCATTCTTAACCCTATGTCTCATGATGAGGCCCTTTGTGCCAAATTTATGGTCTCACTGGCTAAACAGGACCAAGCTTGGGCTATCATGACCAAGGAAATGCTTGATGTAGCAAAACTGGGATCGAAAGGGGAAAAGTGGAAGGGGGTTGTGATGCACAACAAACTTCTCGCCCCGAAGTTGTCTTATCTTAGATTTGGTGGACTCTCAAGGGAGCTGATGAGGAAGTGCAAAAGTGTTGTTTAGGTTTTGGAATGGGGGGAAGTAACCAGATACTTTAAGAACTCCATATTGCACCGGTCCCCTTGGCTCTCTAAAATATTGGGGCCGCTGCAAAGCCCTTACTGGATAGAAATGGCCTGGAAGGTGAATAATAAGGGGCTTGTTCGACTAGAGCAATTTTGGGATGGCAACAAGAAGTGTTGGAAAACTACTGACTCTTTAGCCATCCAATTTCAATTGGATGGCTTTGAGATGTTACTAGTCTATAGGGTAATTAAAGAGCTTAATAAGGTGATGATGCCATTTTGTGAATCCAACTTTGAATGGGACACTTGGAGATGGTCCGGGAGTAGCCTCTTTTGGAAACCACACTCTAAAGGCATTTACCATGCATTAATGCAAGAGGCTAATTGGTGTAGCCCCCTCAACAAATTATGGAAGAGGCACTGGACAAAAAAACGGTGGGAGGGAGTCATGGAGAACATCTAGAAGCCAAGATGGCCTCAGTATATGAAGATATTTTTGTGGAAAGTGATGTGGGGTGCTTTGTACACGGGCGTAAAGATACAAGAAAGAGGCATCGGGTCTGATCGTTGCTCGGGGTGCAGAATAGCCAGTGAAGACCTAGCCCACTTTTTCATGGGATGCCAGGCAATTAGGGGCATGGCTGGGAAAATATACAAGTGGATTCAAAGGACATGGCAAATTAAGCTCTTCAAGAATGATTTGTTCTTTGGTAGTAATAGGATGGGAAGTCCTGCTCTTCTCATATGCACTTAAATAATCAGGTACTACTTCTTGCACCATATTTGGCAAGCAAGGAGGCAAGCTTTTGTGAAATCATGCAAGAGAGCAGATTGATGATCCACATGATCGGATGCAAACAAGCCTCAGAGGACTGGTCTAGAAAAATACATAACATCTTGTAATAAGGAAAGCCGAGGAGTAGGAGTGGTTTCTCTGCCAAGCAGATTACTTGTAATCCTTTGACCCTCAAGGCTCGGTCTGAGCTTGAGGATTGGTGTATATTTCTGTTCTTAATACTATCCACTCACAATTGTGAGTTTTGCACAAAAAAAAAAAGTTTTCTAAGTTTTTAAGAGAAAGCACTATGCCTCAACTCGATTTATTGTAACCCCCCTTACAAAATTTTGAGATTTACCTCAAAATTTCTAATTCACCTTTAAATGCTTGAGAAAACCTAGATTTAGTGCAAAATCTCACTTACAAATTTTGAGATGCACCTTGAATTCCAAGTCAACCCAATGGCGAGAGCACTCACAAAGCTCAAAGAAATCTAGCGTAAAAACTTGTCGAAGTTATCTCTCGTCATCCACCTTTGCCGTTTGTTGAGGTCTGCTCCTACCTTGGGCTTGCACATCTTCTGCCTTGGATTTGTCGGATTGAACTTTCTAAGTTTTGTCAACTCTCAATCTCGTAAAAGTCGATGTTGATTTTATATTTTTGATTCTCAATTGTGGATTTTGTTGATTGTCTCTTTGTCGATTGTTGATTCTAAGACCAATGCTTATTCTTTTTCCGCTCTCTCTCTAGTGCCGATGTTAGAGCCCTCTATCTCCCACTCTATCCACGGAGAGCTTAGTGCTCTCTCTCTCTCTCTCTCTCTCTCTCTCTCTCTCACACACACACACACACACACACACACACACACACACAGACACCCACACATGCACACACACACACACTCACTCACACAGGCTCTAGTGAATGATGCTCTCTCTCACTCACTTACACATGCATTCTCTCTGTCTCTCTCTCTCTCTCTCACACACACACACACACACACACACACACACATGCACACACAATGTGTGCATGAAATCCATAAAAAATTGTTGGACTCCTATCGTTGAATTGTTGAGCTCAATGTACTTCAATAATGCATTGCAAATGTGGGAAGCCTTCATGCAATGCGCCAACACCTTGGAGAATGGCACGTCGACTTTTTTTGTTATATTCACACACATCAAGACAATGCTCTCTCTCTCTCTCTCTCTCTCTCTCTCTCTCTCTCACACACACACACACACACACACTCATACATTCATCTAGCTTTTGAACTTCAAGCGTTGAGATCAAATATCATTTACGACATAGAAGGTCTGTGTAAACATGCGCAAGGAGGTTCATTGAACAACACATGGAGAACAATTCTTTATGGCTTTCAAAATGTAAAGGAAAGCCACCCTTCAAATGATTTCCAAAAATAAAAGTAGTCAGTGGTAACCTTGAAATTGAGGACAGAAGTGAAATGTCCTCCCAAAAATGCAAGCTTTAAGTATTATAAATTTGGATAGAGTACTAAGATCTTTTTCACTTTCCACTTCCAAGACAACCTCACAAGTCTTTTCATTTTCTATCATTCTGTACTTACTCTCTTCACTTTTACATTTACAATTAAACGGTATTTAAAGGTTCTCTTTGAAATGAAACAAAATGTGACACATGAAGGGTCTCTCCTTCTTTGAAAATTTTAAGCTACTTCATATATAGTATAGATAGTAGGCATGCACATGTGGTCTCTGAAATAAACTCACGCCTTAGTTTTTTGTAGTAGCCCATCTCACATATTTACATGGAGGTATTCCATTATATATTTATATGCATTCACTAGCCTATCATACTAAGAGTACTAAGATCTTTTTCACTTTCCACTTCCAAGACAACCTCACAAGTCTTTTCATTTTCTATCATTCTGGTACTTACTCTCTGCACTTTTATATTTTCAATTAAACGTTATTTAAAGGTTCTCTTTAAAATGAAACAAAATGTGACACATGAAGGGTCTCTCCTTATTTGAAAATTTTAAGCTACTTCATATATAGTATAGATAGTAGACATGCACATGTCGTCTCTGAAATAAACTCACTCCTTAGCTTTTTGTAGTAGCCCATCTCACATATTTATATGGAGGTATTCCATTATATATTTATATGCATTCACTAACCTATCATACTTACCACCTACAAACAACCACACCCTCCAAAACATGTACATTTATTCCATTTTTGGCTTTCTAAAAGAAGCCGTAGATGAGAGTTGAGCTAGACATACTTTCAACGTTTTCAGTGATGATTGAAACTTACCTTAACTCTTATTTCAATTTTAAAATATTAATGGATATTTTTATTTCACCTTTCATTTAGAGCAGAAAGTCAATAATCGTGATTAATAACTTCAAGCTTGAAATGAACACTTTTTTATAATTTTTTCAAAGACAGTCCTTATATGAGCTATTTTAAGCTTATGAATCAAGACAAAACTTAATTTGGCTTAAAATGTCACGAAAAAATAAATAATCTGAGTTTTGGTCAATTTTTGAAATTTTTACCTCAAAGTGTTTTTGAACTTACCAACTGGTTCAGACAACTTTCAAGCTTACTCTACAGTCGAATTGAGTGGTTTCGAGTCTTTTCGAGTTATTTCTAGTCGTAGACTTGAAATTCTGCAAATTCCAATAACAACTCACACTTGAATCTTTCAGAGAGAGAAATGTTTTTAAATCCACCTCGGATCTTACTTACCCTACTCCTAGATTCTCATGCAATGGGCTTGTGGAAAGTGTCCACAAACACTCGTTTTCTTGTGTTTTATGTTTTTTTGAGCAGCATTGATCTTAAGACTTGTCTTGTCTATCAATCATTCTCAAAATTTTAATCTATTTCTACAATCCTAAAGGCACTCATCAAGCACGATTACTTCCAAGCTATCTCTACACAGAAAAAGACGACAATCTTAAGCTATGCGGTTTCTAAAAGAAATTTTTGAACTCTAGGCAAACTTAGAGGAAGTTAAGGATAACTTCACAAGACGCTCGTGTTTTTCTCTAGTTTAGGTCTCTTCATTCCTCGGCAGCGGTGCCAAATGTGGGACACATGTCTAACCTCACCATCCTATCTTATTGCAGTATTAGCGAGAACCACGATTAATTTATCAAACCATGGAATGAAGCTGACTCGACTAGTGCATAGAGGCTACAAGAGGTTGTCAATCTCTCAGAAAACAACTAACAACTCGCATCTAACTCAAGCTACACTCAAGTGACTGAAATCACCAAAAGCCAATCGCTCATCGGCAAACAAATTACATCCGTTACAGCATCAATGACATCCGAACATAACGAAACTTCTAGGACATGTTTATAAGACCTAAGCACACATGCTTATGGTCTCAAACCCCACTTTAAGTCAAGATCCAAAATCGTGCTTATTAACAGTAGTGGATTTTTGACTTAGTCTTTTTCGACCCAAAATGCATCTAAATACTTAGCAATGATGCCCCAATATCCTGCCTATGCTTAGTTTTTTATTTGAAAGTATAAATTTCTAGTTATGATGAAATCAAGCCACGGATCGACGACGCCAAAAGCTACGAAATACTGTGAACTGCTTACATCAATGCATAGAGCTCTTACATGCGGTTGCAATGCAACAAACACGACTGCAATGTGACAACCGGGGAGGGAGTAGGAAGCACGAGAAGGAGAGGAGTGAGTGCCGTTAGCTCACGCTGTGTATTTCTTATCCAAAAAACTTACAAAAATTGGCTTTTATACCTTAGCCAAGGTTTTTGGGTGGTCAAAACTAATAATCTGGAGTTCTACCAAAGCTGGGAAATGACTGGCTGATACAATCTGGAAGCTTGTAGCCCCAGCTCATTAATTACAGAGTTTATCAGAGAAATTAGGAGTTACAATATTCTGGATTTATCAAAATAAAAATGGTGTCCGTGTTGGCTTGCTGCTAACATTTCCCCCCTCCTCGCCTGTGTCATCCCTTGACACAACTTTATGGGCTGAAATAGTCTGCGCCTCCAGTGCCTTCTGGGATCTGATTTTTCTTTCTTTGTTTGGCACTTGCAGAAATTGCATGGTCACTCTGTTCTTCAGCTCCACCGTTGAGTAGCCTACAAATCTGGATGTGAGGTTGCTGATCACTGGCGCAAAGATCTTCGTTCGCCAAGTGAAGAATCCAGTGTAGAAAGCTTCCTCAAAAGCCAAAATATTGCTTGTATGTAAGAACATACATCTAGCATAGAAGCCGTAAAGGACTTCTTCTGAAGGTTGCCCACTCAAATCATAGCATAAGCCTTTGTTACCTTCTAAAAATGACATCCATGGGGGTCCTGCTTGCTCAGGCTCATTAAAAACTTGGATGCATATGAGCAACATTCTGCAAATTTTAAATAGCATTGCGCAAGAGAGATCCGCTAGACACTTAAAGAAATACATGGTGTCCGTTAGGTTTTTCACCATGTATTCCTCTGTTGCTTGTTCTCTCTCTAGAGCTAGGAGTCTGGGGTAGTTCAGCCAGGTTGGCCACTTCTTTGTCAGTGCCTCATGCTCTTGCCATGTCCTTACTCTGGGTACAGGAAAAAATGTGCGATCTCTTTGTAGGGATGCAGGTGCTCTTGTGAACAGAATCAATTATCTCGGATTCTTGTTCAACCAGCTTAACCTCCACTTTGGGTGGTCTTTATCTACGCCATCTTCTTGCGTGTCTTTGTACAGTCTCTCTTTTACCTGTAGTAATTCCACTTTGATGAGAGGGTATGGCAGGGATTGCTGATGCCACTGCGCATTGATCTAATTGGGAGTGAGTTGAGTGACGTTGATAGAGTGTAGAACTCTCAACTCCCAATCCATTGCGGCTTTCCACTGCTCATCCACCTCTTGGGTGATCTTCTCTTTCAGTGCGTCTTCTTCAGCTTTTGACAGCTGGACCATAGGCACTATGTTTGTATCTGTGATGTTTATTTGAAAATCCTCTTCACCACTCTTCTCTATTGTGGACTGTGTCTCAAACTCATCAAATGAGACCGAGGGTATGTCTATCTGCAGCGACTCTGAAGTGCCTGCCTCTTCTGTATATCCAGCCTTCCTTCTCTCAGGAGCTGGTTAACTCTCTTGAGCTCATCTATTTCTTTTAGAAGCTCTTCTTCTCTTTGGACCCGCATCAATGCTAGGTCCCTGCGTTGTGATTGCTCCAGCTTTAATTCTAACTCAAGGTCCTTGTTCTTCTTTTCTAGTGCCTTGTATACTTCATCAGTCCCTTTGATCGAGGACACGGATGGATTTTCTCTTATTTTCCATAAGAATATTGCCTGATCATTGATCCACTGTTCGGATGTTCCTGCAGCCTCATGTGTGTCTTTTGGCTGCATCGTGGTTGTTGGTTCTTCTTGCATGGAGGTACAGGGTTGGTCTTTTTCTTTGTCATCCTGAGGCCTTGTTGCCTCAGTGGTTTCTTGCTCAGTGGAAGTAGAGGGTGCTGGCCCAGACTGTGTAGTCTCTTCAGGTGCAGGGCTCACTTCCTTCTCTGGCTCCGGTTCTTTATGTTGTTGCTGCTCTTTTGTAGCAGTGGCCTTTTGTGTAGATTTACTTGCCTTTTGCTCTTCAGGCTTTTGAGTATCTTCGATGACTTTCTCTTGTTCCGGCTCTACTTCTTTCTCTTTTTGCCTCTCGTGCTGGTCTGCCTCTTCTGCCAATTCTATTTCTTTGGTGGACTCAGAATCTTTGGCTTTCTCTTTCTCAGGTGATGGTGGTACGCTTGGCATGGGATGGTCCTGTTGTTCTGTAGTGAGGTGGGTATGGGAGACTCGTATCGTTATTCTTGTGCTTTTTCTCTAGCCATCTCCTTAGCTTGTCTCTGTTCCTCCACCTCTTTGGCTTTCCTAGCCGCTTCTTCTGCTTCCTTTAGCTTGAGGGCTTCAGCTTCTTGGTACATTTTCTCCAAACTCTCTATCAGATCTTGAGCCTCTTTTCTTGCGTGATGCTTTGTTCTTGGGCCTTTAAGTCCGCTCGACACCCATTTCTCTGGGTCCTTCCCTTGTGCTTGTCAACTGCACTGGTAGGTTTGTTTTCCTCTTTCAAAACGAGCTTGTTTCACTACAAGCCATGCTTCACATTAGCGACGCTACTGTGACGCTCAAACATGAAAATGCACGGCGTCGCTATAGGCGTCTCTATGTTACTTGTAACATAGCGACGCCGACAGGGCTAAAAACAAATAACCGAGAACGTCCGAAAACTTAGATCTCAGATCTGAGTTTTTGACTCGCGCTCAAGCAAGCAAGGTGTCGCTCTCCCTCTCTCTCTCTCTCTCTCTCTTTCTTCTCCACACACACACACACACACACACACACACACACACGAGGAGAGGAAGGAGAGCCAGGTATGCTCCTTCCCTCTCCTCACTCTCATGTTCCCTTCCCCTCTTTCTCTCTCTCCTTCTCACACACACACACACACACACACACGAGGAGAGGAAGAAGAGCCAGGTATGCTCCTTCCCTCTCCTCACTCTCATGGTCCCTTCCCCTCTTTCTCTCTCCCTCCCTTTCACACACACACACACATTGTGTTTTTGAGAGAGAGAGAGAGAGAGAGATAGCACAAGCATAAACAAAAAACGCACACACACATGCATACACAAAGAAAGCACACACACATTGAGAGAGGAAAAGAGAGAGAGCATGCATAAACCAAAAATGCGCACACACACATGTATAATCAAAGAAAGCACACACACATTGAGAGAGGAAAAGAGAGAGAGAGCATGCATAAACCAAAAAAGCGCACACACACACATGCATAATCAAAGAATGCACACACATTGAGAGAGGAAAAGAGAGAGATATATATATATATAAAAAACAAAGAGAGAGAGAGAGAGAGAGAGAAAAGAAGAAGAAGAAGAGAGTCTTAACATCGTAGGAAAGTATCCCAAGAGACCTTAAAGATCTAGTCGACAGGAGTTGAACTCAAGACATGTTATTCATAAGGGAAATGGAATTACCAATCTATCACACTTCGGTGATAGAAAAGTTCTACCATTTTTCTCCTTTTTTTATTGGCGTGCACACACACCCGAGAAGAAGAGAGTTTAATTTAACGTCTTAGGAAACTAATTAAAGAGACCTAAAAATCTAGCGGACGAGGAGTTGAAACCAAGACTTGTTATTCAAGAGGAGAATGGCATAACCAATCTACCACACTTGGGTGATAGAAAGGTTATACCATTTTTCTCTTTTTATTGGCACACACACACACACAAGAAGAAGAGAGTTTTAACTTCGTAGGAAACTATCCCAAAAGACGTTAAAGATTAGGTTAGATGTAGACTTACGTTAAATTAGATTTAGGTTTATTTAAGTTAAATTAGATTAGATTTAGGTTTATTTTTAGTTAGATTTACGTTTGATTAGATTTAGGTTTATTTACATTAGATTTAGATTTACGTTATATTAGATTAGATTTAGGTTTATTAATTTAGGTTTATATATGTTATATTAAATTAGATTTAGGTTATTTAGTTAAGGTTAGAAGAAATGGCGAGGAAATCGTTTAAGATAAGGTTAGAAGAAATGACGAGAAAATTTCCTATGCTCATAGCCTCGACAGTCCATGCGGACCAGCAATTCCACCTGCATGTTCGACTGCTGCTCCCATACAATAAGCCGTCATGTTCAGCTAATGGAAGAGCAAATTGAGCATACACAGAAATTAGTGATGCAAGATGACGATTTCAAGGGTCACACACACACCACATCCCGTCAAATCTAGAATAAGAATTAAGTGCCTTGAGTAGACATCAGCTACATTGCAAGAATGACGTACCTGCATGCTACAAACAAAGATCTACTATGAAAGATGTTAAGATGCTGTGAAATGCTACAGCTAGAGAAGAGGCAAAGGGGTTTTGTCCACTACATACAGTATCATGTAAACGTGGGTGTGTAGATTTCTTGTACCCACAAATATAGGCATTGACCAATAAAGACGAGATTATAACCCCGTGGTTCTGATCTCCGTGCACCTCTAGACCAAGGTGTGCGGGGATTGGACATGACTGGAGAATGTGAGGTAGTTTACAGTGTGAACAGAGAGAGAGAGAGAGAGAGAGAGAGAGAGAGAGAGAGAGAGAGAGAGAGAGATAAGACGAAGAATGTCAATAGAAGATTAAATTTGTTGTCCAGGTTATAAGATTTTTGCCCTCATTATGAGTAGTGACGAGGATGTGGGGCCGTCCAACCGAAACACCTATCTCTCAACGAGGATCTTATGTCCTTGTAACCATTGCAAGCATGTTGTGCGACGGACAAGACGCGTTTCTTTGCAGCACGATCGCGAATTTGGCGACTTTGATCCATCTATTATAGATCAAGTTGTTGCCAATTATAACTTGTCGAAATCTGACGTTGGCCAACGGGCAGCAATCTTGCAACCCAATAGACGTGTTCGCAGGCGCTTTGGTCAAGCAGCATATGTGAGGCCACCTGACAGCTCGGGGGATGATCATGCAGACCACATTCCCAACGAGGCAATGTTTGAGCCCGAAATTGATGAAATGATCGAGACGATCATGGATTCAGAAAGGCTTATCTATGATGATATGAAAAGTGAAGCCGATACGCCATTGTATAATGGAGCACGTGTGTCTAGATTGAAAGCGCTCCTGGTTCTTCTCAACATGGAGACAAAGTTTGGATGGAGTGACACTAGCATCATAGTGCTTTTCAGGTGATCTACTACAATTAGTTTACTTTAATAAAACTCTAAATGTATAATGATCTGATAGATTTTTACACAATTGTACCGTATTTTTATGTTGTGTAGATTGCTCAAAGAGCACATACTACCAGTTGATAATGTGATGCCAGATTCTCGAGAGGAAGCAAGAAAGATTTTGCGAAACTTGGGGATGGATTACAATTCGATCCACGCTTGTCCTAATGAGTGCATTCTTTTCAGAGGGGAATACATAGACATGGAGAAGTGTCCGAAATGTGATTCCGAAAGATATCGAGTAGATCTCCACGGAACAAAAATTCCGCAAAAGGTTTTGCAACATTTTCCTCTGCTTCCTCGCATCAAGCATTTCTTCGAATGTAAGTCCATGGCCGCCCTAGCATCATGGCATGAGAATCCATTTGGTCAAAGATCAACATCTTACAGTGTATGGCCCGTTGTCATCGTCAGCTACAACATTCCCCCGTGGTTGACTACGAAGAAGGGGCACCTATGGCTAAGCTTGATTGTGTCGGGACGATATAAAGTGAAGAATATGGATGTGTATCTTCGTCCACTATTGGAAGAGCTACAACAATTGTGGATTGGCATAGAGGTGGTGGATATGAGCCGACACACAGGTCGACGGAATGCTTTGATCAGAGGCATTCTAATGTGGACCATGCATGACTATCCCAGACTAACAGAATGCTCAGGTGATCTATTTACACTCCTCACTCAGACACTGAAAATCTTGCTTTTTCTCAAGTTTATTTATTATCATGTGTATACATGCAGGGCTTCAAACAAGCGGATATAGAGCATGTGTCACATGTGGACCTTGGCTGAATGCACGTAGGGCGCCCTCATTGAAGAAGCAAATCTACGAAGGTCATCAAGCGTATCTTCCACAGAATCATGTGTTACGCGACGGCTTTTTGGGAAGAGAGCCACCCAGGATGTCTGCACAAGCATGGTTAAAGCAGAAGGAGATGTGTGATGACGGATTGCCCCCAGGGATGAAGAGACTATCTCTATGGTAGGAGTTACCATACTGGCCCGGACTCGTGATCAATCACTTGCTCGATCCAATGCACATATTCAAGAATGTGGGTAATCTACTATGGGACCATCTGACCGGCAAGAAAGATACTTTGGGAGCCAGAGTTGACCTTAGAAATGTGGATCGTATGGAGCAATATTGGCCGCAAACAGCGTCCGATGGATCAATAAAACTCCCTAAAGCACCATGGATTTTCACAGGAGCCCAAGAACGCAAAGTGAAAGAGACCATTCGATCTTTGCGGATCCCCACTGGCGTAATGCACTCGCTCCGACCGTGTTTTACTAAAGAAGGAAAGCTTACCGGTTTGAAGTCACACGACTGGCATAAAATGTGTCAGGTATGTTCATAGTGGAGTATATCATAGTGAGAATTGTGTAACAAATTCGTGTGTGGACGTACTTTAATATCATTGCTGCACGTGTTTTGCAGTTTATTTTACCGGTTTCCATTGAGGGATGTCTGTCTCTTGACGTCCGTAACACAATCTACAAACTTGCGAAGTTGGTACAATGGATCTCACAAAAGGAGATCAACGTAGACTCCATACCATTCGCCAAACTAAACGTTTTGGAGGTTGTGTGTATGTTTGAGAAACATTTTCCTACTACCATGCTAACCATTCAGGTGCATCTTCTTGTTCACATAGTTGATGAGGTGGAAATAGCTGGCACAGTACATTCCAGATGGATGTTCTTTTTAGAACGTTTCATGAAAACGCTCAAGGGATATGTGCGTCAGAAGGCACGTCCGGAGGGTAGCATGGCAGAAGGTTGGCTGGTATCAGAGTCCCTAGTGTACATTGGAGAGTGGCTAGACGGATTTGATAAAGCCAGGGATACGCTATGGCGAACCATAGATGATGAGCGCATATCTGGAATTTTCATGTGCAATCTCAGTGTTGAGAAGAAGATGGCGGAAGATCTAGAGGCTAAAATCAATTGATTTTGCATTCTTCACAATCAAGTCATGCAGAAGTGGATCTCACAATATGAGGATGCAAAGCAAGAGCGACAAAGGGCAAGAATCGAGTGGAGATGGGGAAGACGACCACCGATGCACTATCCGACGGGTCTGGAGAGCCTACCAACATTCATGAGCTTAAGATGGTTGCACAACCAAATGAAAAGCGCACAACAGTGCGGTGAAGAAGTGACTGAGGAAGAGTGGGAGTACTCTAGGGATTGTGCGACCAAGGTAAGTTTACAATGTACGACTAGTAACTTTCTAGATGTTTGAACGGCCACTCATAATCTTTGTTGGTTGTAGTATAAGTCATACACAGCAGCATTTTAGGGTGGAACGGATCGACAAAAAACGTTTTACTCAAGATTGTGGAATCATGGCAAAATTTGAACAGTCTAGTCGACGACGGTCCTCTGATGCAGATCTTGTGGTGGCGAAACTCACTTACTTCAACACGCTACAACAGATTTTGAGGATCAATTATAGAGGATTTTTTGTCGACTTGTTCGACGTGCAATGGTTCAAGATAATCATGGAGGGTCGCAACGCTACTGTGCGTAGAGGAGAGTCTGGTTTTCTTGAGGTGGATTCAACTAAGAAATGGACTGACCTAAGAGACACTTTCGTACTACCCGATCATTGTGAACAAGTAAGTATGTAAATAGTTAACGTGTGTTTTAGAATTTATGTGCTTGGAAGCTCTCATGTAAGTTATGTGGCTCTGGCAGGTGATATTTCATCCCACAAAGTCTGCATCAAACTGGTGGTACGTCATAGAGGTAGCCCCTCATAGTGCACAGACGTATTGAAGAGTATAAACACAAGCTCACACTCACTCTTACCTAAACCATGCGGGAACAATCTCTATCCCTAGAACATTCTAGGCCTTCCATCATAAGCCTATATAAGAGAAGGCTCTCAAGCATGTAACTCAATCTCTCATTTGCATAATAGAAGGTTGCATTCTCTTTCTCTATTGTGTACATTCTCATTTACACTCACACACACTCACTATGAATGCTTCACATGAGCATCCACCCTAGCCGAGGCCCAACAACTGGTATCAGAGCTTTGAATGATCCTTGGCCTACTCATGTGAACTTCCCTTCTCTCTAGGAGTCTCTCTCTCTCTAAGCCCACGATTTTTTCAGCTCTCCCTTTCCTTTAGGAAAAGTTGGGCACTAGCCCACATGCCCACTTGCCACCTCTTCTACCTACTTTTGACTTTTTGCCACTTTCTCTCTCTTCTCTCTCCTCAAGGGTGCCCAAATCTAGGCGTGGGATTTTGGGGCTGATTCTTCTTCTTCCTCAGCTCCTCAAGCTTTAATGGAAAGCTTTCTCAACTTCATACTCAGCCCATAGCTCATATCCACCCTTTCCTACATCATTTCAATGCATCTCCTACCTCACTAGCTCTCATTTTCTCTCTCTAAGCTCTTTCTCATAACCAAAGTTTGAGATTTGCTGCTGTAATTTGAGCATTCTCAGCCTCATAATATCACTAAAATCTCATCATTAATCCATCATTAGTCTACCATAAGTTCTCTACACATTGCGGGCAATGCGGTGAAGACTAGTACCACAAAACTAGTCAAGAAGTACATGTTTTAATTTTCTGTTTCATAACAGAAAATTTCCAGCCCACATTAGCTCAAAAATTGGTGGTTTACGGCCTCGAGAACCTTTATCAAAGATCGGGCAACCTCGGGGCTTCATTTGGTGTCATTCTACATCAATTTTGCGGTCATTTTAGCTCATTTTGGAGGCATTTTGAAGGCACTTTTGGCTACAACTATTGGTGGAGTTCAAAATAGCAAATAGAATTTCAGATTTGACTCCAAATTCAACATCAAATCTCAAGGCAAAGCTGAGTTATATCATCCCCATCTACTCCGGCACATTTGGAGTATATTTGGTAATCATAATTGTCATTTTTTGTGCTTATTCATAATCCCTTTTTTCATTACCGCATCTCCCATTTCTCACATGCTTTTGTAAAAGGGTAGACACCATTTCAAGAGTCTTGAAATAGGACCCCCTTGCTTGCAATTTCACATATCACTAAGCATTATGGGTAACAAGGAGATAGCTATGTTCAATGGCATCGGATTTCACACATGGCAAGTGAAACTCAAGGGTCATCTAATGAGAAAAGGGCTATGGAGTATCATAACCACTGATGCACAAAACCTCACGGCACAACAAATCCGAGAGCGTCAAGCCAAGGATGAGAAAGCCCTAGGCATTCTCATCACTAGTGTGGCGGATGATATCATTCACCACTTAGATGAAGCCACATCGGCCAAGCAAGCATGGGAGACTTTAGAACGCACATTTGGGGCAAAATCTAAGCACTCTAAAATATCTCTCAAGATGCAATTATATGGTCTAGCAATGTATGAAAATGAAACACTATCTAGTCTTGTTAATAGGCTAAAAAGCTTATGCACTCAACTTTCATACATTGAGTGTCATATAGATGATGATGATAAAGTTGCGGTTCTTCTAAAAGCACTTCCTTCTATATATGACAATATTGTAACCGTACTTAAGGAAAAAGAGCCTATCCCTACACTAGAAAGTGTAATCAACTCTCTCCAAGAGGACCATAACAACAAGCACCCACACAATGAAACTAATGCATCAAAAGCACTCTATGTTTCAAGTTCAAAGCACACTAAGGCTTGCAAGCATTGCGGGAAGTACAACCACTTATCTTCCGAATGCTACAAAATCAAAAAATGTGTGAAGTGCGGGAAATTGGGGCATCCACCTCAATTTTGTACCAAAGGCAATGGCGGCAATGGCGACAACGGCGGCAAAAAGGTTACCTTCAAAGGTAAACGTGTCAACTATGTGCAAAGTGAAAGTGATGATAGTGATGATGAAGATCAAAGAGCTCACTCCGACAATGATGAAGTGAATATGGTAACTTCCGCTTTCTCTTCACCCTCTACTTCTATTTCTTCTTCAAATAAACATGCTAAGGGCCAACTCAAATATAGCTACAGTGAAGGAAATGATATTTATTAGAAAGAAGGATGCTACCCTAAACACACTATGTTGAATCTCAATTGTGAAGTTGCATTTCTCATGTGAGAACCTCTTATGTTGTATCTTTGTAGACATGAGTGATGAATCCAATTGAGAACCACTCATGATCACATTAGAACCTTAAGTGTTGAATCCATCTCTCTATGTTGTAAAGAGCATGAATGATGAATCCAATTGAGAACCATAATGACTCTTACCTTCTTCCTGTTGAGAACCTTAGCTTGTGTGTAAGCATGTGTTTAAGGGGGAGATTGAAGAGTATAAACACAAGCTCACACTCACTCTTACCTAAACCATGCGGGAACAATCTCTATCCCTAGAACATTCTAGGCCTTCCATCATAAGCCTATATAAGAGAAGGCTCTCAAGCATGTAACTCAATCTCTCATTTGCATAATAGAAGGTTGCATTCTCTTTCTCTATTGTGTACATTCTCATTTACACTCACACACACTCACTATGAATGCTTCACATGAGCATCCACCCTAGCCGAGGCCCAACACGTATGAAGGCTACCATGTGCCAATCACAGCGGCATCAATGGAGGAGATCGGAGAAGATGCCCAGTCAGAAGCCGTGGAGGTGGTGCCAGACGAACATCAAGCTGCTACTCTCTATGGGGTGCATGCGAGGATCTACAAAATGAAACAAAGGACATCTGTTTAAACGGAGAGCTCTATATAGATATCGGAAGTTATGCTGAGCTATGCGAGGATGAGAGAGAGATCTCTTAAAGCCATAAATATTGTATTTGAACAAGATGGATCCGTTTTGTAAATTCAGAGTTATGCACTTGCCTCTTTCATCACTCAAGTTGAATAGAAGAAGAACACTTTCTGTTGCTGCTAGCCTTTGAGCATTCCAAAGCTACAAGCACATTCAAGTTCTTGTACGATTCTCCGGCTCTTTAAGTATTTGCGTCATTGCGTCATTGTATTTAATGGTCTTTGCTTCCACTCAGGTACGTATGCTCTAGGTATGTTCTCATTAGCAGAGACGACGAGCACCTCTCTCTCTCTCTCTCTCTCTCTCTATCTATCTATCTATCTATCTATCTACTTGTCCATGTTTTCTACTCCATTCATTCAATATTAAGTTTAAATGTTCGTGTGTTTAATGCAGGTATGGATGATGAGGAGTTTCTTTCTTCTTTGTCACCCCAGCAGAGACAATGGTACGTGGAGCGTCATTGCTCTGGCACGCCATCGCGCGTTCCTACTCCATCCGCATCTCCCTCTGTTTCGGTGTCGACGAGACGATCTTCACACTCGTCTAGGCACCGGCGCTCTAGTGGTGGCGGTGGCGGTGGCGGTTGTTGTGGGGGTGGCGCCACCGATGCTTCAACACCGCCTCGTGTTCTACGAGGCTCTTTACCCTCCCCTTCTTTCCCCGTCCCGACACCAGCCACACGGCATCGCCATCGACACCAGGTTTTGCCTGGCTGAGTGCCGTTCCCCACAACTACACACCACTAGCTACTCCTCCAAGAGTCACTCCAGTGGACACTCCTCGCTTCGGGGCTCAGACTCCAGTGGAGACACCTGGCGTCCGTACCCCCGTTGACACGCTGCTAGAGACCCCTGTTGAGACACCCAGGTTCACACATTAGTGGCGAGAGGGCTTGCCTTACTCCGTCGACTTCAGCGGCGGCATCATCTTGGATAATGACGGCAAGAAGGTGATTTCGCGCATGCGCGGTCTTTGCTCTCAGGTGTTTAGACACTACATACTAAACACCTGGAGTGAAGTACCGAATGAATTAAAAGACAGAGTCATCAGCATGCTTCATGACGAGTTTCCCTTTCCAACACGGGATGACCGCTTCAATGAAGATGTGATGAAGGTTCGAATGCGCGAATACTGCAAGCATAAGCGTTCCGAAGTGCAAAAAGCAATCAAGCACGGATGGAACAGACCAGATTTGCTGGCCAAAGAAGATTGGAAGCATGCGAAGAAAGAAGCGCGCGAGAATCCCGACAAGTGGAAGCAACAAAAGGAGGCAGCCAGAGCGCGAGTAGAGGCAGGGAGCTCGCACCACTTGGGGAGTGGCAAGTGGGCATCATTTGAGGCCGATTTTGTAAGTGTTTTCGCATCTATGTTCGATAGTTTAGGGTTTATGGGATTTGAAATTCTAAAATAATGGATTCTTTGTATGTTTTGACAGTGGTCGTTTATTACAGGACGTGATCCCACTCCGTACGAGTGTGAGTACGCAGGCAAGAAGGGCTTAAACGCCCTTATAGACATCCTTACTTCTCACGGCGGCATGTTTAGTATTAGGGTTTATTCTTTTCTATTTATTGTATTGTTTTATAAACGTCGCTCGCTATATGTTTATACTTACAAAAAGCTATCTTATTGTTTTTTTTTATAGAATCCGACAGATACGCCGCTTGGACGCGATGAGACGTCTGATTAGACGACGTCAGTTTAGCCATAGCTAGAGAGCATTAGTTTCTTTTTGTCCTAGCTTATGTATCATGAGACCATGTAACTATGTATTTTTGAAAACCATGTATATTTTTTAAATAATGACAATGGTTTGTAACTATTACATTTGCAATGATTAACAATCAAGTGATTTTGTTGCCGTGTACAATTGTCATTTATTTACTTCCATCAATTCACGCTTGTCATTTTTGTATCTTTATTTTGCAAACAATACGTACTACGGATCATGGAGTTAATGATTATATTGTCTTGTGGGTGACTATTTTGGGTCTATATTTACCTTTGCACTTTTTTTCAAAGGTAAATAGACCAATGAAACATTCAATATGGTTGATGGGTGGCACGGCATTTTGAATGCCCTGCCACCAAAAAATTTTAATCTCGGGCGTCGCTATATTAGGCTCTGCAGCGTCGCTATCTATGGCCCTGCAGCGTTGCTATATAGCGATGCTTATAGTGACTACTATAGCGACGTTTCCGTATCGACGCTTTTAGCGACGCCGAGGGTTTTAAAAACCTAGTGTATTTCCGTCGCTATAAGCGTCACAAGAGCACACAGCCTCTTGAAGTATTTCTGCGCGGGCTCTTCATGGTGGCCGACCACAGCTTTTCTCTTCATTTCTTCTCTTCTTGCTCTCTTCTCCTCGTTATCGGAGCTCTCGCTGCTGTGCCTTCCAGCAAGCTGTCAGCTGATTCTTCATCGGATTCATAAGATCGTTTTCCTGACCTTGTAGCTCTCGGAGAAGGTTGTGCTACCAATATCCATGTATTTTGATCAAGAGCAGGTGGTAGATTGTCAGCCATGCCAATGGCATGGTATGCTATCCTTGTCAAAACTTCTGGCGCACCCAAGTAAGTGATCTTGCCTTCTTTCTTGGTGCCCTTCAAGGTGGTCAGGACATACTGGGCGTTGTCCAATGGTTGCCTGGTTGTTGACTTTAGAACTTGGGTAAATGTGGTGGCAACCGCATGATCCGGCGTGGTGTACCTTGGTGGTCTTTTTGCCAAACAAATGGAAGTGCTGATGGTATAATCTGGCTGGCTCTTCCACCTATTTGTGAATCAAATATGCAAAGGTAGCCGTGGCGGTCTAGTGCCTGCCGTTTTCCTGGCCCTTGCTCTCATGGTCATTCCCTCTGTAGGCAGTCCGAGTGCCTCTGCCACTATATCTTGGGTTATGACTACCTCAACCTTGTTTCCCTGAGTGTCAGATATTTGGGCCGTTCCATCTTCTTTAATTGTGGATAGAAGCTCGTAAGCTTTCTACAAATCCACTCCGCAAGGCTCCTGTTCCTAGAAGTCTCTGAGTCCAAGCCTGCGATTGGCTTCTTTGGTCTCTGGCTTCGCGGAAACATCATATACTTCCTTAGGTAAGAGTTGAAACTCCACTTGATGTCCCTATTCACTCTTGAATCTTCCAGTGAAGACTGTAGTGTGATGCTCTTGTAGCTGTTCTCTGGAGAGGTATGCTACCTTGGCTGCTTTGACTGAATCAGGGTCTAGTTGATAAGCGGGCAGTTCCTGCAACTTCTCCTTTTGGTTGAGCTTCTTCTTGGCCCTCTCTGCTGCTTGCATGGCTTCTGTTCAGTGAATAGAGTGCAAAGTTAGCAAATTTGTCAAAATTTCTCTGAAATGTCCTTTAGTCTGAAATACTGACAATTTTGGTCCAATTTGCTTCAAATCAAATTTTGAACAAGCATAGATACATAAAAACATGCGAGGAACAAAACTGTGAAGTCAAAACAAATTTTTGCAACCAAAGTAAATAATCCCGATTATTTACAGTTGAGCAAATTTTTCAACTTTTTGCAAACTTGGCTTCATAGGCTTGAAGTATATACCAAATACATGCTCTGAGTGATGTATGGGCTCATTTGGATGCAAAGGGTGAAAATGGTACCAGATTTTGGCTTTAGGTCTCTGAAACAGTAGATATAAAGAAAATTTGAGATTTTTTAGCTCCAAATTGGTTCAAAATTGGCTAGTGGGCTTAACATATCATGTACTTTGGATGTATGATGGCAAAATATCCAAACTTCCCAATTTTGGCTAGAAAGTAAATAATCGCGATTATTAACTTTCTATCAAAATTAGCATATTTTGGTACAACTGGGTTCTAGGTATTGTATAGACCTTCGGTATGAAATATGAGGTGATCCGGATCAAGAAATGTTGTCCATAACCCAAAAATTGGCTTGTAAAGACTTCCTTGCGTTTTTTGGTAATTTTCTAAGTAATGGGTACTCATTTTGGCTCATACTTGATTTTTGGCATGTAATAGGTGTGTACACATGATAAGTGAGGTGAGGTGACAATTTCCAAGCAAAAATGATACAAAAGTAAATAATCGCGATTATTTACAATAGTGACAAATTCTTTGCAAAACTTAGAAATTCTGACCTAGACATATTCTATACACCTAAAACAAGTCCTGAATTAAATTTGGTCAAGTTTGGTCATGCCGGCATCACTTTGTGCTTTGTCGACTCTGAAATCACTATTTTCTATGGCTACATTGTTTGTTGGGTTGGTCGGTCAACTTTGAGGCCTTGGACTTGTCCGCAACATAGTCGTGGAGCAACTTGTCCAATTTTGGCTCATTTGGAGTTAGTTTGACCCCGTATGTCAAATTTGACGCTTTGTAACCTTCGAACCATTTTTTGCTTTTCGAGGGCTTTGCTTGATGGATTTCACCAAACCAATCATATACATTGTATATGGACCTCATAAGCAAGCCATCTGTGGACTCAGATCGAAATTCTGACATTTGCTAAAAACCTAACTTTTCTACTGGGGACCCCCTCAACCCCTGTTGAATGGTCAACTGATGATATAGAAAGGTTCTATTATGTTAGGGCATGCTATGGTTCAGATCCCATATGATTTGGTCGAGCTGACAGGCCACTATGGTCAGTTTTTGGTCGTAGGTCTTCGTGCACTGCTCGGTTTCTAGGGTGTTTTCTAGGGCTTTAGACTAGCTACCGGCCATACAAAATGGATCATTGACGAGTAAAGAACTTACCCCTCATGTCTCGTGTGAGACGGCACTGAAAATGGTCAACTGTGGGCTCCAGAAAAGTCGCGCAAAAGAGGCCGAAATCTCTCTCTGCAAAGGCTGCAAGTGAAAACGAGGTGGTTTTAGCCTACCTTGGATATTTATACCCGGACTTCTCGAACAAATTTTTCCCAGATTCCCCCATTAGTCCTACTATGCCGTGAAATCTATGTTAGACTCAAAAATTTCCCTAATCGGATTCCTGTAGCTCATTCTGCAATAATTTTGCAAAGGCAAGCATGGCCGCCTAATTTAGGCTTTCCGCTTCCATCTTCTAATTTCATTGAAAATTTTTGTACTTGTCCGCCTTGTTTTCCTTATGATCATCGTGTCTTCCGTTTTTCCATCTGAGCTTCCCTGTTATTTAGTATTAATTTTTGACCTGTTTATTTGAAGAAAAAAAATAGCAAAATGCTATAAAAAAGTAAAGTGAAAATCCAATAATTAAAAGAATCCATTAAAAAACACAGCTTTATTATTTTTTGTTGGATTTTTCTATTTTTAAGCCTCATTATCAATAAAAATGATGAAAAATATGTTGGAATTAGGGTTGCAGAGAAACACACACAGCTTGGAGAAGACGAAGGAAGCTCAAGGCACACAATAGAGAGTGTGTTACTTAGTGTGCAATGGAAAGATAGTTAGCCCTAGAGTGATGGGCGTATATACAATGCACGGGAGAAAAAACCTCCTAAAGAGGGAAAAAATGCCCCGGCGGTCCTAGTGTGTTCACACACATCACTACCACATGTATATGGTAACAAATCCCCCCTGGAGTGATGCGGTGAACGAGAGCTGGCACATGAGTAAAGGGAAGTGCCATGCCCTGAGGACAGGATCAGTCCACAAAGGGGAGTAAGCCCAAAGCTTTGCGGAAAGCTTCAAGCTTCTCACGAGACAATGCCTTTGTGAAAAGATCTGCAAGGTTGTCCTGTGTTGGCACATAAGCCAAGCTGATCTCTCCTGCTGAGAGCCTCTCCCTGACATAGTGGTAATGCACCTCAATGTGCTTTGTGCGAGCATGAAAAACTGGGTTCCTCGCAACTGCCAATGCGCTCTGACTGTCAGTGTAGATAGTGTTGGCAGTGTCCTGTCCAACACCCAAGTCAGCCATAAGGCGTCTGAGCCATACACACTCAACCGTAGCTGTGAAGACTGCCCTGTACTCAGCCTCACAACTCGAAGTGGCCATAGTAGGTTGCTTCTTGCTCAACCATGATATACATGAACTGCCAAGCATGAAACAAAAACCACTTGTGGACACTCGCGTGTCAAAACAACCAGCCCAATCTGAGTCCGAAAAAGCATGTAAGTCTGGCGGCAATGATCCCCCCTTGGGATAAAACAAGCCAAGATGTAAAGTTCCACTAAGGTAGCAGAAAATCCTCTTGACAGCCTGCCAATGCTTAGACCCTGGGCTATGCATAAATCTGCTGACCTGCGAGACTGCAAACTGAATATCTGGCCTCGTGTTGCATACATAAATGAGGCAGCCAACAGCAGTTTGGTAAAGAGTGACATCAGCAGGATCGCCAGCATCATGTAGACTCAACTTCAAACCTGTTTCCATGGGAGTGGCAATAGGTTTGCAATCCTCAAGTCCAAACTTACATAGCAATGTCTCTATGTAACTTTTCTGACACAAGGCAATACCACCATCACACTGCTTAAACTGTATACCCAAGTAATGATGCAACAGCCCCAAATCTTTCATCTTGAAAGTAGCATTCAAATCAGCCTTAAATTCAGCAATATGTCTCTCATTTGGTCCAGTGATCAGCAAATCATCAACATAAAGAACCACAATGAGAAATACATCATCCTCACGCTTTACATACAATGTGCTTTCTGTTGGACTGTTACGAAAGCCTCGTTTAACCAAATGAGTGTCAGCTTTCTCATACCAAGCACGAGGAGATTGCTTCAACCCATACAAAGCCTTCTTACATTTGCACACTTTGTCCTCTTGTCCTTTTATGACAAAACCGCGAGGCTGCGTTACATAAACTTCCTCAAATATGTCACCATTCAAGAAAGCAGTAACAATGTCTGATTGATGTACATCCCAACCAAAATGAGCTGCCAATGCACATAGAAAACGTACAGTAGTCATACGACAAGTGGGAGCAAAAGTCTCTTCATAATCTATGCCTTTTTGTTGTGCATAACCCTTTGCAACAAGTCGAGCCTTATGGAGATCGATCTCACCATCCGGCTTGCGTTTCAACTTGTAAACCCACTTCGTACCAATGGCCTTTTTGCCAGTAGGCAAATCACATAAAGTCCATGTGTCATTCTCTATAAGTGCATCATATTCTGATTTCATGGCAGCAATCCAATTTTCTGAATTCTGTGCTTCATCAAAGGACAGAGGCTCCTCAACATCATGTAAACTAGACACAGCCAAAGCATAACAATCTGATGCATAAGATGCATGGCGAGAGCCTGAACGAGTACGACTAGATAAAGGTGCATCCAATTTACTGTCACGCAAAGTGTGCACCAGCCATTTTGGCATACCTCTAGCCTGCTCATTTTCAACCCTTTCCTCATCAAGTACATCATGTACATCTGCATCAGTAATAGGCTGTTCTAAAACATTTTCAGAAACCCCCATAGGCTGTACATTTGCCTCATTGGAACTTACATTCGTATTTCCACCACTGAAAAGAGGCAACAAAGTGTCATAAATGTCCTGTGAGCTTACATTACTGTCTCTAGTACATGACAGCAAGGGCTGAACAGAATCTTCCACAAACACTACATCCCGTGAAACCAGAATACGTTTTGTTTGCGGATGATACAACCTGTAACCTTTGCTCTCAGCACTATAACCAACAAAAATACATTTGACAACCTTATCATCCAATTTTCTGCGCTGCACTTGTGGCACCAAAGCATATGCCAAACAGCCAAAAACACGCATGTGCTCAATAGAAGGTTTTCTATCATGCCATGCTTCATATGGAGTAATAGACTGCAAAGCTTTCGTAGGACACCTGTTAAGTACATAAGTGGCACACATGATGGCCTCAAGCCAAAAAGAATGCGGCAAAGCTTGACTTTTGACCATACATCGTGCCATTTCCGTTAGTGACCTGTTTTTCCTCTCAGCAACACCATTTTGCTGAGGTGTATAAGGCACTGTACATTGGTGTTTTATCCCACGACTAGCCAGAAATGCATTAAATTCATGAGACATATACTCCCCCCCTCGATCGGAACGGAGGGTGCCCATAGTACATATTGAGACATTTTCAGCCATAGCCAAAAATTGTTTGAAGCACATAAAAACTTCGGACTTCGCTTTAAGCGGAAATACCCACGCATGCCTGGAGTAATCATCAATGAAAGTCACGAAGTACAGGTAATTGCCCAAAGACGGAGTTTGCATGGGCCCACAAACATCACTATGCACAAGCTGCAACCTGCATGTGGCCCTAACTGAACCATCCTTTGGAAACTTAGAACGCTGCATTTTACCCAGAATACAGCCTTCACAAACATGTTTGACAGGTGCTTCAAGAGGCGGCAAAGAAGCAACCATATCAGATTTCTGCAAACGCAGCAAATTGGCAAAATTCAGATGACCAAAACGTGCATGCCAAAGTTTTGCATCTGAAATAGCCCTTGAATCTACAACAGCATTTGCAAAATTTTGTCCACACTTGTCATACAAAGTGAGCTTATACAACCCACGGCACAAGAGCCCAAATGCAACAATTTCATCACCAAAACTGAGATCATGAACTGTACATCTGTCATCCACAAATTTGACTACAAGTCCAAGTCTAGCAAGTGCGGAAACAGACAAGAGATTCTTCTTGATCCCAGGTACATAAAGTGCATCAACAAGTGTGAAGGAACTGCCATTAGCAGCAGTGAGCACAATCTTTCCAACTCCCTGAACTGGATAAGAGGCGTTGTTGGCACAAGTGACTGAATTCCCATGAGGGACAGACTCGAGAGAGGTAAACAATTCACGATGTGAGGTAATGTGCTTTGTAGCACCACTGTCGAAATACCACACATGTGAATGTGCAGCAACTGACAAGCATGCATCATGGACAACAGGATTGTAAGTGCACTCTGCGCTAAAAGCCCATTCTGCATCAACATCAGCATCACAATCTCCTTTCACAGAAGACTCAACAATGGCTGCATTTGTAGTGGAACCAGCATTTGCAGTGGAACCACCCTCTTTCTTCTTAGCCTCTTTGGCCTTCAACTTAGGACACGACTTGATCAAGTGATCATTGGCTTTACAATAATGGCAACGTATCTTCTTTTTGCCCTTATCACCAGAATTGCCAAACGAAGTGCTGCCACCAGAAGCATTAGGAACAAAATTTTTGCCACTCGCAGCAGAACCATAAGAAGTGGCTGCATTACTGTTACCACCCTTTCTTTGAGAAGCAATAAAAGCATGTTCAACTGCACGCTGCCTAGTCCTGTTTTTTCTAGAAAGTGACTCTTGCAACAGCAATGTGCATAATGCATCAAACTTGACAACTTCAGGATTTCCTTGGGTCATCAGTCTCCAAGTACTAGCAAAAGTCTGGTAGGAATCTGGTAAGGCATCAAGAACAGTCTGCACAAGGGAACTGTCTGAAATGACTTCACCTGCAGAAATGAGTTGCTCATTGATATCCTTGACACTAGCAAGGAAAGTGTCCATATCATCTTCCTCATGCATAATCTTCGACTCTAGCTCTTTAAGTAGCAAAGCAATTTTAGCCTCATTGCGGCTTGCATAAAGACCTGCTAGAATATCCCAAGCCTGTTTTGCAGATTTTGCTGAACGGATGTGAGGAATAATGGTGCGCTTCACAGACAACGCAATCAATGCATGAGCCTGCGCATCCTTAACATCCCAACGAGCTTGTTCTGCCGTAGGCAAAACAACTCTAACAGCTGCAATCCTTGCAGCAAGACCTGCAACATCCTCAACATCGCCTACATCTTCAGAACTAGGACGTACATCAATGCCCTGCACAATGTTCCAGACACCTTTTGACACAAGAACATGTTGCATCATATAAGCCCACATAGGGTAGTTGTCCCCATCCAACCTGTCCTCAGCAGCAAACATCTTGAACACATCTGTGTTGTTGTTGTCAGCCATGGTAAATGCTGCACTTGATGTGAAAACTGCCCAAAAATAGGAAAAATGGAGCGGGAACAACTTGTGCTATATAGCACAAACCGTAGAAAACTATAAGGCACCTGTTATGCAGAAAACGGCACTGACAGAAAATCTGCACAAAATGACGAAATAGCCTGTGCAGTACTGCCCGTAGTGGAAACGGAGGCCGAAATGAGCCCAAATCAAAATTCTGAGCAGAAAAAAAATGCCCCGGTGGCCCTAGTGTGTTCACACACATCACTACCACATGTATATGGTAACAAAATACCCAAAAAAGGACTATTTTTTATGATTTTTTGATAGTATATACACTATTTACACTCATCGGGAAGATATTATCAATGAATTTTTCCTTGATGATGAATTATAAGGGCATTGTTAGGTAATTTTTCAAATAATCACACGTTAACATCAAACTTTTTCCTCCCTCTTCAAACATTGCCCTTAATTACTTAGTACTTAGTGCCCTTCCACCCCTCCTAGATGGTGTACTCTGGGATGACTGTGTGCATGGGTTGAACGATTGTGTCTATGCATAGCTGTGGTTGGCTCTACCATGCTATGAAGATCAATGCAATTCAAACCAATATGTTGTGCAAGAGCTGGGTCTTGAGTAATTAACTCAAGGGTTTCCAATGTCGAGGTTTGCTGCTGATGTCTTCCAAAGAGAAAATCTTGTAGCTTGTGTGCTCTCTCTTTAATTGTACCATCGGGATGCTTTAGCACACTAGTTGCTTGAGCTGTTCGTAGCACTTTTGACTTTTGTCGAGCTTTTTCTCGCCATTGGTAGCTTGGTCTGCTTGGTGATGTACTTTAGGTGATAGCTTTAGCTGATTTGTATACCAATCTGGTACTGCTTTGTATGTTCGCATCCAGGGAATTCCAAGAATCATCATCTCATTTATGTGCTCATCTGGTAATCATACATTGGTGAGGACATGAACACCATGTACTATCACGTTCAAGTTGACTACTCCCAATATTGGGGTTGGATTTTTGTTGCATCCTTTGATTGTCATTGTTCCTGCTGTCAATGGTTGACTTGTTGCCTTTTTGTACGTGGAATAACTTACTGCATTTACTCTAGCTCCTGTGTCGACCAAAGCATTGGTGCTATGATTGTTGAGATGTACTTTGATGCGCAGGTCCATTCCATCTAACTAGTCATCATCTGTTAAAACTGCGTCTTTAGGTAATTCCCATTGCCGATCATCTATTTCATTAGCGGTGATGGGAATCGGTATCTATAGATTCTTGAGAGCAGCTTTTCGCTTGAGTACCCAAAGCCTAGCTTCCTCTTGGGCTTCATCAATAACCTGTTGTCGTTTGATCTTTCTTTGCTTGGTTGCATGCATTCTTTCTAGCAATTCATTGGTTAGTGGCAAATTGTATTTCTTTAAACAACATCCACTAATCCAATTAGCCATTGGTTCACCATCTAGTGTGGACAATTTTACTGCTCCACTTGAAGATACATCTTCAATGATAAACGGTCTGTTTCCCTTTTTCTTAAACTTGGGAATGTGTTGCTTAAGGGAATAGACTAAAACTAAGTCCCCTTTCTTGAAGATTTTTGTGATTAAGTGGGAATCAAAAAACTATTTTTGTTTCCGCTTTTGTGCATAGATATGAGCTACAGCAGTTAGCCTTTGCTCATCTAGATTTTTCAAATCTTCAAGTCTTTTTGACAATTCATGTCCAGTCCACTCAGGATTTTGTGCTACCCTTAATGTTGGCAATAGAAATTCTATTGAAAGTATGGCATCAAGACCATAAACAAGGTTAAAGGGTGTAGCATTTAAAGTTGTTTTGAATGAAACTCGATAAGTCCATAGAGCAGCATGGAGATTCATTTCCCAGTCTGTACTTCCTGAACTAACCACTTTAGTCAGTACCGAGCTAAGAATTTTATTCGTATGCTCAGCTTGTTCGTTTGCTTGTGGATGATAGAGAGCTGATTTGTTATGGAGGACCATAAACTCATTAAGCAAATACTCGATTACCTCATTGAGGAAATGAGTTCCCCGATCACTTACAATCTCTATTGGCAGTCCATATCTCGTGAATACATACTCATATAAGAATATAACAGTGGTTCTGGCATCATTCTTTTGAGTTGCTTTAGCCTCGGTCCACTTGATCAAATAGTCCGTAGCTACAATGATATATTGAGCTTGGGTTCTATAAGCAGGTGGTTGTATCGGTCCAACAAAATCTATACCCCATTTTTTGAAAGTTGTAGCCTCCATCAGTGGTCTTAAGGGCATGCTATCTACTCGTGTTGGCACTTTTTCTCGTTGACAAGCATCACACCTTTGAACATATTCTTTGGCATCTACAAAAAGTGTTGGCCACCATATGCCTGCCATCAAGATTGCTCTTGCGGTGGTCTCACTGGAAAAGTGACCTCCAGCTAATCCAACATGTGCTTGTTATATGATTGGAATATACTCATTTTCATTTGCACAAAGGCGCAAATATTGATCTTTACCTCTCCAATGCAATTGTTTCCCAATAAGAGCATAGTCTCTTGCTTCAATTTCAATTTCTCTTTGACGGCGTTTACTCATATCCTCAAGAAATGTTTGGCTCGATAAGTAAGTAACTAGATAGTTACTCCACTTAGGAATAGGTGACATTTGAAACAATGTTACATGAGGTATGGGTGTTTGTTTTTGACATTGAGGGAAATCCTTTACAAAAGATCGAACATATCTCCTCATAGTCGGCCAAAATACTCCAAGTCTCAAGATCCGTTGCATAGTTTGGTCTTCTGCAAAGTGAATTCCTACTATGGTAACATGTGCTTGACTTAGGTACTGCTATTTTTCTTCAAGATTAATGCATAAGAGAAATATCCCGTCTCAATTTCTTTTGTATAGCCTACCAGCTAGTAATTGATGCATAGCCGATTGCTCGATTAATCCGATTGTGATAGAAAGTGGTATTTGTGAATCCACTTGAGCTATTGTCATCAATGACACAATGTTTTTTGACCATATAGGTATCATTTCCACGGAGAACAAATACGCATCTGGTAGATCATCGTCTACCCCTTTAGGTGATTTTCCTGAAACAATCCTTGACAAATGATCTGCTCGTTGATGTGTAGTACCCTTTTTTACAACCACAATGAAATCAAATTTGAGAAGAATGATGAACCATCTCACTATTCTCCCTGTGCTGCATGGTTTGTTGACTAAATACAACAAAGCTTGGTGGTCCACGAAGAACTCAAACTTGTTGGCTAATAGATAATGTCTATACTTTTTAACGGCATAGATCATTCCTAATCCTTCCCTTTTGGTGGTGGTGTAATTCTTTTCCGTTATGTTCAAATTTTGGTTAGCATACGAAATAGGAAAGTCAATTTTCCCATCTCCTGGTTGAGCTAGTATACAACCGATAGCAAAATTGAAAGCATCTACATGTACGTGGAATACCTTATTCCAATCTGGTGCTTTCAATATTGGAGTGGAGGTGAGAGTTTGCTTAAGCTTCATGAAGGATTCTTCACATACCTCGGTCCATTTAAAGTGTGTAATCAAGCTATACATGGATTTTGCAATTATAGTGTACATGTAGATGAATCGTTGGTAATATCCACAATGCCCCATGAAGGATTGTACCCCCTTGATTGTTATTGGTCTAGGCAAATCAACAATGACATGAATCTTCTCAATATCAGTAGCTATGCAATATTTAGACACTATATGTCCAAGAATTTTTCTTTGTCTACCCACGAATGTGCACTTTTCATAATTTAAGCAAATCCTATATAGTCTACATTTTTCGAATACCTTTTTGAGGTGTTGAAAATTATCAATCTGTATTGATGAATGTACGCATAGATCATCCATAGAATTTCCTAAGATATTCTTTGAAAGCATGGCTCATCAACCTTTAAAACATGGCTGGAGCATTAGTTAACCCGAATGGCATAACCCGATAGGCAAATATACCCTATTTTGTTGCAAAAGCAGTTTTATGCTGATCTTTTGGGTCAACCAAAAGTTGATTGTATCCCGAAAATCCGTCTAAGAAGCTGTAAGCTCCTTTTCCTGCAACTCATTCTAAAACATGCTCAGTTATCGGAAGAGGAAAGTTGTCTCTAATGGTAGCTGCATTCACCTTTTTGAGTTTAACACGCACTTGTAATCTCCCATTATTCTTGGGTACTACCACAATTGGAGACACCCAACCTGTGTGTTCAATTTCGTAAATGAATTCAGTTTCATTTAGTTTTTCAATCTCTTCTTTTATCTTCATGACAAATGTTTCATTATACGTGTATGGCCTTTGTCTACTTGGTTTCGCATCATCTCTCATGGGTATGGTATGTTGATAGATTTCTGGATCAACACCCTTGAGATCCTTGTAAGACCAAGCAAAGATATCTTGGTATTCCTTTAACAAGCTCAGTAAGAGCTCTTCTTTTCCTTCTGTTAGGTCATTCACAATGTAAGCAGGTCTAGGCTCTTCTCTCGGTCCAGCCAAGTCTATTTTTTTAGCGTTTTCAGGCTCTTCCTAAGATTCGCTCTGTTTTCGTAGTTCCCTAATAGGTTGTTCGACTATGATGTTTTGATCTTGGAGAGTATACTTCTTGTAATGGTGGAGCACTCATTACATCCTTACCATCCTCTTCTAAGGTTTTCATTTCAGTTGTGTATATCTCCTTTAGAGCTTTTTTCAACTCTTGATATTTTTTTTTCTGCTCGACTCTGGTCATGAGTGGTTTCTCATCCTATGGGTTTGCTTGAGTACCCTTCCTTGTTGATCTTTCAGAAAACAACTAACAACTCGCATGTAACTCAAGCCACACTCAAATGACTGAATCACCAAAAGCCAATCGCTCATCGGCAAACAAATCACATCTGTTGTAGCATCAAATGACATCCAAACGTAACTAAACTTCTAGGACATGTTTATAAGACCTAAGCACACATGTTTATGGTCTCAAACCCCACTTTAGGTCAAGTTTCAAAATCGCGATTATTAACAGTAGTGAATTTTGTTGGAATTAGGGTTGCAGAGAAACACACACAGCTTGGAGAAGACGAAGGAAGCTCAAGGCACACAATAGAGAGTGTGTTACTTAGTGCGCAATGGAAAGATAGATAGCCCTAGAGTGATGGGCGTATATACAATGCACGGGGGAAAAAACCTCCTAAAGAGGGAAAAAATGCCCCGGCGGTCCTAGTGTGTTCACACACATCACTACCACATGTATATGGTAACAAATCCCCCCTGGAGTGATGCGGTGAACGAGAGCTGGCACATGAGTAAAGGGAAGTGCCATGCCCTGAGGACAGGATCAGTCCACAAAGGGGAGTAAGCCCAAAGCTTTGCGGAAAGCTTCAAGCTTCTCACGAGACAATGCCTTTGTGAAAAGATCTGCAAGGTTGTCCTGTGTTGGCACATAAGCCAAGCTGATCTCTCCTGCTGAGAGCCTCTCCCTGACATAGTGGTAATGCACCTCAATGTGCTTTGTGCGAGCATGAAAAACTGGGTTCCTCGCAACTGCCAATGCGCTCTGACTGTCAGTGTAGATAGTGTTGGCAGTGTCCTGTCCAACACCCAAGTCAGCCATAAGGCGTCTGATCCATACACACTCAACCGTAGCTGTGAAGACTGCCCTGTACTCAGCCTCACAACTCGAAGTGGCCACAGTAGGTTGCTTCTTGCTCAACCATGATATACATGAACTGCCAAGCATGAAACAAAAACCACTTGTGGACACTCGCGTGTCAAAACAACCAGCCCAATCTGAGTCCGAAAAAGCATGTAAGTCTGGCGGCAATGATCCCCCCTTGGGATAAAACAAGCCAAGATGTAAAGTGCCACTAAGGTAGCGGAAAATCCTCTTGACAGCCTGCCAATGCTTAGACCCTGGGCTATGCATAAATCTGCTGACCTGCGAGACTGCAAACTGAATATCTGGCCTCGTGTTGCATACATAAATGAGGCAGCCAACAGCAGTTTGGTAAAGAGTGACATCAGCAGGATCGCCAGCATCATGTAGACTCAACTTCAAACCTGTTTCCATGGGAGTGGCAATAGGTTTGCAATCCTCAAGTCCAAACTTACATAGCAATGTCTCTATGTAACTTTTCTGACACAAGGCAATACCACCATCACACTGCTTAAACTGTATACCCAAGTAATGATGCAACAGCCCCAAATCTTTCATCTTGAAAGTAGCATTCAAATCAGCCTTAAATTCAGCAATATGTCTCTCATTTGGTCCAGTGATCAGCAAATCATCAACATAAAGAACCACAATGAGAAATACATCATCCTCACGCTTTACATACAATGTGCTTTCTGTTGGACTGTTACGAAAGCCTCGTTTAACCAAATGAGTGTCAGCTTTCTCATACCAAGCACGAGGAGATTGCTTCAACCCATACAAAGCCTTCTTACATTTGCACACTTTGTCCTCTTGTCCTTTTATGACAAAACCGCGAGGCTGCGTTACATAAACTTCCTCAAATATGTCACCATTCAAGAAAGCAGTAACAATGTCTGATTGATGTACATCCCAACCAAAATGAGCTGCCAATGCACATAGAAAACGCACAGTAGTCATACGACAAGTGGGAGCAAAAGTCTCTTCATAATCTATGCCTTTTTGTTGTGCATAACCCTTTGCAACAAGTCGAGCCTTATGGCGATCGATCTCACCATCCGGCTTGCGTTTCAACTTGTAAACCCACTTCGTACCAATGGCCTTTTTGCCAGTAGGCAAATCACATAAAGTCCATGTGTCATTCTCTATAAGTGCATCATATTCTGATTTCATGGCAGCAATCCAATTTTCTGAATTCTGTGCTTCATCAAAGGACAGAGGCTCCTCAACATCATGTAAACTAGACACAGCCAAAGCATAACAATCTGATGCATACGATGCATGGCGAGAGCCTGAACGAGTACGACTAGATAAAGGTGCATCCAATTTACTGTCACGCAAAGTGTGCACCAGCCATTTTGGCATACCTCTAGCCTGCTCATTTTCAACCCTTTCCTCATCAAGTACATCATGTACATCTGCATCAGTAATAGGCTGTTCTAAAACATTTTCAGAAACCCCCATAGGCTGTACATTTGCCTCATTGGAACTTACATTCGTATTTCCACCACTGAAAAGAGGCAACAAAGTGTCATAAATGTCCTGTGAGCTTACATTACTGTCTCTAGTACATGACAGCAAGGGTTGAACAGAATCTTCCACAAACACTACATCCCGTGAAACCAAAATACGTATTGTTTGCGGATGATACAACCTGTAACCTTTGCTTTCAGCACTATAACCAACAAAAATACATTTGACAGCCTTATCATCCAATTTTCTGCGCTGCACTTGTGGCACTAAAGCATATGCCAAACAGCCAAAAACACGCATGTGCTCAATAGAAGGTTTTCTATCATGCCATGCTTCATATGGAGTAATAGACTGCAAAGCTTTCGTAGGACACCTGTTAAGTACATAAGTGGCACACATGATGGCCTCAAGCCAAAAAGAATGCGGCAAAGCTTGACTTTTGACCATACATCGTGCCATTTCCGTTAGTGACCTGTTTTTCCTCTCAGCAACACCATTTTGCTGAGGTGTATAAGGCACTGTACATTGGTGTTTTATCCCACGACTAGCCAGAAATGCATTAAATTCATGAGACATATACTCCCCCCCTCGATCGGAACGGAGGGTGCCCATAGTACATTTTGAGACATTTTCAGCCATAGCCAAAAATTGTTTGAAGCACATAAAAACTTCGGACTTCGCTTTAAGCGGAAATACCCACGCATGCCTGGAGTAATCATCAATGAAAGTCACGAAGTACAGGTAATTGCCCAAGGACGGAGTTTGCATGGGCCCACAAACGTCACTATGCACAAGCTGCAACCTGCATGTGGCCCTAACTGAACCATCCTTTGGAAACTTAGAATGCTGCATTTTACCCAGAATACAGCCTTCACAAACATGTTTGATAGGTGCTTCAAGAGGCGGCAAAGAAGCAACCATATCAGATTTCTGCAAACGCAGCAAACTGGCAAAATTCAGATGACCAAAACGTGCATGCCAAAGTTTTGCATCTGAAATAGCCCTTGAATCTGCAACAGCATTTGCAAAATTTTGTCCACACTTGTCATACAAAGTGAGCTTATACAGCCCACGGCACAAAAGCCCAGATGCAACAATTTCATCACCAAAACTGAGATCATGAACTGTACATCTGTCATCCACAAATTTGACTACAAGTCCAAGTCTAGCAAGTGCGGATACAGACAATAGATTCTTCTTGATCCCAGGTACATAAAGTGCATCAACAAGTGTGAAGGAACTGCCATTAGCAGCAGTGAGCACAATCTTTCCAACTCCTTGAACTGGATAAGAGGCGTTGTTGGCACAAGTGACTGAATTCCCATGAGGGACAGACTCGAGAGAGGTAAACAATTCACGATGTGAGGTAATGTGCTTTGTAGCACCACTGTCGAAATACCACACATGTGAATCTGCAGCAACTGACAAGCATGCATCATGGACAGCAGGATTGTAAGTGCACTCTGCGCTAAAAGCCCATTCTGCATCAACATCAGCATCACAATCTCCTTTCACAGAAGACTCAACAATGGCTGCATTTGTAGTGGAACCAGCATTTGCAGTGGAACCACCCTCTTTCTTCTTAGCCTCTTTGGCCTTCAACTTAGGACACGACTTGATCAGGTGATCATTGGCTTTACAATAATGGCAACGCATCTTCTTTTTGCCCTTATCACCAGAATTGCCAGACGAAGTGCTGCCAGCAGAAGCATTAGGAGCAGAATTTTTGCCACTCGCAGCAGAACCATAAGAAGTGGCTGCATTACTGTTACCACCCTTCTTTTGAGAAGCAATAAAAGCCTGTTCAACTGCACGCTGCCTAGTCCTGTTTTTTCTAGAAAGTGACTCTTGCAACAGCAATGTGCATAATGCATCAAACTTGACAACTTCAGGATTTCCTTGGGTCATCAGTCTCCAAGTACTAGCAAAAGTCTGGTAGGAATCTGGTAAGGCATCAAGAACAGTCTGCACAAGGGAACTGTCAGAAATGACTTCACCTGTAGAAATGAGTTGCTCATTGATATCCTTGACACTAGCAAGGAAAGTGTCCATATCATCTTCCTCATGCATAATCTTCGACTCTAGCTCTTTACGCAGCAAAGCAATTTTAGCCTCATTGCGGCTTGCATAAAGACCTGCTAGAATATCCCAAGCCTGTTTTGCAGATTTTGCTGAACGGATGTGAGGAATAATGGTGCGCTTCACAGACAACGCAATCAATGCATGAGCCTGCGCATCCTTAACATCCCAACGAGCTTGTTCTGCTGTAGGCAAAACAACTCTAACAGCTGCAATCCTTGCAGCAAGACCTGCAACATCCTCAACATCGCCTACATCTTCAGAACCAGGACGTACATCAATGCCTTGCACAATGTTCCAGACACCTTTTGACACAAGAACATGTTGCATCATATAAGCCCACATAGGGTAGTTGTCCCCATCCAACCTGTCCTCAGCAGCAAACATCTTGAACACATCTGTGTTGTTGTTGTCAGCCATGGTAAATGCTGCACCTGATGTGAAAACTGCCCGAAAATAGGAGAAATGGAGCGGGAACAACTTGTGCTATATAGCACAAACCGTAGAAGACTATAAGGCACCTGTTATGCAGAAAACGGCACTGACAGAAAATCTGCACAAAATGACGAAATAGCCTGTGCAGTACTGCCCGTAGTGGAAACGGAGGCCGAAATGAGCCCAAATCAAAATTCTGAGCAGACCTGCGAACGCTTGCCAAAGCTCACTGAAATCGGAGAAAGTGAGCAGGCGTGTGCTGGAGCAGCTGGCGACTAAGCCCGGGAGGACGTGACCTGCTCTGATACCAATTGTTGGAATTAGGGTTGCAGAGAAACACACACAGCTTGGAGAAGACGAAGGAAGCTCAAGGCACACAATAGAGAGTGTGTTACTTAGTGCGCAATGGAAAGATAGATAGCCCTAGAGTGATGGGCGTATATACAATGCACGGGGGAAAAAACCTCCTAAAGAGGGAAAAAATGCCCCGGCGGTCCTAGTGTGTTCACACACATCACTACCACATGTATATGGTAACAAATTTTTGACCTAGTCGTTTTTGACCCAGAATGCATCTAAATGCTTAGCAATGATACCCCAATACCCTAGAAATCCTTAGTTTTTTATTTGAAAGTGTAAATTCCTAGTTATGATGAAATTAAACCGCGGGTCGTCGATGCCAAAAGCTACGAAATACTGTGAACTGCTTACGTCAATGAGTAGAGCTCTTACCTGCGATTGCAATGCAACAAACGCGACTACAATGTGACAACTAGGGAGGGAGTGGGAAGCGCGAGAAGGAGAGAAGTGAGCGCTGTTAGCTCACGCTTTGTATTTCTTATCCAAAAAACTTACAAAAATAGGCTTTTATCTTAGCCAAGGTTTTTGGGTGGTCAAAACTAATAATCTGGAGTTCTAAAGCTGGGAAATGACTGACTGATACAATCTAGAAGCTTGTAGCCTCGGCTCATTAATTACAGAGTTTATCCGAAAAATTAAGAGTTACAATATTCTCGATTTAGCAAAATAATAAATGTTTTACAAAGAGAACTCCGAAAAATGGTGTCCATGTTGGCTTGCTGCTAACACACAGCCTCACATGGCTTGACTTTTTTTACATTTTATAGCTTGATTCCAATCAGTGTTCAGGAAAGCCTCTTTTATTAAGCGGCCTCTGGTTTCCTACTCACAAAGAAGCAAACTGGAAATACTTGCAAAAATTTTGAAATTTGTAGGATTTTAAAAATATTTTCTCACATATTTCTCCGATTGTTCTTTCTTTTATCATGGTTTGCAATCGGCTAGTCTTGATTTTCAACCGAGTGAAGGCGAAGCTGAGGCAATCCTTTCCCTAACATTCAAATTTCTTGTTAAACTCAACGTAGTGGTTTTATCACTTTCTTATTGTTTTAGAAAACCAACGTGGCCCTTTCACTTGTTTAATCTAATAGTGTAACTTCCAAAACACCCATACCCTCCAAAAACATGCATTTCTTCATTCATAAATCATATTGCATATCTCAAGGAGCCATCAAAGTAGTGTAATCGTTAGGGGCTTCGCCTTTGAGAAAAACTTCATGGTACACTTGGAATTTTATGTGTTGATACTTTTATTCTCAACCACCAGCTTTTAGTTGCAGAGAATACCCAACTAGTCTAAAAGCTGTGTAAAACAAGATTGAGTAAAAAATTAACTCATTAAAAGACAAGGCTTATAATAAGGAAAGGTTAGATCATGAGCACGGCTTACTCAAAGGATGCATATCGCTCCCACAGCCTTGCTTTACATCAAACCTCTGGACCCATGATTTGCCTGTGAGCTAATCATGTGGTAGAGAGGCATAAGAAGTGACAAATTGGATTGTGGTGCTAATATATATTGTGGTGGGGTTTGGATTTCTATTTAGAAATGACAATAAGAAAGAAAACGTCGATAATAAAATTATGAAAGGAAATTCATTAAAGATGAGACAAAATACCTAGTCTATGCATAGTCTGTAGATTTTCATACCATGCATACTCCTCAATTAGACAGAAAAATTGGCACACATATGTAACAATATCCAATTGCTCAAACATAAAATACTCCCTCAAATTTAAAAAAATCTTAAAGTATGAGGGCTAATATGCATCATTGAATAACACCGACACCTTCAAGAATGGTTTTTCTTTTCAATTGCGGATCTATGCTATTTATTATACCGAAGGCAAGCGACAATGCATTTGTGTGTGTGCGCACGTGCACGTGTCCGCACATGTGCGTTTTGTGTGTACATGTCCACATGCATGTGTTTTGTGTGCATGTGTTTGCATGCATTTGTTGTAATGGACTCAAAGAAACTCCATAAAGGCCCTCCTATAATGGCCAAAATTTTCACAAACAACAGTTGTAATTCCTTTACCACAAAATCTCACCCTAAAAGAGGTAGGAGATCATAGTTGGACCTTAAATACCTCAAGATTTCATCTGATTTAAAAATGGCATTGGGGGATTGAATAGAATATACTTGTGGGTAAGTCCATCGTTTGAAAAAAGTGGCACGGAATGTGATAGAGGAATCGGGCTCAGAAAGGTCTAAATGGCAAAGTTTGTGCGAAAAGTGGGCAATGATCGATTCATGGGAAGTTGGCCCATGGAACAGCACGCTTGGGTTCACCTACACAAGCCTTCAGTACGCCCGCATTGCCTCCAGATTGGACAGATGCTATTGCTCGCACCAAGCTGACTGGATACTGACGTTGATGGAAATGAAGTTAGTCCCAACAACAATCCTCTCGGATCACATTCCTCTGCACATACATTTTAAGAAGAATGAAGAGGAGGAGCAGGTCCCAAGAGGTTAAAAAAACTGTTGGTAACAGGGGCACACCTATTCAAAGACCCTCTTTTCAGGGATCTAACCAAGAAAGCATTGGGTAAGCTAAAAAAAGATGTCGACCTCAACAAACACAACGCGTGGGACCTCTTTGCTCGGAGCATCCAGAAAGCAATCAAAACCTCGGGCCCCAGAATCAAGAAAGCTAGGGAGGATCACCTTTTGCATCTTACAACGGAGATACATTGCTTACCACTATAAAAGCCAATGGGCATGCTACTGAGGTCGAACACAAACGATGGCTTGAAGCCAAATCGAACCTTACTAATGAGCAATTAGAAGATATCAAAAAGGCTAGACTTCTCTCTAGGGAGACTTTTTTGCAACCGGAAGCCTCCAATCAAGCTCAATTTTTAGGGCTTTAAAAATCAAGAAGAGCCGGGGCTTCGTCCGCTCACTCAAAGATGAGAAAGGGACAGCAGTTCATAACCAGGATGAAATGGCTGGTCTGATGCTGAGCTATCTCAGTCAAATCATTGGACAACTGGAGACCCAGTCCCAAGAAATGGAAGAAGCTAGAGGGACCTTGCTTCAGAGTGTTAAGAAGGAAATTCCCCACTCAGAAGCTAATAACTTTGAACGGGCATTTTTCGAAGAGAATGTGCACTAGCATTGCAAGCCCTTAGCAAGGAAAAGTCCCCTGGTTGGGATGGGATGACGGTGGAATTCTATAGAGAATTTTGGGATGATCTCAAGGCCCCAATCACAAGGTTGGCCAATAAATCCATGGTCGAAGGGTCGTTGGAGACAAGTGTGAAGAGAGGGTTTATCAAGATATCCCAAAACAGATCTGCTGTTCTAAACTGAAACATTGGCGCCCTATAACGATGATGGCGGTGGCCTACAAAATTATAGCTAAAGCAGTGGCCCTTATACTAGCCCCCTACTAACCAAGATCATCTCCCCCCATCAACATGGTTTCATTAAAGGAAGATCCATTTACGATAACATCTTGGCAGCAATGGTGGGCATAGAATACGCAGCTGTCAGAAAGCAGGAGTGCATTCTACTGCAGTTGGACCTGGACAAGGCCTATGACAGAATAACATGCACTTATATAGAAGCCATCATGGAAGCTCTAGGCTTTGGGCTGCGCCTCTGTCGGCTGGTCCATGTAATCGGGGTTGGAAGCCAGTCAGAGCTCCTATTCAATGATAGAATTATGGGATCTTTTGAGGTCAAAAGGTCAATTAAACAGGGATGCCTTGTCGCCCCCCTTTTTTTCGCCATAGGATCGCATCCTTTAATCACGACGCTGGAAGCTAGTGCTGAACAAGGGGAGGTACAAGGCCTTGTTTTACCACGAAATAGACAACTCCTGGCAAAACTATTTGCAGACGATTCTCTCCTCTTCTTGAAGGCATGCCCTTGGGTCATTAGAAAAGCTCTGGAGATTGTACAAATGTTCTCAGTAGCTTCGGGGTCCCAGTGTAATATATAGAAGTCAAGGATGATTTCCCTATCGGAAAATGACTCATTTGACCCTACTGTCTGGTCAGGGGAGATTGTCACAAAAGGGAACATCTTTAGACATCTGGGAGCCCCCTTGGGGGTGGATGTAACTCACAAGCAAAGATTCGAGTGGGTGCTTGAAAAAATCAAAACAAAAATGAGTAGGTGGGAGTATACTCTTCTCCCATTCCCAAGTCGGATAAAAGTGATGAATGCCTTTATGATTCCTTATATTGCCTTCACTAGCCCGCTTCTCAAGATGGCTAAGTGTCACTGGAAAGAGTTCTTAAAACCAGTAAAAACATTTTTATGTAAAAATAACACGAAATCTTCTAGGCCATGGCAATGGGCCTATTGGGAATCAGTTGCTCGGCCGGGGAATCAAGGAGGCCTCGGGATTCTCAACCCTGTGGCCCATGCAAAAGCTTGTTGCACCAAATTTGTTGTTTCCTTGGCTAAACAGGATCAAGTTTGGGTTGTCATGATCAGAGATATGATAGAAACAGCTAAACTTGGCATGAAGGATGGTAAGTGGAGAGGGGTGGAGTTCCATGACAAATTGTTAGCCCCGGCGTGGTCTACCTTAAGACTGGGGGGCAGCTCAAGAGAATTGGTAAGAAAATGCAATAGAGTAGCACGAGTCTTAAAGTGGGGGGAAGAAGCTAGATACTTCAAGAACTCCATCCTGCATTGGTCCCCCTGGCTCTCCAAAGTTGTAGATCCGCCGCAAACTCCCTATTGGATTGAGACAGCCAGGAAGATGAATAATAAAGGTCTGAACCCACTTGAGCACTTCTGGGACAATGTCAACAAGAGTTGGAAAACCATTGACCTGATGGTTGCCCAGTACCAACTTAATAGCTTGGAGGTCTTGCTTGTCCACAATGTGATGAAAGAGCTTGACAATCTAGTGATGCCAATCTGTGATTCAGAGTTGGACTGGAATGCCTGGAAATGGCCCGGAAGCAGTCTCTTGTGGAAACCCCATACTAAAATCATTTATCAGGCAATGATGCAAATGAAGAATTGGTCTAGCCCCCTTAACAAGATATGGAAAAAGCAATGGCCAAAGGAAAGGTGGGAGCATGTAATGGAGAACATATGGAAGCCAAAGGTTCCACAGTACATGAAGGTTTTGTTATGGAAGGTTATTTGGGGTGCTCTACCGACGGGGGTGAAGATTCAGGAGAGAGGGATTGGGTCAGATCGATGCTTGGGGTGTAGGTTAGCTAGTGAAGATCTGGCCCACCTGTTCATGGACTGCCCAGCTAATGCCTAGCGGGGAAAGTATGCAAGTGGGTCCAGAGAACATGGAAAATTAGTTTTTTCAAGACTGACCTTTGCCTTGGAAGTAAAAATTCAGGTAGTCCTGAACTCCTCGTTAGCACTCAGATCGTCAGATACTTCTTCTTTCATAATGTATGGCAGACAAGGAACCGTTGTTTTTGAAGGAGGATTTGAGGTGGCAAGCTTCGCAGAAATTATACAAGAAAGCAAAGTGCTAATATGGGCACTCGGACGCAAGCATCACTCGGAGGATTGGTCTAGGACTACTTGTGCCTTGTTGTCAACAAATGGAATGCCTAGGATGGGGGCAAATCTTGGCCATCGGTAAATAAAAGATCGCAGAATGACAAGAGTATGGGCTTTGTGTATCAAGGATGTGGAGGCGGGGTGGTAGGAGTGGCTGCCCTGATAGCCGTTGTAATGTTGATCCTTGGATGTTGTCATGGCTTTACATGAGCATGACAAAACCTTGTAATTTTTTGGGCTGCTCAATATAATCCACTCACTATTGTGAGTTTTGCTATAAAAAAAAAAGAATCGGGCCTCCCAAGTTGTACACTTATTAGGGTGGGTTCAGACTAGGTGGCGGAAGAAAACAGCAAAGGGGCGTCGATCTTCCATGGAAAAATTTAATTGGTTGGAGTTGAGGCACTCTTCCACCGGGCCCTCCATTTTTCTTCCCCCCCCCCCCCGGAAGAGTTGACGGCCTCTCTCAGCCCCCTTCACTTTTTCACTTTTCCTCCTCCACATTGTTCACACTAGGTGGCGGCACATTTAGGAACGCTTGTTTCTTCCCCCGGTTCAGTCTGAACCCAACCTCAGTACAACAACACCATGCTCCATTACAAAAAGATCAAAATGATGAAGCAAAACAATATCACCTAAAAAGTCAATATACAATACAAAGTCCTTTACTTTTGAGCATGGAAATGCAATGAAATGCCAAAAAATTTCACTTGGTATGGGCCGCCAACATTGATCAATTGAGGTGAACTACAACAATACTTATGACCTCACTACCAAAGCCAACAATATTAAAGCGACTAACACACAGTAGGAATGTTGTGAAAACTGTAGAAGCTAGTGTCTTTTCTAGAATACAACCTTGAAAAAACAAGAGATGACTACTCCCAAAGCATTCAAGGTGGATTGTAGCAACAACACTCATGAACTCACTGCCGCAATAAGCAAGATGAAAGCGGCCAACAACAATGACGTGGAAACTATGGCAGTTAGTCTCTGTCACACATTTGTAACAATGGTAACACTAGAAATCAAATGGACTTCATCAAGAACATTTGTCTGTAGCCAAAGAAACTAGAGGATAGTACTAGAGTGGTATGTTATTAGCTACGATGTTGGTAAAAGGTATGGTAGAGTAGTGCACTTGAATTTTCGTCCTCCGTTAGTCCACCAATTAGTGCTCTCTAGTACCAATTCTTGATCCAGACACGAGCCTAGCAACACTGCATCTATGCCATGGCTAGTGAAAGCTAGAATTTGTGAGACTAGCAAGGCTCTATTTGCACTTGATTCAAAGCTTTAGAGGGTTGATATGCCTTTAAGTTTGGGCATGATGCCAAATTAATGGGTTTTAGTGATTGTAGACCCAGTATGTAATACTTACATACAAATGAGGATTATTGTATCCCATGCCACAACATGAAAAATGTATTGACCACATGGTTAAAAATTAAGTAGAGGAAATGGTGGCCAAATGTATTGGCATAATGTACACATGGCCCTATATGTGGTGATCACTTGAGTGAATCAAGATTTGACCATAAACCTAAACCTATGGCACAAATAATCTGCTTATACAAGTCAAAATTTGGAGGTGCTTGATTATATTAATAATATAATTATTAATTAATTTGATAATGTGTTAAATTTTGGTGCCATATGGGGACATCTCCAACGAGAGGATTGAGAGAGAGTGAGGGACGAGGGCAAGATGCTCTTAGCAAACGAGTCTTGGGAACAACACCCTGAGTGGGGGTTTGGGCACAACGCCCATAGCGAGGGCTTAGGGGGCAACACCTCGGATGGGGAGTATGGGAGGTATTACTAAATGTCGAGCGGGTATTTCCGAGCAAGGAAAAAACCGAGCGAATGTTTCCAAAGACCAAACTAAGAAGATGAGGGGGAAAAAAGACAAGCTAAGAAGATGAGAGAGAGAGAGAGAGAGAGAGAGAGAGAGAGAGAGAAGCTTGTGCAAAGATTGAAGTAAAGAGGATAAAAAACTTAAGGTCTTCTTGGGAACAAAAAGAGAGTCAGATGATGCATGATAGAGCCTGCTTATTTGGGAAAAATTGAAGTAGAATATAAAAGTCATGATATTGCCATGTGAAGAAAACCTAGAAGATATGATTTGAGATGGCCAAATGACATATTTATATGTATTTGAACCACGTATATCTATACTCTTTATAATGCAGCTTAAACTTTTCAAGGAAGGAGAGGGCATCCACGTGTCACTCCCTGGTTCATTTCAAAAAACACCTTACAAAAAATCTAATCTAAAATGCAAAAGCAAAGGGTAAGATTGTAAGAAATGACAGCGTTTGCAGAATGTAAGAACTGACAAGCATGTAAAGTCAAAAGACTTTCTATTCTACATAAAACAAGTGATAAAATCACAAGGCCTGCCAATGAAAAGGGCACATCAATCTATTCTAGCCTTATTAAACAAATTCACTTAGAGCTTAAAGTTAATTTACTTCAAGCTTAAAGTTTCTTAATTAGCTTAGAGCTTAATTTACTTCAAGCTTAAAGTTTCTCTCTCTCAAAAAATTATTGTCAGTGTGCGCGATGAAACCAAGGATTCATGAGATGACAAAGCAATATATTGGTTGATGTTGGGAAGAATCGAAGCTCATGAGAGAATCATCTAAGCTTCCACTCTCCATGTACTCAAAAACTAACCGCGTTTCTTTGCCCACCTTGCAATAGCCTAACAAGAACACCAAGTTTCTATGCTAAGTCTTGCTCAAAGTATCCATACTCTCTTTCTTAGTGATAGCTGAACTGCAGCAACTTCTTGATTCCAACCATAGACCCATCTTTAAACCCAACTTTGTACACCTTGCTAGTGTCCCCTATGCCAATTAGGCTCTCCTAGTGAAAATAGTTCTCCATACTATCTATAGGCTGTGCAAAAGCAAGCTTTGTAAGAGGCCTCACAAAGGTAGCCTCAGTTATGCCGAGGGACACCCTCTCCCCTCCTATGTTCAAGTCAACTTTCCATAGAATGATGCCAAATAAAGATTGTTGATACACACATCAATATCTAGTTGTCCCTTCTTAGCCCCCAACATGAAGATTGTTGAGCACAATATCTAGTTGTCCCTTCTTCGCCCCCTACATGATACCCCACACCATTAACATACACATGGATGCTAGAGGTATGAGCATTCCCATAAGAATGTTGTAGGCCCATGGTAGAACAATACAGTGATTATGATCATAATCCAGTCACACCATGCTAATGCATGTCTCACAGGTCTTGTTATCTTTTGACACATTGGCACACTGTGGCAGAGGTTCACCGAACAGACCTGGATTGTGTTCCTAAATGCCAAGTGGCCAAAGGCCTCCTTCAAGCATGTCTTAGGAGAGGTCCGATTTTCCTGTGGTTCTGAGATGTGGAAGCTTGCGAGCATGCTTGCAAGGCAAACAACCTACAGCTCTCGAATGGGAACCAAGATCTCCACATAAGAGCCACAAAAATGTTACCTCCCCTCCACAGATACTCAGAGTCGTGGTTGCATTCTTGTTCACACCAAGGGAAGCTACAGAATAGCCCTATGTGAAGCCGGTGGGTGGGCATGGTTGAAGAGCTGTCTGGGGAGTTGTAGCTTTCTCTAGCAGCCACTCCTCACCACACTGCTAAACAACCCTATCCGGAGCATGTTCTGTTGTAGCTTCCTGCTCATCACTACACCCCAATTAGGGAAAGCAAAATATGAGTTAGGGAACCATGAGTTTGCTGCGGTGGAGGAGGATCTTCCCTTTGTGGAGCTGCAGAACCAGAAGCAATGCAAAGTGGTAAGTTGGGCCTCCTACAAGCTGGTTCTGTCGCACCTGACCGTCGTGAGCAGCTTCTTTTCACACTATGGATGAAAATCCACCTTAAGGAGCTTGTGTTGTGGCGCGCCCCTGCTCGGCTGGTCCTTGTTGATGGACCAGGTCACCCACTGCTGGCTGGCATCGCACGCGAGGAAGGTGGAGCTCACCCTGCTACATGATGAAGACAACAAGACGTCCAGACCATTTGTGGAGCGTAGTGTGGTGAGTCACAACTCATGGAAGGCCCTCCACTTGCAGCCCAACCGTACCCAAGAGGATGAAGACCTAGAAAGAAAGCGGATCCTAGCACAATCTGTTGCAGGCTTTCGCATCTCACATCACCCACTTTAGTGTTATCGCCGCAACAGGAAGGCTAATAAGGTAAAACGACCAGCAAAGTTACATGATACATTAAACAAATGGCATGTCAAAGCCGACATAGAAGGCTTCAGACTGCATTTGAATGCTCTCTGTGCTGCCCTTTTTTTATGACATGACCTATTTGTAGTATCAATGAACTAGCACATTACATATAAATCACTTCTTCTGCACACTTAGAAGGAGAAAGCAATTGAACACCTGCTGACTTGGAATCAAATACCAAAACAAAGCCCTGGTAAAAGCAGACAAAACTCCTTAGGACCTATAGCTTGTCGTCGTTGAGATCATCAAGCAGCCATACGATTAACACAAGGATTGCTTTAAGTCCAAGAATTTCATAAATCCCAAGCGTCGACATGGCTGTTGAGCTCCCACTTCTTTAAGGTAAGACCCTTGAATCGCTCAGAGAACTTGTGGAGACAGTTTGTCCTTTTCATGTAGTGCACTTTGATATCCCTGCTTATGGCTAAGCTAGACAACTTTGATATGTCTATGGCCGATGCAAGATGGATGTATTCCACTATGCAAGTCGTTGTGCCATTGTCCACAATGAAATTCAAGAGAATATCCTCACAGTTGAGAAGCTCATCGACGAGAGCTCTTCCTTAGTCCGCTTCTTGACTCCCACCCAATACTTGGGAAATGCCAACTCACTGTCAATAAAAGCAGCACCAATCAAGATCATGTTTTAGCCCTTCTTTGCACAAGCATAGCGCTCATTTCTGTACTTCACAGGACTACCATCATTCAGGCGTGTTAAAAGCCCACAATCCTCTCTGGATGACTTCACCATGCCTTGAATCCCTCTCCAAATCATCACAAGTCATCAATATGTCATCATCTAGTTCAAACACCGCTCGTGTCTTTATCTGAGGATCACACTTAAAACGATTGTTTAAGAAGTTCTTTTCTTCAACCTGTGGCCCGGCACAACAGAGTCAAAATCCGTATCCGGGTTTGGAGGCTGCCCTTTGTTCCAAACCAACACAATGATGCATAGCGCGAATATATACCCATTCAGATTCCAGAGCCTTTCCTCATAATAGGTCATTGTGACCATTGTGAATTGTGAATACTGCCCTTCAACATGGCCCAGGCTCCTCAGCTTCATTGCCACCAAAAAAAGACCGCACTCCAATACAAACTGCCACGACACCCATCACAAAGCACAAGAACACTGCAAAACTGTTCGGCCTGACTCTGCGCTTCATGGCATAGGATCCTCTGTTCAATCTAAATAAGGCTCAATGTAGTGTTGACGCCAGTTGAGGCCGGTGCAGTGTTCGGGAAAAATCATTTTTCCACACATACAAAATTCCTTTCCTTGAATTTGCCAAGAGGAAATTTTAGAAAATTAGGCTACTTTTTCAGGTTTTTACACTATTTTTCTCTATTTTGGGGCGGATTTTCTCCTTTTTCCCTTGCCCTCATCCGGCATTTTGGAAATTGAAAACGACACGATATTAAGCTGAGACGCATTTTTCCCAAACACTAGGCCGGTGCATTTTGACATCAGTTGAGGCCGTTGCTCCATTCCATTCTTCTGGTGAGAGTCTCCACACGGAAAATACGAATCCTATGCCCATAGGTGTCAGCACAACCTTGGTCAACACGATAGACCTGACCATCATAGACAAATGGTCGCCCCCATTGCGTGCATAGCCTAATCTATCATTGCTCGAAATGGCTAGAGAGAGAGAGAGAGAGAGAGAGAGAGAGCCTCAAAGCCAAAGCTATCTCGACCCTTGGCGGTGAAGTGAAAAATGACAAAGCCCCTCAAAGCCATGCTGCTATAGCCATCGACCTTGGAAAGTTGGCGATGAATCCTTAAGCAAAATTAAACAGAGTCGGACCAGGGCACGAAAAAAGATCCTACTCTCCACTACTTCCTGCATTCAATGTACATCGGCTCAAGAGAAAAAGTGGGGAATTATATTTTTTATAGTTTGTCAGATACTCAATTCCAAGCTATCATTTCCACAATCATTCTTAAATGAGTAACTTAGTAACCAACTAGCAGCAGCGACTACAAAAAATGGGCACTCACTTCATATTTTAAAACTCAAGATATGTCCCATCATTAGATTTACACACTCTTCATTTCAATAAGTGTCCACTATTTTATTTCAATCAATCAACATTTTTGACCTATCAAAAAATGCTTAAAAATACAACTCAACTCTTTTCCTATTTTAGTCAACAAAAAGAGAAGGCAACGTTATAGCCTTTGCCCTTTGGGCAGGCCAATAAATGTTGAAGTTTGATTGCACATAACAAAAAGGGGATAACTTTAGTGGAGGTTTCGTTACTTAATGGAATTGACTTTTTGAAGATATAACAAAAAAAGAAGAATTTTAGTGATTTTTTTATGTTTAATGAAAATGTAAATTTTTCAGATATATTTGGCTTTATCTTTTCAAGGGGCTTTTTTCAAGACCAATATTGATATGTTTTAAAAAAATTGGAAGCATGTATTTCTTTAAAGAGCTTGAGAAAAAGGAAAAAGCTTGCCTAATGTCGACTTGGGGTTGTCTCGCTTTGAGGACATGCATGAGATGCAAATGCAGTGGTTGTTAAGAGAGAGAGAGAGAGAGAGAGAGAGAGAGAGAGAGAGACCATCACATTGCCTGTGTGCATACACATGTACATTTATGAGGGGGGGAGAGAGAAAAAAATATTTTATCATTAAGCTTATGCACTTTTCAAATTTTCAAGATATTATTTTTTGGCATTAGTGTATTTTTAAAAGGATAGCTAAAGTTTTTCACTTGTAGAAAATGGATTAATTGCCCGACAAAGACCAACCCTCACATTAACACCCCAAATTGGTAGAGAGATTTCCCAGTTGATGGATCTTTTACCAATTCTTGGATATTTTGTTCTTTTTATTTTTAAGAGTTAAACATGTGGGCCATGCTTAAAAATCTATAAATTCCTTAAATTTTGGCAGGCAAGGGTGTGAATCTAAAATCAACAAGAGAGAACACACTAACCCAGTTGATGGACCTTTTTACCAATTCTTGGATATTTTGTTCTTTTTATTTTTAAGAGTTAACATGTGGGCCATGCTTTAAAATCTATACATTCCTTAAATTTTGGCAGGCAAGGGTCCTGTGCGCGTCTGTCGCACGTGTCAATGCAAGGAACTTGCCGATACACTGTGTGCGAGCTACAAATGGCTCCAAGCACACAACAAGCCTAAACTAGTAAGCTCAAAGATTACGATGGTGTGTCACTCACCACTCTACGCTTGCTATCGTGGAGGATTCCTCGCTGCGAAGAAGAGGGAGACGCTGCTACGCCGCGCTCAACCGCATCGCCATCGTCGTGCCACTGCAATGCTCGATCGCACTCTCTCTCTCTCTCTCTCTCTCTCTCTCTCTCTCTCTCTCTCTCTCTCTCTCTCTCTCTCTCTCTCTCATACACAGACACACACACACACAAGGAGATGAAGAAGAAGAAGATGGAGATGGAGCAAGAGCACTCTTCAATTGCACAAATGAGAGAATGAGTGAATTTTAGGTTTAGTTGACTTTTATATGAGTTTGCCCCATTCACACTTGGGCGCCCATGCTTAGCCAACTCATCCCTTGAATGTTCCAGTTAGAGTGCACCTCTCATCGGCGATCACTCTTACCCTTTTCCTATTGGACCGATAAGCCCGGTACCTGACTCTACCAAATAAATAATACAGCGTACGTAGTAGGTGATAGGAATGTGCGTGAGGGTTAACATGTTCCCCTTCCTGATGTAGATTTCGTCCTCGGAAGCTATTGAGTTGAAGCTCGTTCGTTGAGGTGGAAGAGCATTTGAGATGAATGTCCTTAGCCTTCTTCAATCACTGCAAAATCAAACAACATTGGCACAGTAATTGCATTCTCATATACAATTAAAAATCATATGTAGTTTTAGGCAGACAAATTGATTGGTAGTATAATTCTAAACCATAATCAGACGCATAAACAGTTGGGAAGGTAAAAAACTAAACAAGTTCGGGGTCGCTAATTCAACGGTCGAAAGGCACTAAAGATCGACTATTAATATCATGGGTAAGCTTCTTAATTTTCTCTGGTCAATTAAGTTGTTCAATCGCGAGAGCCAAGTATTTCATGTTCGAGGGCTGGCTATACCTAGAAGACCTTGTAGTTAAGCTACGACAAAAGGAATTTCTCATGAAATCATCGCCTGATTGATTACCTTTTCCTTGAACCCCCAAACTCTTTTCACAGTAATTCAATTTTGATGTGTGTGCTTATTTTGTATGCCTTTGGTTTTTTGCTTTTCAAGGAAAAGCGTCCACACTGGGAACCTCTAGGGCTCTAGTACCATAGGCGATACATATGAGTAAAGTACCAAATCAAGCTGAGATTTCTCTTCCAGCTTAAGATTTTACATTGTGGCACTTTGATTTTTTTGTTTTTTCGTTTTCAGCATTTTAATTTTGTAACTTTGGGAGTCATATAACACTATTACCCTCCTCAGGCTCATCACTTTAGTAAACTCTCTTTATAATACTTAAGCTAAAGGTCAATAGGGACTAAGCCCACTAGGAAGCCCTAATACATTTTACACAATGCTGCCTAAATCGGATTAAGAACGTAAGTAACCATTGATTATTAGGAAGGCATTCCCCATGGTATTAAGAGAAGATCTCTAACACCTAGCTTGGTCAAACTAGCTTAGTCAGACCACTTGATTTTTAAACCTAGACAAGTGATTATGGCAAAAAATTACATTGAATTTAACGTTTGGTACTAAGAAAATGCGCTGAATATTATGCTACCAATCACAATTAAAGTATACAAACATGGATGCAAAAAGATAAGGGGCAATGCTAATGGATAAGAAACACCTGTTTGTGTTGATTGTCGCGGTTGATTTGAAGTGTGAACGAGAGAAAGATTCCATGAAGGTCCAAATCCTAACCACAGCAACACGTTCTTGTACACACTAGGAAACACAAAGAATACCTCTAGGAGGCACATCAGTGGGAAGAAAAAACTTTGCTAATCACTAAACTCTAAAATAGAAACACTCCTATTGTACTAATTCTACCTACCCTCCATTACTCGAGTGATGAGGATCAAAGGTGTTTTATGGCATAGGTTTCTATTTCAGTGTACCGAATGCAAATGTGTAGGTCTGAGTCAATGTTTTGACTTTTATTGTGCATACTTGTTTGCTAATTGTCTTGCTCTTTAATTTTTTTGTTTTTTGTGAGTATAAGTCTTTATATGTACATTCCCTAAGATTGGGAGATTGGGAGGTCAGGGAGGAAGGTTGAGAGGGGAGTGAGTGAATGATGAATGCCAGCAAACACTCCCCCCTTCCTTGGGTAGATCATACCGTTTGAAATGTGCTCGTCACCCTTTGAAACCAATTGTTTCAGTTGGTAATAGGTGAGGATTTTTGCCATTAGTTTTCTATTACCTTAGGTGCCTCATCGAGTTGCAAGGTGGTAAGGTACTCTCCCAGGATCGAACTTGAAGTGGTTCATCAGGTGATTCTTGAACATTGGGAGGTGTGGATTCCTTTGTAGCTTTATGGAGGTCCACTATTGTAAGTGGAGGCTGTGGAGAAGCTTTTACCTCTATGGATGCATTACATGAGGAGCTAGAAGCTTCATGGAACTCCCCCCTTCCTAAGCTAGGTGGAACAAATCGTTCTTTCTTCGGTACCCAAACTAGCTCTAGAGCGGGTGTGTAGCATTCTGTGATTTTTTTCCTTCCGCGATCGTTGATTCATTTTGGAGCTACGAGATTGGGCTCACATGGGTCAGGTGATAGGTAAGAACACAATCTACATTTTGGCACCCAGATTTGATCATTTCCTTGATAGTAGCCTTGGGCTTTCAATAGTTGTTTAGGAATCCAACGCCACATTTTCTTACTTTTCTTGGAGCGAGTGGTACGTTTCTTACAAGGCTTCTATTTTTTAGCATCATCCATGGTCGCTAAAGAAGCTTTAGGGACCCACTTGTATGTTTTCTTCGTTACATTAGGATGAGTCTTGTCAGAAGCTATATGCATTCCTTCTAGCATATTTAAGGGTACGGGCATTTCATCCCCCTCAGGTGTTACCCATGTCGTCCCCCTATTTTTCCAAGTGTCTATGGTTGTTGCTAGGTGGACCAATCCACATTGTCCGACTTAGTCATCCCAGGTAGTACATCCATATAAGGAGAATCTTCCCCAACATCAGTGTTCACTTTACACGTGTAACAATACTGCAATGGGGCCGAGTGAACTGTGGTGTCAGATATATGATCAATTATAAACCTGTTTCCTAGAGGATGTGCTCGACCAGTCACAAGATCCACTCGAATGACAGAATCTTGGAACTGCAAGTAGACATGGTTTTTAGACCTGTCATGCACCATTTTTGCTTCCCTCATGAAAGGACGTCCTAAGATCATCTCCGATTCCATAGTGTGTTTGGAGAAATCCATAACAATGAAGGTAATCCTTATTTTATGTCCAAAGACCTTGATCTTGAGATCTTCTAGCATCCCAATAGGTTTAACAATAGACCCATTGGCCATCTTCACTACTATGGTTGTGGTCGCAAGGTGAGGTCTTCCGATAGTTTCCCATCAATTTTTAGTCACAATGCTAACCCCAGCGCCACCATCAAGGATTCCCTTCACAGTTGATCCCTTAGTAGTGATTGGTATGGTCGCATTGGATTCATCACCCTCAAAGTATTGTCCCAACTTGTTAACAGGTATTTCTTTAACAAGGTTCTCATCTAGGTTGGGTTGTGGATCTAAGTGTTCCTCCTCTGTTGGCATCTCCCCAACTCCATCCATCTGTGCAAATTGTGGTAGCCCAAACTTTAGTTCTCCATTGAGGAAGGCTCGAAGAGCTGAGACTAGCTCAGGGTCTTTATATAGTTTGGATATGATGCTGGTTCTGACTTCTGAAGACATGAAATCCATCAATTTGGCAATGTTTAACAGCACCTTTTGGGCTTCAGTCCCTTGACGTGGGGAAGATGGGATCTCCATTTTTTTTATAGGATCGGGTAGCCCCTCTGTAAACATTCTTTCCTTCAAGAAGTGAGTACGCCCACTTTCCCATGACTTTAAGTATCTTTCTTCTTGGATGACACTAGGTATGGCTAAGGGTCTATGGACTTGGTGAGGATGTTGTTGCGTAGGGAACACGGTGTCTGTAATCTGGATCTACCTAGGTGCTGGTTCTAGATCCCTTTGGGTATCTTCTACCAAACTCCTTAATTGCTTGACTCGCTCGATCTCCTCTGTAGGGTTTGGATAAGTTCCTATCTTCTTCTTGGATCCTTTCCATTGTGGCTCATGAAGATCTTTCTTGTTGGTTTCCATCTTAGTGGTTGTTTTGGTCCCATGGTTTCACCTGAATCAAAATCTTCTTCAGCGTCATTTATATATACGGGGTCATCACCAGTCCCTATGTTGGTCTTTAAACTGGGGTCTGACTTCGCTCCTTTTTGCGATCTCTTCCTTCGTGTTTTCTTCTTTTTCTGAGGTTGGGCAATTGATGCCGTGGCTCTTTCCTCAAGAATATAATTTTTTTTTTGGAGCATCAATCGTGTGAGTACGTTTACTGGTACCATAGGTGTACTTTGTGATGGCTCCTCGATAACTTCAATCAAGATTAATGGTGTGATTTGGATTATTTGGACATTGGGCAATCAAATTATCTATGCCACATCGATTACACATGAGTATTGGCATTGTAGACGTGCTCGCTTGATTGGTTTGCATTAGTGTTGTGTTCTTTTGTAGCCTAATAGGACACTCGGCTACACGATGTGGACCTCCACACTCATAGCATTGAAGAGGTGGTCTCTTAGCAGTGTAGTTGATATTTTGGCCTCTTGCAGAAAGAGCAGCTACTTGATAGATAGGTTTGACTTGTCCCCAATAGTCCTCCATGTAGTATTGTGGACTTTCTTCAAGCACATCCATCCCATAGGCAATATTAGGATCTATATCTTCCTCACAACTTTCCAAACAAGAAATAGATGACTCACAACCCACTTGATTCACAGAAGTGATTCTTTGATGTGGTGGTTGCGATCCTAGCACTGGAGGTGATAAGGGTGTTGTTTGAACAACATTTTGGGCCCTATGGACCATGTGTTGTGACGTTTGTTCAAGAGGTGGGGCCGGCATCAATTTAGGCACTCGAGGTGTGTCTGTCCATGCTAAGGTCGGTCTATTGGTCATCGCGCGCTTAAATAATATGAAATCCTTATCTTGATGACCATACCTCCCACAGGCATTGGAGTTCCCATTGAATTTTACTCTAAAAGTAGGGCATTTATTGGTACTATGCGGTCCATAGCCTATCGAGCACCATTGTTGCTCCCTTCTTGGATACATATGATTGTTTTGTGAAGCACGATTGTCTCTAAGACTCTCTTGAATAGCCTTGGTGAGATCTGCTAAAGTCATCTCAGATATCTTTGGCTCCTTAGCAATAGGCTTTAGGGTCATTGGCTGATGCCCTGATGCTTGCGAGCTAATAGATTTAGGCTCAACAGACACTCTTTCTCCTTGAAACATTAAATTATCCTCCAGTTGGATCGCATCGGTGGTGACTGCTTCCCAAGTGGTGATACCTCTAATGACTAGGCCATTGTAGATATCCTCATGTTGTAATCCCCTAATGAATCTATCAAGCATTTGATTATTATTGAAGCGCTCATTTGGATTACAACAAGAATTCAAATGCTTCAAGCGACTAATAAAGTCTCTCACCGACTCTCCTTCCTCTCGTTGGGCTTTCTGGAGCTGAGAGGCTACACCCCAAAGTACTCCCTCTCATATGTATTCTTTCAAGAATAGTCTCCTAAGAGTAGGGTAAATCCTTTTTTCTTCCACCCTTAGGGTTCTATACCAATCCCCTGCCTTCCCACTTTAGGTTAGGCTTAAATCATTTCTCTTATGCAGGTCATTGTGTTCTCCTAGAGAATCGCATATTTGTTCAAACACTTCGATATGCTTTCTCACATCCCCATCTCCACTAAATTTTTGTGTGAGCTTGGCTTTTTGTACTGCCTTACTTCTAGGCTCTCTATCAGGCGTGTTATGCATATTCTCAGCAATAGATCGACCAATAGCTTGAGCAAATGTGTCCAAGTCACCTAAGTGAGCAGGAACTGTGGGTGGAGGTGCTCTAGAGACTACATGTGAAGTAGGTATTGGCATTGGACTTGGCACATAGGAAGACCTTGGGTTCCACGTTGGGTACGATGTTGTGCCATGTGGTGGTTCATAGTTCATATGTGTGGCCCTAGGCATAGCAGACGTCGGATGTGACATGCTAATGCTAGCCGGTATAGTCCCATGGAAATAAGAGCTTGGGTGTTGTGGTTGTGGAGCATAGGTAGTTGAAACCATGGGAGGAGTAGGGACTACATGAGTTTGAGGGCCCATGGGTGTATACGATTCGTACACACTTGTAGGTACTATTGTTGCAGGCATTGAGCTACTATGTAGTGGTGCTTTACTAACAAATGAGGTCCATGGCGTATTTCTCGGCATGCCCATCATTGGGGTAGGCATGGTAGCCATGGTGTCATCAAGGGAAAGATGAGCTAGACTTGGAAAGGTAAAGCAATAACTTGTGGGCTCAGATTGCACCGAGACCCCTGGAGAAACAACATATGGGGGATCCATCGGACTTACCAAGGGAGTCTCCATTTGCGATCAGGTCGGTTGTTAGCCTTCCCTGTATCCAAGAATCTCATGAGACCCGTTGAAGGCATGTTGATCCCCTTGTTCTGTCTCTCTAACTCAATGACCCTATGGATGACCTAACAAACTCTTTGTTGTTGATCCTCCACACTAGTAGCACCCATTGTGGATTGTAGGACATCTAACCAACCCACGTGATAGGTGTGATCTGTGTATAGATCGGTTAGAGTTTCCATTTGCAGTTCGTACTCCCAGTTCTCATTTAACAACGCTCCATCTAGGATTGAGGTGCTAGGGGCGTCCTTTGAGTTAGATGCAATGTTGCTTTTCTAGGGGTTGGCCCTTAGCGGTTGCTAAGTCAGGAGGACTCGATTGCTCTCCTAGCAAGGATATTGACATAGGAGTTTTTTATTTTAACTCTCTTCATTGCTCCGCCTTGCGTAAGCTCTCGATTTTCTTTTCCCTAGCCACAATGATATATCGCTCAACCTCTTGCACTTCGGCAAGGCTTCTACCATCGGGTAATATGACCTCGGAGGAGAATAACTCTGAAGAGTCAGGAGGTGCAGTGAATGAAGTATTCGTGTGCACATTCTCTAAGGGCATAGGGTCTATGTTGGTCATGAATGGAGAATTTACTTCCCCACCTCCCTCATTTACATCATTAGCTCCATGTTCGGAGCGAGTGGCTCTACTAAAGGTTTCCTCAAGTGGCTAAGCACGCTCGGCCCAGACCGTGGGTCCATGGCATTGGGAAACCCTCCTTGACGTCGTAGTCAGAGGAAGAGTCACTAGCCGCTATGTTCGGGTCTTGGTTTGTACTACCTTGGGTCCCCGCCGAGGGCCCGGAACCTAAGGTAGGTGGATAATGAGAACTTGCGTAAGTCAAAATTCTCTCTAGTTGTTCCGTCTCTAGCACACGACCAAAGCGCAGATGCATGTTTCTTTGACACCCTACAAGCGTCGACGAATAACCTCGAAGGTTAACCGCTTACTTTTTTAGGCGTTCGTTTTTACTAGTTTTTTAATGTTTTTTAATGATCGATTTTTTGATTAAAGTGTGTGATAGCTCAAAACGAGCGTATCACTCAGAGGGTCGCGGTGTGCTTTATAGCACAACGTTTGGACATCTGAAGCTCCGTTGGTCCTCAAAAAAGTCGATTTTTAGCTACGTGTAAAGCTAAAATATGTAATTTCAAAGGGTGACTTGGACCTGAGCCTGAGCATGAGCTTGGGCTTGGGTTTGGGAGATACTCTCGATCCCAGTCCTACCTTTTTTTTTTTTTGGATAAGGTCGTCGCAGCCTGCGCGCGAGCACACACACACTCTACCTACCTACTTACAACTAATACACATACTGTTACACACTAACACACTTCATTAGCTCTCACAGATCTACTTCCTACTTACTGTACTTTACATTACACAAAACTAACAACCTTAATACTAATACCTTAGCACAGAGAAAACAAAGTAACCTTTTAAAACTTCATTAACAAAGAAATACACAGTAGCAACACAAAATCCTTCTTCTCAACACACAGAGCTTCCTTTCCTACCTTTCCTACAATTGAAATTGCACCACAAAAGAAGCACAGAGTGCCATTCAATCTTAGTGTATGGCATTCCCTGGCAACGGCGCCAAAAATGTGCGCGTCTGTCGCACGTGTCAATGCAAAGAACTTGCCAATACACTGTGTGCAAGCTACAAATGGCTCCAAGCACACAACAAGTCTAAACTAGTAAGCTCAAAGATGGCGATGGTGTGTCACTCACCGCTCTATGCTTGCTATCATGGAGGATTCCTCGCCACGAAGAAGAGGGAGACGTCGTTACGTCGTGCTCAACCGCCTCGCCGCTGTCATGTCGCCGCAATGCTCAATCGCTCTCTCTCTCTCTCTCTCTCTCTCTCTCTCTCTCTCTCTCTCATACACACACACAAGGAGATGAAGAAGAAGAAGATGGAGATCGAGCAGGAGCACTCTTCAATTGCACAAATGAGAGAATGAGTGAATTTTAGGTTTAGTTGACTTTTATATGAGCTTGCCCCATTCACACTTGGGCGCCCATGCTTAGCCAACTAATCCCTTGAATGTTCCAGTTAGAGTGCGTCTCTCATCGACGATCACTCTTATCCTTTTCCTATTGGACCGACAAGCCCGGTACCTGACTCTACCAAATAAATAATACAACGTCCGTCGTAGGTGATAGGAATGTGTGTGAGGGTTAACAATCAACGAGAGAGAGAGAGAGAGAGAGAGAGAGAGAGAGGAAAATTTTTAGTGCCGTATGTAATGTGTTGAAATGCAAAGTCCAATAAATGACGCAGGAGGAGAGAGAAAGATAAAACAAAATGTTTGCGTGTAGGAACAATCTAAAGTGACTTTAAAATTTACAAAACAAGTCTTAACAAAAGTGAATATCTATAGGGAGGAGGAGGAGGAGAGAGAGAGAGAGAGAGAGAGAGAGAGAAAGAGAAGATAAAGAAGAAGAAAATTTTTAATGCCATCGGAACAATCCCAAAAGATATATCTCACAACATAGGTAAGAATAAAGTTATTTTTGTTTCATCTTCTCTCTCTCTCTCCCTCTCTCTCTCTCTCTCTCTCACACACACACACACACACATACACACATGTCTTTATAAAAGGAGAATTTAAAATGTTGTAGGAACATCCACTGAGATCTCAAAGATCTATCCGATGAGAGAGAGAGAGAGAGAGAGAGAGAGAGAGAGAGAGAGAGAGAGAGAGACCGATCATAGCCATCTATACTTTCTTTTCAAAAAAAATGAGAAAAAGGAGTTCGCTTCTTCTTTTTAAATGTCCCACCTGGGATCATCACTTCAACTAGAGGGTTTCTTTTTTTTTGGGGGGGGGGAGACGAGGGGAGCATAGAAACTTTGAATGTCATAGTTACTGTATTGGAACAATAGCAAGATGCCTCAAGACCTATGTGACAAATCTTTCTTTCAAGCACACACACATATACATATATATATATATGTGTGTGTGTGTGTGTGTGTGTGTGTGTGTGTGTGTGTGTGTGTGTGTGTGTGTGTGTATATATACATATATATATATGTATATATATCTATATATGTGTGTGTGTTTGTATATATATATATATATATATTTTTTTTTTTTTTATTTTTTTTTTGTGTGTATGTCGCAGTGTGGGTGTGTGTGTATACTATGTATACATATAGATATGTATGTATACATACATCCATACATATGTACAAGGATAGAAGCAAGTAAGAGAGTGGAGCAGAGACATTGAATCCAAATACGTTCCTATCATTGAAACCAATTGTAGAACCCACTCCATTTATAAAAAAAAGTTTTATTATTACATTGACTTCTCTTATCTTTCATCTCTTCACACCATGCTAACTTATCTAATCTCTATAATCAAGCTTGGTAGCATTGCTAGATCAAGGTAGACTAAAAGGAGGAATCTCTCTCTCTCTCTCTCTCTCTCTCTCTCTCTCTCTCTCTCTCTACACACACACACACACACGCACACACCCCAATAGAATTAGAGACTCCTAAGTTTGTTGAAGAAGGGCTAGCACCTCATGAAAAATAATGTCTATGAAAAGCTTCCAAATTTTGGTATCAAAGAATGCTTTTTGTAGCATCTATTAAGAGGTCATGTCGTGCATCACTTTTATAAATGCAATAGACTATACGTGTAGGAAGAGAGTATTGATAGTGTTCCACTTGCAGGAGAAGATAGCTCTATAAGAATAGAGGCATTGTTTCCTTGACCGCAACAACGCGCGGGTCACATACTAGTATGACATTATATAAGAATATTGCTAGCAAACTTTTGAGAGTAATACTATAGAATTGTTTAATTGAGTTATAATTATATTATGCATTTCTCTTATTCAATGTGCCTTTTTTAACCTTATTATCTTTTTTTATCTTAGTATCATTTTACTTAGAAATCTCACAAAACTTGACATTTTAAGAAGAGTTTGATGACTTTGAGCGCACCATTACATCTAGAAACCCCAGAAACCCTAATAACGACTGTTTATATGAGTCGTTTTGACATCCGAAGAGGGAGAAAAATGCAATTTTCATCTCCAAAAACTGCATTTTTCTCCCTCTTCGGATGTCAGAACGACGCATATAGATAGTCGTTTTATTAGGGTTTTTTGGCTTTCAAGATGTAATGGTGTGCTCAAAGTCATCAAAATCTTCTTAGAATGTCAAGTTTAGATTTTTTTTTAATCATTTTTTATCATTGCAAAATGAAAACCTTTAGTATTTTACAAAGCCTACATGAACTATGACAAATGATGGCCCATGACGTCAACGTATGCATGGTTCTTAGCTTGAGCTTCAACACTATGTATTTTAGGGAAATTTAAGATATACTCGTACTCCACCACCTACGACTTTATGCACACAAGGCTACATTGACAAAAGTGGAGTTGTTCTAATTTAGAACAATTCACATCTACTTTAACTAGTGATAATGCACACATCATGTTTATGATGATCACATGAAATTTGTAACTTTTATGTTTGACATTAATGCTTAGATAAATGTTAGCCATCTCATTGTTTACGTTGATTTAAGAAGGTAAGTTCTTCTCTAGGCATTATTGTCTATGTTTTGTTGTTGTTCACATAGTCCTTAATGTCATGGGTGTGGTTGAAGTTGAGATTCAACATCCATGCACTTCAAGTCATCATGCTCTAAGTTGAGGTGCTAAAACCATCACTTAGAGACACCAATAATGGTTGGACTTGCTCAAATATGAGATTGCTCGGATCCAGGGACTCCTTGTGTTGGACAACGCCCCCAATTGGGGAGTTCGGGAGCAATGCCCCTGATGGGGGTCTAGGGGGGAAATGCAAGAAGGGAACCAGTTGTAGCATTGGGATTTGAAGGCCATAGACCATCCAATGACCATACATCACATGGCCATATCTATGTGTTATCATACATGTTAATGATACCTGAAATTGATATGCATTCGCATAGTCTTTTTAGTTCACACGCAACCTAGGTATGTATACACCATATGGCCTTAGAGATATAGAATCATCAAGGTCACCTAACTGTGAGTATATCCTATGGCATGACGCCCAATTGTTGGTTATATGCAGGTGTTTCATGTGAGGTTTGGGATACTGCCCTGTGTGGGGTCATGGGGCGATAGTCCCTGTGGGGTTTGGGACAGCGCCCTGAGTGGGATCAAGGGGCGGTAGCCCCCGTGGGGTTTTGGGGCAGCACCCCAAGCGGGGTCGAGGGGCCGCAACCCCCTCGTGGGGTTCGGGGTAGTGCCTTCCTTATTGTTTTTACAAAAATGTTCTTACTACAACCTCTTCAAGGGTATCCTAGAGCCGCCTCTTTGAGAGAGCATGTCTTGTTTTTCAAATGCATACTTTTTGGGAATTTTGAAATGTCCCACTTTTTCTCTCCTCATTCCTCCCTCCTCTCATGTGTATTTCCCCCTGTGTGTAACCTGCATTTTTTCTTCCTACTCCTCCATAGCCAAACCTTATGCATGCTTTGTTTTTTTATTGTGTTTTCTATACCGTGGAGCTTCTACACCTTCATTCTCTACACACTTCTATCATCACCTTCCCTTGTTTCTGTTATGTGACCTGTGCATTTTCGCCTCCTACTCTTGCAAGGTCCACATCTACTCTATTTTTTCACACCAAATTCCTTAAGCAATAAGCTTCTACACCTTTGTTTCCTACAACAACAAAATTGTAGCAGCAACAGCATTATAGACAATTTTACAAATTGTTGGGTGCTTATTTTTAACATTTCAACAACTTTCTTACCACCATTAAACATCAACGGTGCCCCATTGCAGCCATTTGCAACGACTACAATCCTATAGCAATAGCAAACAAGAGGTATGTTGCAGCATTGTTCTTTGAATCACATCTCTCACTGCTAGATTAAATGAATCTAAGATGCTAATTCATGCAAAATTCACTAATTAAACTCTCTAAAATAAATCTCAATGCCGTAAAACGATTGTGGACTTATGTTCCACACCAATTTCAAGTAGCTTTGTAGGTGATTTTGAAGTGATTGCTATTTGATCCTTGGTTAAGAATAGACCATAGTATTGAAATTTTGTGTGCAAATAAGGTCCACTTGCTGCAAAATAACTTTTAGTGAAGAATAAAGTTAGTATACTAGTAGTATAAAGATTAAAATATTTCCATGAGTCTGAATCGTAGACAACCATGTGTTGGACACACATACAATTTATTGTTTAGGTCCTCAAAAATGTAAGACCTACCGTGCCAACCAAATGATTTTTTATTATTAAAATTAATTTACAAATAACACATAAAGATTTGGCCATGCATTCCAAGTCATTAGGGTTTGGGGGTACAAGGTCAAATCACTGAGGTCATTAGGTATTTGGGCACAACGTCACATTATAAGGGTTCTCTCACTTTGATAGCTACCAAGGTGTAACTAAGAAAGGCCTTGGGCGTGCCTAGATTTTTGGCCACAAGAGACCGCTCATAGAGTTCCTTTCAACTTGGTGGTCATGAAGATGCTAATCCTAGAGGTCTCAAGTCTAAAAAAGGTTTGGCCACAAGGTCAGATCTTGTGATCTTGGTTGCTATCAAGAAATACATTATAGAGGTGTTTTGTGTGCTAGAAGTTTCAGCCACAAGCTCAAATATAGTGACCTCTTGGTTACTAAAAGGTAACTCAAATATAGTGACCTCTTGGTTACTAAAAGGTAACTCATGGGGGTGTCCCTAGGGATTTGGGGACAAGGCCACAAGGGGGTGTGCCTACAGATTTATCCACAAGGTCAAATCATAGAGTTCCTTTCACCTAGGTGGCTATCATAACATAACTTACCAGGGTATTATGTGTGCCTAGAGTTTTGGTCACAAGGTCTAATCTTGAGACCTTAAGATACTCAAGATGTATCCTCTAGAGTCCTTGTTTGTGCCTAAACATTTGGTCACATGATCAAATATTATGACATTGTGGGCATTAGGAGGTAACCCTTCTAGGTTGATGTTTATTCTATAGATTTGGCCACAAGGTCAAATCTTGTCATCTTGGTGGTTATCAAGAGCTAAGTTATAGGGTCCTTGGGCTTGCTTGGAAATTTTAGCCACAAGGTCAAATCATAGATCTCCTCTCACCTTGTTGGCTATCATAACTTAGTCCAATGATGTATTAAGTGTGCCTAGAGTTTTGGCCACAAGGTCTAATCTTGAGACCTTGTGGAACTCAAGGTGTAACCTATGCTGTCTTTGTTTGTGTCTAAATATTTGGCAACATGATGCTCAAATATTATGAAATTGTGGTTGTAAAGAGGTAGCTCATTGAGGTTAATGTTTATCCTATAAATGTTGCCACAAGGTCAAATCTTATAATATTGGTGGCTACAAAAAGGTATGTTATAGAGGCCTTGTGTGTGCTTAGAGATTTATCCACAAGGTCAAATCATAGAGCTCCTCTAGGTAGAAGCATGTTAACGTGTCACTGAATACGTTGTCTCGGATAGTGCTAGTTACTTGTGCTTGTTAGCATATACTGAAAACAGATAGGCAAGTCCTTTGAATTTCAAATGTTCCATAAAAAATTTATTTTCCCTCCTTATGTGCTTCTGTTTTCAGTTACTGAAGACGACGTGGGGTCTCTCTCTCTCTCTCTCTCTCTCTCTCTCTCTCTCTCTCTCTCTCTCTCTCTCTCTCTCGTTTGTTCCTTGCATCGGGCATCCTGCCTTAGAGATGAGTTGTCAAAGCTGAGCTCTTTCTCTTGTTTCGACACAGACCTACAGAAATGGAGAACCAACAGCCAACATTATTGCCACTAGATCCAATGTTGGAAATGGAGCCGTACTCTAATGTGATGGTAAGCAAACCTTATGTGTAGCCCACCCACTCCAAATGAAGTCATTGGTTTTGTTGGTTATATCTATAGTTTTGTGAGGGTATTTGTTCATAATACGTGTGTATTACAGCATCAACTGTTGATAGCAATACATTTAAGTGATTTTAAATAAGTAACATATTATGCACATCTACAGTTCTCAGGAAAAAGCAGAAGAGAGCCACTACAAGCAATGAATTACAACTCCCAAGATCCAACTCTTTCTCTGTAATCAAGGAATATGAGGAGATTAAGAAAGAGGAAACAACAAAAGCAGAAACAAATGAAATTTGAGCGACAACATCATGCCCTCAACGATGAGGAGAAAAAGAAAATCTCCTCCGAGATTGTGAGAGCTTTCAAGAGTAGGATAGCATATGGAGTATGCTAGTTAGCATGTCTTCGGTTCTAAATAACATATAGAGCTAGTTGCTTAACACAATATGTATGCTAATTAACATACTTGGCAGAGTTAACCCTTGAATTTCCCCCTACTCAGCAGCAACATCAAGCATCATTAATAGAGGATGCAATCCGATAGCAAAGAGAAGCGGAGCCAAGGGGCATCCTTTCTTGATCAATAATTTAGCCTTAAAGGAGCCCACAATCCTATCATTGAACAGGAGCTTCGATTTGGCCACCCGCACCCAGAGTGTGTATTAGCTGGCAGAGGCGCGGCCCAAAGCCCAATGATTTCATGACATCTTCAATGAAGGACCACACAATCCTATCATAACCCTTGTCCAAATCTAGCTGCAGCAGAGTGCACTCTTGCTTCGTGAAGGATGCGTACTCAATGCCAACTATTGCTATCAATATGTTGTCGTAAATTGACCTTCCTTTAATAAACCCGTGTTGATGAGGGGAGATGACTCTATCAAGGAGGGGTGCCAATCTAAGAGCGACTACCTTGGCAATAATTTTGTATGAAACTCACATCATGGTTATGGGATGCCAGTGCTTAAGCTACGAACATCACACCTGTTTCAAGATAGGCTTGATAAGTCCTCTTTTCACATTGATATCCAAGGTCCCCTTGACTAGGGCCTGGTTAGCCATACACGTGACGGGGACCTTGAGGTCCTCCCAGAACTCCTTGGAGAACTCAGTGGTCAAGCCATCCCAACCAGGGGATTTCTCCTGGCCAAGAACTTGCAGAGCAAGCGAGCATTCATCTTTAGAGAAGGCCATCTCAAGCCGATTGGTTTCAGGTTGGGAGAATTTTATGTTGACACTCTCGAGCAAGGTCTCTCTTGCTTCATCCACCTCTTGAGAACGTTTCTTTGGTTGTCCAATGATTTGGTTAACGTGATCGAGCATCAACCTAGCCATTTTGTCTTGGTCTTGTGTAGCATTCCTGTTCTCATCTATGAGCGAGTGGACGGTGCCGCGACTTTTCTTGATTTTTAGGGCTCTCAATGGAGGAAGGTCTCTGTCTTGCCCTCTTGGTCTCCTCGAGTTGTTGCTCAGCCAGGTTGCTTTCGCTTCCAACCACCTTTTGTGTTCTTCTTTCAGAGGCCAGTTTAGAAGCTTTTTGGGAGGTCAGATTAGCAACCTCCTCTTCAAGATTCTTCCATTGCTCTTCTCGAGCCTTTTTCATCCAAGGGCCCGAGCTTTTGATCGCTTTTTGGATACTTTGATCAAAGGGGTCCCAAGCTTTAGGTCTTTCAAGATTAGCATCTTTATTGAGTTTGCTCAAGGATTTCTTGGTAAGACTTCTAAACAGAGGGTCCTTGAGCAGGTGTGCCCCTGTAACAAGCAGCTTCTTACTCCCCTTGGGGGTCTGACCCACCCTATTGGCTTTCCTAAGTTCCAAGTGTAATGGTATATGGTCCGACATGCTCTTATCTGGTACCACCTTCATTTCAAGTAGCGACGGGATCCGATCAACCTAGTGAGAGCAGTAGCACATGTCAAGGCGGGAAGCCGTGTGGGCATATTGAAGGTTTGTGTACGTGAAGCCTGGCATGTTGTTCCAAGGACCCACCTCCCATAGGTCCATCAAAGCCCATTTCTCACATAGACCCAACCATTTAGCTTTTTCAGAGCCTGTCCGCACACTGGCTGATCCAGTTCTATCCTTGCTCTTCTCCACCATATTAAAGTCCCCGATCAGAAGCCACTCTCCTTCAATAGGGGAGTCCTCAGGGGCATCCATAATTTGGCTCTATCCTTTGCATTGCAAGGGCCATAAATCTTGACTATAGTAATAGGCTAATCTGCCCACATAATTCTCACTCCTAGGGCTCTCCCAGATGGGTGGTTCAAGACCACTTTGGGCTCCAGGTCCTTGTCCACAATGGAGAGGACTCCACTGAACCCATCCACTCCCTCTCCATAGAAAACCAACCTCTTATCCAAAGCCTGTTTCCTTTTGCTACAGCATCAAGATGATGTTCTTGAATGGCCCATCAACTCACTTCCTTCTCCTTTCTAGGTTCCTCCCAAAAGAGGGGATGCTTCCTTTTGGTCTTCCATCCTTTCACGTTCCAAGATTGAATAGCAAGGGCTTCCATCATTGAAAGAGGGGGAAAATCTCTTCAACATCTGATTCCTCCCCGGTCCTCATATTTGTGGCCCTATGAGAACGTGGAGGCTCCTCAGGGTTAGGGCTTTCTTCTCATGCAGCACCTCAAAGGGGTTGTGGAGCGGGATGACACCAATCGGCCCTTTTAGTTGGACATGGGGTGTGGAGAAGATGATCCCTTTCACGGCTCCGATATTCTCCTTTTCTATGAATTCTCTTGCCGTCGCCTTCACCTTGTTGGCGCTTCTTAGTTCTGAGGTCTGCACAGCCAACGTAGTTGTCACAGTCAGAAGCTAAGGTGTCAATGCAGGAAAGACAAATGGATTAACTTTGTGGAGGCGTTCTTGGAATTGTACCGGCAAGCTTTGCACCTCAATCGTATTTTCTTACAGTTCCGTGACTTCATTGTCACGGATCATATCCACTTTTTCCTCCCCTAATCTTGATCCTTCGCAGTTGTTGACCTGTTTCTCAACCTCTTCCATTGTTGTTTCCTTGATAGGGGGATGAGTAATATTCCCTGAATTGGGGGCCTAGGCTGTAGGCTTGGAGTTTTCTTTGGTTCTGATGGGGAAATCCTTGGCAAAGTGCCCAAATTTGTTGCATTCGAAGCATGCCCCAAAGTACGTCCCAAAGTTGACCGGGATAGCAACAAGACCAGCTCCAACGTTAATCACCATACATTTCGGTGGTGTCTTAGACCCATTCCAGCCTATACATACCCGATTAGAGGACCTTCCTAGCCCCCTCTGATTAGGGATAAACAAAGGGGTGCCCAATTGGTTGGCAAGCATCCTAATGTTATCCCATAGCCACATAGGTAGGCCCACAAACTCCACCCAGAGAGGATGGATTCATTCGAGGGACTCAGCAGAGTCGAAAATTGTCTCCCATGGTAGAACATAGACTGTTGTCCTGTTAAATGTAAGTGGGCCCTTACCAAGGATCTTTGAAACATCAAAAACCTCTTTGAATCTAAATGAGCAAAACCCTTTGGCAAGGTAAGTAGTGTTTTCAACTATACCTCCATGCCCAAGGATTTACGACCCGTAAATCCATTGCATCAGCTCAAATCTATTTGGGATTCTCCCACTAAAGACAAACACAAGCGTAAGTTGAGCTTGCATTGCTAGCTTTTTTGTTAATTAGAGCTGGCTGGATTGCGACAGTGACGGCCTCCGCGACCTCCAATTGTCGTGGCAACGACTTCTTAAGAGCACAAAAGGCTCGATCCGCCAACCCATCATCGACCACACCATTATTTTCTGTTTGTGAGGAGGTCCTTTTGATACCATTCGAGCCGGTATCCAGTTGATTTTTGACTTTCTTAAGCTCTTGTTCAAGCCTAGTCCTAGCATTCTTCAGGCTTTCATGGCTAGTATCTCTCGAAGTCTTACCAGTTGCGCCAACAACACCAACCTAGGAGTCAGGGCCCTTCATAATGTTTGTAGAAGAAATTCCCGGTCTGAGAGCTGCAGGACCTGTTGCTACCTTGTTTTTATATGCACAAATCCTTCTCTGAGTCTCCCCTGCCTTGGGGGTTTTCACTTTGAAGTTGTAGCCTTTTTACTTGTGGTCAACCATGCTTCCCTTTTCTTCAGCAGACCGGCTAAAACAATCCTACAGAGGTCCTTTGTCGAAACCCCATTCCCCATCGTTGCTTCATTCGATGGTCGTGGTATAGGCCTGACGCCCTCATCCATTGGGATACATTCTACATTCGGTGGGAGTTTCCCAGCAGCGAGTAGGTGTGAAAACTTGATGATGTCCTCATCCATGGGGATCCTATCCACTTCCATGGTCAACCCCGCTAGAGGCAAGCCCAAGGTGTGTTTACGAGCAAAAGGGTCCTAGCCGCAAGGGGGAACCACCCCTCTAGTGAGGGAGACAAGCTTACAAAAAACCAGGGTTGTTAACATCATTCTTGTGTCTTGCCTGTATTGACAGATTTCGACTAATGGTTTCCTAGGACAATCCCAAGTGGCAATATTTTAAAAGTTTTAGAGTATCTTGAAGTCAATTTTCAAATTGTTAAGATATTGAAACATAGTGGCAAATTAAGTTCTTCAAGAATGATACGTTCTTTGGTAGTAACAGGTTCGGAAGTCTTGCTCTTCTTGTTTGCACTCAAATAATCAGGTACCACTTCTTGCACCATATTTGGAAAGCAAGGAACCGCCACGTGTTCTGGCCGTGGCAAGCTTTTGTGAAATCATACAAGAGAGCAGAGTGACGATCTACATGATCGGAGGCAAACAAGCCTCAAAGGATTGGTTTAGAATGATATATAACATCTTGTAATAAGTAAAGCCTAGGAGTAGTAGTGGTTTCCCTGCCAAGCAGAAAACTTGTAATCCTTTGACCCTCAAGGCTCGGTCTGAGCTCGAGGTTGGTGTATATTTTTGATGTTCTTAATACTATCCACTCACAATTGTGAGTTTTGAAGAAAAAAAAAAGATATTGAAACATAGTAGAAGATCACATAGGGAAGACCTCGCTCACCTATTCAAAGAGTGCCCAGGGATTTGTGGCCTAGCAGGGAAAACTTGGAAAATAGGATTTTACAAGAATGACCTTTGCTCGGGAGGAAAGATATTCAAGAGTCAAGCGCTACTCATAGTCACGCAAATAGTGAAATATTGCTATTTTTGAAACGTTTGGAAGGCAAGGAACGTTCGGATATTCGAGTACCACATTGGAAACAACTAAGTTCATGAATATTGTTCAAGAAAGTAGGGAGGCAATAATTGCCTTCGAGAAACAGATTGTCTCTTATGAGTGGAGCAACGCGGTTAGCGCCGTTATGACTGACTCTCATGGATGAAAGCATGAGTTGATCTCTTGCCGTGGGGTGGCTCTCCTTTTAGCTGATGTAATGATGACCCAAGGAAGCTATCATGGCTCGGTTTGAACATGGCAAGAACTTGTAGTTTTTTCCGCATTTTCTATATAATCTACTCACGAGTATGAGCTTTGCAAAAAAATGATATTGAAACGTACCTCAGGTGGATTGTGTATTCTTTTTTTATTTTTTGAGTCAATATAACATCTCCCCTCACAATTTTGAGGATGGGAAAAAAAGCAAAAGAGTTATGGAACAGCGACCTCCTGTCGTGTCACAATAGGAGGAGGGGTGCCTACGAATGCCTTCCCTTCTCTCACATTGTGGCACAAAAAAAAAATTGTTGCGCCACAATGCAAAAAAAGTATAGCACTAGGGGGAGTCCCCTCCATGTTGCACAATGATATATCGTGTCACAATGCGAGAAGGAGGGGTGCCTACAAAGCCCCCTCTTCTCCTTCACATTCTCGTACAACAAAATTGTTGTCACGTCATAACATAAACGAAGCGTAGCTCCTACAACACACTCCCTCCTCTCGCATTATGGTGCGACAAAATTGGTGTCATGCCACAATGCAAAACTAGTATAGCACTAGGTGAAGTCCCCTTCATGTTACGGCACGAGAAAGGAATATCATGCCACAACGTAAGGGAAAGAGGTGCCTACAAAAGCACTCCCTCCTCATGCATTGTGGTGCGCCAAAATTGGTGTCGCACCACAATGCAAAACTAGTATAGCAATAGGTGAATCCCCTTCATGTTGCCTTGTGGCACAACATTTGCTTGTCATTTGAATGTCATGCTACAACGCAACATGGAGAGGTACCTATGAACCCCCTCCCTTCTCTCAGGTTATGGAATGACAAAATTGTTACGATGCCACAACATGACAAAAGGGGTGCCCCTAGCAGCCCCCTGACTAGTTTTGCGTTGTGTTGCGACAAAGTTTTTGTCATGCCACGATGAAAAATAGGGGGAGTGGTAGTGAGAGACCCTTCCATATCATGTTGAGTCACGACATACTCTTGCATATGAATTTTGCCATGTGTCCTCCATGCACACGGGTGCACACTCCCAAGGCAATTCCCCTCCAACAATGAGCAGGTGTCATAAATGTAGGGGTTGTCGTGTCAATACCACACGATTCATAATGATGATGATGGCTACACTCATATATAATGTCTCTATTTTCATAGAGCCGCATAGGGTTTGGCCACAGCATTGCATGGAAATGCGAGCCGAATGGCCTTGCTCAAGTTCATGCTAGTAAACATAGCCAACCATGGACCTCTCCCCATACTAGAGGAGGGTGCCCCAGAAAAGAGCGCCCATGTTTAACTTTAATTCCCAAAGCATGTGAAAAATTAAGTAGGCAATGGTGTAGCAGTCTGTAGATGTTTTGAAGGAAAACATATGTTTATAGCAGTCTGCAAGCACCATATGAGTTCACGCTCATGGAGAGAAAAATAGCCCTATTGTCGATGTGAATCCTTTTGGTACTGCTCTTGGCCTATTTGGTGTAGGTCCCCATGTCATCTTCTTCCATGCAAGGACAATCGCGTGTGTGCATCTCTACTTTGCCAATCCTTCATGGAAGCTGTGAGAGAGAGAGAGAGAGAGAGAGAGAGAGAGAGAGAGAGAGAGAGATCATGCAAGGCCATGACCTCCCCTTTCCTCCTTCACCTCAGCTCCAATACCAATGAAAGATCAAGGGCTACAACATCCCATTCTCCACCCTACCTCTCTCTTTTTATAGGCTCTTAGTCTATCTTTAGGAAACCCTTGCCCCTACCTTTGCTCTAACATGAGGTATATGCATTGAAATCAAAGTTGCAAGAGAACTTTTGACATGAAAGACTTGAGTGAAGAAAACCATATTTTTGGTCTGTGTATTGTGTGCGGCAGCTCAAAGAAGTTTCTCTACTTGTCATAGATAAAGTACATTTGTCGTGTACTAAAGCATTTCAATATGGAGGGGACGAAGCCTCTTGATACCTTCTCCGTTGCTCCATATGTGAAATTTAGCCAGAAGGATTGTTCCAAATCTAATGAGAAAAGGAGTGAGATGGCCAAGATTCCTTATGCATCTATTGTTGTCTCTTTGATGTATGCTATGAGTGGGACTCGTTTCGATATTGATTTTATAGTGGGAGTCGTTATAGGATACTTATCGTACATATTAGCAAGAAGCACTTGGAATCAGTTAAAGGGGTGATGAGACATACAAAAGAGTTTTGCATTTCTTTGGATGCAAAGACGTATGCATATTTGGGTATACAGATGCAAATTATATAGGAAATGTGGACAACCGAAGGTTTATGTCATCTTATGTCTTTATGTCCTCTAGTTGTGCAGTTTCATGGTGATATTCTTTGTAAAATTGTAGAACTTAATCTACCATGGAAATAGAGTATGTTGTATCAGATGCTAGCAAGGAAGGTATCTGGCTTACTCGCAAGGAAGGTATCTGTATCGTAGTTGGAGAGTTGGGCATACAATATATATAAATTACATACATACAATATATATATACACACATATACATACATGTGTGTGTGTGTGCGCACGTGTGCGTGTATGTATACATATGAAAAAACAATAGGTGTTTTACACATTCTAGCGTGTCAAATCATAGTTTTTCCACCAAAATGGCCCATGACAACTCACAAATAAGGTGGTGGTCACGCAAAGCATAGTTATGAGAACTATGTCAACTATGCCCAACTATGCCTTGAACTTCTCAAGTATGCCAAAATCAGCAAAGCTACAAAGGGTAGGCATAATTATTCATTGAGTGCTCTTTTTTGTGTGTGACCAAGAGTGAGGCTTTAGTTATCATATCAAATAACTAATTTGGCTATGGCCATGCGAGGGCTCACTTATCTGATTGGGTAACTAAGGCTACTAAGCTTCCTGCGCATTGAATGAATGATAAATGAGTCATGGTCACGATCACTTGGAAGCACATTTATCAACAATTCCTGCATGTGGTAATCAACAAAAGCTACTTGGAAGATATTCCCTTTGCTAGCAAGTAGAGAAGAGAAAGGATCTAGAGAGAAAATGTTAATTCCTTTGAAAGCTGCTTGCATTAAATGTATTACAAACACCCCTTAGTGCAACTATGCCAAAATCGGCCCAATTACAAAAGGCTATGCTCAATAGCACTGAGCTGGCTGAGTAGGATACGCGAGACCACATTGCAGGCTCGATTATCCTGAGTCACTAATAATTGAGTCTCGTGTGACCACCACCTTACAAAGCCTGATGCAACCACCACCTACAAAGCCGTCAATTTTAAGCTTGTTGTGTGTGTGTGTGTGTGAGAGAGAGAGAGAGAGAGAGAGAGAGAGAGAGGTTCTTGAGTGTGTGTGTGTGTGAGAGAGAGAGAGAGAGAGAGAGAGAGAGAGGTTCTTTTATAGTCAAAAGTTTGAAAAGTTGAGATCTTAAAGCATTAAGACCCATCCTGCCATAGCAGCGAAATTGTCAACCCTAGGGCCTACACTTGAATTCAATAAAGTGTGCTGAGACTTGACACCTTAATAGTTTATACAAAATTCATGAGTGGAAAGTTGCTTTAAACTTCTAAACAACACTACACTGAGCACTCCAATCCCAAAAAATACTCCTTTTGTAAAGGTGCCATACCAGTGGACTCAAGCTGGAAAACAAAATACTGCTGCAAAGATAGATTTAGCTCAGAGAAAGTCATGTTCTTGAAAAGGGTAAAAGATGTGAGGAATCCATGGCAACTACCAGTCTCCGCCTATTCCATACTGCCTAGGAGGTACAATTGAAATTTGAAAGACGGGTTTCAAGCGTTGTTCTTTATGCTGGGTACCGATTCGCGAATCCGCTGCAAATACAGGTAAGGTTATGCACCCACACATCCACCTTAACCCCCAGGTTACAACCCCATTGCGGACTCTCTACTTTGGCATTAATGTTGGTGTAACCAAATGCCTCCACAAGTACTTCAGCATGGTACATTCTCTACACCACAATTTATTTTCTGTCACCAGATGTGTTCACTTTCCGCTAGCCTCTGGCTTTTAAGGCTTAATGGTAGCCTTAATGGGCAGCCTCAGAAATACCCTGTTTCTATCAGTACTTTACTAAAGGGGTATCATTACCTGATTAAGGGGAAGCATCCTTGAGACCCACTAGACTTGAGAGTGCCATAGACAGCATGAGTTCTGTCGAATTCAACTGGCCACCGCCCAAATATGATGTACCAAGAAGAGACGTCTCCCCACCGTATCAATGCCAAAGCATAATTGTGCAAGTCAGTGAATAACAGAATTCGATGAACTCAATTGAAATTCAGGATAGACGTCACCAAAATGCAATTATACTTTGTGACAAAATGAGGGCCCAGGGGTAGAACTTGACTAAAATCAAGCCAAAACAGAAATTGGCTGTGCTACTTCCTCCCACAAACTCAAATTGGGGCAAACACCAGCAACAGATTGCCAACAATCTGTTACAAAAACTAAAATAGGGCGTACCAAGCCAATAATGAGACAAATTGTACGTAGTTTATGTCATCTTCTGCATTAGTTTTATAACAAGTACTGAAGATGAATGATCATATCCAGAACACAATCAGACCCTTGAAACCTCAGACAGCGCAAAATACTTGCTTTAACCTTTGCAAGTATCACAAATGTATAAACCATATTCATTCTAGATCATATTGATCGCATTAGTCGGTTACCATTCAAGAGGTTGCTCATAGCACTAGACATTCTCATAACCAGATTAGAACCCTGTTGCAAGACAAGGGTGTCCAAAAAACAGTTTAGTTAGCAAGTATAAGTTCAACATCAGTTGTCAACCCACAAGTGTACCATTTTACATGCTCTTCCTTGTATCCTTTAGTTTCTAGCTTAATCTATAATGATTATCGACGCATTAGCAACTAACCATCTAATGCCAAGCCGTCGCAACCACTAAGGGCCTATTACACCACCCCAAGAACAAAGCTTCCCCCTCTTCCTTGAGAGAGTAGTTCTCGCTGTATGACTTGAGAAGCATTCGAATGGTGTCATTCACATGCAAACTCAATGGATGTGGTCGAAATCCTGCCATACCCAAGCGGGCCCTCCATTTGCCTGTCAGCTCAGGTCGCTCCACTCGCTCTTCGCCTTCGCATGCAATCACATTCACAATGTCTCGGGCCAAGCATTGTTCCTCAACATTGACTCTATCCTTGCTCTCCCGTGGGAGCACCACATCAATGGACTCGAACATTGAGGTATAATATTCCAGAACCTCTATGAACCTTGTGAAGAAAGGCGTCGTGTTTGCATTGGCCTCCTGCTCTACCACTGTGAGTACTTTTGGATTGAGCGCCCTCGCTACGCGGAGCGTGCGGTCGCGCGGATTATCAACACATACACTTTCATCAGGCAAATGGTGTAGTTGTAGAGTGAAATTCACCGCAAGAGCCTCTCCCTCTCTTCTTTCTATCATGTGAGCTCTCAGCTCAGAAATTTTGCAAGGAATGGTGTTGAACTCAAAGGGGACTTTAAGGGACTCTGCTAGCTTGCAGAGCCTTTGCCGAACAAGTTGCATACCGCCAACTGGATACCCCTGGGCACTTGGATCCTCCACAGTTGTAATTCGGATGTGAGGCGGCCCTCCTGGCCTGTTGGCCAGCCCTTGCATGAGAGAGACCCACTGTGTACCTTGAACAATCTGGAAGTCGAAAATATGGACCTTTGCCTCATTTTTGAAGGCCTCAGCTATTGCACCGTTGGCCGCCATGTATGCAAACTTGAAATAGGGGCAAATCTCATAAAGCTTCTGCATTGCAGAAAGAACTTCTACTGCTGGTGCCTCCATGCACTTCAATACACGATAGAGAGCAAAACCTGACGCATGCATCCTGGCTACAAGGCCCTCACACATGTAGGCGGCAAGCCTCTTTGCCGGGTCACCAAAAACAGACACCTCTTTTCTCAACTCTTGCATTACTGCATCTGCGGCTTGCATCCTATTCTCGCCAATTGCGAGTGCGCACATAACAAGAAGGGTTCTCACACGGCTTCCTTGACTCGCAATTACTAATTCCAATGGGTGCCCAGTAAACGAAGGATTCGAGGGTTGGTAAAGACCTTGCCAAGCTTCATTTGGTGTTGGAAGAGCTTGCGTGTTTGCTGTGATCTCGTTTGTTGTTTGCTGCCTGGTAGCAGGCGTGACTTCATCAAGGAGCTCTGTCCAAAAGGAGGAGTTATTTTCGCCCGAAAACTCGACCGACTCTACTGCCTCCCCATCAGGACCCAATAGGGCACTTTCAAGCTCTTCCAACACATTCTTCATGGACTGATTGTCCACAGAGGAAAAGCTCAAACTTGCATTCAGACTAGAATTCTGGTGGACAGACTCCGGGCTCTCTGCATGACCATAAACACTTGCTAAATGGCTGTGAGTGTAGCCCTGTGAACATGTAGAATAATCCCTCTGTTGTGAATCACTATCGCATATATATTCCAAGCTCAATCGCGATGGAAGCTCACCTGTTACAGTCGATTGAGGCGGAGATAAGGAGGAGACGGGGGAGCTTGCCTTCCTCACTTTTCCACACCCATAATCGACAATGGTGTTTGCCTCATTCATACGTGCTCCCCTTGCATACACATCTGCTGTCCCTTGCCGAGTGTCGGTCTTGTGCAAAAATATCTGAGTAGAGGGAGTTGAGGAACTGCTAAACCCCATGGAAACTGCAATATTGTGCTCGTGGGCATACTGCATACTCATTTTCTTGTGCTGGGTTTGGGCAGCAGGAAAGAGAGAGAGAGAGAGAGAGAGAGAGAGAGAGAGAGAGAGGTGGACAAATCGCGAAGGAAAGGTAAAGAGGCAGAAGAGACACGTTATATGTGTTGGTTCGACTGTGTGCGCGCGTGCGAGACCGTGGAAGCGAGAGAGAGAACCGCCCTCTTTCCAAGACTGTAGCAGAAAACGAAAAGCACGCACTTTCTCGAGCGGAGATTGGCAGCGCTCTTCAAAGGCTCAAAGCTGTGTGCGGCGCGCCTAGGTGAGCGGTTCCTAGCATCTGTGAAAGCAGAATCAACGGTAATGCATGGAAGCTAGGAGAAGGCAATTAGCAAGAAAAATGCTTAATTGCAGAGACAGAGAGAGAGAGAGAGAGAGAGAGAGAGGTGCACAGGGATATGGCGCTGGCCGGTGGATCCAACAAAAGAAGAAAAGTTCAAGAAACAAGATACTAAAAAGGACGAGCTATGTCGGCTTGCTCTGCACAATTTAGACGCGTGCAAAGATTTTAATACACGAAATTGCTGCGCAGAGAGAGAGAGAGAGAGAGAAAGAGAGAGAGGGGATTCTTACGAGAACAGGGAATGCGCCATAGCTGCGCCTCAAAGACTGCGGGCGATCAAGTCTAATGAAGCAGCAGAAAGAAACAAGAAGGCAATACAGGAATCCTAGCACGAAAGAAGCATGATCTGGACCTTAAGACGAGGAGCCATGGCGTTCTTGGTTTGGTTTGGGGGCGCTGGCGCGAGCGTGTGCAAATATACGCGCACAACAACAGGAAGGAGCCGCGCGAAAGGGAAAGGAAAAGGCCCAGGTCGGAGACGGAGGTCTCTGGTCCTGGGTCCATGTAAAGATGTGGTATGTGCTGGCGTCAAATGCTCTCGCTTGTTGTACGTCAACTCCACAGTGATGCCACCCTTCACCTACAAAGTACATTACTAAGAGCCAATTCACATGAGGCTCTAGTTGCACACATTATCGCAACTAGTTGCGAACAATGCCTGTTTCCATGGAGACTTTCAAGGAGTTAGTTGCGCACAAATTGGGCACCTGTTGCGAGCACGCTGCTACCCTGGGAGGTGGAGCAGCTTTGCAACTGCAGAAGACGACAAGCCTTTAAGGTGAAAGATGACGACATTTATTGTCGTTTAGGTATTTTCTACTTTCCACGTCATCCATTGAGCTTGGCCTTTACTGCCCATTGGGTTTCTTTGTCATCAAATTTATTTACACTCAGGCCTCTGTCACACTGGGACAGGCGGCCATGCTTTGCTGGCAGCTCATGGCCACCACGTCCCACTGTAAAAATCCTTAGCCTGAGACATGGGTGTCACACTGGATGGCCAACACGCTCACGAAAAGCTGCAATAGTCTGACGAAAAGCTGCAATATACTCTTGCTCCTCCAATTAGAACTCAAGCCCAAAAGTTGGCCGTGGGGGGGAGGCCGGTACACTTTGTGAAAATCTTGGCCATTAGGTGGACGTCCAGCTCAGCCGTTTGAAAGATGGCCGCTGTCCCAGCGTGACAGGGTATTGGATACACGCCCCTTTCTAATTGGTCCAACTAGGAATTGCATCATGTCCAGCGTCCTAGTGTGACACTAGCCTCACCAATTGGCTGTTACGCACTTCTTCCATGTGAACTAGCTCAACTTCGATTCCCACAAGTGAACCGGCTCTAAGGGAATTTTCCCACACTCCCGCCTTTACTGCCTCGTCTTTGAGCTAGTTCAAATAGGAGAACTGGTTGCGAACCTTTTTGGTTCTCATGGATGAATATCAAGAAAAAGTTGCGAGCTGGTTGTCAATTAGTTGCAGCGTGGCTTCATGTGCATGGGGAGGAGCGGGTTTGCAACCGGAGGAAAGACAAATTCTGCCACCGTCTTCAACCAATGGATCGTCACAACGCGAGCTAGCAAGCTAAATATGGGTCGTTGTGCTGCAGCCTGTTTCTTCCATGGGAACTCAAAAGTTGCCAGTTGTCGATTGCGAAAAAGTTTGCAATTGGCCATCCACATGAACTAACCCTTTAAGACCCCGAGGCGGTCAGATCGACATTGGCCCATGAAAGCGTTGATCTTGAGGCCAACGAAGAAATGTGATTGACCATATGTAACTCTTCGAAGCCATCATGTATTGCATAAAGAGTTTTACACTTTGCCAATGGACCTCGGAATCAGACCATCGGACCTTATGTATTTAACTTGCATGTGGAGAAACAACTAAACATGATAATCTCAACCAAAAGGGAAGAGAAGTTATCAATTTGTATGGATTTCAAACGGCCACCAATGTATATTGAAATGGTTGAGCAAAAGTTATAGATTTCAAAGCTTCAGCATGACACACCATTGGAAACGAAATGGGAAGCTTTGAAGAAAGTTCCTGGTTGTGAGAGAACCTAAAACTCACGGTTGACGAGTACACCAAAAACTTGATGTATCATGAGAGCGATGTAGTTTGGGCTTGAGGGGGGGATTGTTGGGTACTCAAGCCCGGATTCAATGTGTCAGCCCATGGGAACACTCCCTTATGGAGCATGCACATGAAATTCACTCTTTTTAGTAGTTTGCATGGAAAGAAACTATATATATGTAATAGCTTTTAATCAAATTCACAAGCGTTATTTTTACAAGTAATGTCGAATCTCTCTCTCTCTTTCTCTCATTCAATCTTTGTTGCATGTCATGGCTCCCCACAGGAGCCATCCTCCATAGCCGTTGCACCCAACAGGTAAGATGAAAGGGATAAAAGATGAGTTAATGGCATTTAACCTTTGCCGATCAAACAAGCTACGAATTATTCTTTGGAATTGTAATTTTGTGCTTACTATGATATAGATGTTTTGTGTACTGATTGGGTTTACTTGTGTGCACAAATCCTCTTTGTTCATAGCAAAATAACTATACCTTTTTCAAAAGAAAAGTTGTAGTCTAGAAGGGGTAGTATGATGGGATCCGGTGAACAAAGTATTTCATTAAGTGTTTCTGGGCTAAAGAGAAACACTATATGTTGTTGGAAGTGTATTTTAATGCTAATCCATATGTTAATTGTAATAGATTGTACGGAGTGGAAGCGAAGAAATTCACAATATATGGATTATTCATATAGGATATTTTTAGAATGTGCAAAAGGTAGATATGAGAGAGGTGAAAAGAAGAGAGTTTTTGCTCCCAAGCCCTATTCTTGTCTGTAGGCAATAAAGATACTACAGGGAGACATGTACATTTAGCAAGGAGAACCTAGAGTTCGTACAGAGAATGAGCTTTCAAGAGTGAGAGAGATTTGTGACAGTGTGAAGATAAAGCTACTCACCTTGTGCATTATCATAGCCCCCTAAGAAGGTTTCTCATAGCTTTGGCGGAGTGTTCTCCCTTGAATGCATTCAATAAAAACAATTGGGACACAAAAGAGATGGAGATAGAGATAGATGTAAGGGTGGGTGTAGAATTAAAAGTGGATAATAGCTAAGTTAGGGAACAGATTTGGAGATATAGATAGAGATATATGTTGGACTAGAGATGAAAAACAAAACAACAAGAAACCAACAAAATTACAAAGCAAAACACACCTTATTTGATAAACCCTTTGGGAGTTATTCACCAATATGATGGAGAGATAAGGAGAGGGAAGACTTCAAAGCTTGATTGATGCACCAAATTCAAGTTCTTCTTGATTAGAGTTTATCTTTCAAGGAATGCTTACAAAATTGGCTAGTCTTCCTCATGGAGCAAGTGTAGGGCTTAGGTTTTATATTTATGGCTAAGTGCAATTATGCGTTAATCCTCTCACCCTCTATGGAATGGTTTTCAAGAAAAAAAAGGTCCCCTTTTATAGGTAAAGGGAACCCCCAAGGGTTACGCAAGAAAGAGAGGAGTCAGTGTGAACAAGAGCTGGCAGAGTTTTTTTATCACTATTGTGCAATTGCTTCTATGGTTGCTCAATCTCTGTGTAGTGCAGTCCTGCCTCTTCGCAATCTTGTATCTGAGCATGTGAGGAAGTGAATTAAGGTTTCCCCTTATCAAAATGAGGTGTGGGCTTCAATATAGAATCTCTTAAATCTCCGCAAAATAAGAAAATGGTCGTCATGAAGTTGGAAGCTCATGTATTCCTTTCAACTGTTTGAAGTTACAACTATGTAATTGGGGGTGAGGCTACATGTCTCCATGAAAAAGGTTTGAGTTTTAATTGAAAGTTGTGCTTTTATGAGAGTTGAACTTTCATGGCTGAAAGTTTAGTGTTCTTAATTGCTCTTTTTAATTAAAATTGAAAAGTGAATTGGTTGTAGTATTCTCCACCAAAAACAACATGTGCTCATTCCTATGGTGCATTGAAATTTTTTTATTTATTATTGCCTTCCAGTTCTCTAAAAAATGTAGCCATTCTTACCTTCCAATTCCCTCTATAGCTGCTAAGGTTTTCCTCTTGATCCACCTTCACAATCACATGGCCCCCAATACCATAGATCTTCCCTCTAGAAAGGATCTTTTTATACACCATAAGGTTTCTTATACAAAACATGAAGACTAAATGTGCCAGAATGATATGTAGCCTTCTGTACACTTGGCTTCTTGAATGTACATCTCCTCTTAGACATTGCAATCCCTTTTGTTAAGAGATTATCAATACAAGGCCCATGGTATCCATACTTCAAAAATTTATCCCAAATGGATCTAGCCTTCCCAATTGAAAAAACAAGGCCAAGGAAAAAAATTTATTGCTTCATGTGATGTCCACTTTGCAAGATAGAATTAATGAGCCATGGATGTCTTGAATGAGATGCTCATTTGGCAGCTCTTTGGCAGTAGCACATCCTTGTCTTCTTAGATCACTTGGAATGCTCTTGTAGAGAAACTGTTCAAGTAGAATTGCACAAAAATTGTTGAGGTTATTGGAATTGATGCCACTACAAATTTTGACCGTTCACTCAAATATGTAGCACCAAAAGCAAATTTGTAGGCCATGCTACAAGATGTCATCTAAAAGCTCACCATTTTCTAGAAGCATTAAGTTTTCTCATTAGAGATGAAAGAATATGAGCGTGCATTAATTGGAACCACATGAATAGACCACAATCAATTTCCTTCTTGAGGCCTGATGAAGCCTTCTTCATTAAGTGAGAGATGTAATTTTTGAAGGCATTTAGTGATACTGTGTGCATGACCAAGTCAACAAGGAGATCAAAACAATAGAGATCATACAACTTCCAAGGATTGAATGGCCCAAAACACCAGCTCTTTTTTAGTATTGATTCTTTCTCTACTTGAGTAGAGCAATGTTAGCTTCATCCAATGCCACAATCATATCCCAATTTCTTCTCTTGATGGGCTTGTATCAAGATTGTTCCCAATTTCCATCATAGATGTATCATGTTTCTTCTCTTCCCTCATTTTTCATTAGGGTGTCTTGGGCCTTGTCTCTCCTACAAAACTCTTGGCCGCCCTTCAAGAAAATCTCAATTCTACATTGGGTAGGATGGTCTCTAATAACCATATCACCATGACACATAGTTTGCAATACTTAGTCCTTTGTGTTGGTTCACCAAATATATCTTGTCCAACAGGATAGTCATAGATCATATTTATACCTCCAAATAGAGGGATACCAACTCATCTATTAAAGGCCTCAAAAATATTCCAAAGACATCTCCCGATGTCTTGATTATTTTCTACAATTTAGTGGGATAAACATTACTGGCAACAGAACAATAGAGGAGTACTTTCTATTACTTAATACCATGATTTCAGCAGCTACACAACTCTTATGAGCATTTCAAGAAGTTTGGAAACCATCCCAATGAAGAAACAAGGCAATATTGCGAGGGTCACTTTTTTTACAAGTATATATACAATTGAAAAATATTCACTTTTTAGTACTCTAAACCTTTGTAGTCTATGAAAAGGGTCTTCTCTTTGCTATTGTAGTCCATTGCAAAAATTCTACTGAAAAGGAAAATAAAAGCATAAAGTATCCTCTTTGAAGTTGTGACCTCTCTACAATTAGAGCCTAGATATTAATTTCTAGTTTCCTCATTCCATGCATCTTCTAGCATAGGATGGTGCTTGTATTTTGGAAATGTTGTGTATATTTTCTTGCAAGAAGGTGTATTGAAAACTATTGGCAATGTATGCCATTCTTGCGGATCCCAAAATTCTTTAACCTCTTGGAACTCGACACCATCCTAGAAGTCCACAATACTTCTCTTGCTTGTTAATGCATATGACACTAGATGCTTAGTAGTTCATGGAAAAAGGTTTTTCTTTGAACATGTAGGCATATTTGTGGTCCAATACGAATGTAGTCAAATGAAAGTATCATTTTTCCAAGGGTGTTACACACCTTGCATTTATCACTACATGTTGCACAATCTCTCTTGATTTTTTTGAGAGAGGAACCATCTGAACATGTACATTTTGGCATTTCCCTAGCATATTTGTCCTCATGACTTGAATATAAATTTCAAGAAAGTGACTTGCACTAGAAGTACTTGTACAAATATGATATTGTTGGCTACATACCTGTGGGATGCAAATCTAACCTCACCATCCTATCTTCTTGCACTATTAGCAAGAACCACGATTAATTTGTCAAACCATGGGATGAAGCTAATTTGACTAGTGCATAGAGGCTACAAGAGGTTGTCAATCTCTTGGAAAAAAACTAACAACTCGCATTTATCTCAAGCTGCACTTAAGTGACTGAAATCACCAAAAGCCAATTGCTTATCGACAAACAAATCACATCCGTTACAACATCAAATGACATCCAAACGTAATGAAACTTCTAGGACAAGTTTATAAAACCTAAGCACACATGTCTATGGCCTCAAACCCCACTTTAGGTCAAGTTCCAAAATCGAAGTTATTAACAGCAGTGGATTTTTGACCTAGTCGTTTTCGATCCCGAATGCATCTAAATGCTTAGCAATGATGCCCCAATACCCCGCCTATGCTTAGTTTTCGATTTAAAAGTGTAAATTCCTAGTTATGATGAAATTAGGTTGCCGATCGGCGACACCAAAAGCTACGAAATACTGTGAGTGGCTTACGTCAATGTGTAGAGCTCTTACTTACTGTTGCAATGTAACAAACGCATTCACAATGTGACAACCGAAGAGGGAGTAGGAAGCATTAAAAGGAGAGAAGTGAGCGCTGTTAGCTCACGCTGTGTATTTCTTATCCAAAAACTTATATATAACTCACAAAAATTGGCTTTTATGCCTTAGCCAAGGTTTTTGGGTGGTCAAAACTAATAATCTGGAGTTCTACCAAAGCTGGGAATTGACTGGATGATACAATCTAGAAGCTTGTAGCCCCAACTCATTAATTACAAAGTTTATCCAAGAAAATAGGAGTTACAATATTCTCGATTTATCAAAATAATAATTGTTTTACAAGGAGAACTCCGAAAAATGGTGTCCGTGTTATCTTGCTGCTAACATTCCCCCCCTCCTTGCCCGTGTCATCCCTTGACACAGCTTTATGGGCTGAAGTAGTCTTCAGGTTGACGGCGGGCGAGGCGATCTTTAAGGGCTTCCAGTGCCTTCTGATTCTGATTCTTCGTTCTTTGTCGGGCACTTGCAGACATTGCATGGTGACTTGATTCTTCAGTTCCACCGTTGAGTAGCCTACAAACCTGGATGTTAGCTTGCTTATCACCGGCGCAAATATCTTCGTTTGCCAGGTGAAGAATTCAGTGTAGAATGCTTCTTCAAAGGCTAGCATATTATGCGAGGGCAAGAACATGCATCTGGCATAGAATCCGTAAAGGATTTCTTCTGAAGGTTGCCCACTCAGATCGTAGCATAAGACTTTGTTTCCTTCCAAGAATGAGAGCCGAGGGGCTCTTGTCTGCTCAGGCTCATTGAAAACTTGTATGCATGTGAGTAGCATCCTGCAGATCTTATATAACTTTGCATAGGAGAGATCTGGCAGACTCTTGAAGAATGACATGGCGCCTGTTAGGGTTTTCACCATGTATTCCTCTGTCGCTTGGCCTCTCTTGTAGCTGGCAGCCTGGGGAAGTTGAGCCAAGTTGGCCTCTTCTTCTGTAGTGCTTCATGCGCTTGCCATATCCTTACTCTGGGTACAGGATAGAATGTTGGATCTCTTTGTAAGACTACAGGTGCTCTTGTGAACAGAATCAGGTATCTCGGATTCTTGTTCAGCCAGCTTAACCTCCACTTTGGGTGGTCTTTATCTACATCATCTTCTTGCATATCCTTGTACAACCTTTCTTTTACCGTAAAAGTTCTACTTTGATGAGAGGGTACGACAGGGATAGTTGGTGCCATTGAGCGTTGATTTGATTGGGAGTGAGTTGAGTGACGTTGACAGAGTGTAAAACTCTCAACTCCCAATCCATAGCGTCCTTCCACTGCTCATCCACCTCTAAGGTGATCTTCTCCTTCAGTGCGTCTTCTTCAACTTTTGATAGCTAGACCATTGGCACTGTATCTGCATATGTGATGTGAATCTAAAAAATTTCATCACCACTCGACTCTGCTGTGGACTGCATCTCAAATTCAGCAAACGAGACCGAGGGTATGTCTATTTGTGGCGGCTCTGAAGTGCCTGCCTCTTCCTGCATGTCTGGATTTCCATCTCTGAGGAGTTGATTTATGCGCTTGAGTTCTGTTATCTCCTTTAGGAGTTCCTCCTCTCTTTGAACTCGCATCAGTGCCAGGTCTCTGCGCTGTGACTGTTCAAGCTTTAATCCAGTTCTAAGTCCTTGATTTTCTTTTCAAGTGCCTTGTACACTTCATCAGTTCCCTTGATCGAGGCCACGACTGGGTTTTCTTTGATTTGCCGTAAGAAAATGGCATGATCATTGATTCTCTGTTTCAGAATATTGTAGGAAAGCATTGGCAACATCTAACTGCACTTGAATTTTCTGAGTTGACATAGAGGTCGTAAGAAGTTCATTCGTGACATTTGTCAGCTGCTTGTCTTTTACCTTGTAGGCATCAGATAATTTGGTGAGGAGGTCATCTAACTCCTCCATTTATTTTTGTTGTTTATCCCTGGCTATCTGATGTTGTTACGCTTCTGCCTTCAGCTATTGCACTTGCCTTTGGAGATCAGTGATGATAATCATCCTGTCTTTGAGCTCTCCTTGAAGAGCATCGATCACCATTTCTCATTCCTTGGCCTTGGTGCTGCAATTAAAAGCTGCTGAACGGAGTTTCTCCGTCATTTTCTGCATCTGACATGCATATTTATTGACCTGCATTATCACTTCATCATTTAACTGCCACTCCTCCTTTCTTGCCTGCTGGGATTTGTCTGCAGCCTCATGTATTGCTTCTTGCTGCGTCGTAATTGCTGGTGGTTCTTGTGTGGAGGTAGATGGTCAGTCTTCTTCTTGGCCATCCTAAGGCTTTGATGCCTCGTCAGTTTCGGGCTGAGTAGAAGTAGATGGTGTGGTCTCAACCTTTTCTGCCTCTTCAGGTGCCGGCCTTTTTTCCTTCTCTGGCTCGGGCTCCATCTCATGTGTAGTGATAGGCTCTTTTTCTGTATCTGCTTCCTTATCAGTTTCTTCTTTCGGCTTTTCAGTCTCTTCTGCTTCCTGCTCCGATTCTGGCTCGGCTTCTTTTTCCTTTTGTCCGTCGGGGTGCTCAGCTTCTTGTGTAGATTCTGTTCGTTGGACTCAGAATCTTTCTCTTTTTCAGTCTCTACTTCTTCATTGGTACCTTTGCCCGCTGGTGATGGTGGTGTTAGGAAATAAGACGTAGCTAAATAGATATTTGAGTAGATTACTTAATGGAGAGAGATAGATTTCACACACAAGAGATTATAGAGTAGAGAGAGAGAGAGAGAGTACACACGATATACGTGGTTCACCCAATGTGGGCTACGTCCACGGGAAAGCAGCCATTCAATGGCTTTAGTACTTCAAAACAAGAAGTAATTTACAAAGGGATTATACCCTTAATAGAGCTCCCTCCTTGCTTCATTCTCACCACCTCACACCCACCTTGTTGCATAAACTTCACACTCTATAATGTGTGTAGAAATGGCCTCCTTTTATAGACCAAAAGGGCTGCCCTCTCTCATGAGAGGCAGCCATGTGTAGACGCCCTTGTGTAGATAAGTCTAAATCAGACCCTTCAATCTGCCCATGTGTGGCCGCCCTTGAGAAGACAAGTCCGCTTTTGAATTCGGCCACCGGCCATTGAATTCCGCCACCGGCCACCACCGGCCATTGACTTCCGACCACCGGCCACCGGCCATTGACTACCGGCCATCGGCCAACCGACGGTTGTTTTCCGACCACTTTTTGGCCGCCGTCCGACCATAATATTCCGGCGAGGGGAAAAAAATCTTGGGGGCTTCCGCTCCCGAGGCCCCTAAAGTTGCCCCTGATTTTTGACTGTGAAAATTTTGGTTTCTGGCGAGTGATTTTTCTTTACGCACGATGGCTTCTCCTCATAATGGGGTCCTTACAAATGTGTGCTTTTACCACAGAAAATTACAAGGGTAAATCAGGCTCCATACTTAACAATCTCCCACTTGGAGACTGATCTCCAAACCAAACCTGTGACTGCTTTCCATTCTGGCTTCTTATCCTTGAATGCCGATTGAAGATGAGCAAAAGCTCAACTTCTCCTTGTTGACCACCTTTGTAAACATGTCTGCAGGATTTTCACTTGTATGCACCTTTCCTAGCTTTAGCTGTCCCTCTTCCAAAAGAGTGCGTATGAAGTGATATCTCACCTCAATGTGCTTTGTCCTTGAATGAAAGGCTGAGTTCTTCACAAGATGGATAGCGCTTTGGCTATCACTGTACAAGACACAATTGTCTTGTTTAAATCCAAGCTCTTCTAAGAATCTGTGAAGCCACAGAATTTCTTTGCTTGCCTCCGTCATTGCTACATACTCTGCTTTCGTGGTAGAAAGTGAAACCACTTTCTGTAGCTTTGAATCCCAGCTTACTGCTGTGCCTCCAACCGTGAACACATAGCCAGTAGTGCTCCTTCGAGTATCTTTGTCACCTGCCATATCTGCATCAGCATACCCTTCTAGAAAAATATCAGTTCCTCCAAAATACAAAGCATTAGTTGTTGTACCTTTTAGATACCTAAGTATCCACTTCACAGCTTGCCAATGCTCTTTACCTGGGTTGTCCATGAACCTACTCACAACTCCCATTGCATGTGCAATGTCTGGCCTTGTCCAAACCATAGCATACATTAGAGAACCTACCGCTGCAGCATATGGAACTTTAGACATATAGGCTATCTCCTCTTGTGTCTTTGGACACATATCCTTCCTTAGTTTAAAATGACCAGCCAAAGGTGTAGAAACTGGTTTTGCATTTTGCATTGCAAACCTTTCTAGTACCTTCTTGATGTAATCTTCTTGAGATAGCTTTATTGTCTTCTTCGTCCTATCCCTTGATATTTTCATACAAAGTATCCTCTTTGCAACACCTAAATCTTTCATTGAAAAAGATTTAGACAGCTCCTCTTTTAGGTCTTTGATGTCCTACATGTTAGCACTTGCAATCAACATGTCATCAACATACAACATTAGGATGATGAATTTCCCATTTCCCAAATTCTTCGTGTAGACGCAGTGATCCGAGTTGCATCTTGTGAATCCATGATCCAACATCTATTGATCAAACTTCAAGTACCATTGTCTTGATGCTTGCTTTAAACCATACAAGCTCTTCTTTAATCTGCAAACCAATTTCTCCTTACCTTTTACTTCATACCCCTTTGGTTGAAGCATGTAGATTTCCTCCTCTAAGTCACCGTGAGGGAATGCCGTATTTACATCCATTTTCTCGAGATTTAGATCATGAGCAGCCACAAGGCTTAAGACAAGCCTAATTGAGTTCATTTTTACAACAGGAGAAAATATTTCATTGAAGTCAATACCTTTCTTTTGAAAAAAACCTTTTACCACAAGCCTAGACTTGTACCTTTTCTTCCCACCTTCTTCTTCCTTCACCTTGTACACCCATTTGTTTTGAAGTGCCCGCTTACCTTTAGGCAACTCAACCAATTCCCATGTTTGGTTGCGATGTAGTGAGTCCATCTCCACTTGCATGCTCTTCGTCCATTCTTCTTTGGATTCATGTTGCATAGCTTCTTCGTATGATTCCGGCTCTCCAGAATCTGAGGATACTTGCTCTTGTAGATCTTCGGGGAATAGGTTGAGGCTCCTCATTTGGTTGATGTTGTTGCACATTGTCACCGTTTGCAGTCCTTGAGTCTTCCCCGTCCTCAAGCTCCTTGTATTCATCACCTGTTTCTTTTGTTTGATTTCTTTCCAAGTAATCTTTGTACATATTTTGTTCGTTAAAAATTACATCCCTACTCGTTAAGATTTTACCATCTTCAGGATTCCATAGGCGATACCCAAAGTCACCTTCTCCATAGCCAATGAAGAAACACTTTTTAGACTTTGCATCTAGCTTTGATCTTAGGCTTCTATCTATGTGCATGAAAGCCTCACACCCAAACACTTTGAGAAATGCATAATTCACCGGTTTACCTGTCCATGCCTCTTCTGGAACTCCCCCATCCAATGCCGTTGAGGGTGACCGATTGATTAAGTACACAGACGTACTTACAGCTTCCGCCCAAAGCTGAAGCGGTAGGCCTGCATGTAGCCGCATGCTTCGTGCTCACTCCATGATTGTCTTGTTCATCCTTTCCGAAATACCATTTTGCTGAGGTGTCCTTGGGGTTGTCCTTTGCCTCCGAATGCCATTGCTAGCACAAAAGCTTTCAAAAGCTTGGCTGCAATATTCACCTCCATTGTCGGATCTAAGGCATTTAACCTTGGTACCTGTTTCATTCTCCACAAAGGCTTTCCACCTTTGAAATATGGAAAATACATCGGATTTATTCTTCATGACATAAACCCATGTTTTTCTAGTCGCATCGTCTATGAATGTTACATAGTACAATGAGCCACCAAGTGATGGTGTACTTGCAGGACCCCAAACATCAGAATGAACCAACTCAAGTTTTTTATTTTTTCTTTCATTTCCTGATTTTTGAAATTTATCCTCTTTTGTTTACCATAAACACAATCTTCACAGAACTCTAAGTCCACTTCTTTCAAACCTGGTAGAAGCTTCTTTGTTTGAAGGATTTGCATTCCTTTGGCACTCATATGCCCAAGTCGGTAGTGCCACACCGCACTGTCAACTTCTGTAGTTGCTGCACAAGCTGAAGGTTGCGTGCTAACAGTACACAAGTAAAGTGTACCGACTTTTTCTCCCTTGGCAACCACCAAAGACCCCTTTGAGATCTTCCACCTTTTGTTTCCGAATGCAATGTTGTGACCTTCATCATCCAATTGTCCTGTAGAGATCAAATTTTTGCGAAGAGAAGGAACATGCCTAACATCTTTAAGCTTCCACTCATTTCCATTAGCAGTTTTGACAGAAACTGTACCTTTGCCGACAATCTCACAAGCTTCATCATCTCCCAAGTATACATACCCAAAATTACCTTTGGTGTAGTCTTGGAAATGTTGCTTGTGTGGTGTCGCATGGAATGAAGCCCCGGAATCTACTATCCAGGAATTAAACACATTGTCTAATGAGAGAATTAGAGCATCTTGCTCTACTTTACCTGCCACATTGGCCTCCGATGTTGGCTTGTTGTCTTGAGACTCTGTCTTTCTTCTTCTTGGACCAACAATCCTTCTTGACGTGGCCCTTCTTGCCGCAGTTTCAACATTCAAGAACTGACTTTGTGTGTGACTTGCTCCGTCTTGAGCGATCACGACCCTTTTGGCTTTTGAACCTCTCCTTAGGCCTTCCTCTTGTTTCCACTGACAATGCAGCACTTGATGATTCTCCTGTGCTTCTCCTTCGTATTTCCTCGCTTAGGAGAACACCCACAACATCATCAAACTTAAGAGTATTTGTGCCAGAAATAGAATTACTTACAGCCATCACAAGGCTATCCTAACTATCCGGTAGAGATGATAGTATAAGGAGAGCTCGCACTTCATCATCAAAATTGATTTTCACTGATCGAAGTTGACTTATGTTTGTGTTAAAGTCATTTAGGTGTTCTGCAACTGAAACATTCTCTGCCATCTTTAGATTGAACAAGCGCTTCATAAGAAATACCTTATTGGATGCCGATGGTTTCTCGTAGAAGTCATCAAGTGACTTCATTAAGTCCTCCGTGGTCTTCATCTCCGAAACATTAAAGGCCACCGTTGACGCCAAGCTTAACCGGATTGTTCCCAGTGCCTTTCGATCAAGGAAAATCCATGCTTCATCCGCCATTGTTGCGGGCTTCTTCGCAAGACCGCCTAGTGGCAAATAGAGGTCCTTCTGGTACAGATAGTCTTCAATCTGCATCTTCCAATGTTGGTAGTTTTTGCCGTTGAACTTCTCAATCTTGAGCTTCCCTTCCTCCGCCATAACTCCCACTCAATTCAAGGAATCCTTTCCTTGAGATAATTTAGCTACGAGCAAACCTTGCTCTGATACCAGTTGTTAGGAAATAAGACGTAGCTAAATAGATATTTGAGTAGATTACTTAATGGAGAGAGATAGATTTCACACACAAGAGATTATAGAGTAGAGAGAGAGAGAGAGAGAGTACACACGATATACGTGGTTCACCCAATGTGGGCTACGTCCACGGGAAAGCAGTCACTCAATGGCTTTAGTACTTCAAAACAAGAAGTAATTTACAAAGGGATTATACCCTTAATAGAGCTCCCTCCTTGCTTCATTCTCACCACCTCACACCCACCTTGTTGCATCAACTTCACACTCTATAATGTGTGTAGAAATGGCCTCCTTTTATAGACCAAAAGGGCTGCCCTCTCTCATGAGAGGCAGCCATGTGTAGCCGCCCTTGTGTAGATAAGTCCAAATCGGACCCTTCAATCCGCCCATGTGTGGCCGCCCTTGAGAAGACAAGTCCGCTTTTGAATTCGGCCATCGGCCACCGGCCATTGACTTCCGACCACCGGCCACCGGCCATTGACTACCGGCCACCGGCCAACCGATGGTTGTTTTCCGACCACTTTTCGGCCGCCGTCCGGCCATAATATTCCGGTGAGGGGGAAAAAATCTCGGGGGCTTCCGCCCCCGAGGCCCCTAAAGTTGCCCCTGATTTTTGGCTGTGAAAATTTTGGTTTCCGGCGAGTGATTTTTCTTTATGCACGATGGCTTCTCCTCATAATGGGGGACCTTACAAAATGTGCGCTTTTACCATAGAAAATTACAAGGGTAAATCAGGCTCCATACTTAACAGGTGGTGGGCTAGGCATGGCATGGTCTTGTTGTTCCAGAGGCGGTGAGGCGGGTCTGGGAGATCCATGGCTTTGCTCTTGTGTAGCCGTTTCCTCAGCTCTCTTTGCAGCTTCTTCTACCTCTTTCAGCTTTGGGGCTTCGGCCTCTTGGTACATTCTTTCTAAATATTCTGCTGGATCATCTGCCTCTTTTCTGGTATGATGCTTTGTTCGAGGTCCTTTCAGTTCTGTGGGTACCCACTTTTCTGGGTCCTTCCCTTGTGCTTGCCTACTGTGCTGGTAAGCCTGTTTTTCTCTTTCAAAATGCGCTTGTTTTTGAGCTGGCTCCTCTTGGTGGGCAGCCACAACTTTCCTCTTCATCTCTTCCCTCCGAGCTCTCTTTTCTTCGTTGTCAGAGCTCTCGCTGCTGTGCCGCTCTGGTGAGCTGTCAGTTGACTCATCATCTGATTTTTGTGACCTTTTACCTGACCTTGTAGCATGTGGAGAGGGTTGTGCTGCCAAGATCCATGTATTTTGATCAGGGACAGGCGGTAGGTTGTCGGCCATGCCGATGGCATGATAGGCTATTCTAGTCAACACTGCTGGTGCGCCCAAGTATGTGATTTTGCCCTCCTTCTTGGTGCCCTTCAAGGTTGTCGAGACATACTGCGCGTGGTCCACAGGCTGCCTTGTTGTTGACTTAAGAACCTGAGTGAAGGTGGTGGCCACGGCGTCATTTGGTGTAGTGTACCTTGGTGGCCTTTTTGCCAGAAAATGGAAGTGTTGATGGTATAAACGGGCTAGCTCTTCCACCTGTTTGTGGATAAGGTCGGTGAATGTAGCTGCGGCTGTCTCCTTGGTAAATGTGCCTGTGGTTTTCCTGTCTCTTGCCCGCATGGTCATTTTTTCAGTGGGCAATCTGAGTGCCTCTGCCACTATCTCTTTTGTGATTACTACCTCGACCTTGTTCCCTTGGGTGTCAGATATTTGTGCGGTTCCGTTCTCTTTGATGGTGGATAGAAGCTCGTAAGCTTTCTAAAAGTCCACTCCGCAAGGCTCTTGTTTGTAGAAATTCCTGAGCCCTAACCTGTGGTTAGCCTCTTTGGTTTCTGGCTTGGCAGCTACATCATAGACCTCTTTAGGCAGGAGTTGCAACTCCACGTGATGCCCTTCTTCACTCTTAAACCTGCCAACGAAGATCGGAGTGTGGTGCTCTTCCAGCTGTTCTCTAGAAAGGTAGGATGCCTTTGCTGCTTTGAATGACTCAGGGTCCAGTTGATACTCATGCAGTTCTTGTAGTTTCTCTTTCTGGTTTAGTTTCTTCTTGGCCCTCTCGGCTGCTTGCATTGCTCCTGTTCAGTGAATAGAGTGCAAAGTTAGCAGATTTGTCGAAATTTTCTCTGGAATGTCCTTCTAGACTGAAATGCTGACAACTTTGTCCAAATTGCTTCAAATCAATTTTTGAACAAGCAAAGATGCATAAACTCACGCAAGGAACAAAACTGTATGGTCAAAATAAAAGTTTGCAACCAAAGTAAATAATCGCGATTATTTACATCTGAGGAAAATTTTTAACTTTTTGCAAACTTGGCTTTATAGGCTTGAAGTCTATACCAAATACATGCTATGAGGAAAATATGGGCTCATTTGGATGCACAGGGTGAAAATGGTACCAGATTTTGGCTTTAGGTCTCTGAAACAGTAGATATAAAGGAAATTTGAGATTTTGAACTCCAAATTGATTCAAAATTGGCTAGTAAGCTTAACACATCATGTACTTTGGATGTATGATGACAAAATATCCAAATTCCCCAATTTTGACTAAAAAGTAAATAATTGCGATTATTAACTTTTCTTCCAAAATTGACTTTTTTTGGTACAAATTGGTTCTAGGCATTGTATAGACCTTGTATATGAGATATGAAGTGATTTGGATCAAGAAAAGTTGTTCATAACCCAAAATTTGGCTTGCAAGGACTTCTTTGCGTTTTTTGGCAATTTTACAAGTAATGGGTGGTCATTTTGGCTCATACTTGATTTTTGGCATGTAATAGGTGTGTACACATGATAGGTGAGGTGATTTCACAATTTCCAAGCAAAATTGATGCAAAAGTAAATAATCATGATTATTAACTTCAGTGACAAAAACTTTGCAAAACCCACAAATTTTGACCTAGACATGTTTCATACACCTACTACAAGTTCTAAATTGAATTTGGTCAAGTTTGGTCATGCCAGCATCACTTTGTGCTCTGTCGACTCTGAAAGCACCGTTTTTTGTGATTACTCTGTCTGTTGGGTCGGTCGGTCAACTTTGAGGCTTTGGACTTGTCTGTAACACAGTCGTGAAGCTACCTGTCCACTTCGGGCTCATTTGGAGTCAGTTTGGCTTCATATGTCGAATTTGACGCTTTGTAACCTTCAAGCCGTTTTTTGCTTTTCGAGGGCTTTGCTTGATGTATTTCACCAAACCAATCATATACATTGTATATGGACCTCATTAGCAAGCTATCTGTGGAGTCAGGTCGGCATTTGCCAAAAATCTAACTTTTCTACTGGGGACCCCCTTGACCCAAGCCGAATGGTCATCTGATGGTATATAAAGGTTCTATTATGTTAGGGTATGCTATGGTTCAAATCTCATCCAATTTGGTCAAGCTGGCAAGCCGTTACGGTCAATTTTAGGTCGTAGGTCTTCGTACACTGCTCGGTTTCTAGGGTTTTTTCTAAGGCTTTCGACCCCGCTTTAGACTAGCTACCGGCTGTACAAAATGAATCATTATCGAGTAAAGAACTTACCCCTCATGTCTCGTGTGAGACGGCGCTGAAAATGGTCAACTGTGGGGTCCGGAAATGTCGCGCAAAAGAGGCCGAAATCTCTCTCTGCAAAGACTCCAACTGGAAATGAGGTGGTTTTAGCCTACCATGGATATCTATACCTGGACTTCCCGAACCAAATTTCCCCAAATTCCCCCGTTAGTCCTACTAAGCCGTAAAATCTGTGTTAAACTCAAAAATTTCCCTGATCGGATTTCTGTAGCTCATTCTGCAAGAATTTTGCAAAAGTAGGCCTGGCCGCCTAATTTAGGCTTCCCGCTTCCATCTTCTGATTTCATTAAAAAATTTTGTGCTTGTCCGCCTTGTCTTTCGCATCACCATCGTGTCTTCCTTTTTACATCTGAGCTTCCCTGCTATTTATTATTAATTTTGACCTATTTATTTAAAAAACTGAAAGAAAATAGCAAAATGCTCTAAAAAAAGTAAAGTAAAAATAAGAAAATTCCTTGAAAAACACAGCTTTATTGTTTTTTGTTGGATTTCTCTATTTTTAAGCCTCCTTATCAACTAAAATGATGAAAAATACCCAAAAAAGGACTATTTTTGATGATTTTCTGATAGTATATACACTATTTACACTCATTGGGAAGATATTATCAGTGAATTTTCCCTTGATGATGAATTATGAGGGCATTATTTAGGTAATTTTGCAAAAAATCACACGTTAACATAGAACTTTTCCTCCCTCTTCAAACATTGTTGTTGATGTCTTCCAAAGAGCAAATCTTGTAGCTTTTGTGCTCTCTGTTTGATCGTACCACCAGGGTGCTTTAGCACATTGATTGCTTGAGCTGTTGGTAGCACTTTCGATTGTTGTCGAGCTTTTTCTCTCCATTGGTAGTTCGGTAGGCTTGGTGCTACATGGTGTGGTGGAGTCTGTTGAGACTTAACTCGCCACTACTTAATTGGTTTCGTGGTTTGTGGAGGAGATAAGTGCTCCTTTTTCTTCCAAACCCTTTTTATGTTAGGTTCCTTGCTCGGAGATACTCGATTCTGTGCTCGAATCCATGGAACCTTCTTTTGTTTCTTCGATGAAGTTTTAGGCACCTAGATTTGAATTGGTTTATCCTTAAGCTGTGCCTTTGGTATCCAAATCTGCCTGACTCCTTGCATGCTATATGTAGCATTTGATTGTTGAGGCAGTGGAGAAGATTGGCTTCGTGGATTGGTATGTTGATTGCTTCTTTTCCATTCCTCCTTGCTTGCGGAAATTGGAACAATGAGTTGCCCACCTTTAGGTGATAGCTTTAGTTGATTCATATCCCAATCTGGTACTGCTTTGTATGTACGCATCCAGGGAATTCCAAGAATCATCATCTCATTCATGTGTTCATCTGGTCAGCATACAAACTGATGAGGACATGAACATCCATGTACTACCACGTTCAAGTTGACTACTCCGAATGTTGGAGTTGGATTCTTGTTGCATCCTTTAATTGTCGCTATTCCTGCTGTCAATGCTTGACTTGTTTCCTTCTTGTATGTGTAATAACTGATCGCATTCACTCTAGCTCCTGTGTCTACCAAAGCATTGGTGCTATGGTTGTTGAGCTATACTTTGACGTGCAGATCCATTCCATCTAACCAATCATCATCTGTTGAAACTGCGTCTTTAGGTAATTCCCATTGTCGATCATCTATTTCCACAGTGTTGATGGGAATCGGTATCTGTTGATTCTTGAGAGCAGCTTTACGCTTGAGTACCCGAAGTCTAGCTTCCTCTTGGGCTTCATCAATAATCTAGTGTCGCTTGATCTTTCTTTGTTTGGTTGCATGCATTCTCTCCAGCAATTCATTGGTTAGTGGCAAATTGTATTTCTTTAAACGACATCCACTAATCCAATTAGCCATTGGTTTACCATCTAGGGTGGACAATTTTACTGCTCCACTTGGAGATACATCTTCAATGATAAATGGTCCGTTTCCCTTTTTCTTAAACTTGGGAATGTGTTGCTTAAGGGAATAGACTAGAACTAAGTCCCCTTTCTTGAAGATTTTTGTGATTAAGTGGGAATCAAAAAACTGTTTTTGTTTTTGCTTTTGCATAGATATGAGCTACAACAGTTAGCCTTTGCTCGTCTAGCTTTTCCAAATCTTCAAGTCTTTCTGACAATTCATGTCCAGTCCACTTAAGATTCTGTTCTACCCTTAATGTCGGCAATAGAAATTCTATTGGCAATATGGCATCAAGACCATAAACAAGGTTAAAGGGTGTAGCATTTAGAGGTGTTTTGAATGAAACTCGATAAGCCCATAGAGCAGCATGGAGATTCATTTCCCAATCTGTTCTTCTTGAACTAACCACTTTAGTCAGGACCGAGCTAAGAATTTTATTCGTATGCTCAGCTTGTCTGTTTGCTTGTGGGTGATAGGGAGCTAATTTGTTATGGATGACCATAAACTCATTAAGCAAATACTCTATTACCTCATTGAGGAAATGAGTTCCTTCATCATTGACAATCTCTATTGGCAGTCCATATATCGTGAATACATACTCATATAAGAATTCAGTAGTGGTTCTAGCAGCATTCTTTTGGGTTGCTTTAGCCTCGGCCCATTTAGTCAAATAGTCCGTAGCTACAATGATATATTGAGGTTGGGTTCTATAAGCAGGTGGCTGTATCGGTCCAAAAAAATCTATACCCCATTTTGCGAAGGCTCTAGCCCCCATCAGTGGTCTTAAGGGCATGTTGTCTACTCGTGTTGCATTTTTACTCATTGATAAGCATCACACCTTCGAACATATTCTTTGGCATCTGCAAAAAGTGTTGGACACCATATGCCTGCCATCAAGATTGCTCTTGCGGTGGTCTCACTAGAAAAATGACCTCCAGCTAATCCAGCAAGTGCTTGTTCTATAATTGGAATATACTCGTTTTCATTTGCACAAAGACGCAAATGTTGATCTTTATCTCTCTGATACAATTGGTTTTCAATAAGAGCATAGTCTCTTGCTTCAGTTTCAATTGCTCTTTGACGGCGTTTACTCATATCCTCAGGAAATGTTCGACTCAATAAGTAAGTAACCAAATAATTACTCCACTTAGGAACATGTGACATTTGAAACAATGTTACATGAGGAATGGGTGTTTGTTTTTGACCTTGAGGGCAATCTTTTACAAAAGATCTAACATCTCTCCTCATAGTCGGCCAAAATACTCCAAGTCTCAAGATTTGTTGCATAGTTTGGTCTTCCGCAAAGTGAAGTCCTACTATGGTAACATGTGCTTGACTTAGGTATTGTTCTTTTTCTTCAGGGTTAATGCATAAAAGCAATATCCCGTCTTGATTTCTTTTATATAGCCTTCCAAATAGTAATTGATACATAGCTGATTGCTCGATTAAATCAATTGTGATAGGAAGTGGTATTTGTGAATCCACTTGAGCTATTGTCATCAATGACACAATGTTTTCTGACCATCTAGGTATCGTTTCCACGGAGAAAAAATAGGCATCTGGTAAATCATCGTCTACCCCTTTAGGTAATTCCCCTGAAACAATCCTTGACAAATGTTCTGCTCGTTGATGTGTAGTGCCTTTTTTTACAACTACAGTGAAATAAAATTCGAGAAGAATGATGAACCATCTCACTATTCTCCCTGTGCTGCATGGTTTGTTGACCAAATATAACAAAGCTTGGTGGTCCACAATGAACACAAACTTGTTGGCTAATAGGTAATGTCTATACTTTTTAACATCATAGATCATTCCTAGTCCTTCTCTTTCGATGGTGGTGTAATTCTTTTTTGCCATGTTCAATTGATGGCTAGCATAAGAAATAGGAAAGTCAAATTTCCCATCTCCTGGTTGGGCTAGTATACAACCAATAGCAAAGTTTGAAGCATCTACATGTACGTGGAATACCTTATCTCAATCTGGTGCTTTCAATATTGGAGCTGGGGTGAGAGCTTGCTTAAGCTTCATGAAGGATTTTTCACATGCCTCGATCCATTCAAAGTGCATAATCAAGCTATACATGGGTTTTGCAATTATAGCATACATGTCGGGAATATCCACAATGTCCCATGAAGGCTTGTACCCCTTTGACTGTTGTTGGTCTAGGCAAATCAGCAATGACATGAATCTTCGTAATATCAGTAGCTATGCCATTTTTAGACACTATATGTCCAAGAATTTTACCTTGTCTTCCCATGAATGTGCGCTTTTCAGGATTTAAGAAAATCCTATAAAGTCTACATTTCTCCAATACCTTTTTGAGGTGTTCAGAATGATTAGCCCGGATTGATGAATGTACGCATAGATCCATATATACTTCTACGAATTTTTGAAGATACTCTTTGAAAGCATGGCTCATCAACCTCTGAAACGTGGCTGGAGCATTAGTTAACCCAAATGGCATAACCCGATAGGCAAATATACACCCCATTCTGTTGCAAAAGAACTTTTATGCTGATCTTTTGGATCAACCAAATGTTGATTATATCCCGAAAAGCCATTTAAGAAGCTGTAAGATTCTTTTCTTGCAACTCGTTCTAAAACATGCTCAGTTATCGGAAGAGGAAAGTTGTCTCTAATGGTAGCTGCATTCACCTTTTGGAGATTAACACACACTCGTAATTTCCCATTCTTCTTAAGTACTACAACAATTGGAGACACCCAATCTATGTGTTCAATTTCGTTAATGAATTAAGCTTCCTTTAGTTTTTCAATCTCTTCTTTGATCTTCCTGGCAAATGTTTCGTTATAAGTGTATGGTCTCTGTCTACTTGGTTTCACATCATCTCTCATGGGTATAGTATGTTGATAGATTTTTGGATCAACACCCTTGAGATCCTTGTAAGACCAAGCAAAGATATCTCGGTATTCCTTTAACAAGATTAGCAAAAGCTTTTCTTCTTCTTCTGTTAGGTCATTTGCAATGTAAGCAGGTCTAGGCTCTTCTCCTGGTTCAGCCAAGTCTACCCTTTTAGCGTTTTTAGGCCCTTCGTAAGATTTGCCTTGTTTCCATAGTTCCCTAACAGGTTGTTCAATTATGATTTTCCGATCTTGGAGAGTATACATTTTGTAATGGGATGGAACATGCATTACATCCTTACCATCCTCTTCTGTGGTTTCCATTTCGATTGTGTATATCTCCTTTAGGAGATTTTTTCAACTCTTGATATTTCTTTTTCCGCTCGACTCTGGTCATGAGTGGTTTTTTATCCTGAGATTTTTCTTGAGTACCCTTCCTTGTTTTTCTCGATGTCTGAGACATTTCTAAGTTTTTGTTTGAAGGATATCTGCCAGTTATTTTGTCCTTGACACAGTCATTAGCATCTATGTGTATCAAGAATTGTGTTTTACTGGAGACTGATGGCATAGGTCGTGTTTTCATGATATTGGTGTCTCTCTTTCGTCTATACCATTTTTGTCTTTTTGATTTCTGGTTTGGAAAGTCAAAAAACTTTTCCTCCCCTCCCTTTAAGAGCAACTTAGCTCTCGTATGCTCTTTTTCTGACCCCGAATCTTTTGAGGTAGCTGAGTGTTCATCTAACTCATGAGTTGCATCGTAATAGAGGTCTAAAAAGACTTGTTGAGCTTTCATCAAAGTCCTTGGGTTCCTCATCTTCGTTTTCAATGTTGAGGACTGACATCATTTGGATGGGAATTATGTCATAGCCATCCTCATTGCAAAATTGAGTAGGCATAGACGTATTCACCCATACATCCATTGTCGCTAAAATTTGAGTCCACTCAAATGGCTCAAATAAATGCTATGGAAAGGGTTTAGGTACGTAGTCTTCGTCTACAGTCTCTTTCTAGGATACATTCCTCTTGTCTTAAGCTTCCATCTTCTGAAGCTCCGCACATCCAAATAAGAGTGTCTTTGTTTAACCAGGATGGGAGTTTAGTTTCAGCCGAAGAGACTGAATCATACTCTTGGATGGGTGTTTTCAAGACATCTCTACAAGTGTGATCTTTTAGATTGACTCTTGTTATAGATCCCACCTGCTTCAAGTACAGATAGATGTTTCCCCAATCTTGGATAAGTTGTACCTGTCACACGAAAGGTCTTCCCAATATGATTTCATAGTTGAGTTTTTTCCCAAAGTCTACTATGGCAAAAGTGTGTTGATTCAATTCCATAGGAATTGACTATTACTTTTTCAAGCAGCCCTAGTGGTCTCTCAATGTGTCCGTCAGCCAAGTGCAATTTCATTCGCGTTTGTCTAATGGCTGGCTGTCCCCAGGATTCCTATACTGCTTTAGTGGCTATGGCTATGCCAGCTCCACTCTCCAGTATTGCCATGGTTTCAATGTCATTATATTTCATTGGAAGGGTGGTGTTTCCTTCTTCCCCTTCATAATATTCTCCGACCTTGTTCATAGGGACTGATCGAATCTCTTTGTTTTTCAATTCGAGATTAACCCCGTTATCCCCACCTTCTCTAAGGTTTTTTATAAATCGTTCCACAAGTATGGTCTAAGTTTCAATAGTTCTCCCAAAGTAAGAGTGCATTGGATGGGTGTAGACATGATTGAATGAATGTTGTCTACTTCTAGGGTCTGTTTAGCTCTTTTTACTTGAGTGTTCTTGCAAACGATGGATTCATCTTCGTTATCTCCCAAGTAAGAAGGTAATGTTTTTAAGGTCAAGGGCTTAGACATTCCCGAAGCTTCCGATCCGCAATCCCCGTACAAGGATTGTAAATCCATGTTCATACAAGAAGATAGGTTATCCAACCAAACTTCCTCTATAGGAGCTGACTTTAAAGTTAGGCTTCCATCATTGATCTCTCTCACCTTTTCCCATAAGTGTTCTGGGCAGTCTTCCTCTACAAGTGGAATTCCGTCTAAGGCATCCTCGGTGTCTGGCACTTTCAAGCTTGGGTTTTGCAATACTTTCAAGCTTGGGTTTTTGTTTATCCAGTATTTCTTGCATGATTCTTAGCAAATTTTGATAAGCCTCCAGCTTTGCTGCTTCCATGTCTAGAGATGGATAGTTTTTCCATTTGTTTTCCATGTTTTGGCCTGCTTTAAGTGCTGCTTGGTAGGCTTCCAAGGCAACATTAATAGGTTCAAAAATTTTATCAACCAGAATGGATCCTCCAGATTTCACGGTTGTTTCCATGAATTCAATGCCAGTTTCTTTCAACTTGTCCTGGGCTAGCATTTTTGCTTTCTCTTTGTTTTCAACCCGTTGTTTTTGTTTTCTCATCTCATATCTTTTGCCTTTGCTCCTTTTGATTCTTTGAGAAGAAACTTGTGTGTTCCCTGAATCATCAGAGGAGTTGTGTTTCTTTTTCTTTGCCTAGGCTCTAGTGATTACCGTGATTGGAACAATGGGTTCACTCTCTGATGAGCTACTAGGCATCACTTGGACTACGTTTACGACAGTTTTTCCCTTGTTGAAAGGATTCTTAGGACAATCTTCCGAAAAGTGTCCTCCCTATTTGCAACATTGTATGCAATAGGCTTCAATTGGCTTGAGGTTTTTGTCAGGCTCTGGACATTCGTTCTTCCAATGGTCATCGGCACCACAGTTATGACAGTTTCCTGTTCTAGGCTTCATCATGGGTCTTCCCATGGGAGGTCTGACACCTTGATTAGCTACATAATACATAGGTGTGAGCTCTGGTGGAGCATAAGTCATGGTTTCTTCCATTGGTGGTGGATGTGGACTATACCAATCTCCTTATACCATTACTAGATGGACTCGGCTCTGCATAGAGTGTAACAAGCACTAATGCTTGTTCATCTATGACTCCTTCAGAGTGCATGTACTTTATAGGCACTGCATTATGTCCTGGATACGGAGGTTGTTGTCCCAACACGGGTTGAGGTCTTTCCATACCCATTGGTGGTCTTTGAACTTGGGCCATATTAGGCTGATATTTGTACATGGGTTGTCCTTGTGGCCTCATGGGCATGTACTGAACATTCCCATCATACTTTGGTCTGAAGTAGCACTCGTGGGTCTCATGGTTAATCCATTTACCCTCGAGTGCACACCATTTTTGTCTCATTTTTGTGTCCTAATTGGTTGTCCCTGTGGAGGTATCCCTTGTCCTGGTCCTCTCATAGGTGCTTTTTGCATATTGTTCATCATGTCGTTCATCCTTTTCAGCCTTATCTTCTATGGCTGAGAGTGGTGCCGCAACAGCCGTTCCCACTTGTGCTAGTTTTGTGGATGCTGTTTTCTCACTTTGGTTATCCTTAGGAACATCTTCTTCGTTGAAGATCTCACAATTGTCTCCTAGGTTAATAGCATCAGACACACACGCTTCTAGGGCTGTATGCTTTTTACAATAGAGTATAGCATGAAGTTTTTTGTTTAGCAGTCCCTCCAGAAACAAAGATACAAGTTATTCTTCTGCAGGGTTCTCCATCTCTGGGCATCTGGCAATGTATTGTTTCATTCGAGTTGCACAATCCCTAATAGACTCACCATGTTTCTGTTTAAAGCTGTAAATTTGAGCTACCGTATTATGTTTAATCCCCGTTTTGGAACAAGCAGCTACAAATCCTTGAGCTAATGTGTTCAAGTCCATGATTGACCTTGATGAAATGTTTTGGAACCATGTCAAAGATTCTCCTTCTAATGTCATTTCAAACCCCTCGAATTGAGTATAGAAATCGAATATATGCTCTGCTCTTAGCACTTGCTTAAAGCTTGCTAAGTGGTCATATGGATCCCCTAAACCACTGCATACTCCTCGTTAGGGTCCAAGTAAACCTGGGCTCCATGACGGTTAGTCCTCGGGGGGTGCACTATGTAATCATGTTAATGTATAACGTGAGTTCGAAAGGAGGGGTTTTAAAATACAAAAATTTTAGGCAATTTAACAGAGATACATTAAAATAAGGGGTTTTAATATTCAATTTTGAAAAAAATTCCTAAAATAAGGGGTCATTTTATTCATTCTGGCATGTTAAAAGAGGGGTTTTTCAAATACCCCGTGAACGCACGTCATATAGGGGGGTACTGAACGGTGAACCCCCCGAGGGTTAGTCTTGTAAAAAGATAGTATATGCTTATAGTGCACTGTCGTTCCGATTTTCGAGTAAGTCGAGTAAGAAGACATTTCGGATGTTGAATCTGAAAAAGTGTCTGAGACTTCTTCAGGAATTGTGTGCAAGGAATTACCTTGATTCACGCTTTCTTCGGTAGATACTCTACTAGAGGTTTCTCCGAGTATGTCCTGATTTCCTAGTACACGACTAGATCTACGGTTCATATAGACTTATGAAGCCCTGGATAGAGTACTAGAGGTTTCTCCGAGTATGTCCTGATTTCCTAGTACACGACTAGATCTACGGTTCATATAGACTTATGAAGCCCTGGATAGAGTATTCACCTTTGGATTGACTTGTCGTCAATTTCCACTCGATTCAATTGCAACTTTCTGTCAAGCCACTGATTCCTCGTCTGCAACCTGATTCCTATATAAAATTAATCAAGTTAGCTATTCTTCTATAAAGATAGTAGAGCTCTTGAGAACTCTCGTGATTGGTCTCTGTGGATCACTTCAAATCGTGCTATGGGAGTCAAAATTTGACTTTCAGATTCGACTTTAGCAAAATCAAAGGTCTAATATGCAACCTGTAAACTGAGTGTATCTGTACTAATTTTGATCCGATTGAACCCAAAATTGCCATGTGGCCTTATATTATGTTGGCCTATCACTGTATGAGTTCAAAAGTCCAAAATGATGTCTGTGGATAGTAGAAGTAAATAATCGTGATTATTTACTTTTGTCAGTTTTTTGCACTTTTTTGATAGGTTTGGCAAGTATACAACTTGTTAGAGTCTCTCGGAAAATTGCAACAAGTTTGGACCAATTCTGATCAAGTTTATCAACTGTTTAGTGTCTACAGACTCTAATTTCGAGACTCTGGCCTAAGTCTCACTTTTGGGATCCAAATTTCACCAAAATTGATTTGTGAGGTCTACTTGATGTGCTTGACCTTGTGGTATACTCAAATTTGCAAAATCATCAAGTTTTCAAGCAGATGTTAATAATCACGATTATTTAGTCCAGCTAAATTTTTGTAAGTTTTTGTCCCAACTTTGACACAGATCTGTTAAGCACCTTAAGTTAAGGTCACTAGCCAATTTTCATCAAGTTTGGACAACTTTTGGTCAAATGGTGATCAATTATTTGTCCGCAGACTAACTTTGCAATTTTAGTCACCAATTTCACTCTAGTGGTCCAAATCTTACCAAAATTGGTTTGTGGGCTTATTACAACATGGTGAAGCTAGTGATATGCAGACTTCGTCAAAAACGTTGAAAAATAGGGCAAATGTAAATAATCGTGATTATTTACTTCTGACAATTTTTGCAAATTTTTGGTCAACTGAGCATATACACATGTTTTTCACATCAACATAAGCCTATGAAACAATTTTCAACAAGTTTGGACAAATTTTTTCCAAATCTATACTCAAGATTCAAAAAGTCAGTACAAACTTTAGTTTCTACCGAGTTTTTTGCTCGTTCAGTGATCCAAATCTTTTGGGCCTTTACAAAAGTTGTTTGTACACATGCAATGAGTCAATGGTATGAACCATGGTCAATTTAGATAAGAAAGTTAATAATCCCGATTATTAACTTTATGCTTGAAATGAGTACTTTTTTGCAATTTTCTCAAAGACAGTCTTTTTATGATGTTTTTTAAGCCTATAAATCAAGTCAAAACTTAATTTGGCCTAAAATGTCAAGAAAAAGTAAAAAATCTGAGTTTTGGTCAACTTCTTGAAATTTTTACCTCGAAGTGTCTTTGAGCTTACCCACTGGTTCGGACAACTCTTAGGCTTACTCTCCAGTCGGATTGAGTAGATTCGAGTCTTTTCAAGCTATTTCTAGCTGTAGGCCTGAAATTCTGCAACTTCCAATAACAACTCACACTTGATTCTTTCAAAGAGAGCAATATTCTGAAATCCATCTCGGATCCTACTTACCCTACTCATAGATTCGCATGCAATGTTCTGAAATCCACCTCGGATCCTACTTACCCTACTCATAGATTCTCATGCAATGGGGTTGTGGAAAGTGTCCACAAACATTCGTTTTCTTGTGTTTTTTATGTTTTTCAGAGTCTTGATCTTAAAACTTGTCTCGTCTACCAATAATTCTCCAAATCCTAATCTAAATCTACAATCTTACAGTTCTAAAGGTACTCAACAAGTACGCTTACTTCCAAGCTACCTCTACACAGCAAAAGACGACAATCTTAAGCTATGTGATTTCTAAAAGAAAGGTCTAAACTCTAGGCAAATTTAGAGGAAGTTAAAGGACAACTACACAAGACACTCGTGTTTTTACCCTAGTTTAGGTCTCTTCGATCCCCGGCAATGGCGCCAAATGTGGGACGCATGTCTAACCTCACCATCCTATCTTATTGCAGTATTAGCGAGAACCACGATTAATTTGTCAAACCATGGGACAAAGATGACTAGACTAGTGCATAAAGGCTACAAGAGGTTGTCAATCTCTTGGAAAACAACTAACAACTTGCATTTAACTCAGGCTACACTCAAGTGACTAAAATCACCAAAAGCCAATCACTCATCGGCAAACAAATCACATCCGTTACAACATCAAATGACATCCAAACATAACGAAACTTTTAAAACAAGTTTATAAGACATAAGCACACATGCCTATGGCCTCAAACCCGACTTTAGGTCAAGTTCCAAAATCGCGATTATTAACAGCAGTGGATTTTTGACCTGGTCGTTTTCGAACCAAAATGCTTAGCAATGATGCCCCAATACCCCACCTATGCTTAGTTTTTGATTTAAAAGTGTAAATTCCTAGTTACGATGAAATTATAGGCCGTGGGTCGGCGACGCCAAAAGCTACAAAATACTGTGAATGGGTTACATCAATGCGTGGAGCTCTTACCTGCGGTTGTAATGTAACAAACGCATTTGCAATGTGACAGCCGGAGAGGGAGTAGGAAGCGTGAGAAGGAGAGAAGTGAGCATCGTTAGCTCACGCTGTGTATTTCTTATCCAAAAACTTATATATAGCTTACAAAAATTGGCTTTTATGCCTTAGCGAAGGTTTTTGGGTGGTCAAAACTAATAATCTGGAGTTCTACCAAAGCTGCAAATTGACTGGCTGATACAATCTGGAAGCTTGTATCCCCAGCTCATTAATTACAAAGTTTATCCAAGAAAATAGGAGTTACAATATTCTCGATTTATCAAAATAATAATTGTTTTACAAGGAGAACTCCGAAAAATGGTGTCCGTGTTAGCTTGCTGCTAACAATACCATGCCAAGTCCCTTGATCATGGTATGTATCGTTGGCTCCACACCATGCCAAGTCCCTTGAGCATAGCTTGCAGTTGGTCCCAGCAACTAGGCACTTGAGTTTCGTGAAGATCATCCCATGTTGGGGATAATTGAAACATTAATAAGGATTTTGTTCTTGTCCCATAAAGATTGAAGCTCTAGGATTCTTTAAGCTATCTCAAAAACTATATTTTTTTCCATCATTCTCAGGAACATGAAAGTCAAGATGAACAATCATGTTAGCCTCACAATCCACACTAGCATTGCCATCCAAATTGTCACTACTATCTATGGTAGTATCATTAGGTTTTTGGATCTCCTCTTCACAAACTTGGATGTTTTGTGTGATGTATTCTAGGCTCCCTTGCATATTTGAAGAAAAAGGGTCCACTAGCATGTTATTTTGCAAGCCAAATCCACTTTTCAATACATCAAATTTATGCATTAGTGCTTGATGTCTATAAAAGGTTGATATATGAACCTGTCATTTTACCTTGGCAGTACACATTGCAACTACGAAAAGGAATTCTATTTGTTGCATTTTTTGTACCACTCATGGTGTGTACATTTGTTTGTGTGCCACCTTGCAAGAGGGAGTAGCTCCCTCATACTGTGTATGTGTGTGGGTTGGGTTTTACCAACCGATGGATAAACGTTTCCTAGCAAGTCTTGAAGTTGATAGATTTAAACTATTTTCCTTGTTACCAACTCTCATCCTACACTTCAGTGCTTGCATTTTATATTTGCATTGGTACTTGTGGGTCTCCATACTACCTAATGTTGTAGCCATCCTTGACTAGAATCATAGGGTTGAATAATTACATCTATTGAACAAAAATTTCAATGCATACAAGTTACTCAAAATGGGATGCAATAGTTGATGCGTTGTTAGTTTAAAAGATTTTCCTTAATTGAAAAAGTATAAATTACTCAATGATATAGCTTCTTCCAATCCAAGACACAAAGAGGGAATAGCCCATTTTATCAAAAACAAATTATATCTCCCTTGCAAAGGTTAGCGCTTGAATGCAATGGAAGATAGACAAACATGAAAATGCACAAACTACTTTAACTTCATAAGAAGTAGCTGATTTCATGCAAACATTCTTCGATTCCCAATACAAAGGTTTGCATCTAAAATAGAAGTTTCTTTGTTGTGGTTAAAGGACATTTAAAGCTTGTATTATCCTCATGCGAGGATGGGGGAAGATTACAAATTCTTACCTTTCTCCTAGGTGATATAGTCATCAAATAGCTCAACTTAAGGCCCAATACATATGTCGGTACGATGTTGCAGCCATGATCTTACAAAAGCTAACAAGACCTGGTGTCTCTTTAGTTAAAGTGATTCCTAGGTTTAGGTTGCTTTGGATCATCCAAAAATATGGTAGCTTCTTTGCTTGGGGTTTTTTCATGGCCAAATAAGAAGTATTGTCTCTCTAGCCATGGATCATACTCTACACCATGTTTTTGCAAATTGGCCATAGTACTTTGTATCAACTCCAAGTGCACCTTATACGAAACTTGTTTTGCAATCATTTTCCTAGCTACTACGAAAAAAAAGCATAAAATGTTGCAATTTTCTCTCATCTCTCTCTCTCTCTCTCTCTCTCTCTCTCTCTCTCTCTCCCCCCCCCCCCCCCCCCCCCAAAAAAAAAAAAAAAACCCTTGTTTCAATTTCGGATGGATTGCTCCACATTTTGCACAGTTTAGTATTTTTGACAATAGAAATCTATCTTTGAGTGTCATATGTAAAACAAAACTAAACAATGAGCTCACAAATAGAGGAATTTTCATCTACTAATAATAATCTATTTTAGCATAGAGCCTACAATTACATCCAAATCTTGCTATTTTTATTATCTTTGATTGACAAAGAACTAATCCTATAAAGAAATGTTAAAAATAAAGCATTTGGAGCTATTTGTGAGAATAACAAGAGGTAACTTGACATTTTTGAAAATATAAGGGAATTTGGGAATTTTTTCTTCTCTTGTTGCGGGGCTTTTAGCTACCCTCTAGCTCCCTCGTCTGCTCTTCTAAATGTTTGTTTTTCTGTGCTAGCTCCTCCTTTTCTGCTTTGATTTTGGACCTAGATGACTCCTCAATAGTTGTCTTGAACATGTGATATGCTTGGAGGGTTATGGTGTTTATGACCACCATTGTTGTGAGTCATGTCTCTAGCTCCACACTTGGGTCACATCCTCTAGTGCCTTGGTTCTAAGATGCAAAAAAGTAGCCCAAGGAGGTAGATCAATAGAAGAAAATAGCTCAATAAGAGACCACCAAGGCCAAGGACTGCCAAGAATACATCAACATGGTGGTACTACTAAGGATATCAAAGAGCATGAAAGTACTCCCAAAGGATGGGATCTAGGTGAATAATGATCAATTACAAAGTCTCATGGAAATTCTATGGAACTAATCAATCAGCACAGTCAAGAGTTGTTATAATAACTGAGCAAGAAGAAAATGAAGCCAGTGACCATCCAACAAAAGAATGAAGACAACGAGGTGGATGAAGATGAAGATGAAGATGAAGATGAAGATGAGGATGAGGATGAAAAAGATAAAAAGCAAATCTAATAGGAGGGATATTTTGAGAATTCTAAAATTATGAGGAGTATATTGGACATTTTGTCAAATTTTAGGGAAACATTGGTCTATAGGACAATAAAAAACAAAATGAAAATAGAAATCAACATTAAAAGAAAATGCCTACACTTGTAGCTCATGCACTCAAAGCAAGATGATGGGAAGATGATGCCGTAGTCTAGCCTGGTAGAGACGTGCAGAAGGAGAGGGGAGGTAAGTTTACCACGAGTAGCACAAGGGCGAGATCGAGAGCAGCCAAATGGCAGAGACATGCAATAGATAAGGGGATGTAAGTTGGCAAAAGGCGGCTTAGAGCAGCCAATTTGTACAACAACCAATTTTGAAGTTATGGAAAGATTTTTTGCAACAACATTTCTAAAGTGAACTCTCATCTCTTATTTTACATACAATGTCTTTTGGCACTTGCAAGGGGTTTTCTTCATCAACAAGGTCCACAACCATTGTAGACAATGATCCAAAATCTCCTAAGTGTGGAGATAGCAACACAACCACTCAACCAATGACATAAAAACCATGATCATGGTATACTTGGTATAGTTGCAAGAGACTGTAAACAAGCAAGGTGAAGACTTACAAGAACTTGCAATGGAGAATGGAACATTGAGGGTTCTTGTGGTTGAGAATGAGAATCTCAAGAGGAAACTTGAGATGCAAACAACACGTCTGATGAAAGTGAAGATGAAGTCAAGGAATGTTAACGCTCTCCTATGCACTTGAATGCTTTGAAGCAGCTCCTGAGTAAATGGATAACCATGTATTAAAAGAGGAGAAATTTGACACCATGAGCTAGGATGTATGTGACATGAAAAATGTATGCACAAAAAATTATTGAGATGATGTATGTGGTAACAATGTGATTCCTAATACCTCCGTCATGCAAGCTATGGCTCAAACAAAGAATGTTGAGGATGTGGATGTAGAGGAGTTGAAGGAATGGGAGCAATGTTCCAAGAACAATGTCATTCGAGGAATCCCAAAAGAGAAGTTAGAGACACCTCCTTCTCTTACCATTGTTATTGAACATTTCTTCAAACCCAACTTTGGCATGTTTGGAGTTATGGTTTAGAGAGCACATAGAGTGGGTAAGCAAGAAGCTCCTCGCTAGGGAGAATGGTCAATTGTATACACTGTCCACGATGAGACCAAACAAAAGATTATCCTTGATAATAGTTGGATTTATTTGAGGCATACTAAATTCTTTGTATGTGAAGATCACACTATTAAGCAACAAAATATGTGTTGCAAGGCATATTATGAGGAGAGAAATAAGAAAAATAAGGAGATAGCTCATGAAGAAAATGTGCCCAAGGAGGAGGCATGTGCAAACTATGAGGCCGAGTTACAATTGAAAGTATGCTTTTGGAATTGCAATTGATACCCATGGAATACGGGGGTTGGCATAGATGAACTAACAAGCAAAGCCGATCTTGCACTTGTTGTAAACACTTGGGAGAATAATACACAAAGTATTAATAAGTTGGAGGACTACAATGCACATTCACTGATGTGGTCAAAGAATCTCAAGCAACAAAGGGGGCAAGAAGGGGTAGCATGTATGGTTAAGAAAGGATGAAAGATTTTGTATCAATTGTGAAAGAGCACCCATTTTTCTTAGCCAGTTGCTACATTCCTCATCATGGTTCCGCCTCTTATGCGTGCATGGATAGAGATTCACCATTTTCTAATTTAGAGGAGGAAATTTCTTATTTTAAAGGAAAAGATGATGTTATTTTCTTTGGGGATATGAATTCTTGCACAAAAACATTGCAACATGATACTAAAAATTATGATACGCCATATATTTCAAGGGAGTTGGAGGAAGTTCAACTATATGATCATACTTAAATGGATGAGAAAGAGCCATAACACTATGGAAAGTTACTTTTACATATGTGCCATAGCAAGAGTATGCTCATTGCCAATGGTGTATCTTATTGAGTGGAACAATGGATCTACATGTAGAAAACACAATGGGGATAGTGTGATTCACTATGTGCTACTCTCCAAAGCCATCATGAATTGCATAAAGAGTTTTATGCTTGGAAAATGGAATTAGATCATCAGACCTTATGTATTGACCCTGCATGTGGAGATACAACTAAGTATGATAACCATAATCAAAAGCAAGAGAAGTTATCACTTTGCATGGATCTCAAACGGACACCAATGTATATTGAAATGGTTGAGCAAAAGTTATGGATGACAAAGACCATCAGACCTTATGTATTGACCATGCATGTGGAGATACAACTAAGCATGATAACCATAATCAAAAGAAATATAAGTTATCACTTTGCATGGATCTCAAACGGACACCAATGTATATTGAAATGGTTGAGCAAAAGCAAGAGAAGTTATCACTTTGCATGGATCTCAAACGAACACAATGTATATTGAAATGGTTGAGCAAAAGTTATGGATGACAAAGCTTCAATATGATGCACCATTAGAAACTAAATAGGAAGCTTTCAAGAAAGTTAATTTTTCTTGTGCCGAAGAATGCTTTGCCATAAATTATGTCCATGGTATCAACAAAGATAGATCACACAAAAGGTGGTTTGATAAAGCTAGATGCAACTATGGACAAAGACAACTATCAAAGTCATTTGCATACATACAAGGAATTGATTCAAAAGAAGAGAAGAAAATGGGAATTCAAGCGTCAATGTTTTCAAGTCCAAGAAAAAGCACGTGCATGTGGAAGATTTTGGAGAAATTTGGGGGACAAATGGGTTGAGAGTTTTGGTAACTTGAGTCTTATGGATATCTACACACATTGTAGGCAACTATATGAGCAACCAAATGCTAAAAAGATGCATTTTTATGGTTCACTCCCATGTATGCCCTCTTTTTTAACTATTGAGGATGTGTGTGGCCACTTGCAAAGCGGGAGATCTTCAAGGTATCAAAGCCAAAAATGATTAATGGACAAACATTTTACACATGAGTTAATCTGATATGTTCAACCTTGCACTTCAACATGGCGTGTCTTATGATTGGAGCACCAATTGGTTCAAGCCTTTATATGAAAGAGATTCCCATTGATCTGACTCTCTAGAGCTTCTTGTCTTCCAAGAAGAAGTGCACGAATCAAGTGCAGCATTACAATACTACCAGTACTCCACCCTTCCTAAACCCTTGAACTGTACAAACTACATTATGTACACATTTTTTTGTTTTTGTCCATGTAGAGCTAGAAGATAAGAGAGAGCGCTTGGAAGCTGGACATAAAAAAACAGTCATTAAAGAAGGAGATCTCAAAGAAAGGGAGAGGCCAGATTTCAAGATGGCTGAGACGTTATCACTGGAGGTTGGTGCTAACGATTTGGACGATTCCATCAATGGGACTAAGAAGTCAATACAAAAAACATCATGAGCAAAGGTCAGAGAATCTCCCATTGATGTGAATCTCTAGAGCTTCTTGTCTTCCAAGAAGAAGCACGCCAATACTTACCCTTCCTAAACCTTGAAACTTTACAGATTACATTATATACTTACTGTTGTCATTTTGTCCGTATAGAGCCGAAAACGAAGAGACAACACTTGGAACTAGAACACACGAAAACAATCATTGAAGGAGATCTCAAAGAAAGGGCGAGGCTAGATGTGGAAATGGCTGAGAAGTCATCACCGAGTCACAAAAAAGGCAAATTCAAATCACAAGAGCCCTATGCATGGAAAACATTTTCCTCATAAGCATGAAATGCTTGTAGAAATCTCAATACACATGTTTGTATGTAGGTGTGAAACTCAAAGTCCTTGTAATCATAGTGTGCATTAGCACACAAGCATGAGCTACATAAAGTAATATTAGTACGTAGTTTTGTATGCAAGTGTGTAGTAGAACGCCTTGTAATCCTAGTGTGCATTAGCATGTACTACCTTTTGGAGAAAGAAATTTTGGTCCATTTACTTTGTTTGACTCGAGTGTTATTAAATTATTGTATCAAACTTATTTTGAATAGCTGGGCATTTTGGTTGCTCATAACAAGTACATCATGTGCTTATTTAGATTTTCTATATCCTACTAAAGGTGTAGACACCAATGCAAGGAATGATGCTGGTGAACATGCTGAGGAGAAACATGCATTGTTTCCCTTGCACAATGTGAAGTATGCCGTTGGATGGAAAAAGGCCTAGACATGGAAAATTAGAAAGGCCAAGCGGCTCATAAGAGAGAAAATTGAGTCTAAGAAGTGCTTGGATAATTTGATTATGGCACACAGGAGAATTCAAGAGTCCCTCTAGGGATGTCATTTTTGTCGAGTGGTATCCTCTACCAGACCCAATATGGGTGCCAAAGCTGTAAGTAGATGAAAAGTGGCCCCTCATACTTAATTTAAATGGCATATTGGTTATCATTGTAGAGACGTGCTTTAGTGAAAAGACTCCTACATATGCAGGGGAAATGGTAAAGCACAATCAGCCAGTGCTACCGAGAAGTGTAGTATTGCAAAGAAAACCATACATTGAATTTTTCAATGTTTATATATGGGTCAGTTGTAGGATGCCAAAAGTGGAAGGAATTCTAGATAGTTTCTTCAAATCATAACAGCCTTTGTTAGGAGGTGTTATGTCACAACAACATTGCACACATGAGTCTTTGTAGAAGCACAATAAGCATGTGTTCTTCAAAGACTTGAAAGTATTTTGGAGAAAAAACCCGTAGTTTACATTCGATAACACTCTTATCATTGATGATAGTAGATACAAAGAGTGCCAGAACTTTGAAGAAACTTCACTTACTAGTCCCAAGTTAGAGCACCAGCTTGAAATGTAGTGAGAAGACATTTTGGCAGAGACTTTGGTTAACTGGCTATTTCTATGGTTGCACTTGGAGGATCGTCAAGAATATACAACTGACTACATGTTTAGTATTAGCAAGAATGGAATTTTTGATGCAGTCATAAGCCAACTAGAAGGAGCTGATCACAGAAGAAATTAAAAAGCCCAATGGAGGGAAGAAAATCGATAGCAAGAAAAAATGGAGGCCAATCTAGAAGCTGAGTGGCATAAGAAGGACAGGCTAGAGAGGGAGAGGGTAGAGAGGGAAATATTAGACCATCTCAGGTGGGAGGAGAAAGGAGAGGTTCAAAAGAAAGAGGAACCAAAGAAAAATTACATATGCACATGGCAATGTAAGCAGTTTTAACCCCGACAAAAGTAAAAAATATTTCGTAAACTCAAATGATTAAATGATTTAATGATATGCATCACCCTTGTAATATAACGTTTTTTAAAATCACGGTTGTGGCGTTGTTAGCGGATCACCGTGATGGATGTCTGTAGCATAGTTCTCTAGCACTAACATAATGTCAATACTCAAGGAAGTGACTCGAATGGGACAAAGAGACTCTTTGAGGTTGTCAATATCAAGAAGTGAACCCAACAAGCAAACCAACACTCAATGATCAAGGAAATCTACCTATGTCCTTTCTCATCGCTCTAGGTCATCATGCCATTTTGGCACTCAAATGGAATCAAAATGCAATGAAACTCTAGGAGGAGGTTAGGACACCTAGGGGCACTATCCTGCCATGTATGGTTGCAATCCAACAAGGTACCAAAATCATGATTCATCATGAAAAAGTTCCTAAAAATTACAACAGATCAGTCTAGAAAGGTCGCCATATGGTCTAAGAACACTCTCCTATGGTCAAAATGTCAAAAATAATGATTTAATCACTCAAATTTGCAATTAAGTCTCACTAACGCATAGTCACAAATCACATCAAAATTGACAATGCTTACATGTGAATGAAAGAGCAAAGAGAGAGGAACACAATGCAAGTTTCAGAATTGAAATCAAAGTACCCAATCATTAAAAAAGTTGATTATAAGTTGGATCTCTGTAGTCGCTTGAGTGTATGTACAACATATCTCTTTTCTCTTCTAAAGATAAGCCTCCTTTCACATTGCTTTGAGTAGATTGACATTGCTTCACCTTTTTGTCTTGGGTAGCTTGGATGAGGTCTGACTTCGGCACCCATTCTTGTCACATGGCTTGTTTCTTTGATCTTTTTTTTGCCTATTGTGGTTGTTCTTTCTCTTGCTTAAGTTGTTTGTGTTTCATAGATAGCTTGGCTTGCTCTTTGTAGAACTCTTTTCTTGAGGTGAGTAGGTCTAGGATTTTACTTTAGTTTTTTTGGCCGAAACACTGGTGTTTCCTTGAAATTAGCCTTGAGCATTGATTGATTCATTTGATGCGACCCACCCTGTCACTTTTTGTTGTTGAGGTTGAGCTTGTGGTTCATGTATCAAAACTGGGTCTTTGATTTAAATGTGCTCTTTGGATACTAACACTTGGTTGATTCTCTTAGGCTTCTTCCTGATGATTTTTTGTGATGGAAAATTTGGCCTTTGCTTCGGTTTTCAATGCATTGTCGATAAAACGGTACAAGATTGGGGCTATGACTATATCTACTTGAAACACAAAGAGATCACTACAAAAATCAGTGTCAAAGTTCATAGTTATAGATATGTAGATCAAACCCTGGGGGAGGAATCAAACTCGACAATTGAACAGTTTAAGGAGGTATCTGCTTGGTTGCAAAGGAAAGTGCATATTTAGATGTACGGAGCATCAAATGCTAGAGTCTTAGAAAGGAAGATTGCATCCTAGAGCGTTCAGTAGAAGATGAAGCTTACATTAAGGAACCATTTCCAGAGGATTTGTTTGAACCCTTTGGATGGGATCAAATACTGGCGACTCTTGATGTTTGCATAAACGAGGTAACCATTATCAAATTTTACGACGAAGATGGTTATGATATTGATAGCCGTTTTTTCGGCTCTCTGTAATTGCCATAGTGAGTTATCTCACCCTATCAAATCACTCAAACACTATGGTTACCCTCACCCTTTCACTGTATATAGGTGCGTGTGAGTTAGGGGACTTTTCCCATATCTCCTTACTGAAATAAAAAACCCTCAATTAGCTAGTCATTGGGCTAGTTGAGCCAAAAAAATAAAAAATATAAGTATATTATGGCCCATGCGTATGTAAATATTTCTTTGTATATAGGGCCTAAATAAAAGATTTTTTCATAATTATTTTGGTATTTATTTAAATATTTCTACCTAGGTGTGTGTTATTTATGCTCTGTACATTGCCTCACCATTACCACAATTTTTCTTACCATTTTTCATACTCTTTATTCCATATAGAAATATTTTCATGTAAGCTTCTCTTATATTTGGTGTAACTCCACCCCAACAAAAATCCAAAAAAACTAGTTTTATTTATGTGTATATTTTTTCACTATTGTGATTTTTCCCTTCCTACATCTATTTTGTTTTTTTTAAAAAAAATTAGAACACCAAAAATATTTATCTTTTTATGGTAGCCTCATAATGAGAGAGATTTCTTTTGACCCCTTTATATTTTTTCCACTTATATTATTTATATTTGACATGTACATATTTTTTTAGACCCCTCAATATTTGATTTTCTTAGTTGTACTATTCACTTATATCATGATCTCAACAATATCTTCAATTATAGACCTACCAAATAAGGTCAAGGGTAGGTGGCATGCATACATGCACTATGGAGGGCTCACTCTTGGAGGTATTCAAAAGAATCATCCAAAGAAGGACCCAAGGACCTTGTGCAGTGGAAAAAAAAGGTCAGTTTTGCTGAATTTTTAAAGTTCACTTGCTCTCCGAATTTGAAAAGATGATACAAACAAAAGTTGTAGATCGTGGCCTGAACTTTTGCCTCAAATTTTTTTATATTTTTTTGAGCTACGAGCTGTGAGCTATAATTTTATTAGTGGACCCCAGTTTTCCCATGCTATGCAGCCACACTCTCTCTTCCACTTTATCATTTTCCTCTTTCACACAGACTTCTCCACTCATCATCCCCACCTCTCTCACCACTCCTCTCTGCACCCTACTCACCTTCTCCTCAACCTTGAAGAATAAGAGAAACCATGGTGAACTCATACCTCCCACACACAATTCCATTCCAAAATTGACCACCTAGTCTCATTTTTCCTCCTCCAAATTACCCATATCTATCAAAAAAACCACAAAATTCAGCCTCTTCTCTTAAAAGACAGCATCATGGTGGTTGATTACTCAGCTTCAATTACCTTGTCTCTCAAGGAAGGTCAAGAGTGGAGAAAAAATGTACCGTCAAAGCTAGTGGACCGTCAACAAGCGTCAAAATTGGCCCTACTCAAGACACTTGGAGCATCAACCTTGTAAGAAATCCACCTTTTCCTACCTCTTAAGAGTTTTTCTTCCTTATTTGTATCCTACATGGATACTCCCATTGTAAATATCCAATTCCATTTGTAAATTAATACTAACTCTACTAACACTAACCCACTATGAAAAGTCCTATCACCTCCATTTCTCTCCTCTCTCTTTCCCCACCAACTTCTTGATAATTCCAAGCAAAAGAAATTAGATAAATTGCTGAAAATCTAACCCAACCATGGTTAGAGGAGTAACCCTAGCCTTCAAAATTGCTATAAAAGGAGGGTGTAGCTAGCACAAAAAAGGGGGGGAGAAGAAAGAGCACTATGCCATAGCTTGAGAAGCCAAGCTCAACCTCTTGAGAAGGAGCTCTTGAGTGGAATCTCATTGGCATTAGGCATATGTATGTGTTGTATTAGGGGTGATTAGCAAGGGAACTCTATGCCATTGTAAGAGAGAGTGATCATTAAATTGAGAGTAGGAAATCTATCATTTCTCCTACTAGTGTAAGCCCAACATTTGCTGAATCAAGGAGGGTGAATTTGGACTAAGCATGGATACCTTGTCTCCCTTCCAACATCAAGTCATGGACAATAATGATGTGTAAGTGTCTTGGTGTTTTATTTATGTTCTTGATAGCTTGTCTCCGGGTATTGTTATCAATTTAGCCATAAATCCCACATGCTGTAAGAGGGCGACAGGGTGGAGAGGACTCCCCTGGCCTTAAGACAGTGATTGGGGTGGCTTTTTTCTTGTGATGTCTTGTGGTGTAATTTATTCAGGCTATGTTGAACAAATACTAATCTCACTTTGATTGGTCATGACAGATTTGTAAGAAGGCATTAGTGCAACAAGCACCCCCTTCCCCCTTCTCTCTCTTTCTTACATATATATATATTTATGTTTGCTTCATCATTAACGATACACTTCAAAGCAGCCCGAGCATCATCTCTCTCTCTCTCTCTCTCTCTCTCTCTTCCTCTCTCTCTCTCTCTCTCGTGTTTTAGTGTGTGAGAGTGTTCCTCTGGTGTTAGGGTCAGTGTAAATTCCTTGCTTGTTTGTGGGTTGCTCTAACGATTCTCCTCTTTTGCGTCCTAGTTCGCTCTTAAACTAGGTGGTTCCCCTTTTGTAGTTGGGATTTGGCTGTGGGTTTGTTGTTTTGGTTTGTGTTGTGTTGTGCCCCAGCCCCATTGAGCAGCACGGGAGCCTTGAAGGGTATCTAGAGGTTGCTCTTCTTGTTGCCCGCCCCTGACCGCTTCAATATAAGACCCTTTATAATGGTTTTGATGATCCAAGAAACCAAAAACATTTCCAAAACAACTAAAATTGAACAAACAAATCGCAAAGGAATTGTGGACAAAGTGTCTATATGGGATCTTCCACATGATGCTAAAGACGAACTTTCAAGTGGTTATAACATAGCTCTCTTTTTTACGATAAGGGTGTTGAAGGAATCTAATGAGGTTTGTGAGTGTGAAGGCAGAAAAGGTGATACAGATAGCTACGTAATGGAGCATGATGCCAAAGTGCAAATGAAGTAAGTAGAGCAACCACAAAAATATCTCATTATTGACATACCCGAAGAATCAACAAAATTTGTTTCAAAGAAGCCAACTCGAAAAAAAGTGAAAATGGAAGTACATGAAGGAGAAAAATTTCCAAATTCAACGTCAAATGTTCAAAAAACGCAAGATCAAGATAAAAATAAGGATAAGGAAGAAGATCGACTACTCCTACAATGATCAAATTTAGCATATGCAGAGAAATAGGACTCAAAATCATATGTTCAGTTGTGATAGATCCAAAAGCAACACAGAATCTAATGTCTTATAGAACATGGATCATGATGAAAAAGCCGCCAATCAAAGAGCTAAAAGAAATAGTGTGTACACAATTTAAATTTTTTGATTCCTAGCTTTGGCATGGCAGAAGTTGTACTCAAGTTGAATGTTGGGGAATACAAGGATACTTTCTAGATAATCGACTTCCATCACATCAAAGAAAGTCTAGTCATGACAAAAAGCTAGAGGAACATCTTTTGTCGACAACAATCAAAAGCTTCATTAACGACAATTGTAAAAGCCCCAAAATCATCTCAAATCCATGTGGAGAATAAATCACAACATTCACAGAAAAAGTCAAAGTTTGCAAGATGACTTTACCTTCAACGACCCTCCATCAAACTTTCCGTGTAGCCTCTACATCAAGAGTGACACTAAGCTGACGTATGAATGGTCTACCCAATATGATATCAAAGTTGCTTCTCTTGTCAAAATTCATTGTGGAAAAGATGTGCTCATACTCAATGCCACATGAGGATCTCAATGATTTATTCTAACATTCCTTTCAGTCTCTCTATGTATACATCCGCTAATTGCAATTTAATTTAAGTTTTCCTAAGAGCGAGCTTTTTCCATTTTTCCCACATCCCCTTGGTTGCAATGGCAATTCTTGCCCCACTATCTAATTCGCAACCCTCTTTACTCCTTTGTACTCTACAAGTAAGGTCATGTTTCCTTCTTCTCCTTCGCGATAGTCACCCACCTAATTATTTATTGGTATTGGTTCTGGTTGTGGTTTCTTATGTGAAGTTTCATCCATGTTGTCATCTATGAGTTGTTCATGTGAAGGGATTTTTCAACCCAATCTTTTCAAGAGTTAGCTCATTTGGTCCCATAGATGCGGTCTCATTTTTAGGAAGTCTGAGAGAGAAAGTGTGCATTGTATAGGAGAAGACATTAATTCGTACAAGCTCTTGGTATCCATCATTTTTTGTGTGGCTTTCCATTGAGAAGGTATCACTCTAACCTCAAATTTTGTTTCGAGTTCTCCTATGAAAGATGGAAATGGTCTGTAGAGAGGTTTGCTCTCTTCAGATGCAACAAACCCGACATCCCCATATAGAGATCTTATATCTCTTGGGATTAATTTGGGATCCATGTTGATCTCAGGGATATGTGCCGATTGTAAAGTAGCACTACCACATTTTGGTTTTTGATCAATTCCCATAAGGATTGTGCCCACAACATCAGTGGTATTGGCTATTTCCCTTGTATCCAAAGGTGACTCAACTCTCGGCTATTTCTGGTCTATGTTTACAACACCTTCGTTCTCCATTTCTTGGCTTCTTTTACGGATTAGCCCCTCCATTTTTAGAGCATCTGGAACATGTGGCTCCATAAGAGCTTGGGCCGCCTGGATGAGCTCCTTGCACATTTTCAACCTCTCTTTTTCATACCCTGGATGAGATACATCAACCATCTATGCTCTTGGGTTTGATTTGGTTTTAGCCTAGCTTCATACGCCTTCAAAATTGCATCTAAAGATTCAAAGACTTTGTGCACCAAGACTGAACCACCTGAGTCACTCTTTGATTCTTGAGGTCCCTTTGCATTTTCCTTGCTTTATTGCTCATTTTTAAGTTGTTCTTTTGTTTGATGCACTTTTGTTTCTAAAGATGTTTTCTCCTTTAGTCTCTTTGCTTTCATTTTGTCTCATTTGGCTTGCCATGATTTTCTTTCTGTCCTCACCGATATGTTCCCGATTTTTGTTGAGGTGGCAATGTGGGTTTCTCCTCAATGATTGCATTTTTGGCATCTTCTTGAGCTTGAGCTCGAGTCATCACCTTTAAAGGAATTGTGGATTCTACCTCAGATCCACTTGATGAAGGAATCACTCCTACCACATTCATTGTTGCTTTCCCCTTGTAGTCTGGATTCTTAGCATAGTGTTGGAGTAGATTGTCTCTCCCACAACCATCACATAATACAAATATTTCTATTTGTGGATCCTTGTTTGGACAACCTCATGCCCAACGGTCACTTCCACATTCATGGCATGGATCTTCTTGTTGCATAGTTGGTGATACAGCCAATGGCTGTTCTTACCTGGCAAGACTGTTCTTTGAACCATACTCCTGATTGGCTATGAACATGAGAATATTTGTATCCATGGAGTATTGGTTTTTTATAGGTTGTGCCACATGCATTGGCTGAGTGTAGTTGACTACTACTCTACCAACATTTAGAAGGGACGGTTTTTTCCCTAGCACACATTATGGATTTGGCTCAGCATTACACCATGGAGTGGGGTGATCCCCTCCACAAGTATTACATCTCCTTAGTTGAGGCTATCGTACATTTATGTTTTGTAAGTAGACTTTGTTTATCCTTCTAATCACCTCTTCAACCACTTACTTAGAACTCTACATCGTATGAGTTTAAACATCTCACTTTGTTATACACATTCACTCTTTGGAGAAGAGGCACTACTAATCACGCTCTCTACGTCATCCGTCACCTCTCCATAGGCCTTGCAATGGTCAACTACATATAGAGCTTCTCTTGTGACTTTCTCATCAAAAGTCGTGCATACTTGCAAATGTAGGTTGTTTTTTAGAGTCTCGTTATTTAAGCCCACCATGAAGAGAACTAGCAATCTCTCATCTTGCAGTTCGAAGCAAAGCAAAGCTTCCTTCACTCTTTTGTTTGATTTTTGTTTGAAGGCTTGATTCCCCTTTTCGATAACTCTTCTGTGAATTCTTGCAAGAGTTGTGCTATGTTGAGAATATCATCTTTGCTCAATGGTTGGAACCAAGTCAAGGTTATTCCTTCCAATGTCAACCCAAATCCCTCATACTGTATGGAAATCCACAATCTGTTCAACTCTCAGAACTTGTTTGAAGAGTGAGACACGAGTATATGGATCCCATGACCCATTGTAATTTGTTTTGACACATTGAGCCACTTGATATGGTTTTAGTTGTTGTGGTCCAGTCACCAATCTAACCAATTTGTGGTCTCTTGGAAAGACGTCTCTCGTGCTCTCCTCTCATCTTGGAGAAAATCTCGATGAAATCCTCTCTGAATCTCGCTTTGACATTGTTTTTGACTGAAAGTAAATAGAGATTGGAGTACCCTTGTATGTGTATTGTCCTAGGTCAATTGGATCGACAAGTTTGTATTCATGTCCATACTTATTTACCATCAAAACTTGCACTTTGTGGGAATCTATATATGTGAATGCATAGAGGTTCTTATGGGTGGTCAACTCTCTAGCATTGGGTTCTACACACTTGTAGAAGATATATGGATCTTCATTTGTGAACCTATACAAGCTCTCATGAGCATAATCCATAAGCACTATCATGGATTTGTTGATTTTAATGATCTCACGTTCGGTTTATTGATTAAGAGGATGCCTCTCCTCTAAGTATTCTCCCAATCCCAATGTTGCAGGCATTGCAATGTTGTTTTGCATTTTTCATGTCTCTGATAGGTGGATGATTTGTCATGGTGAAGGCTCACTCACAATAGTCCTTGACAGGTCTATTCCTTTTTGCAACTTATCCCTTTTTTCCCCTGATTAGGTCTCTCAGAAGTCAGGAACTTGTGACTCTTTTGGTCTCTCAAAACTAATTATGGTTACCCTAAAATCCAAAAGCAAAACCAAAACCTATTGTCCGCAAGCTTTCTTCCTGGCTATACCTGACTCAACTTGGAGTTGTCTATCAAACATTAAAGCAATTCTATTGAATTGCATCTAAAATAGCACTCAAAATAGTTTCAAGACCAGGACACAAGAACTTTTGCTTGTATCTTGGTCTCCAGAAAACCTGAGAATTGGGATGTCCTCAAGTATATCTACAAGATCATCAAGTCAAATATCCCCACTATGATGAGGAACATGGATCGCAATCCATGATCCCCTATAAATGTTTTTTCTCCAAATTTTTCTAAATTTTGACAGTATGTAGATAAGGTCATATGCAGGCTCTGTAACATTTTTTAATCAAATTCTAAGGTTGAGGTACATGGATGGCGATCCATGTTCAACCATATATGGACTTGATCTCTTGGAATCTTGTTGCACTCTATGTCCACAAGCTAAATCTCAAATCTTTTTGGATTTGGACTTGTTTTGACAATTCAAAGGCCCAATACTATGTCTACACTGCGGTTTTTAGTTTGTCACGTGTTTTGCTCCCTTCTTGACCCAAATTTGTTGGTTTTTTCTCCCAAATTTAGGCTTGGGGATATGTTTCCTTGTGTATGCACTACTGATCTAGAAATTTTCAAGTCAAGCTACGCTATGGGGTCATGGATCACAAACCATGCTTGGAGGACAAATTGACTTTTCTTGGTATGATCAGAATCATCAGCATGAATAGTAGTTCCTATGGCACCATATTTTTTCGAAAATGGACCTATGGATTGAAAATTCGGTCAGTCTTGCACTTTGTAAGTATGCTTGATAGTTCTAACTTTTGACTTGGTTTTAGATATCCAAGTTCAGTTCTGAAAAGACCACTTGACTTCTTGTGATGTCCTCTAGGTATGGTGCAAGTTTGGTATCAGTCAGTGATAGAGGAACATGGATTGCGATCCATGTATCCATGTGTTAAAAGGTACTAAAACTTGGCAAACAGCTTTCCCTTGGTCCATTGATCCCTGTTATATATGGTTTTTGTATGATTTGGGGCTTGTTTAGGTTAGGTAAAAGTCAATCCCTAGGTATGTTTTTTAGGGTTTTCACCTTAATCTGTGTTTTGCTCTTTTGACCCACTTTTTGAACATTTTTGACAATGCTTCTTTTGGAAAAAATGTTTATGTATGTCTCAGCTACCTATTGCTCAAATCTCTACCAAAACTTTTCATGAGGTACATGGATCACGATCCATGTTCCATTAGAGTTGAACACAAAATTTGGCCTATTAATTACTTGCAGTGTCAGTAGTCTACTCCACCACTTCTTTTTGAATTTGGAAAACTTTTTGTCAGTCAAAAGAAAGTTTTCTGTTTACCCTGTGATTCTTGACTAGTTTCTATATTTGGCTATTTTGACCAACTTTTTTCAGTTTTTTTGACATTAAGCCTTTTGGGAAAGTTGTTCCAAATGGTATCAACTACCCACTTGTCAATTTCTAGCCCAAAATCATGATGGGGTACATGGATCACGATCCATGTTTGACCTCATTTTGACATAAAATTTGTCAACTTATAGCCTATGTTATGGTGACATTCTTCCCCAAATCCTTTTGAATTTGAAACACTGTTACCCGACCAAAAGCAGAATTTTATGTCTTTGCAGTTTTTGGATATTTGGCAGAATTTTAGTGTTTTTATCAACTTTTTGCTATGGTCCCTTTTGACAAAGTTATTCCCCCAATTATCAAGGATGTACTAATCAAATATCAGTCCCAAATGTCAAAAACGTACATGGATCGCGATCCATGTTCCACCACTTTTGAACATGAAATTTGGTCAGTAGTATGTCTGCACTCTCTGGATGTTAAATTTCACTTATTTTTGTCTTATTAGCCAATTCTGGTGTGATTTTTATGTTTTTCTGATCAAAGCAATGTCCCACTAATGCACAGTGTCTTTTTTCACAAAAATGGTCTCTAGGGGTCATGGATTACAATCCATGTTTCTCCATAGAATCTGACTAAACTTTTTAGATTGCTTCTAGAGAGTATGTTGATGTCCTTGATCCACAAATTTTTGAATTTGGATCACTTTTGAGGTCTCTACCATGAAATCTTTAGAATTTCAGAGTTATGGTCATTTCGGTCAAAATATGGTTTTTGCTCATTTTTCCCTCAATCTTCTAGCCCAAATTTGATGGTGGTAATTTTTACTTACCGTACTCTTAAGTACAAAAATGAAACTAGGAAGAAAAACAAACAAAATAGTACAAAATAAAGTCAAAACAAACAACAGAACAACACTCTGAAAGCATAGAGAAAATTGAAGAATGAAATGATTTTGGATATCTCATTCACAACCCTCTTTACCTCTCGAGAATATATCTAGCAAGACTCGACTTCTAGACTCTATCAAGCACTAAACCCCCTGTCTAGTTGTTTCACTGATAAGGTGTAAATGGAATGGAGAGACAAATCTTGGAAATAGAATGCTCTAAGTACACACTAGGTCACTCACCATCTAAGGATCATATCCCCAGCAACGTCGCCAATGTTAGCAGGTCGCTGCTACGGACGTCTGTAGCATAGCTCTCTGGCACTACATAATTTCAATACTCAGGGAAGTGACTCGGATGGGGCATGGAGACTCTTTGAGGTTGTCAATCTTAAGAAGTGAACCTAATAAGCAAACACACCAACTCAACAAGCAAACCAACACTCAATGATCAAGGAAATTTGCCTATGTCCTTTCTCACTGATCTAGGTCATCACACCATTTTGGCACTTGAAGAGACTTGAAATGCAACAAAACTTTAGGAGGAGTCTAGGATGCCTAGGGGAACTATCCTTCCAAGTCTGTGGTTGCAATCCGAGAAGGCATCAAATCACAAACCATCATGAAAAAGGCCATGATAACTGCAATAGATCAGTGCAGAAAGGTCTCCCTTTGGTCTAAGAACACTCTCTTATGGTCAAAATATCAAAAAATAGTGATCTAAGCACTCAAATATGCAATTAAGTCTCACTAGCGCATAATCGCAAACCACAACAAAATCTGCAATTAAGGCTCACTAGCGCATAGTCACAAACCACAACAAAACTCACAATGCTTACACTTGCACGAAAGAGCAAAGAGAGAGGAACACAATGCAAGTTTTCAAAATGAAATCAAAGTACCCAATCATTTGAAAAGTTGATTACCAGTTGGAGCTTCATAGTCGCTTGAGTGTACGTATAGCAAAGCTCTTTTCTCTTCTAAAGATAAGCCTCCTTTCACATTAAAGTTATTGACCTTTATACCTAGGGCTTTCTAAATGACCAGCGGCCAGCTCACATGGGCCTTTATAATTATCATGACATGATTACAACTCAAGCAATTGAGCTACTACTATGGGATCAGGATTTACACGGATTATCACTACACTAACTTGAAAAAATAATAGAGTACAAATGTGGTGTCCGGCTTTGTGTCCGACCAGGTGGGCGCTCGTTTGATCAATCCGCTAACATACGTTTTTGAGGGAAAACTTATGTATAACTTACCAGCAAACCTTTGGTTCTTTCTTCCTTTTGTAGGTGTTTTTGTGTATTTGAGGTTGCACATACCTTGGTATGTCTATGTGTAAGCGAGATTTAAAGGTCATATGGGGTTATTGTTTTTGTCATTAATAACATTGGATAGGTGTATGGATGTGTTTACTGGTGTTGGGGAACAAGCAAACTTGAACACCTCTATAGCGATGTCACCCAAGCGCAATGAAAGAGCACTACAAGAACACCAAAAGCATTACAAGGACACCATGCACAGAACTAGTCGTAACCTGAAGAGCACAACTCCAATTGGGGCACTTTAAAGCTTGAGAGAAGGATTGAAAAATGACTGGCGAGAAATATGAAGATGACCAAAATTAAATCTACACGCTACTACATGCAAAATTGACACGAACAGAGAGCTGTCCCGACACGACTACACGTAGAGTAGGCAAGGCGAGGGAAAAAGCTGCACAGAAACCATCATGGAGGCACAACGAGCTCAAACGTGAAATTTTCTAGATTTTTTATGGAATTTTTTAAGTTTGTACATGAGTTTTAGTTATATACAAGTCTTCCTTCAAAAAAATCACTCACGGACACTTACAGTAGCCCGACAGCTGGCGCTATACTAGTGACTTGCACTGCATGTACATGTGCAGCGCATACAAAATCCCACACATACTTTTGACATTGTGCGTCATGTCCATATGTACAAATTTACAAAAATGGGGTGTCAGAAATGCGCCCAACATAGTTTGCCACACCCCATCCTGCTAGATCATTCATGAATCAGCAACACAAAAGAGATCATCTAAACCACATGAGGGAGTCTTTACTTCATCTTCATCAATAGCCACATGATCAAAAAATTCTTCAAAAGAAGGCTCATCCTCAATGACAATCATCAACCTAGCAATATACTTCTTCAACCTGTAGCCATTCACACGTGCTTTATGTGAGGTACCATCCAAGTCAGCAAGCTGATATGTGCCATTAGGAAACTTGTTTAAGACCAAGAAAGGACCTTGCCACTTGATTTGAAACTTTTTTGAAAGTTCTATCAAGCTTGCTATTGTAACGAAGCACCATGTCACCCTTCTTGATTTCTTTGTCCTTCACCTTCTCATTTTATCTGCTTGATTGTTCTTCAAGACCGGCTCATAATGCTCAAAATCCAACAACCTATCCAATTGTACATATTGAAAATATATAAGCCTTTCCTTGAATGCATCATTGGGCTCTTCTTCAAGCTTTAGCATCATCTTCAAAGCTGGTGGTATCTCCACCTCAATAGGAAGTAAAAGCCTCTTTGCCATAAACTAGATGGAAGGGAGTCTAGAAACCGGTAGCATGCTTGGCCACACATACCCCTCTTGCAAGACTTTATGCAAAGTGACCACCACAAGAACCCTCATGATTCTCCTCTAAATTTTTGTAAATTTCCTCTTTCCAAAGCACCTTTCTCATCACAAGATCAACCCCCTTCATATATAAGGCATCACCAAGTAGCACATACCTGAAGGCATACTTTTTTTGGGTTCTCCAACTATGATGGAAGCATACCTGTTTGTAGAAAATCTTACTCCCTCTCCAAAGCTTCCCTTACCAAATAAAGAGGGGAATTAGCCCTTATCACATACAATTGTCCAATTGAAGCTTGTGATGCACCATGCGATTCTTCATTTTGAGACCTGTCCACATGCCTTAAACTCCAAGCTTCAAAATGCTTAAGCAGATTCTTCACTTGAAAACACATATTTTTCAGCCTTAGCTTCTTACTTTTCCACACCCCAAGTACTTGCTTAACCACCAAAAGAGCACTACCTCTTACCCTCACATGAAGGATGCCAAAGCTCAAGACAAAGGTTCAGCCCTTTCTCCAAAGTAGCATACTCAACTTCATTGTTGCTTTGTGATGTAAGCTTCAAACTCCTTTTAGTTACCAAAGCACCTTGTGGATATTGCTTTGCTAGCATCGATATTGTGAGGCTTGGCAACCGATGGACATTTTGGTGCCACTGCTGGGGACGAGGCAACCTAGACTAGAGGAAAACCCAAAACACTCACTTGAATTTCCATTAATTCCTCTAGTTTCAAGTAAAGTAACACATTTTCTATCTTTATCATGACTGAGAGGTGCTTGAGAGTAGAGATACTTGGTAAGGACCTCGGGAGCTTTAGATAGTAGGGCGACTAGGTACAGGATCCTTGAGATTGGCTCTTGATTGGTAAGGGTGTTACCTAGATAGAAAGTAGGGATTTGAGAGTGAAAGTTGCATTTTCCACTTTTTGCACTCTTTTTTTTATGTCCAATAGGAGTAGGGTAAGTAGAAAACCATCAAGAGTGCATTTGGTCAAAGGTGCATTGAGGAAAACCAAAAAAATTGGCAAGTCTATCTTCGACGCACTGAAGATAGATAGGGGGTTTCTGAGACTAAAACTAAGAAATTGAACTTGCCAGGTGGTAGACCAAATTGTTTAGACCATCCCCATTGATTTTGAAACAATTGGATTTGTAAGACACTTAGCCAAGTCCAAAAATGGGGAAAAAATGTAGACTTTAGAGAAAATCAACAAGGAAAAGTCAAATCGGGCTGAAACTTGAAACCACGGTGTGGATAAATCCTAAAGGCTTGTGGGAAAATCAATCTTTGAAGAAAACAATAAAAAATGTTAAAATCTGCAAAAAAATTATCTTCGACGCGCTAAAGATAAATCTCAATAGAAGGGATATCTTGCTCGTTTTCAATCCCCAGGGAGTATTAGGGTTAAAATTTGGAAGGGATATTTTGGTCATTTTTCAAACCCAGGGACTATTAGGGTTAAAATATAGCTCCTAAGCAAGTTTCATCAAAATCGGAGTTGTGCAAAAATCAATACACCAAGGGAATTGGGAAAACCAGCCTTTAGGCTCAAAAAGAGCTAAAAACATTGATAAGTGGTCAAAACTTTGCGAAATTTATGGTACAGGCTTAAAATCACTTGAAGAATACAACCCAAGCCACAAGTTGCCAGAAAAAGTAAAAAAGAAGTAGATTTATCTTCTGCGCACTGAAGATAAATCTCACACCAAGGAAGTAACTTTGCCAATTTGATATTAGGGTTGTCTTTGGCAATCCATCATGAATCTTTTTATGAGTTGAAAGTTGAAATTGGGCCTAGCTATGAGTGCAGATATCTTTGGAGTGCCTAAGATATCTTGAGAAAATTCACATCCTTTTTTTGTACAAAGAATCTATCAAGGGATAGAGAAAGGAAAATTTTGTATCTTTTTGACCCCTTACTGACCAAATTGACGTTAAATTGTGGAATCACATACGGTTTTAAGTGCTAGTGTGCAGGGACTCGCGACTTGGTGACAAATCAAGGGCAAAAGCAAAAGCATTGCGGTTGAAATCAAGGCCACATTGAGTGAATAGATTCATATATGAACTTAAGATCTGGTAGAGTTTTCGGATACTCAATTGAGCTAGGAGAGAATAGGAGTAGAGCGTCCACAAAAGAGAGTGTAAACCAAGAGAGACCATTAGATACTATTGCGGAAGAAGTGCCAGACACTTATTCCGACACAATCTCAAACATGTATTCCTTTTTTACTCAATTAGGAACAGGGACCTCACTCAAATTTAAGCATATCCTAACTTTCTTCAAGACCAACAAATATGAAGCCCAAATTTACTTGGACCCAAATGGGGAGTTCACGGTGCGGATAGAGGACCTACCATTGATTTTGAAGAGGAGGTGAGAGAAAACAAACAGGATGACAGTGTATGTAGACCAAAATGGAGTACATTATCGCAAGATACAAGACCCCGACTTAGTAGATAAATGGGGATTAGAGGTGATACTCTAATACTAGATCAGGCTGTAAAGGAGAGACCTCCACTGTTAAAATTAGAAGGGTATGAGTTAATAGATGCTAAACCATTAAAGCGCATCCCCACGGATAACCCAAGACTTCGAGTTTATTGCTGGGAAGAAAACAATGTCAAGGATTTGGTATGGACAACCCATGCCAGACTAGGACAACTGACTCCCTTGAAAATTGTATACATCTTCAAGATAGGGAAAAAAGGTTAGCAGAACTCCTTGCTCATCTCTTTAGATATTTTTACAACAGAGGAAATTGATTGGGATGTGGATCGAATTGCTAGATCTTATGATAGCATGTCCAACGAATGAGGAAGCACAGCAAGGGGTAGTCACCTCAATGGTACCAATAGAGAAAGAAAGGCTGAAACCACTTATAACAGGAGAGAAATGAGTGACATGAGGACAAGAAGAGGTCCACATGAGTCACACTTACCAAACAGCTAGTTTGAGGGATTAATAGGAGAGACACCGGTTAGAAGGGAAAGAGCGGGTGCAGAACACAATCGTAGGGTCAAACCAACAAATTTCCAAAAGTGGGTCAAAAAATACAGTGGATCGGGGGATCCATATGACCATTTGGCTAGCTTTAGACAGGTTTTGAGAGCTAAGCACATAACCAACTTCCATACATAGTTCGAGGGGTTTGGGATGACCTTGGAAGCTGAAGCTTAGACTTGGTTTCAAACCATACCACCTGGATCGATAACCGACATGCTGACCTTGGTAGTGAAATTTGTTGCTACTTGTTTCAAAATGGGGATAAAACACAGTACAATGGCACAAATCTATAGTTTCACGCAGAAATAGGGAGAGAATGTGAGGGATAGTGCAAGTCTAATGAGGCAATATATAGACAGATGTCCAGAGTTGGAAATTCCAATCAAGGAAAGAGGCTTATCTCATTATTTTTGGAAGTACTTTTAAATAAGGAACTACATGCTATCTTATTCAGCAAAAAACATACGACTTGGGAAGCATGTAGTCTAGATGCAATTGAGTTGAGTGATAATTGTGAGATTTATAATGAGAAAAGTAAAGTTAAAGACATACAAAGCAAATGAACAACAACCACTGTGCCAACACAAGTCGGACCAGCTCTTGTGGCTTATGCCGATTCTATAGAGGACATGCTGAAGCACATGAATGAAATGATGATCAACATGCAAAGGATGCCGTCAAGAGGCCCAACACATGGACCAAATCAAGAACAACCACAAAGGCCATTAGAATGGTGCACCATTGAAGGGAAATGGACAAATCATGAGACAACAAGTGCTACTACAAGCCTAAATACGATGGGAATGTTTCAGTACGTGCCAATGAGGCCGCAAGGACAACACATGTATCGCTACCCGTCAAATGTGGCACCCATGCAAAGATAGCCAATGAATATAGAGAGACCACAACCAATATTATGCCAACAACCATCACTCCCTGGGAATAATGTTGTACCGGTCAAGTATATGCTATCGGAGGGATAGATGGATGAGCACACTCTAGTACCTCTTACTCCATACCCTGAAACAAGGTCCAAACAATGGGGATAGAAGAAGAGTGGTATAGCCAACCTGCTCCAGTCCCTATAGAGCCGATATTTCAAGCTTCTACTGAAACAACACCTATTAACTTTATTGCAAATCAGGGGCAAGACCACCAATGGTCAAGCCAATGCCCAAACCAAAAACTAAAAATTGTCATAATTGTGCAGCGGATGATCATTGGAAGAATGACTATCCCGAACCAAATAAGAATGCATGGCCTATAGAGGTTTATTGTGGGGCATGTGGACAAAACGGAGGACATTTTTTTGAAAATTTTCCTATAAACCCAACCACAATGGAAGAGCTACTATAAATATAATTCAAATCAGGCCAAGTAGTTCATCAAAAGGGGAACCAATAATTCATGTTCAAGTGATGACTAGAGCCCAAGACAAGGAGAACAAGCAGAAAAATGCAAGTGGATCGGAGAAGTTCAGTAAATCCTCTTAAAATTCTAGGAAAGAAAGACGTAAGAGGTATGAACGTAAGAGACAAAAACAATTAAAAAAGATTGAAGAGAAGATACAAAAGGAAACAAAAGAAAGAATGCAGACTCCTTCAACAAAATTCAAGGAACCAAAATTAAAATCGGTTGGATCAATATTGGTCGACCAAATCTATGAACCAATAAATGCAGCTCTGGAGGGTTTTGAAGCTTGGTTGAAAGTGGGTCAAATTCTAGAAAATCAATGGGAAAATTATCCGGCACCAAATATGGAAGAAGCTAGACTAGAAGCTTACAGAAACCTTGTGCAAATCACACAAACCATGATGGAAAAATAGAATCCACAACAGGAGGTTGCATAAAAACTGGCTGAAAATGAGACTGAACCCATGAAGGAAAGAGTTCAAGAAAAGGATGAGTTTGGAAACATGGCAAACAATAACACACCATCACCTAAACTGGAAGTTCTTGATAGTGAGGAAGGATGGGACGAGGTGCCAATAGTTGAAGGAGATTGGCCAAACTACCTATGGAAAAAGGTTAGAGAAGCCAAAGATGGGAGTATAACCTTGAAATCAGCTCCAATTGAGGAAGTTTAGTTTGATAGATTCCCCATGGAACTAGATAAACAATCATTATATGGAGATTGGGGATTCGAGAAATTGGGCTCTTCAAAATATGGAACTTTCTAGACGCTACCATCATACTTAAGAGAGGATGAAGAGAAATCGATGGTCTACAAAACAACCAAACTAGAAAGGCCAAGAAAAACCTTGGATGTCGCTAATCTACAATTCATTATGTCAACACTAGTTCAGTGCACAATCTCTTTGGGAGAACTACTAAGATTAAAACCACATTTGTGGGGAGATATACAAACCACCATGGAGAATATGGGGCTAAAAGAAGCATCTCAAATGTACTTGGAAAAATTGCAAAACAAAGACATACAGATTAACATTGTTAGGTCATTACCTATAAACAAGGTAGGGGACTACTACGAAGGGAATGAGGGAAACACTACCCTTCCGGTACAATCCAATGATATAACTACCATGGCTATTTTAGACAGTGGTGCAGGCATTTCCATAACAACCAAAGCTATCTGGATAGCTTGGGGAAAACTAGCAATCAGGCAAACAAGAATGAAACTGCAATTGGCAGATGGAAACATAGAGAAACCAATGGGCTTACTTGAGAATGTGAGTTACTTCCTGCGGAAATGACTACCATCGCACTTTCTCCATTGTAGATTTTGGAAAGAAAATCAACTATAAAATCATCTTGCGAAGACCATTCATGAGACAGATGCAACTAGTTCAAGGTTGGGGAAATGATTATCTCTACCTGAAACAAGTAGGTCAATTACCCGAGTAGACTTGAAAGATCATTCTTACAGGGATTCCTTCAGACACCAATACAAGACTCTGAGACCGCTACAAAGACTAAACTACCTTCAGGGATACATAAAGACACCCCAATTTGGATGTGTGGGGCTTCTTAGTCAAGGAGTTAAGGGATTCCTTCAGACACCAATACAAGACTCTGAGACCACTACAAAGACTAAACTACCTTCAGGGATACATAAAGACACCCTAATTTGGATGTGTGGGGCTTCTTAGTCAAGGAGTTAAGGGAAGACTACGATCTAGATAGAGAGGTGAATAACACGGAATATATACATGAACCATTCCCTAAACATTTTTTCAAACCTTTTGAATGGACTCAGATTCTGGCCACAATGGACGTATGTGTTAATGAATCAACACCTACAAAATTCTGTGATGCAAAAGGCTATGACATAGTCCCTATCCAAATGGTATTCATCAAGATGATTGAGGAGCAACAGGTCTTTTTGGATCACTAATATGATGCCACCGACGAGCTGGAAGAAGAAACATTTACAACTGAAGAATCAAACTTAGGAAAAGAGCATGTAAGGGCCAAACTTCTACTCTAAGGAGGGGAATAAAGATTTGTTGAGTTTCCAAAACAACATCGAAGACGTCAAGAGAGATATCACAGAAAGCGAGAAAAAAACTTGAGGAAGAAAATCCAAAACAGATGTTGGATACCAAAACTTATTCTTAATCAAAGTAAACACTACGGATTGCATAACAGACACGATGACTTACAGGTATCCCGACTTGATTCTTAAAGAGCAACAAACCCAAAAGAAACCAAAATTTTACAAGCCTGAAACAACCAAGGGGAAAGAGCCTCCAATGACAAAAATAGAGAGTAAGACTAAATACAAAGAGTTAAAAAGAACCTTGAAAGAAATTTGGACAACAAAAAATAGAATCAAATAGTGATAAACATGGAGAAATCAATGTTCCATCTCACTATAAAAAGTATACTTTACAAGATCGTAGGATTGTTGTTGGGCAACCATTACAATAGTCAACAGAATAGAGAAAATCCTATAAAGGGCCGGGCTGAAAAATGCAAAACGAATCAACCTAGCAGAGCCTAGAGAAGAGGCAAGACCTACATATATAGCTATAGATCTATCGCAAGAAGAAGAAGAGATTCTCATAAGGACATGAAGGAATATAGAGATGATGCCAAGCCAAGTCGACAAAGACCATACACGTATAATGAGACCTTTGCCAAAAAAATCAAAGAAGAGATCAAAAATCTCAAGGAAGCAAAGTTTATCTATGAGATAGAACACACAGATTGGGTATCACCAATTGTTGTGGTGCCTTAAAAATATGGTAAACTTAGAGTGTGTGTAAATCTCAAAAATGTGAACTCTATCACTTTACTAGATAGCTATCCTCTTCTCATCATTGATTACGTGCTAGAAGGGGTAGCTTGCAAGGAAGCTTATAGTTTTTAAGAAGGATTCTCTGGGTATAACCAACTAACAATAGATCCCAAGGACCAACATAAAACAACGTTTGCTACAAAATGGGGAATTTTTTCCTACAGAGTCATGCCCTTTGGCTTGACCAATACACTCGAAACATTCCAAAGGCTAATGAGCCATGGCTTCAAGGAGTATCTACATTTTCTTATAGAAGTATACATGGATGACCTCTATGTGCACTCCACCAAACAAGAAAGTCATTTTGAGCATTTACGATGTGTCTTTCAGAAATGTCGCTTATATAGGATTTGCCTAAACCCCGTTTTTATGGTTAGACAAGGCAAAATTCTTGGACATATTGTGTCTAAAAATGGCATAGCCACAAACATGGAAAAAGTAGTAGTTATTTTTGAGATGGCTAGACCAAAAACAATCAGAGGGGTTCAGGGATTTATAGGACATTGTGGTTACTATCGCAGATTTATCTATATGTATGTTGTGATTGTTAAGCCCATTTATAGCCTTATCACTCATTTTAAATGGACCAACAAATGTGAAGAGTCATTTCAAAAACTTAAGCAAGCTTTAACCTCAACACCGATACAAAAAGCTCTTGATTGGGACAAAGTATTTCATGTTGTTAACCCTCACGGCACACGGACACCCTATGATCTATAAACGTTGTATTATTTAGAGTCAGGTACCGGGCTTGTCGGACCAATAGGAAAAGGGTAAGAGTGATCGTCGATGAGAGGCGCACTTTAACTTGGACATTCAAGGGATTAGTTGGCTAAGCATGGGCGCCCAAGTGTGAATGGGGTGAGCTCCTATAAAAGCCAACTAAACCTAATTTTTACTCATTCTCTCATTTGTGCAATAGAAGAGTGCTCTTGCTCCATCTCCATCTTCTTCTTCTTCACCTCCTTGTGTGTGTGTGTGTGTGAGAGAGAGAGAGAGGGAGAGTGTGTGTGCGATCGAGCATTACGAAGGCACGATGGCGGCGAAGCGGTTGAGCGCGGCACGACTGCAGCTTCTTCTTCATCGCGGCGAGGAATCCACCACGAAGGCGAGCGTAGAGCGGTGAGTGACACACCCTTTGTTTTCTTGAGCTTGCTAGTTTAGGCTTGTTGTGTGCTTGGAGCCGTTTGTGGCTCGCACACGGCGTATTGGCAAGTCCCTTGCTTCGACAGTGCGGCAAGGAGCGCACATTTTTGGCGCCGCTGCCGGGGATATGCCCTACACTAAGCTCGGTTAGCACTTTACGCTTCCTTGTGGTGCAATTTCTATCGTAGGAAAGGCAGGGAAGGAGTGTGTGGAGATTTCTTTTTTTTGCGTTTTCTGTCAAGTTTCAATTTCTGCTATTGTCTGTGCTTTTTCAATTTTTTGCATTTCTTGCGTTTTTTTCAATTTCTGCAATTTCTGCATTTTCAATTTCGGCGTTTTCAATTTCTGCAATTTTCTGCGTTTCTGCGTTTTTTAAATTTTTTGCAATTTCTGCAATTTCTGCATATCTGCGTTTTCAATTTCTGTATTTTCTGCACCAAAAAAAAATAAAAAAATAAATCGGAAATCAAAAACGCGAGCGAGCGGGCGGCTAAATTTTTCGAAAATAAAAAACGTGACTCTTAAAACGGACGGGTTGGTTTGTATAAAAGGTAGATCGGGATCGTTTTCCCAAGCCCAAGCCCAAGCCCAAGCCTAGGCACAGGGCTCAGTCCTCAGTCTTATGATGTATACTAGACTCACTCTTATATATATACCCTACTCCCTCAAGAGAGAATGAGAGCATGTGGGACAAGTCCTTCACTCTCCTCCTTTCTCTTCCCACTTGCACCCTTAGACTTTCTAGTTTGGGCCTAGTTCCCTACTGGAAATTGACAGTTTTAGGGATTTCGAGGGCATAGAGTGACCAAACGGAGGGCTGTAAAGCACGGCACGACCCTCTGACCGATACGCTCGTTTCGAGCTATCACACGGCCCATTCCACGACATGCTCTAAAAAATCTAACAAAAAAACAAACAAAAAACACGCTAAAAACTAGTCACAAGGCCTCCTAGAGCAGCTTTTTGACACCTTAGGGTATCAAAAGCACATGCACTTACGCTCTGGGCGGGTGCTAGAACACGAGCATATTGAGGGTGCCTCTGTTCATACGGACACCCATTACCCATCCACGATAAGCTCTAGACCCTGAGCGGGGACACAAGGTAGCACCACCCAAGACCCTAAAATAACCGCTAGTGATTCCTCCTCCGACTCAGAAATCATGGAAGCATACCCTACCCAAAACACTGAGAGAGAAGGCCATGCACCTCCCGAAGCTCCACAGCCTAGTACTAGTATGTTTAGCCGTTTCATGGAAACATTAGGTAGAGCTACTTGCTCGGAACCTGATGCAAATGAAGCACACGAAGGGGGTGGGGAAGTGGAATCTCCTTTCACATCGCACGTGGACCCCACACCCCCAAAGAGTGTCCATGTGGATATCCTACCAACTTCTTACCAAGAAGGCCCTGTTGAGCTGCCTCCTTCAGAAGTTCCCTCTAGAGTACCGTTGGTGACAAGTAAAACCACGGGGAGCAACATTGCTTCTACCTCACAAGAAACCGTTAACACGTCGACTCTAGAAGGATTGTTCATTAATGATCATTGGACATACGACCTCCACACTGAGGTGTTGACGGATCTACACTCTGGCCACGCCTACCATGTAGGATGGATAGAGATTGTACAATCCACCTCTAGTGCCATGAGCATCGAAGATCAACAGAAAATGATCTGTAATGTTATCCATGGCATTATTCAATCAGAAAGGCAAAACCGAGGGGTAAATATACTCTCAACTGGCCCCATGAGATTTCTGGATACGAGCAAGGCTCAACAGCCTACTCTATCACAAATGGAGACTCCTCTAATGAGCCCCATGGACCCATCTTACGTCATTTCACCTGGGGTCTCTATGCAATCTGAGCCTCCGAGCGAAAACTTTAGCTTCCCTAACATGGCTCAACCCTCTATCAAGGAAAACACAGTGCTCACTCCAGGGATAAGCCTGACAGAGAATGTACCGATGACATCTACGGTTAGCGCAGTGCCACTACCTAGTGTCGTAGTACCTAATATGGGGCCTTGACCGTATGTGCCTCTAGCCCCTTATGCACACATGGCCCCCACACCTCCAATTGTACCACTTGCTTATGCTCCTCGAGTGCCGCTCCCTAGCCCTTATCCGAGTGGACCTATGCCCGATTATGTTCCATATCTTGCATCATCCACACATATGCCAAGACCGGCACCCATCCCTCTCCCACATATGATTCCAAGAGTACCTCCACCGGCCCTACCTCCTCACATAGGTGACTTGGCAGCGTTTGCTCAAACCATAGGTCGATCTATCGCGGAAAATATGCGTCGTGCATCTGATAGAGAGCCTAGAAGTAAGGCAGTACAAATTGCCAAACTCACGCAAAAATTCAATGGGGACGAAGATGCTAGGAAACACATTGAAGTGTTTGAACAAGTATGTGATTCCTTAGGGGAACGCAACGAACTACATAAGTGCAATGCCTTAAGCTTGACATTAAGTGGGAAGGCTGGAGATTGGTATAGGACCCTAAGGGTGGACGAGAAAACAATCTACCCTACCCTTCGAAGGTTGTTTCTAAAGGAGTACATACGAGAAGGTGTGCTTTGGGGTGTAGCATCTCAGCTACAGAAGGCCGAACGTAAGGAAGGAGAGTCAGTAAGGGACTTCATTAGTCGTCTAAAGCACTTAAACTCTCGTTGCCCTGTAAATGAGCGCTTCAACAATAACCAACTGCTTGATCGATTCATTCGAGGGTTGAGGAATGAAGGAATCTATAATGGACTAGTGATTAGAGGTATCACAACCTGGGAAGATGTCATTGCCAATGCAATCCAATTAGAGGACAACTTGATGATAGCAGGCATGAGGGTGTCTACTGACACGAGATCCACTAGCTCACAAGCCATTGAGTATGAACCCATGACTGCAAAGCCCATTGCCAATGAGCCAAAGGTATTTGAGACATTCTTGACAGACCTCACCAAGGCAATCCAAGAGTCTCTTAAGGATAATCGACCCCCTCAAAATAGTCACATGTATCCAAGAAGGGAGCAACAATGGTGTTCCATTTGCTTAGGTCCACATAGCACTAGTGAGTGCCCTACGTTTAGAGTAAAATTTAATGGAACTTGCAACGCATGTGGTAGGTATGGTCACCAAGCTAAGGATTGTTTAATGATCAAACGTATGATGGCAAATAGACCACCTGTAGCCTGGACGGATGCGCCTCGAGCTCCTGTATTGATGCCTACTCCACCTGTTGAGCAACTACCGCAACACATGGTCCCTAGATCTCAAAATGTTGTACAAGCTACACCGCTACCACCTCCTGTGCTAGGACCACATCCCCCGCATCCAAGACTCGCCCCTATGAACCAAGTGGGTTGCGAGCCATCAAATGCTTATGCAGATGGCTGTGAGGAGGAAATAGACACTAGTATTGCCTACGGTCTTGATACATTGGAAGGATGTCCTATATACTACATGGAAGATTGTTGGGGACAAGTCAAGCCGGTTTATCAAGCTGCTGCTCTCGCATCCAGAGGTCAAAATATCAACACCCAGGCTAGGAGGCCACCTCTTCAATGCTACGAGTGTGGTGGACCACATCGAGCAGCGGAGTGCCCTATTAGGCTGCAAAAGAATGCTGCACAGATGCAAATGAATCAAGGGAGCACGTCTGCAATGCCAATACTCACATGTAATCGTTGTGGCATAGATCACTTGATTGCCCAATGCCCCTATAACCCAAATGCGCCTAAAATCACACCCCTAAATTTGGTCGAAATTGCTAGTGTGACGTCGCCAATACCACCCGTCGCACCCGCTTATGCGATTACACGGTCCATGCTTCAAGGGCCAAGCCATATCCTCGAAGAGAGAGATACCGCGTCAATTATCCAAGCAAAGAAAAAGAAGACACGAAGGAAGAAGTCGCAGAATACGGAAAATTCAAAGCCAAGTTCCAAAACAAACATAGGAACAGGAGATGACCCCGTGTATATGAATGACCTCGAGGATGATTCAGATTCAGTCGAGACAATGGAGACTAGAACCAATACCACAAAGGGAAAGACCGACAAGGAAAACCGTAACATGGAACCAAATGAAAACCGAATAAGAGAAAACCATAAAGAGCCTCTGAAAACACCACAAGTGTTTCCAAATCCAATCCAAGACCCCCAAGATAAACCGCAGGGGCAAAAAGGGAAAAATCATAAAAAGAAGATTGGGACGTACCCAAACCCAGTAGACGAGATTGAGCAGGTGAAACATCTAAGAGGTTTAGTGGAGGAGACTCAAAGGAAACTAGAACCAGAACCCATGCAGGTCAAAATTCATGACACAGTGTTTCCCACGCAAGTTCATCCACCCCACATGAACCATAGACCGTTAGCCATATCTAGTATCATCCAAGAAGGGAGTGAGGACAGGACATCAGAAAGTGAGCATACACCTTTCTTGTTGGAAAGGATGTTTAACAAAGGAATACCTGATCCCATTGAGGAATATGAGATTCCATCCTCACCAGTTCCTAGTCAAGGACCTACACCCTGCAAAACGCCAATGAATGTTGCCAAACTAGTGGACTTCATGTCTTCTGAGGTCCGAACCACGATCATAGCAAAGCTGTATGGAGATCCTGAGTTATTCCTTGCACTTCGAGCATTCCTTAACGGAGAGCTACGAACGGGATTACCGCAGTTTGCGCAACCAAATAGGCCTGACTCGATTATGATTGATGAGGAAAATCATGTGCAATCACTTGACTTAGATGGACACGAGTCTGTGATCGAGGTACCCACTAACGAATTAGGGCAGTATTTTGAAGGCGACGAGTCTAATGCGACCCTACCCATCACTACCAAGGGATTAACTATAAAGGGAATTCTTGATGGTGGTGCGGGAGTTAGCATCGTTACAAAATATTGTTGGGAATCCATGGGAAAACCCCGCCTCAGTGTTACTAACATTGTGGTAAAGATGGCAAATGGTACCATAGCCAAACCTATGGGGATGCTCAAGGATCTTAAGATCAAAGTTCTAGGACACAAGGTACGACATACGTTCATTGTAATGGATTTCTCTAAACACCTTATGTCATATGAAATGATTTTAGGACGACCATTCATGAGGGAAGCACAAATGGTTCATGATTGGTCTAAAAATCATGTCTATTTGCAATTCCAAGACTCTGTCCTTAGAGTGGATTTGGTGACTGGTAAGGTACACCCCTTAGGGAGTAAAACCATTATTGATCATCGCTCTGACACCACAGTTCACTCGGCCCCACTACAATATTGTTACACTTGTAAGAAGGATACAGACATTGGCCAAGATTCTCCTTATATGGATGTGTTACCGGGTATGACGGAATCAGACAATGTGAATTGGGTCCACCTAGCATCAACCATAGACACTTGGGGAAATAGGGGGACGACCTGGGTAACACCTGAGGGGGATGAAATTCCTGTACCCTTAAATATGCTACAAGCAATGCATATCGCTTCCGACAAGACTCATCCTAAGGTAACGAAGAAAACATACAAGTGGGTCCCTAAAGCTTCTTTAGTGACCATACCTAGTGCTAAAAAACAGAAGCCTTGTAAGAAACGTACCACTTGCTCCAAGAAAAGTAAGAAAATGTTGCGATGGATCCCTAAACGACTATTGGAAGCCCAAGGCTACTATCAAGGAAATGATCAAATGTGGGTGCCAAAACGTAGATTGTGCTCTTACCTATCACCTGACCCAAGTGAGCCCAATCCCGTAGATCCAAAACGAATCAATGATCGTGAAAAGAAAAAAATCACAGAATGCTACACACCCGCTCTCGAGCTAATTTGGGTACCAAAGAAAGAACGATTTGTTCCACCTAGCTCAGGAAGGGGGGAGTCCCATGAAGATTCTAGCTCCTCATGTAATACATCCATAGAGGTAAAAGCTTCTACACAGCCTCCATCTATAGTAGTGGACCTCCATGAAGCTACCAAAGAATCGACACCTCCCAGTGTTCAAGAATCACCTAATGAACCACTTCAAGTTCGATCCTGGGAGAGTACCTTACCACCCTTGCAACTTGACGAGGCACCTAGGGTAATAGAAAACTACTGGAAAAAATCCTCACCTATTACCAACTGGAACAATTGGTTTCAAAGGGTGACAAGCTCATTTCAAACGGTATGATCTACCCAAGGAAGGGGGGAGTGTTTGCTGACAGTCATCATTCATTTGTTTCCCTCTCAACCTTTTTCCCTGACCTCTCAATCTCCGATCTTAGGGAATGTACATATAAAGCTTTATACTCACAAAAAAAAAAAAAAGAGCAAGAGCAATTAGCAAGCGAGTATGCACCTTAAAAGTCAAAACATTGACTCAGACCTACACATGTCACATCTGGTACAGTGAAACAGAAACCTATGCCATAAAACACCTTTGATCCTCATCACTTGAGTGATGGAGGGTAGGTAAGATTAGTACGATAGGAGTGTTTCTGTTTTAGAGTTGAGTGATTAGCAAAGTTCTCTTTTCCCACTGATGTGCCTCCTGGAGGTATTCCTTTTGTTTCCTAGTGTGTACAGGAGTGGGTTGCTATTGATAGGATTTGGACCTTCATGGAACCTTTCTCTCGTTCACACTTCAAATCAAGCGCGACCATCAACACAAACAGGTGTTTCTTGTCCATTAGCATTGCCGTTATCTTTTTGCATCTATGATTGTCTGCTTTGATTGTGATTGGTAGCATAATATTCAGTGCATTTGCTTAGTATCAAACATTTAATTCAATGTAATGTTTTGTCATAATCACTTGTCTAGGTTTAAAAATCAAGCAGTCCGACTAAGCTAGTTTGACCAAGTTAGGTGTTAGAGATCTTCTCTTAATACCATGGGGAATGCCTTCCTAATAAGCAATGGTTACTTAGGTTCTTAATCCGATTTAGGCAGCATTGTATGAAATGTACTAGGGCTTTCTAGTGGGCTTGACCCTATTGACCTTTAGCTTAAGTATTATAAAGGGAGTTTACTAATGTGATGAGCCTGGGGAGGGTAACAGTGTTATATGACCCCCCAAAGTTACAAAATTTAAATGCTGAAAATGAACAAACAAAAAATCAAAGTGCCACAATGTAAAATTTTAAGCTGGAAGAGAAATCTCAGCTTGATTTGGTACTTCACTCACATGTATCGCCTATGGTACTAGAGCCCTAGAGGTTCCCAGTGTGGGCGCTTTTCCTTGAAAAGCAAAAAACCCAAGGCATACAAAATAAGCACCCAATTCCTTTTATGGTAGCTTAACTACAAAGTTTTCTAGATATAGCCTCTAGTCAGCCCTCGAACATGAATACTTGGCTCTCGCGATTAAACAACTTAATTGACCACAGAAAATTAAGAAGCTTACCCATGGTATTAATATTCGATCTCTATTGCTTTTCGACCGTCAAATTAGCGACCCCAGACTTGTTTAATTTTCTACCTTTACATCTGTTTATGCATTTGATTACATTGCAATTTAATGTTCATTGCTAACAAATTGTTTGAAATTCTTTGACTAATCAATTTTTCTATCTAAAACTGCATATGCTTTTTAAGAGAATGCAATTACTGTGCCAATGTTGTTTGATTTTGCAGTGACTGAAGAAGGCTAAGGACATTCATCTCAAATGCTCTTCCACCTCGACGAACCAGCTTCAACTCAATAGCGTCCGAGGACGGAATCTACATCAGGAAGGGGGGCACATGTTAACCCTCACGGCACACGGACACCCTATGATCTATAAACGTTGTATTATTTAGAGTCAGGTACCGGGCTTGTCGGACCAATAGGAAAAGGGTAAGAGTGATCGTCGATGAGAGGCGCACTTTAACTTGGACATTCAAGGGATTAGTTGGCTAAGCATGGGCGCCCAAGTGTGAATGGGGTGAGCTCCTATAAAAGCCAACTAAACCTAATTTTTACTCATTCTCTCATTTGTGCAATAGAAGAGTGCTCTTGCTCCATCTCCATCTTCTTCTTCTTCACCTCCTTGTGTGTGTGTGTGAGAGAGAGAGAGAGAGAGAGGGAGAGGGAGAGTGTGTGTGCGATCGAGCATTACGAAGGCACGACGGCGGCGAAGCGGTTGAGCGCGGCACGACTGCAGCTTCTTCTTCATCGCGGCGAGGAATCCACCACGAAGGCGAGCGTAGAGCGGTGAGTGACACACCCTTTGTTTTCTTGAGCTTGCTAGTTTAGGCTTGTTGTGTGCTTGGAGCCGTTTGTGGCTCGCACACGGTGTATTGGCAAGTCCCTTGCTTCGACAGTGCGGCAAGGAGCGCACACATGTGCACGTTGATGCTTCAAGTTTTGCTATAGGCTATATCTTAGCTCAGCTAGGAGAGGAGACCATAAATTTTTCTATCTCCTATGCTAGCCAACAATTAATCCTGGCACAAAATAATTGTACAACCACGGAAAGAGAAGGCCTTGGCATGGTGTGTTCGGTCAAGAAATTCCGACACTACTTGTTAGCCAACAAGTTTGTCTTTTTTGTAGACCATCAAGCCTTACTCTATGTGGTAAACAAACCCTGCAATACTGGAAGGATAGTAAGATGGTTCATCATCCTACTTGAATTTGAATTCATAGTGGTGGTTAAAAAAGGCACCACACACCAAAGAACGAATCAAAACTCACAACAGGGGGAGCACCTAAGGGGGTAGACGATGATTTGCTAGATGCATATCTGTTCTCTGTGGAAATGGTTCCAAGATGGTCAGAAGATCTTATGGCCGTAATGATCATCACACAAAATACCACTTCCCATTACACCACAATTAATTGAGCAATCCGCATTGTAGCAGCTGGCTAGACGGTTGTATAAAAAAAACAAAGATGGAATCCTGCTCTTGTGCATCAATCCTAAGGAGCAAGAAGCCTACTTGAGTCAAGCACATACCACAATAGTAGAACTACACTTTTCACAAGACCAAACCTTACAACGATTAACTTGGTTGGGGGTTTATTGGCCCACTATGAAGAAGGACGTTCAGCAATATGTGAATGAGTGATTTCAGTGTCAAGTAAAAGCTGCCATACCCCATGCCACGTTATTCCATATTGCAGACACACCACAATAGAGCAGCTACCTGGTAGAATGTCTAACCAACATAATCTTTCCAAAAACCATGAGTAAAAGAAGGAGGGCAATAGAAATGGAAGCTGCCAACTACATCTTGATCGAAAACTAACTCTATCGATGAGGGAGAGACCAACATCTTAGACTGTGCACAAATGAGGAGGAATATCTTCTTATTTTAGAATAAGCACATGCAAGTGTAGCATGAGGTGACTTCTCTCATGAAACCATGACAAAATCTATATTGATAGCAAGCATTTGGTGGCCAACTTTATTTGCATAGCAAAAGAGTTTGTTTGACGATGCAATGCATGTCAAAGAGAAAAAATTCCGACAAGGGTTGATAATATACCATTGCAACCTATGATGAGAGAACGAGTCTTTTCTAAGTGGGGTATAGACTTTGTCGGACCAATCCAACCACCAGCTTACAAAACTCAACCACAATACATTATTGTGGCCACAGATTACTTTACCAAATGGGCCGAGGCACCTAACCACTAGGAAGAACGATGCTAGAACCACTACTACATTCTTGTATGAATGTGTATTCACTAGGTATGGACTTCTTATTGAGCTTGGGAGTGATTGTGGGTCACATTTCCTTATGAGGTGATAGATTATCTATTAGATGAGTTCATGGTAATTCATAACAAATCTGTTCCCTATCATCCTCAAGCGAATGGTCAAGCAGAACACACGAACAAAATTTTGAGCTTCGTACTAACTAAAATTGTTAGTTCAAGGAGAACAGACTAGGAAATGCATCTTCATTCAACCTTATGGGCTTATCAAGTTTCTTCAAAATAGCTTTGAACATGACTCCCTTTAATTTGGTCTATGGACTCAATGCGACCTTGCAAATGGAATTCTTATTACCCACTCTCAGAGTTGCTACTAAGTTATAATAGAGGGGACACGATTTGTTGGAAACACTTGAAGATGAACAATGATTAGTAGACATTGCTCACATCTATGCACAAAAACAAAAACAAAAACAGTTCTTTGACTCATGATTGCTGACCAAAGTTTTCAAACCAGAGGACTTAGTCTTAGTATATTTGTTGAAACAACATGTATCCAAATTCAAGAAAAAAGGACATGGTCCTTTTGTCATTGAAGACGTTTCACCAAGCGGTGCAGTCAAGTTAGGTACATTAGACAAAGAAATTATGGCAAATTGGATTAGTGGATGTCGGCTCCGTAAATACAATCTTCCCTTGACTAATGAGCTTTTGTAGAGAATGCATGCAACCAAGGAAAGAAAGCTTAAATGACAACAAGTAATAGACGAGGCTCATGAAGAGGCTTGCATTTGGATTCTAAAACAGAAAGCTGCAAGGCAACCTGATCTACAAGCTATACCACTCAATACTCTCCAAGTTCAGCCCATAGCTGAGGATGAGGTAGAAACTGATGAAGAGTGGATGGATGGTCTTGATATGCGGATTAACATAAATCTAAAAGTGGTATACAAAAGTGAAAGATTTAGCGGACACGGGAGCTCAAGCTAATGCTGTCAATTACTCAACTTATCTCAAGGCAACTACTCAACCACTTGAGTAATGTCAAACCAATGTCAAAGGCTGTAACAAACTAATTACTCCAACACTAGGAAAATTAACGTGAATATTATGTTTCATGGATTTTCTTGCGGGCATATTTTCATATGTATTGTGGATGAACACATGAATGAAGACCTAATACTAGGGGTTACATGGATGAGAACCTACAAAGCAGTACAAGATTGGGATGCCCAAGTGCTAGATATATAGAGATGGACCCCTGTGGTGTCAATTCGAAAAGAGTGTATGAGCTCTTGCACAACATCAATGAGGAAGGAAGAGCCACCATATCTGACCTCAATGGCTCTCCGAACGAAGTTAACATAACAAAAGACCAAGTGGAAGAAGCACTCAAGCTTTAGAAAGGAGGAAAACCTATGAGGGATAGACAATTTCCAACCAACGGTATTTTCACCAGCAAAGAGAAACGAAGCGGGCACTACGTCTCTATCACCAACATTTTCACTTCACTGCCAAGGGACCACCAAGGTATACAGTTCCAAATCATGTTGTGGCTTCCACCTTCACACAAGCATCAAAGAAATAGGGCATGAAAGAGGTGGACCGTGCACAATACATCTACACAACCCTCACTCATGTAAAGAATCCAGAGAACATCACATTCTTGGGAGCTCCGGAAGTGCTTACCAGAATTTCCTATTACGCTTTATAGGCCAAGTAGAGGATCTACCGCCTGCCCAAGATAAAAATTTATGGTTTCTCAACAAAATAGATAAGGATCCAAAAGTAAAAACATGGGCTCCACAAATGGTAACAAGATTACGTCCTCAATTAGTTGATGTACCATCTCAACAACCCACATCAGCCGCATCAAAAGAAGAAGGTAATAGAGAGGAGGAAGTGCAGGAAGAGGAGGACACTCCTCTTGAAAGAAAAAGAAAATAAAAATGAAAATCTAAGGTAGATGAAGAAAAACAAACCAAGAAACATAGGCCAACAATAGTTATTGAAGAACCAGGACAAAGGGTAGGGACTCGAAAGAGAGAAGGCGACTTTTGAGCTAGAAAGAGGTCTCAAAGGATATTTTGTGGAAAAGTGGAAACCATCTCCAAGAAGAATCAAAATTCAAACCAAACACCCAATGTTTGATGAAAAGATGATCATGGGGCTGGTCTAGAGCTCTTTACCATAAAGAAGAATGACAACAAGAATAGGCACATGCACAAGAAGAAGCCACTACACAACCTCAAGAGAGTTCACCCAAAGAACCCAATCAACCCTACTGTAGAATCTCCACACCTCTCTCCCACAAGTGCACCAACATAGCTGGAGACTACAACATAGCCACAGCTAGAGGAGGCCACTCCCATTGCTAACAATATGGAACCAGATACTGAACCACTCAACGAGATTGTCAAGGAATGAGAGGCTGAACCAAATAGTCTCATGGAGACACCAAATACCCAAGCCAACCAACCAAAGGATACAATCACTTAGGCTTAGGACACACAAAGGATTTGTCAAAAGAGAGCAACACAAGAACAAAGTAGAATCTAGAGGACATAGACGAATATTCACGGTATGCACATGATGTGATAGAGAGAATGACGAAAGAAATCTATGCTTGCCACTAGCATCTACATAGTGTATACTGGCGCTTGTGCCTCATTGATTAAAGGCTTGACTTGGACAATATATGTGTCGAGTCATACAAAGAAGCCATGGAATTCAAAGAACAGGCTTTGGCTGAACTAACTGCAAAGACATCACAAGATATAGAAACTCTCTAGATAAGAGATCAGCAACATGAGCACCAAGTTGCAAAGGCCATTTTAGCTCTACAGGAATCTACTTCAACAATTGACAGGCTCCAAATCCAACTGAACATTGCTAATACTCAGTTGGCGCAATCAGAAGCCAGGTGCCAAGAGCAAAATACATTGGTCAACCAACTCAAGGACAACCCTACAGTAGCCACATTATAGGGCACAGATCAGGCATATACAAAGAAGTGGAATAGAAGGTTAAGGACTTAGAGATGGAGCTAAAGATTGAGCAAATGTAAAGAAGAGAATTTTCAATTAGCTTCATGCACTGAGAAGACAACTACCAAAATCAGATTGCTTAGCTTAATGAGGAGTTAAGCAAGGCTAAAGAAGCTGTTGCGATGCATGCAACCACGTCAAAAGATGAGCAAATCACTTCCACAATGCAAGATAAGGATACCCTTTAGTTCATGGATCTGAAAGTGCCAACATCAGAAGAGGACAATCTTCCAGAGATTGAAATTTCTCAAGTAGAAGTGGAACCTTCCACTAATCCAAAAGCATGAATGTTGAGGAGGAGGCCGTATTGAAGAAGCAAATAGAAGAGGAAACGGAGACCATCTGGAAGGAGGGAATGCAATGGGAAGAACAAATTATACACTCAATCAAGTCAATCTACTCACGCCCTCCAGAATCAATGAAACATGGCATCAACAAGCTCTCCCTTATCCTCTCATTAAATTTAAAGTCCTCAAAATCAAGGAAAGACTTCTTAAGGATCTCCATGCCAATCATTCACTACAACACCCCAAATGGCACGAGATCTGGCTTAATCGGCTTTCCAAGTATCTCATTTTGTTCACAAATGCACCACTACTAATCAAATAGGATCCTGGTAACTGGTATCGAGAGTCAAACATTGGAAACAACATCTTATCCTTCAATAGAAAATACCAACCTGGCTTAATTACCCCCAATTTCCACCACCTCCAAATAACCAGCCGATAGAGTCATACATGGTGGAGACACTCTCTTCGACTATACAACTATTCTGGGGTATCCCCGATTTGGCATGCATTATGCTAGTAAATATTGTAAAGATTCTCCTCACTTGTTTGAAAACATTTCATAGGGCCAAACAAGCAGATGCCGCATGGATGTCCTTCCTCGAAGGTACACAAGGTCTATGCTATGATCTCTCTGGTCAACCATTTGAAGAAATCCTTCATGGATTCTATGCAAGGTCCATGTTTCTCCCATCATACTATATGCAAACATTTGAAGAGGCATTCTACACAAGATTTTTCACTTACAGATCAAAGATATTTGGCCCTATCATCACAAACCTGCACGTCGGTTTTTCAGCTATTCAACAATGGAGCTGAAGAATGCAAACAACATGCAAATCATGTCACAAAAGTCTGTGTCTCAAGTATCAACAAGATCTTGAGCATCAAGCAAAGAGAACGGCAGTGTGAAAGCCTGACCACTACTTAGCACCCTAAGTAGTTGTGTTGTGAACAACACAGGCAAGGAGGGAGGGAATGTTAGCTGCTCAACTAACAAGAACAAAAGAAGAGCATCAAGCAGGACTCCACACATTTTTTGAAGCCTAATGATTGTAATAAAACCTATTTTATTATTGAAAAGTCCTGCAAGTCCAAAGACGTTGTAATGTTATTGAGTACCAGTGAGTCTAAAGGGGCCAATGGCTTCCATGTTTGTAATTCTATGCAGGCTCTTAACCTTATACCGAGCCCCAATTAGCTAGGAATCCATTTGTACACCTTGGCTAAGGTATAAAAGCCAATTTTTGTAACTTTAGGAACCAAGCTTTGGATAATAAAGAGTAAGCGGTGCTGTAGTAGCTCAACAACTGTCTACTGTTTCTTCAATCTTTTTTCTCTCTTGTGTACGGTATTGCATTGTTGTTATGAGCATACCAATACGTTCATAGGTGAAATCTCTCTTGTCATAAAATATAATATCTAACTTTACCAAATGATCTTCTCGTATAAACTGATCACTTAATATGGAAAGATAAAAGGGAAACAAGAGTTAGGATATTTATATGTACTTCTAGACCTATCTCAACAGAGGATCGAAAGGAGAAATGGTTGCATCTCAATAAGGGTCCAAAAGGAGACGGTCTACTAAAGAGCAATGTGCAATAAGTGCTTCTAGATTTACCTCAGCAAGGGACAAAGAGGAGAGATGGTTAAATCTCAAAAGGGGTCCAAATGGAGGTAGTCTATCAAAGAGCAAGGTGCATCTAATGGATCTTAAAAGACTTTAGGGTTAGGTTCATTAAAGACCTCCAAAAGTTAGTGTTAAAAAGTCCTTTGACCTTACACAAGCTAGGGCTAACCTTGAGGTGGTAATCCTACCCAAGAATGATGTGTTAAAATGCTTAAAGTGGTTCTGGGAACCTTGCCCAAAGCTTGAGATGATTTTTATGCTTAAATGATTAAGATTTTTGAAATGTTAAATTCAAATATAAATTCTCAAGAGGCATGAACGTTTCCATTCTTGATTGACTAAGGCTTGAAGTATTCAATTCAAAACAAATGACTTAAGAAGCATAAAATACACATGCTTGCTTGATTGACTCAGTCCTTGAAGTATTCCATTCAACCAAATGACTTAATAAGCATAAAAGACAAATATTCAAATGATCCTCCACATGTGGCCCTCATGATGTGCTTGAATGCTATTGGATAGGTTTTAAAGGGGTCCAATAAAAATTTAGATACATAAAAATAAATAATTGAGTTCTTTCTCTCAAAGAGGAAAAAGAGGACACAGTCCAAAGGAAATAATAAAATAATAAGAGAGAGAGAGAGAGAGAGAGAGAGAGAGAGAGAGAGAGAGAGAGGTGGACCAAGCATGAGAGGGGGGTATACTCTCCCATACACACACATACTCTCATTGTGTGGAGTGCAAAGTGCAAGAGCTTTATGTCCTTCTCCAAGCTTGTTGAGAAGTGGAGGGCCTACACCAACACTCTTGGCTATGGAATGCAAATCCAAACAAGAGCCATGATTCAATGCTTAAGCTTGCTATCTTCTTCATCTTCATTACTACGCTATTATTCTATGCTAAGCAAGAAGAGTGATGATAAGTGAGGAACTATTTCTTTCTCCTATGTAATATTTCTTCTTCCTCTTCCCTACCCTCATTCCCCGCTAGCTCTCTCCACCTTCGAAGGTGTTTGAGGCCTTGGGACTGAGGCTTGGGATAGTTAATACTTTTTGCAAAGTTTATATTAAGCTCGTGATGCATGAATCTTTCCATCTTCATAGCGTCACCAAGGTCAAAAGGAACACAAAGATTGCATTGTAACAAAGTCTCTCTTGATGGGAGAATTTATAATACAAACGGCTTTTGGAGTGGGGTCCAAGTAAATCCGGTCCTCAATTATTCTCATGTTCTCTAATACTTTCTCTTGCAAAAGTATTGTTCATGCCAAGTTAATTAAGTACTATATTCATGTTGCTACCATGAATTGAGTTCACCCTCTATGTTCTCAAAGTAATCTCACAAAAATGCTCACTCTAATTCTCTTAATTCTGCTATTCTCAAAGTTCATAGGCCATTTCCATTACATCTCTCTATTAATATAAGTTTCTTGCAATGAAGTTTTTCTTTTAGGCATGTCCGTATGTGAGATATTTTCATTCCATACACACAATACACACATCTAAAGTGGATTTTGACCATAGGGATAGATAGGGCACGTCTAGAGGAAGCTATACAGCCCTTATGGGACCAGACTGACAACCATAAAATAGGTTGTTTATCTTATGTGCAATTTTTTCCAAGTGTATGAAACAACATTTAAGCACATGAGAGTGTAGAGGATACCCTGCCCATGCTAGGTATTAAGTTTCATTCCATTCAAAGGCCTGTAGCTATACAAATTTGTTTGGATAAGGTTGCGGTAAATAAAGTAGCGTTGGGTGTCTACCACACACTTGAGACTTAGATAAGTAGAAGAGACATAGACTTGGGTTTTTTTAGAGTTTGGCCATCTCTTGTAGCCTCCATGCACTAGTCGGGTAAGCTACATCCCACGATTGATATTTTGTGTATGTTGTTCTCGCTTTGCTAGCATCGATATGGTGGGGCTTGGCAGTCGGTTGGCCGACACCTTCCAAAAATGACATCCATGGGATTTTTGAGATCCAAGGTTTATGATCCATGGTGATACAAGCAGCCATCATCTTGTAGATCTTCCTTAGCATTTGACAAGACAGATCGGGAAGTCCTTCATACATTTTTACTGGTGCGTGCATAGTGCTAAGCATGTACTTTTCATCTAGCCTTTTCTTGCCCTTAAGTCCTGGCAGATCTGGGTAGTTCATCGAGTTGTAATGTTGCTTTTGTATGGTTTTGTGTTGGATCCATGTCCACACTCTGGGAACTGGACAGAATGTAATATCCTTTTCAATGGAAATTGGTGCTCTCATCATATGAATCTACCATTCTAGATGCTTCTCTAGCCACGCCATTCTCCATTTAGGTTGTTGCTCCTGTGGTTGAGCTTCTATCATTTCTTGCTCAATGATGGCTTTTAATTGAATACATTCATATTTGATCAAAGGAAAAGGGAGAGAGCCCATATACCGATGTTTATTGATTGTTGTTGGTTTGAGGAGCTAACAATTGACATAATGGATGTCGGATCTCCCATTCCTTCACCTTCTTCTAGTGCTCTTCCTCTATTATTGCAATTCTTGCTTTCATCTCTACTATTGCCTCTTCTGTTAAGCAATGTTCCATATCAGCTCTTGTTTCAGGCTCAATGCTCGCTTCTACTCTTTTCCTTTGATTTGTGTTTGTCTTGAGGATTTCTTGTGTAGCATGCTGCTTTCCTTTGTCTTGACTTTGCTTGATGTTGAATGAGGGGCTTCAGTAGAGGACCTTTGTTTGATTGGCTTGATGTGGTCCTTGTCGGGAATCCTTCTCCTTCTGTGCATCATCTTGTTCATCCTGGTCATCACCTCCTTGATCACCCGTGTTAGTGAAATCCAACTGCTTACAGTCAAGCTTAGCCTATAGTGCAATTACTTGGGCTTTCAAATCCTTGTTTCCTTTCTTGAGAGCCATATTTTCCACCTGGAAACCCTCTTCTCAAGCTAAGGCTCCTGTAGTGGCATCTTGCCACATTCTTTTTTTGATTCTGATAGCTCTCTCTAATTTTAAAATCCGGGAATTGGCATTGGAAGGTGGTGTACTGGTTTTTGCTAGCCGTGTTAATGGAGCGTTGACTTTGATCATGCAAAAAATGTGGCATTGGGCCAATAATTCCTCCTCAACACTTAGTAATTGAATTTTAGCTAAGGCCATTTTATTTTTGAGTGTGTTGGTTGTGTTAAGGACATCAATGAAAACCGCTTGGAGATCATCGATTACCCTTCTATGCATGGCAATAGCTCAGTTGACAGCTACTATCTCCTCATAAGCTTTTGCTAATTTTTGTTGTTAGGGAAGCAGCTGGTTCTTTAATTCTTGAGCTTCCTATCTTGCAATCCGAGCTTCTATGAACAAATCCTCTTATTCATTTTTGATCATATGTAGTGCAACATAAGCCTCATTAAGCTCACCTTGGAGTGCTAAGATTGCGTTTTGATCCTGTCTGTGCTCTTGCATAGCCACATTATACATGTTAGTAGCTACCCTTTGGAGTGCTTGGTAATAGGGGCCAATCATGCTCCATTGTTGTGCTTAGGTGCTAGGTATGGGAACCGTCTATTTGATTTTCTTTGGGACTAGAAGAGATTCTTTTTTGTTTTAGACAACTATCTTGATCCCTTGGCTCCTCTTGGGTGTCTTGAGCCTGTGATGTTTTTGGTTGAGATTCTTGAGCTTGTGTCGTTTCATAACCAGAGTCCCTATGAGATTGGTTGTTAGATTCAGAGTGTGAGCTCTTTGTGGTGATGTCTCTCCTCCACCTTCTTTGGATCTTCAGGAACATTCTTTTCTTCTACTATCTTGGCTCCCTCCATTTGATCCCACATCTCCTCCAATTTCTCAATAGTGACGGGAGTTGTTGATGGGTTTTTGGTGTGGATGTTGCGTGGTACCCATTTCTCAGCAAAATCGCCTTCGTCAACTCTTTGCTTTTTGAGTTTTGCCAATCTTTCTTCTCGGGCTTGCTTTTGGGCCTTCTCTTCTTTACCAAGTTTTGGCATAGGCATTGGTCTTTTACCCTTCTTATCTTCTTGCTCTTCTTCACAAGACTCTGACTCTTGTAATTTTCTTTTAGACGGCTTTTAGATCATGTATGGGTACGTCGTGTAGTGGTCTGTGTAATCTTGAATTTGTTATTTCTTTTTCACTTTCTTCCTCTTGGAGTTGGATATAGTCATTTTGATAAGGAGCTTCTTGCAAATCTTAGGCTGCTCCAATAGCTTCAAGCTATCCTGGTTAAGACTTTTGGAGCTGATAGATATGTAGGTTTGGTGTGCTTCTTCTTTTTTGTGAGTAGTTTGAACAAATATTGTGCATGATCAATAGTTACTGGTGTATTTTGTTGATAGGCCCATGTGTATGTTGTCGCATTTCCAAAACTCAATCACTCACTAGTCCCCTTGGCTCTCTAAAGCCAAACAAATCTCTTTTTGGAGAGAGATAGCAAGAAAGATAAAGAATAAAGGACTCAAGCAACTGGCGCACTTTTGGAACAGCAACAACACGAGCTATAAAGGAATAGACCAATTGGCTACCTAGTTCAATATAAGTGGGATTAAAATTCTACTGGTCGATAGAGCTTTGGATGGGCTTAGCAACTACTATATGCCGACGTGCGAGTCCAAGTTCGAGTGGAAATCTTGGCATTGGCCCAAGGGCAAACACTGTGGTAAACCAGAAACCAAGGATATCTACCTCACTCTAATGATTTCTTATGATTGGTTCTCCCCCCTCAACAAGCAATGGGGAAAACAATGATCAAAGGCAAGATGGGTAGCAGTTGCAAATAACATCCAGAGTCTGCAATGGCCACTAGAGATGAAGTACTTTCTATGCAAGGTATTATGGGGAGCTTTGCCGACTTGAGTAGATATTCTTGCCAGAGGATTGGCTCTAATAGATGTTCAAGTTGCAAAATGGCTTGTGAGGACCTCCCTCACCTATTCAAGGAGTACCTGGCTATAAGTGGCCTTGCATGGAAGACTTGCAAATGGGTACAAAAGACCTTGAAAATAGGGTTCTTCAAGCATGACCTGTTCCTTGGTGAGATGGTGATAAAAAGCCAAGCTCTACTTGTATGCACACAAATTGTTAGATTCTACTACTTTAAGCAAATTTGGAAGGCTAGGAGTTGTCGACTGTTTGACAATGATCTTTCAAATGTCTTTTGAAGATGTTTATAGTACATTTGATTTCATTTCCTCTCTCTCTCTCTCTCTCTCTCTCTACCCGCACGCGTGTGTGCGGGCATGCGCACACACACAGACACTGAAAGGTAGCTTTTGCTGAAAGTGAATATGATTCTCAATCTAGTAAAGGGATAATACATCTTTTCTGTTTTTTATGTATCAAAGTGCTTTTCCAGCTAAGATTCTTCCTATTCAAAGGTATAGGTTGAGAAAGTTGAACTACCTTTGAAGTCGTGTTCATCCCCTTTTGATATTTAATTCTTTTTCTGGTTCAAGAGGATATGAATGTCATGTTCATGGAAAGCTCCAAGATATCAAACAGGAAAGGATGTTTGAATATCCAAATGTCAAAGTTAATTTTATTGTAATTCATCAGAAATTCCGCATTGAGTCTTTTTCATGCACTCTTCCTCAATCCTCATCAAATGCTTGACAAAAACATCGTTTTTTTTCAACCAAAGAAAATAAGGCCACACTTAAAACTCCCCCGGTTTTTGGGCCAAAATTTAAATCATTTACCATTAATTACACTGAATTTTGCCAATTTTACCCAAGGCAAGGTCAGAATCTAGCCACGATTTGGCAAATTAACTCTCCCGATTTTCGAGCCAAAATTTAAATCATTTGTCAATAATTACATCGAATTTTGCCAGTTTTATTCAATGCAAGGTCAGAATCTAGCCAAGATTTTGCAATTATAGTTGGTTCAGATACATTAAACCTTGATCTTTTGCAAATACAGCTGGTTCAAATACATTAAACCGATTTTAGTTTGCAAAATATTAGTTTTTCTACACATGTAGAAATTCCTAGTTACTAAATGTCAAAAATCTGATATTTAGAATGTTGGCAAGAATGTTGCTTCTCCCCTTGCCCTTATATTTTTCTTTGAAAGTCTTTTTGAACAGAAAACTATTTGACCCGTCTCTCTCTTTCTCTCTCTCTCTCTCTCTCTCTCTCTCTCTCTCTGGGTTGAGAATTTGACATTTGACAAGTGGTATATATGACAAATGAGCATGGAGGATTTGGGGATTTTGAACCTATGATTGTAAGCATATAGCAAAATCACAAAATAACACCATGAGGGTTCTCTCAAATGTCAAATCCTCAACCCATGTCTCTCTCTCTCTCTCTCTCTCTCTCTCTCTCTCTCTCACACACACACACACACACACACACACACAAACATGGCTAAAAACATGTTGGCTTTCATAGTTTTGAGTGCATGCATGATGGAGACTTACTTTTCATTTCAATCTTGTATTTACTTTTCTTGCATTCTATTGGTTTAGAATGCTAAAGTGAAGTTTCACCTTACATAATTTTAGTAACTTTTACACACACACACACACATATATTTTTCTTGCATTCTATTGTTTTAGAATGTTAAAGTGAAGCTTCACCTTGCATAATTTTAATAAGTTCTACACACACACACGTATATTAATTAGTTTTTTTTTTTTTTGCAAAACTCACAATTGTGAGTGAATTATATTGAACATCCTAAAAAATTACAAGGTCTAGTCGTGCTCTTGTTGAGCCATGACATCATCCAGAGACTATAATTACATCAGGACAGCCACCCCCACCAACCCGCCGCCTCTTCCTCGATACACAGAGTCCAAAAAGTTGTCCTTTTGAAATCTTTTATTCACCTTATTAATTAGTTCTTTTTATTTCACCTGTCATTTCACAACTTCACATGGCTTTACATTTCTTGGATTTTATAGCTTGATTCCAATTAGTGTTAACATTCAAGAAAGTCTCTTTTATTAAACGGCTGCTGATCGAGTTTCCTCCTCACAAAGAAAAAAATTGGAAATACTAGCAAAAATTTTAAAATTTGCAAATGTTTGGACGACTTTCTCACATATTTCATCCGTTTTTCTTTCATTTACCATGGTTTGCAGCTAGCTAGTCTCGATTTTCAATCGGCTCAAGACTAAGCTGATGCAATCCTTTTCCAAACACTGATACCAGTTAAAAAAATTTTATCACTTTCTTATTGTTTTTGAAAGCCGTCGTGGCCTTTCACTTGTTTTTTTGGCAATTCCCATATTATATGGGATATTTGTATTAACAAAAATAATGTTAGGTTTTAGGCCAAGTCCCCGGTATGACCGGGTGTCCATTCTTATCATTCTTTGGTTATAATGAAACAATAAGGAGTGAGGAGTTTTGCTTCTCTAAGCTCCACCAAAAAAGTTGTGTTCTTCTCCTTCCCTCTCTTGCATCCTGCAAAGATCTCTCTCCACAAGTGGTATCAGAGCACAGGTGTCTCAACCCCAAGCCCCAACTACCTCGCATGTGTAGCAAGCCCAAAGAACTTGGAATCTTGAGAGCTTTTGAAGCTGTGCAAGAAATCAGTAGCAAAGTGAGCAGGTTTAGAGAGCTTTGGAAGCTATGAAAATCGGGTACAATAGGGGAAATCGAGGTTTCGATGGGATGTGGGCAAGCCTTGAAGGCTTTAAGCAAGAGGAGAATCGAAGCTCTGCAAAGAATCAACCTTGCGGGCCTGCAAAGCATCGGTTTGAGACTCGGACAACAACACTTGAAGGCATTGAGCCCGAGTAGGGAAATCAAAGCCTCTATAGTGTAGTGCTACACCTCTGTAGTGTGGAGATAGGGAAGAGCCTTATAACCTCTGGCTATGGGTCTTGGTCATTCACTAATCACAAAAAACTTCCTCTTGTGCTCTATTGGTTTGAGGTCTAGTAGTACTAATGTCTCTTTCTTCATTCAATAGAATGGAAATAGAAGAAAGAGTGATTATTTTGATTGAGTGGAGTGAGTTCATTGAGTGGAGTGAGTTCAGTGAATATCTTTTTGCTGATTACTTCAAAAACTGATAATTTTGGCTTTGAATGATAGAAAGTAAAATGATGCTAATCTACTTTCTGTTGGTTTTTTGATACTCTACTCCTTGAAGGATTATTTCCCTTCTAGCTCCGTGATCTCATAAAAAAATGTGTGGGCAGGGTGAAGGTAAGGTCTATCTCTTAGGCCTAGCTAATTATGGTTTATCTATTGCTCTGGTGGTTGACTCTCACTTATTTTGCTTTCTTACCTCACGGTTTGCTATGATCATCTTGGATCAAAAATAAATCTAGGAAAACTTTTATGATGCAATTTTGATGGTACTTTTACATCCCCAATCTCATGGGGTATGGATAACATTTTGATACTGATATTTCTCTTATAGTATTTTCTTGCCAAGTATTTGTGGGAGCTTTTTGATGATCGATTTCACTTATGGCTCTTAGATCCTACTTTTTGGCCTGTCGAAGGCCATAGTGGGGTGGATGGATTTTTGGTGCAAATTTTGGACCGTAAATGCAAGCTGATCAAATGGAGGACAAGTGTGTAATCTGCTTGTTTTTTAATATATTTTTTAGCTTTTTGTGAAAGGTGTTGACAATTGCGTACCTCTTTCTTTAAAGAGGACCATTAAAAATTTGGTCACAGACAATCTTTTTCGTCCTCTTTCACCTTTTTTTTGTTGTTTTAGTTTGTAAACCACTTCTTTCATTTAAGAGCATGGGCTCCATATCATAAAAAAATTAATATCCAATCCATTGAACATCTTATTTATTAGTCAAAACTTATGTTACACATCTTTTGAGAACTATATTCCTTTCAATCTCTCTCACTTTAAAGGTTTACATTTCTTTCCTTCAATGTGTGGTTGTGAGGCACAAATGGCTTTGGGGGTCCATTTCTTTCACTCTTGATGGGGGTCATTGAAAACGATCCCCTCTGGTGTGGGGGTTCTCTTTGTGCTGCTCGTCCCCGCCTTCCCTTGTTTTGCAGAGCAACGATAATAGCTCTTTGCTCAACCTTCCTCAGGTTTGTAAAGTGACATAAGCATTGCCAATTGTGGGATGCGTGCCTTTGCTGACAAGAAATTGAAGAGAGAGAGAGAGAGAGAGAGAGAGAGAGAGAGAGAGAGAGAGACCTTGAGATTGTAAGAGAGAAAGAGATAAATGTCATGAGAGTAGATGCACCATATTGTCCTCTATGAATCTAGCTCGCTCTTGTTGTGGGCACCGACAATCCACCATAGCCCTAGGTGCTACCTTCCACCTATTGCCTCACTAATAGAGATATATAGAGAGAAGAAGAAGAAGAGGATTTTTTACGTTGTAGGAAACTATCCCAAGAGGCCTTAAAGTTCTATCCCACGAGGAAACTTCAAGACTTGTTACATGCATAGGAAGCTTAGACCTCAAAAAAGAGTTTCACCACATTTTCTCCTACATGGAATCCGCGAAGATTCCACTCAACCAAGAAATTTCAATAAATCAGTACCTCCTCCTACTTCAAATGCTTATTGGTGCCACGAGAGGGAGCTTCGAAAAAACATTAAAAATATAATAATATTTATATATAGAGACAGAATGAGCTGGGTGGTGGCAGTGGTGGTGGTAGAAAGCTTGGTTGTGATATGAGGCGGCCTGCATAGATTTGGGCACCGTCATAGCCCCGATCCCAAGACATGGCCTCTTGTAGGTGCCCAACTAGAAACTTTGCTCAACTTTCACCGTCTGCATGATTGGCTCCTCTCCTTCTTCAACGATCGCCACCGTACCGTCAAGCTCTCCCTCATCTCTTCCACAGCCTTAGTCTTCATTGTGGATCCTCGCAATGTGGAGCACATCCTCAAGGGCAACTTCTACAACTATCCCAAGGTACTCCTCTCTCCTGTATTCTTCCTCTTCCTTTTTCTGTGTCTGTATTCCCCAACTATCCCAAGGTACTCCTCTCTGCTTTCTTCTTTCTCGTCCTTTTCCATCGTGCATGCATCTGAGCTCTTTCTTTTTGTTCCAGTCAAATACTGCTTCAGATTTTACTCAAAATTTTATCTTTGTTGTTGAAAGCTGGTGATGGCAGGGAGAGAGAGTGTGCCGTGCAATGTATGATTTACTTGGGGATGGCATCGTTAGCTCAAATGGCGAGACATAGAAGAAGAATCGTAAGGTGGTCGCTCTTCAAATAGAAAGCTGCGAGATTTCAACACAAATTCTTTTAGGGAAGATGCACTCCTCCTCCTTCAGATTCTTGACGTAGTAGCATCCTCATAGAACGTTGTTAATTTGCAAGTAATGGTCTTGCACCTCATTCTTTACAGCGCAAGCATGCATATTCACCCATGCACACACACACACACACATGCATGTACATGCGCGTACACAAATACTTCAGTAGAGGACATTTCCAGCGCTTTACAAGTGGTTGCATGCATGCATGCACAATAGCCATGATTAAGTCTCTCAGAAAACCACCAATTGGCATTTGCATAACACATGCTGGATTGGTCGTCTAGAGAATTAATCTTGTGCATAGTCTTTGTTATTGACAAGAAGCCTATGTTTTGTGTTTCCATTATTTTCTGTCTAAAAACCTTGCAGAGTGGTCAGGATGTAAGGATGCAGAGTTTGAACTATGATCGGACCCTCTTTTGTGCATCCAAAGGGGGTCACATCAAACAAAAAATATGACCCTCTTTTGTGCATGCAAAGAGGGACGAGGAGGCAACAAGTCTCTCAGCACTGATGAAAAAACACAATTCCAAGCTTTGTATGTGCCTCAATATCTCTTCCACAAATTCTTTCAAACATTCCATTTTTCAGATGAGGACTCTAACTTCAGCCTCAATTTTCTCAACCTTTCCGCAAGATAGCTCCTAATAGCTCTCCTACAATGTTGTTGCAGAACCAAGAAGGATCAAGAATGATAGGTGTTGTGAAAACTCTACAATTTATTTTTCGTGCCATACATAATCACACAACTTTGGCAAGCCACGAGTGTTATTTTCTAACCAGGTTTAAATATATGCTAGAGCTTAGGATTCTATTTCTCATTGTTGCTTTCTAAATTATGATGAAGTAATTGCTACTCTAAGTATCACAATGTTGTGCTAGTAAGGTTTCATTGTTTCAAGCTGCCATGGCTAAGCATAAACTTGGTGTCAGAAGTTCAAGCTTTAATACAAGCTAATGCTCACACTTTTGTGACACTTTGTACATTGATGCTTGATGTATGGTTAACAGGATATACTTTATTTATGCTTTGGAATATATTGTAATTTAATTAGTTTATTGTTTCACTTTTTTTAAAATAACATAATATTTTATTGTGATACCACATGTTTTAAAATACTAGTGTCGCTTTCTATTTTTCTCTCTCACAAAGAAGCCTCTTATTATGGAATACCCATCAATAGCCTTACTAGACCATAGTTAATTTTCACCTTGTTTTTTGTCGGGTGAAGTTTGGAGGTGATGGCTTGATGAGCTTGAGCTAAGCTTGAGCCCACATCTCCATTTGAGAGGTCATTGCTCTACCATCGTGTTACGCATTACGTAGGTCATTTTTTGAGAGAGTTCACACGCAATTTGTACTTAGTCTACAAACACCACATAGTTGGCACATTATGCCGTACAATACACACATGCTTAAGACAATTAAGAAAAAGTGTGTTCGCACTTTCACAAAATCAATCACAAAAAAAATCATACACACATCAATTTGTAGAGGAGTAGGGTGCCATCTATAATAGCGTTAGTCTCTTGTGACGTGAGACAAGACCACTACGTGGTGGGGATGAGTGCTTGCATATCCACCATTGTAGCTTAAACTTTTTGATTGAAAATGAAAAATCATGATGATAATCTCATTGGAATTTACATTCATGTTTAACATTGAGAGAGACGTGTTTGTGAACATTTTAAACTTTTTGTCTTTCTACTATATAGTATGTCTATGTCGATTTTTATCTCATAAAAAATAATAATAAAACAAAATACTAAAGGTACTTTATGCATTTTACAACAATAAGACAAATTGTCAAGGTAATTTATTTAAGGAAGGACACATTCATTAACTAACCGAATGCACGATGCGGAGGATTTTTTCGGGAACATTTGAAAGTTTTTGGCTTTTCAATATGTACTAGTATGTGACCCATTCGTTGCTGTGGCCAAAGAAACATTGCTTCTATTCTTGTAGAGCTATCTTCTTTTTCAAGTGGAACACTATCAATACTCTCTTCCTATTATTGCATTTTTAAAAATGATGCATGACACAACCTCTTGATAGATTCTAACAACAAACATAAACATATGTAAGATGCAACAAACATAAATATATGTAAGATATTGCAAAGCATTCTATGATACCAAACTTGGCAGCTTCTCATAGACATTATTTTTTATGAGGTGCTAGTCCTTGTTCAACAAACTTAGGAGTACTCTACTTCTATTGGGGGAGTGGGGGGGGAGAGAGAGAGAGAGAGAGAGAGTGTGTGTGTGTGTCTTGCTTTTGGTATATCTTGGTCTAGCAATGCTACCAAACTTGATTATATAGATTAGGTAAGTTAGCATGGTGTGAAGTGATGAAGGCTTAGAGAAGTCAATGTAATAATAAAGCTTTTTTAGCCTCCAGAAAGCCATAGGGATGCAGAAAGCCATAGGGAAAGGGTGAGAAAATGTGAACCGTTGATATAGAGGTTTTTGATGGTGGACAAAGCCCTCTTTGATTGAAAATCCAGGTTACATTAATATTATCTTGCTTCTATAATATAGATGTTCTTTTACAACTCTCATCTACTTTTGCATTACATTTCCTTAACATGCCACAATGATTCTTTACTTTGTTCTGTTATTAGTATGGCATGCATAAAAATTTGCTGACACATATGTCTTTCACAATTTAATCCTTGTTTTCTTTTTACTTCATATTATTTATTGTGAGTTGATTCTTTAATAGGACTTGGTACACTCTACATTTTAGAGTTACCTATGATTTACTCATTCTAACTTTGTTGACTTTGATTTTGATTTTTTTCACTTACACTATTCTAAATTTTCTAGCTTCTATGCTTATGATAATGGCTGGTTGTCTGCCTTGCCTCAATGGCTATATTTGATGATACTACTTATTGGTTCTTACTAGCTAAAATGCTTGATTTGGATTTTCTTACAAAAAATTACCAAATAAACTATAGATAAAAGCATTGGATCTTGATGACGGCTTTGATAATATAATAATTATGTCTTTGAACTATTACTTCTAGGGATTGATGATTGGATTGGATTGGATTGATAATATAATAATTATGGCTTTGAACTATTACTTCTAGGGATTGATGATTGGATTTGCACTAGCAGACTACGTATTCCCTTGGTTTGATGCTTTTAAAGACAAGCAGGTATACATGGCTTTTATTCCCTCGTGTATTCTTTGAGTTGACCAGAGAAAGGAAAAGGATTGTTAAGGCTTATAATGTTTAAGAATCTCGTGGGATAACTCACATATTGGTGTTTTCATGGCATTATTTTGTTGGCTTGTGGTAAAAAAGAGTTTCTAGTAAGAATTGCTAGACCGGCTTAAGGGAGACTCTCTAAAGACATGGAAAGGTGGGAAACCTAAGAACTTGTTTATTGTAAAAGAGCTCCAAATAGTCATCTAGAAAAATGAGTGATGACCTTTTGCTGATATTGGTATTTAACACTAGGTTGGTAACGTAACAGGACATAAAAGTGTCCTTTCAGGGTTTTGAAAAAAACCTCCAAAACCATAGTAGATCCACTCCTTTTGTAAAATCCTTTCATGAGGTTATAGTTGAAGGCCTACTACACATGGAAAAAATAAGAAACTTGTAAAATTTCTCATATTTTGGTCACACCAAGCCTCCAAAGTTGATGGACCAGTACATTTTCATAAAAACAGTCATTTCTTACGTTTTGTTGCATAAAAATAAGATTAGGGATTTTTTTTAGGACATGAGATAAATTCCCTAGTTAACTTCAATGGGTTGGTGATCAGAACATATGATTGCTTCTCACTCACTATTTTTTGTTTTGCCAAAAGAAATAGGTACAAAAAAGTTGAATTTTTACCATTCTGCAAACCTATCATCAAAGTTTCTATAGCCACGCTCAATACAAATAATATATTCATGTTTTCTTAGTTCCCTATTGTCCTTTAGGTTCATAAGGAGCCATGGAGCATGTCAAAAGAATAATACATCTCTTACCAAGGGGAATCTTGGGGACAAAGATGAAGTGCTAAATACAGCAAACATGAAAAAACTGGGTTCAACATTATGAGTCGTAGAATCCCATAGAAACTATTCAATATCTAGCCAAATTTGATCCTTATGACTAGATATGGTTACTACCTACAAAATGCATGTAGTTGTCACAAGAAACTAACAATATTGAAAAAGCTATACTTGATATACTAGAATGTTTTGTTTTCTTCTATAATTGAAAAAATCAACCATCGTTGTCTACTATGCAAAATAGGGTATTAGGTGCCCCAAAACTCAAGGAATATTAGCTTTCTGTTACAATATGCGACATAGAAAATCAAAACTGCATTTGGATATCATGAAAGCCACCAAAAAAATCATAGAAGAGCTAAAATTGGCTAAAAAACAGGATTTGATAATTTTTGTAATTTGGTCATAACTTACAACTTTAACATATATTTCTTACTAGAAGCATCCGGACATGTTGAGGACTACTAAAGATAGTTCTCTAGCATTATAGACCTCACAAACATGAATTCTAGAGTGGTATAGTTGCAAAAAGCTGAAAAAAGACAAAAACAGGACCCGTTTTTTCACACAGTTTAGGTTGTGAAATGTTGTGCAAGGACAATGTTAAAGATGGAATTGATATTCCAAAAAAATGTCAAGTTTTTTTCAGCTCATGAGACAACTTTCTAGACAGATAGAACCTCAAAATCCATTTTGAAACTCTTGACATAATTCAAGGAAAATGGTCACTTAACAGGACATAAAAATGTCCCAGGACATAAAAGTGTCCCATTACCAACCTAGTGTTAAAGAAAGAAAGCTTGGAACCTTGATAAACAAATTCACACAAACTAAGAACTTTTAGCATAGTTCTTAATCTATATACATTGAGTATGACATACATTACAATTGATAGGTTCTTTGATGCTTGCAAGACATATCCCAAGATAATAAATCCGTTGTCTTGCTTACACGGATGTAGGTGAGAATGCTATCTTTGCTTAAAACGCTTTAGCTTAAGGAAAACGATGGTTAGTTTTAATTTTGACGTCATCTAAAGCTCTTGTCCCAATGAATAGGAATATTGGAATGATCCTTCATTCTAATAATTTTGTACAATAATGAATCTGATATTGAGTTTTTTTTTTTGAAAAACACGTTCAAGTTGTCTAAAGCCCGTTATTATTTAAACATAATGTTCTTTTATGTATAAGTATTAGTTTTAATATAGCAACACACACACACACACACACACACACACACACACACACACACACACACACACACACACACACACACACACACACACACACACACACACACACACACACACACACACACACACACACACACGTTCATGTACTAGCCATCAAGACCTAACATGAAGCCCATCTCCAAATATCCAAATTTCCAAGATCAACATTGCATGGCATGCTACTAGAAATATCTCTTATATCTTAAAATCATTGCATGGTAGGACAATTCCCCTTTGAAGTAAATACTAGAAGGAAGCTTCCTAGCTAGAGTTAATTTGGACTCCCTATGCCATGGATGAGTGGGTGTGGTCCTTAAGGACTAGATCTGAAAATAACTTAAGATGGATTTCAGAGAACATGATCCACCCCTTTGTTCTTCATGATCAGACTGCAAATATGATGAAATCCTCCCTCACCCTACAAATAGTATAAAGATGCACACAGGTGAGCGCACTCCTAAGTTGTGGTGCTCACTCACTCCTTGTTCTTTTTGTTTGTTTGCATTAAGTTGGTTTGCATGCTTGAGTACATGCCTGTTGGGGTATAAAGCCCAATGCTAAGTTGTGGTGCTCACTCACTCCTTGTTCTTTTTGTTTGTTTGCATTAAGTTGGTTTGCATGCTTGAGTACATGCCTGTTGGGGTATAAAGCCCAATGTGGTCGCCCAGGTAAGTGGGCGGGCCGCCAGGTATGTACACATATTCTTTTGTAAAAACCTAATAAGAACTCACTATGCTCTACACATTACAGTAGAGCGAGTTCACCATATCGTCGTGCTCTTCCTCTTGCACTCTCTCTCGCGTCGCACTTCCGATCGTACTCCTTCAGCTGGTATCAGAGCTCAGATCGAGGCTCGGGGCAACACTGCAGGAGGCTAGAGTCACCAACTCAGATTGGAGTGAAATTCGACAGGCGAAGACACGGCCCCAAATCTCGTGGGAGAGCCCGAAGGACTTGGTGTTGTCAGAATTTCATTTTGAGGTCATCTCAGCCACCGTTCGGCTTCCACAAAGGTCTGCGCAGGCCATTTTCGACTACGTGGTCTCAACGGGTGCAGATCCGACTCTGCGAATTTGGGGTTTTCGGCCTACGACTGCAGGTGTTGAGGATATCGACACTCCCAGAGTGCTGATTTGTGGTTGTCTACACATCTAAGGACGGCTCACAGTTCTTGGAGGCGTGTCACATAAGACACGGGCGCATCTACACACAGCCTGTAGGCAACATCCACTAGTTCATCAGGTAGCTTGTGTTTGCTGCTTGATATTCTAGATTTCATCCTGACATTGCAGGTACTTCCACATGGGATGTATTGTCAGATATGATGTATGTCTGGTGAGGGTTTGCTGGCTGTGAGTCACGCAGCAAGCAACCGCCGCAGCGGTTACAACATACAGCGGGAAATTTGTGGATGTATGACTTTGTGGGAAGTCTATGTACTGTCATATCAAGAAGCTGGATGGAACCAATTTCCCATTGTGGAAGCAGCAGATTTGGCACGTGTTGGTACAAAAGAAGCAGATAAAACCTATAAAGCTCAAGGGGATAAAAAGAAGATATGGACGAAGATGAATGGAGCGAAATGGATGAATTGGCACTTTCTACCATTATGCTGACTTTGGCAGAAAGCGTTTACTTCAATGTAGCAGACGAGATGTCGGCTTATCAAGCATGGTTAAAGCTGAGTGATCTTTATGAGAAGCAGAGTGCAGCTTCACAGGTATACTGGCTTAAGAAGCTTGTTGACTTGAAGATGAAAGAAGGGACACCTATGTCCAATCATCTGAATGAATTCAACACAATCTATAGTCAGTTGTCAGTTCAAGGTGTCAAGTTTGATGAACCTATTAGAGCTATGTTCCTATTGATCACATTGCCGGAAAGTTGGGACACTTTTCGCACAGCTTTGAGTAATTATGCACCTCCAAATGGTTTGAACATAGCAGGTGTAGAAGGAAGTCTGCTTACTGAAGAAACCAATAGAAAGACAATGGACAAAGGCAAAGGAACAGCCTTAGTTGTCAGGGGAAGGACCATAGAAAAGTACAAAGGTGGAAAGAGGAATCAGTCTCGTAGCAAGTCCCGCAGTGCTAAAGGCAAGAGTGACATAGAATGCTACCATTGTGGCAAGAAGGGTCACATGAAAAGAGACTGTAGAGAATGGAAAGCAGAAAAAGGCAAAGAGAAAGCTGAAGACCATGGTGAGAAGACAAGTCCTCAGTGAAGATTCAAGAAATAAATGTGACAAACACTGTTGCAGAGGATGACAGTCTAGTGTCAGGAGACATCTACTTCTTGAAGAATATAATGGACTCAGCTCTTCTTACAGCATTTGATGAAAATGCACTGAGTGACTAGATTATAGACTCAGGAGCACCACTTCATGTGTCTCCAAACAAGGAGTGGTTTACCTCTTATGTGACCACTAAAGATCATGTTCGACTAGGAATTGGGAAGACATGTGAGATCTTGGGTGTTGGAGATGTTCAATTGAAGTTTCAGAATGGCTCTTCTTTCACGCTAAAGAATGTGAGACATGTTCCCGCAATTACAAAGAGCGTGATCAACACAGGTTTACTTGATGATGCTGGCTACGTCACCACTTTTGGACAGAACATGTGGAAGATATCCAAGGGTTCTATGATAGTAGCACATGGAGTAAAGTCTGGAGGACTTTACATGATTTATGTATCAAATGCCTCTAAAAATGTAATCAATGTAACCGAGCAGCCGAACGTTTCTTTGTGGCATTTCCGGTTAGGACATATGTCCAAGAAGGGAATGGAAATCTTGTCTCGTTCTGGTTATTTTCCTGGCTTTTCATTTAATGATTTTGAATTTTGTGAACATTGTCTATATGGTAAGAAAACACAGCAGCCACATAAGCATAGAAGCAGTAGAAGAGATACACAGTTGGCACTTGTTCATAGTGATTTGTGTGGACCTATGCCTAACCTATCTCTAGGGGGAGCTTCGTACTTTATGACATTTATAGATGATTACTCGAGAAAAGTATGGGTTTACTTTCTCAAACACAAGGATGAAGCGTTTAGTGTTTTCAAAACGTTTGTGAAACTTGTGGAGAATTAGAGTGGCAAGAAGCTTAAATGCTTACGCACTGACAATGGTGGAGAGTATGTTTCAAAGGCCTTTCAGGACTTTTGTGAGTCAAAAGGTATAAAACGTGAACTTAATACTCCTTATAATCCTCCTCAAAATGGTGTTGCTGAGAGGATGAATAGGACCATACAAGAGAAGGTTAGAAGTATGTTGTCTAATGCACAGCTACCAAATGGGTTTTGGGCTGAAGCTGTATCAACAGCTGTTCATCTTGTAACTAGATCTCCTAGCAAGGTTTTGCAGAAGGATTCAGTGCCAGAGATGGTATGGTCAGGCAAAATGCCCTCATACAAGCATCTCAGAGTCTTTGGCTGTGAGGCATATACTCACGTTCCAAAGGAATTTAGGAACAAACTTGAGCCAAAGAGTAGAAAGTGCATCTTTCTAGGCTATGGTAATTCTGGTGAGATGGGGTACATACTTTGGGATCTCGAATCCAGAAAGGTTGTTCGCAGCAATGATGTTCACTTTAATGAATCCAAATATCATTCTAAACCAGAGAGGGTTGAGGAGATTAGAAGAGTTGTCTTCCAAGAAGATGGGCCTGCACGTGCAAGAAAAAATGTCAGGGCTCAAGAGGAGCAAGGACAGGATAGAGTGGAACCACAGGTTGTGGCTGAGCTTGAGCCACCTATTGTGCGTAGATCTGGACGTGTCACACGACCTCCTGATAGGTTTGTTCCATCTATGAACTATGTCATGTTGACTGATTGCAATGAGCCTTCATGTTACAAGGAAGCAGTACAAATGAAGGACTCCGGGAATTGGCAATTGGCCATGCAGACAGAGATGACAACTCTGCATAAAAACCAGACATGGAAGCTAGTTAAATTACCACGGGGCAAAAAGGCTCTACCCTGTAAATGGGTTTACAGGTATAAGATCACCGCTCATGATAGTCAGCCAAAGTACAAAGCAAGGCTTGTTGCCAAGGGATTTAAGCAAGAACAAGGCATTGACTTTGATGAAGTCTTCTCTCGCGTCGCACTTCCGCTCGTACTCCTTCAATTCTCTCCGCTCGTACTCGTACGCATTGATTTAAGCAAGAACAAGGCATTGACTTTGATGAAGTCTTCTCTTCGCGTCGCACTTCCGCTCGTACTCCTTCAATGCCATGATAAAAGCAAGTAAGATGAAGAATGAGATACAAGTATGTTACCCTTAACCTTGTTCCCTTTGTAAAGCTTAAATGCAAGCAAGAAAGGATATCTCTCTTGCTCTTAAATGTAATGTTGGTTTTCTTGCATAAATGCAAGCAAGGATCTCTCTCTCTCTCTCTCCCTCTCTCTATGTCTCTCTTTTTTTTCTCTAGAGGATTGTTCTTCAAGAGAAGATCAAAGATCTTTTGGTATAGATAAATATGTTTCTTTTTAAATGAGATTTCATTTTATCACTCTTGTACAAAATTTGGAAGCTCATATCGTCTAAGGTCAGTTGTCGTTTGTAGCAATCTAATTTTTCATTTTTTGGTTTCTTTAGTAAAATTTGAACAAAAACACATATAAGATACACAAGATATTTTGCCTTTTCAAGTATCATGAGATTGACTTAGATCATTTTAGGGTTTGGGGTGATCTCATTGCATAAAGCCCCTTTGGTTTGATGGCTTTGTGGTATTTGAAAAGATGGGTTTCCCTGTCACACGGTTCTCATATCTTCTTAGGCTTGATCACAAGATACACAAGATATTTTGCCTTTTCAAGTATCATGAGATTGACTTAGATCATTTTAGGGTTTGGGGTGATCTCATTGCATAAAGCCCCTTTGGTTTGATGGCTTTGTGGTATTTGAAAAGATGGGTTTCCCTGTCACATGGTTCTCATATCTTCTTAGGCTTGATCGGTTGAAAGGAAAAAGAGACTACCATATGCTCGACATCAGATTCAAGTCTACAGTGGAAATCGGCATCGAAATTCCTAGTCTACATGGACACCAAGTCATAGGGGGTTTTCGAGCCCACATACACCAGTTTCTCTAGGTTTTCAGACACTTACATGCACAACACCTTTCATGCAATTTTGATAGCACTTTCTCTACGGAAAAATACATTGCCAATGAGGCAAGCTTTTCCATACATGGGAACCCCCCATATATTTTTTCTCTTTTACCAAAATATTTCCTATTCTATAAGTTACTTTTGATTTTTCTTCCCTTTTTCACAAACGTTTTTTGCCTTTATTAAATAAAAAACACTTATGCTAATCAATCACGATGTAGCATAAATAAGTAAGCTTTCTTTGTTGATCTCTCTTTTGACCTTAAGCATTAAATATATATATTCTAAATTACATTATATATATTTAGTATTTTCTAATATATTTTTTTCATATATATATATTATTCCACCCTACCAAATATTTTACTCACTAGTTTTCATTTTCAAACCTCAACCCCACTTTCAAATTTCAATAATACCTCCATCTAGATGATTGCCAATCTTTTCAAAACTCTAGGTCGTGTTTTCATACACATGAAGAAGCTTACACTTGAAGGTAAGAGAGAAGTCCACTCAAAGGGGACCACCAAAAGACCTTTGCAACCACAAATAATACATTATTTGGCTGAATTTTTTAAGTAGAGAAGAATCCCAAATCGGAAAGAGTGTTCAACATGAAAGATGTAGCTCATGAGCTCAACTTTTAGCTCAATTTTTTTTCAGAATTTTTAGAGTTATGAACGCGGAGCTATGATTTTTGTGGTGGACCCCAATTTTCTTGTGTAATGGTGACACAGGCCATCCCCAATTTTCTTCGCTCTAGAATGGCTATGGTTCTACAAGTTTTCAAGCATGATTACAAGAGACAAGGCTCTTTTAATGAGGTCTTGGCAAGTCTAGAGTGATTCTATCACCATTTTTGGAGGATCCATCCTCATCAACAACTATTCACCTTCGACAACCTCTCTTATAAATTTCTTATCTCTCTCTTCTCTCCCTAATAAGCTTATGTCTAGCCAAAGCTAGACTATTGTAAATATCTCCTATCCTCTACATCCTACCCACATTCTCTCTTTTTCTCTCTCTATTGACTCTGGTATTTTAAATAATGAGGAGACAAGACGGGAGCCACAGCCACATGCACCTCATTTTCCTAGTCACAAGAGTGGGTCACTCACTGAAATTAGAAATATTGCTAAATCCTCTCCTCCTTCCCTATATAAGGAGGCCATGAGAGCTCACTTGGGGAGAGATACACAGACACACACACACACATCTATCCATACACACTCTTGTGCTACATGCTTGTATCCTGAACCCTAATCACATAATCACAACACCATCACTATCACCATCACCATGACCATGCACAAAAGATGAGCACCACACCTCCACATCACTTGTAATTAAGGATTGAAGGCACAATTTCAAGAAGAAGAAGGGTGGACACACTCATGATATTCCTCGCCATCAACTCCTATCTCTCCATTATGCCTCCTACGATCTTGTTCCCTTCTCATCTTCTTGCCATATGCTACCTATTGTATTCATATTTTGCAAGCAATCAACACACTCCATCTTGGTGCCATACCTTGTGTCGCTTTGGATACATCTCATTGTGAGTATGGTATATGCTTGTTCCTTGCCATTTTTTAATGCTTATGTTAAGGTGTGCGGATTCGCCACCATACACACACACACACACTCTCTCTCTCCCTCTCATATTCCTATCATCTTGCTACTTCCATCTTGAGGTGTGCGGATTCGCCACCTCTTGTATGAGAAGTGAGCATCCTCGCAAGTTTCCCCGATCTCATTATCTTCCTTACTACATGTTGAGATGTCGAGCTCTACACCTTGAGCTGGCATCCACTACGGGTCTTGGCCGCTTACGGCATTTACTCACTGGCGCGTTAGGTGACCGACACGGAGGATCTCTGCCAGTGATTCTACAGCTGGACTACACTTATAGTGCCAGCCTAGTACGCTTCTAGCGAGTTCACACTTAGTGACCGCATGTACATATGTGCTACTTTTTAGCTTTAGCACTTAGTCATTTTGTACTCTCTTTTCTGTGAAGAAGAAGAAGAAGCTTTCCATCTCTGTGTGCTTTGTGCTTGTCTTGTGTAGCTCTCTTGCATCGTCATTCTTTACATGGTATCAGAGCCTGGTGCAGGCAAGAGAGGCTAAGAGAGCAAGAGCATCACAATCCCTTCGTTCGCAATCCACAACCAAAGTGCAGTATACAGAGATTTACTGTACAAGTACAGTGGTTGTATGTACGCTTGGTTGTGGACACTCGTTGAGTGTAGAAAGCGTTACAAGAACCACGATAGCAGGTTCAGCAGATTTGCAGGTTTTTGCAGATTGCAGCTATTTTGTCTTAGTGCTTCAAGATGTCTGATGGTTTCAGTCAGATTGTTACTGAGAAGCTTGAGAAAAATAACTACCCTGCATGGAAGTTCAGAATAACAAATTTCCTAAAAGGAAAAGGTTATTGGGACTATGTAGAAGGAGACAATGAAAAGGAACCAGAGATTCCCGAGGCAAATGCTACAACAGAACAAAGGAAAGCTTTGAGGGACTGGCAACAAGGCCAGAGCAAAGTGATGTATTGGCTTTCTATGAGCATCACAGATGGCATGATGGGCTATCTACAGGATGCTGAAACCCCCGCCATTGCATGGAAAAACTTAAGCAGAGTGTTCGAGGTGAACACCAAGGCCAGGAAGCTTCAACTAAAGTCGGAGCTAAATCAGGTTAAGAGGAACAACCTCTCCATCAATGATTATGCTTTGAAGATCAAGAGTATCATTGAGGCTCTTGGATCTATTAAAGTCTCAGTGGAAGACGATGACATTGTCCGTGCATGCTTGGATGGTCTAGGAGATGAGTATGTACATTTTAGGTCTTCCATGAATACAAGAGACGACATCCCCGTGTTCCAAGATTTGATTTCTATGCTTATTCTTGAGGAGAAGAACCTTGACACATCTTCTTCTCATGGCAGAAATAATTCTGAACAGGCCTTCTATTCTAACTCCAACAGAGGTAGAGGTAGAGGTCGTGGTCGAGGCCCAAGGGGTTGCAGGGGCCTATTTCTGGAAGGTCAATCAAATCAAAACAATACAGGTGGCAGGGGAAACCAGTCTCAAGGCAGGGGGAGTTAAAGAGGTCGTGGTGCAGGATCAAGCAGGCAGCAACATACTCCAGATAGTAGAGAATGTTGGACTTGTGGTGAAAGAGGTCACATGTCACGTGACTGTCCAAAGGGAAAAGCAAGTAGAAAGAGAGAACAGGGCAACTATGCATCTACTAGCAGAGATGCAGATGACAGCAAAAACGAGCGCATGTTTGTTATGCAACATGTAATGAATACAATGACTGCAGAGAATTCCACCCAAGATGATGTTTGGTATGTGGATTCAGGTGCCTCTAATCACATGACGTCTCGTGGAGAGTGGTTTAGAGATATGCGCAAACCAGATGTGTCAGGCTATGTGCAAACAGGAGATGACACAGCTCACCCCATTGCTCATGTAGGGGACATACCTCTAAATACAAAGAGTGGGAAATCAAAGTACTTAGCAGATGTACTTCATGTCCCAAACATTACAAAGAATCTTGTTTCTGTTGGACAAATGGTTGAGCAGGATTTGCAGGTTCGCTTCAATCCAAATGGCTGTTATGTAGAAGATTTCCAGAATGGCTGTAAGCTGATCACAGAGGGCAAATGTGTGGGCAAAATGTTTACGCTGAATGTAGACATGCCTGAGGTAAAAGCTGCATTATTTGCACAGGGCACAGGTGTTGTGGCTGATGTTGACATTTGGCACAAACGCATTGGCCATGTCAATGAGCAGAGATTGCGCAGCATGCAATCAAAACAGATTGTAAAAGGTTTGCCCAAATTCAAGGTGGATGGTATGCATAAAGTGTGTGCAGCATGCCAGTTTGGAAAACAGTCAAAGGGCTCATTTCCACATGAGCGCAATGTATGTAAAAAGCCACTTGAGGTGGTGCACACAGATGTTTGGGGTCCAACCGATACTGCAAGTATACATGGTTGCAGGTATTATGTCTCTTTCATTGATGACCATACAAGGAAAGTATGGATCTACTTCATGCGTAACAAAAGTGAAGTGTTTGGTCACTTTCAAGACTTCAAAGTCATGATTGAGAAGGAGACAGATATGCAAATCAAGAAATTGAGGTCAGATGGAGGGGGAGAGTACTTCTCCAATGATTTTTCAGATTTTCTGCGAATGCATGGTATACACAGGCAGTTTACATGCAGATATACTCCATAGCAGAATGGGGTCGCAGAAAGGAAAAACAGGCACATTGCAGAGGTTGCACGTGCATTGATGAATGAGAAGAACATGCCTCATCATTTCTGGGCTGAAGCTGTAAATACAGCTGTGTACATTATGAACAGGACACCTACAGCTGCGGTGCATGATGTAACACCTGAGGAAAAGTTTACAGGTACAAAGCCTGATTTGGCACACTTGAAAGTGTTTGGCTGCATAGCTTACGTGCATGTACCAGATGAGTTGCATAGGAAATTGGATCCTAAAGCAGAGAAATGTATTCTTGTGGGATATTCCCTTGAACAAAAGGGGTACAGGTGCTACAATCCTACTACACAAGAATTACGAGTGAGCAGAGATGTAGTCTTTGATGAGATGAGCAGCTGGTACAGTAATGCACATGGCACTATTGGGGCTGATGTAAAAGATGATGTGGTTGTACAAAATGTGAGGCCACAGTCACAGGTTTTGAGTGGACCACAAGAGTCCTCTTCTCGTGGCTCTGTTGAGAAACCATGGAATGGTAGACTACGTACGCAGGTTACTCCACCAACAGGTACAGGGAATGTATCACGAAAAGGAAAGGAAAAGGTTGATGAACCTCCCTTTATGGTTGATGCATCATCAGGTTTTTCACATGTAGACATGGATTCAGATGGTTCTGAACAAAGTCTTGATGAGGAATTTGGAATTCCGGCTGTCAGGACACCTGGTGTAAGGAAAGTACAAGAAGATGCTAGAGGGCAAAGGAGTGACCAAGGACCGCGCAGATCTAATAGAGTCAGAAATCCAGTTCAGAAATTGACTTATGATGGGTATCTAGCGCATCACCAAGCCTACATGGCTAAGGTGATACAGGATGTGGAGCCCACATGTTTTGAGGATGCAGTTGGAAATGTGCATTGGGATGATGCAATGAATGAAGAGATGGCTGCATTGGAAGCAAATGACACATGGGAGTTGGTGCCATTGCCAAGTGGCAAGAAAGCTATTGGCTGTAAATGGGTGTATAAAACCAAGCATAAGGCTGATGGTAACATTGAGCGTCACAAGGCAAGGCTGGTCGCAAAGGGTTATGCACAAACGTATGGCATAGACTATGAGGAGACCTTTGCTCCAGTGGCAAAGATGACGACAGTGAGAGCTGTCATAGCAGTGGCTGCATCTAGAGGATGGATTATGCATCAAATGGATGTAAAGAATGCCTTCTTGAATGGTGAGTTGCAAGAGGAAGTGTATATGGATCAGCCACCTGGTTATGTCGATCCAGGTTACCCAGATTATGTATGCAGACTTCTCAAAGCTTTGTATGGTTTGAAGCAGGGCTCTAGAGCATGGTATGACAGGATTGCCAAGTATCTTGTCAGTATTGGTTTTAGGAGAGCTCATGCTGATCATTCACTCTATGTACGTGAGAGTGATGTGAGGATTGTGGTCATTACCATATATGTAGATGACCTTATTATTGTTGGTGACAATGCTATGGAGATTGACCATGTGAAGGGTCTTCTCAAACAGGAGTTTGAAATGAAAGATTTAGGCGAGTTGCGCTACTTTCTTGGCATTGAAGTGATCAGGACTCCAGAGGGTGTATGGCTATCACAGAGACAGTATGCTTTGGACATGTTGTCAAAGTATGGTATGGCTGATTGTAAGCCAATTTCTATTCCCTTGGATGTGAATGCAAAGCTGAGTGCAGAGAAGGGTGATGTTGTTGAGGATGTCAACATGTACAGGAAGATTGTGGGTAGTCTAATCTACTTGACTATCACGAGGCCAGACTTGAGCTACACAGTAGGCTTGGAGAGTCAGTTCATGCAACTTCCGAGGAAGCCACATTTGGATGGAGTACGACGCACACTTAGGTATGTGCAAGGTACTCTTGACTACGCATTGTTCTATGCAGCAGATGCACCATTAGCATTGTATGGGTATACAGATGCAGATTGGGCAGGTAGCATTGTTGATAGGAGATCTACGAGTGGCTTCATGTTCTCTTTTGGGAGTGCTGCTGTTACTTGGAGCAGCAAAAAGCAGCCTACGGTTGCTTTATCGAGCACAGAGGCCGAGTACAGAGGTGCAGCAGTTGCGGCGTGCGAGGTAGCTTGGCTACGCACATTACTTGAGGACTTGGGAGTGCAGGTGGACCAGCAGATTTTCATCCATTGTGACAACCTCAGCAGCATGCAGTTGGCTAGGAACCCAGTGTTCCATGCCAGGACCAAACACATAGAGGTCCATTACCACTACGTTCGAGAGCGAGTGTTGTTGGGCGACATCGACTTGGTCTACATCAGCACAGAGGAGCAGATAGCGGATATCTTTACCAAGGCCCTCGGAGCTGAGAAGCTTCGACGTTTCCGGACTATGCTTGGACTCTGCGACATGCAGAGCTCGAGGGGGAGTGTTGAGATGTCGAGCTCTACACCTTGAGCTGGCATCCACTACGGGTCTTGGCCGCTTACGGCATTTACTCACTGGCGCGTTAGGTGACCGACACGGAGGATCTCTGCCAGTGATTCTACAGCTGGACTACACTTATAGTGCCAGCCTAGTACGCTTCTAGCGAGTTCACACTTAGTGACCGCATGTACATATGTGCTACTTTTTAGCTTTAGCACTTAGTCATTTTGTACTCTCTTTTCTGTGAAGAAGAAGAAGAAGCTTTCCATCTCTGTGTGCTTTGTGCTTGTCTTGTGTAGCTCTCTTGCATCCTCATTCTTTACACTACATGTACGAGTAGCGAGCCCATTCTCACTAATTCACCACTCCTCTCACCATATTCTCTGACCACCCCATTCCACATTTGGGTGTGGATCTTGAAATTGTTTTCCATGGCATGTTTCATTGTGTATATGTATACGTCCTAGCTGCATATCTTGCTAGATTGTGCCCCTATTGTGTATCCCCCATGATGAGGCCATTGTGCATGGTCTTTGTGTAGAGGCCAGCGGGTCTATTTTTCACTTCCGCCTCTCATTTGGTGCGCCCACTGAGGAGGGCTGTTGAGACCTTTGTTAAGTATGGAGCCTGATTTACCCTTGTAATTTTCTGTGGTAAAAGCGCACATTTGTAAGGCCCCCATTATGAGGAGAAGCCATCGTGCGTGAAGGAAAACCACTCACCGGAAACCAAAATTTTCACGGACAAGAATCAGGGGCAACTTTAAAGGCCGGAATAATTTTTTTCGCTGGAATATTCTTTTTTGCCGGAATATTATGGCCGGACGGCGGTCGGAAAACAACCGGTCGGTTGGCCGGTGGCCGGTAGTCAATGGCCGGTGGCCGGTGGTCGGAAGTCAATGGCCGGTGGCCGGTGGCCGAATTCAAAAGCGGACTTGTCTTCTCAAGGGCGGCCACACATGGGCGGATTGGAGGGTCCGATTTGGACTTATTCGCACAAGGGCGGCTACACATGGCTGTCTCTCATAAGAGAGGGCAGCCCTTTTGGCCTATAAAAGGAGGCCATTTCTACACACATTTCATAGTGTGAAGTTGATGCAACAAGGTGAGTGTGAGGTGGTGAGAGTGAAGCAAGGCGGGAGCTCCATTAAGGGCATAATCCCTTTGTAAACTACTTCTTGTTTTGAAGTACTAAAGCCATTGAGTGGCTGCTTTCCCGTGGACGTAGCCCACATTGGGTGAACCACGTATATCGTGTGTACTCTCTCTCTCTCTCTCTCTCTCTCTCTACTCTATAATCTCGTGTATATAAATCTGTCTCTCTCCATTAACTAATCTACTCAATTATCTATTTAGCTACGTCTTATTTCATAACAACTGGTATCAGAGCAAGGTTTGCTCGTAGCTAAATTATCTCAAGGAAAGGATTCGTTGAATTGAGTGGGAGTTATGGCGGAGGAAGGGAAGCTCAAGATTGAGAAGTTCAACGGCAAAAACTACCAACATTGGAAGATGCAGATTGAAGACTATCTCTACTAGAAGGACCTCTATTTGCCACTAGGAGGTCTTGCAAAGAAGCCCGCAACAATGGCAGATGAAGCATGGATTGTCCTTGATCGAAAGGCACTGGGAACAATCCGGTGAAGCTTGGCGTCAACGGTGGCCTTCAATGTTTCGGAGATGAAGACCACGGAGGACTTGATGAAGTCACTTGACGACTTCTACGAGAAACCATCGGCATCCAATAAGGTATTTCTTATGAAGCGCTTGTTCAATCTAAAGATGGCAGAGAATGGTTCAGTTGCAGAACACCTAAATGACTTTAACACAAACATAAGTCAACTTCGATCAGTGAAAATCAATTTCCATGACGAAGTGCGAGCTCCCTTATACTATCATCTCTACTGGATAGTTGGGACAGCCTTGTGATGGCTGTAAGTAATTCTATCTCTGACACAAATACTCTTAAGTTTGATGATGTTGTGGGTGTTCTCCTAAGCAAGGAAATGCGAAGGAGAAGCACAGGAGAATCATCAAGTGCTGCACTATCAGTGGAAACAAGAGGAAGGCTTAAGGAGAGGTTCAAAAACCAAAAGGGTCGTGATCACTCAAGGCGGAGCAAGTCACGCACAAAGTCAGTTCTTGAATGTTGGAACTGCGGCAAGAAGGATTGCTGGTCCAAGAAGAAGAAGGAGACAGAGTCTTAAGACAACAAGCCAACATCGGAGGCCAATGTGGTAGGTAAACTAGAGCAAGATGCTCTAATTCTCTCATTAGACAATGTGTCTAATTCCTGGATAGTAGATTTCGGGGCTTCATTCCATGCGACACCACACAAGCAACATTTCCAAGACTACACCAAAGGTAATTTTGGGTATGTATACTTGGGAGATGATGAAGCTTGTGAGATTGTCGGCAAAGGTAGAGTTTCTATCAAAACTACTAACGGAAATGAATGGAAGCTTAAAGATGTTAGGCATGTTCCTTCTCTTTGCAAAAATTTGATCTCTACAGGACAATTGGACGATGAAGGTCACAACATTGCATTCGGAAACAAACGGTGGAAGATCTCAAAGGGATCTTTGGTGGTCACCAAGGTTGAAAAAGTCGGTACACTTTACTTGTGTACTGTTAGCATGCAACCTTCAGCTTGTGCAACAACTACAGAAGTTGACAGTGCGGTGTGGCACTACCGACTTGGGCATATGAGTGCCAAAGGAATGCAAATCCTTCAAACAAAGAAGCTTCTACCAGGTTTGAAAGAAGTGGACTTAGAGTTCTATGAAGATTGTGTTTATGGTAAACAAAAGAGGGTAAAATTTCAAAAATCAAGAAATGAAAGAAAAAATAAAAAACTTGAGTTGGTTCATTCTGATGTTTGGGGTCCTGCAAGTACACCATCACTTGGTGGCTCATTGTACTATGTAACATTCATAGACGATGCGACTAGAAAAACATGGGTTTATGTCATGAAGAATAAATCCGATGTATTTTCCATATTTCAAAGGTGGAAAGCCTTTGTGGAGAATGAAATAGGTACCAAGGTTAAATGCCTCAGATCCGACAATGGAGGCGAATATTGCAGCCAAGCTTTTGAAAGATTTTGTGCTAGCAATGGCATTCGGAGGCAAAGGACAACCCCAAGGACACCTCAACAAAATGGGATTTCAAAAAGGATGAACAGGACAATCATGGAACGAGCACGAAGCATGCGGCTACATGCAGGCCTACCGCTTGAGCTTTGGGCGGAAGCTGTAAGTACGTCTGTGTACTTAATGAATCGGTCACCCTCAACGGCATTGGATGGGGGAGTTCTAGAAGAGGCATGGACAGGTAAACCGGTGAATTATGCATTTCTCAAAGTGTTTGGGTGTGAGGCTTTCATGCACATAGATAGAAGCCTAAGATCAAAGTTAGATGCAAAGTCCAAAAAGTGTTTCTTCATTGGCTATGGAGAAGGAGACTTTGGGTATCGCCTATGGAATCCTGAAGATGGTAAAATCTTAAGGAGTAGGGATGTAATTTTTAACGAACAAAATATGTACAAAGATTACTTGGAAAGAAAACAAACAAAAGAAACAGGTGATGAGTACATGGAGCTTGAGGACGGTGAAGACTCAAGGACTGCAAACAGTGACAATGTGCAGCAACGTCAACCAAATGAGGAGCCTCAACCTATTCCCCGAAGATCTACAAGAGCAAGTAGACCTCCAGAAAGGTTTGTTCCTTCCTTCAACCATCTCTTGATCTCAGATTCTGGAGAGCCGGAATCATATGAAGAAGCTATGCAACATGAATCCAAAGAAGAATGGACGAAGAGCATGCAAGTGGAGATGGACTCACTACATCGCAACCAAACATGGGAGTTGGTTGAGTTGCCTAAAGGTAAGCGGGCACTTCAAAACAAATGGGTGTACAAGCTAAAGGAAGAAGAAGGTGGGAAGAAAAGGTACAAGTCTAAGCTTGTGGTAAAAGGTTTTTCTCAAAAGAAAGGTATTGACTTCAATGAAATATTTTCTCCTGTTGTAAAAATGAACTCAATTAGGCTTGTCTTAAGCCTTGTGGCTGCTCATGATCTAAATCTCGAGCAAATGGATGTAAATACGGCATTCCCTCACGGTGACTTAGAGGAGGAAATCTACATGCTTCAACCAAAGGGGTATGAAGTAAAAGGTAATGAGAAAATGGTTTGCAGATTAAAGAAGAGCTTGTATGGTTTAAAGCAAGCATCAAGACAATGGTACTTGAAGTTTGATCGATGGATGTTGGATCATGGATTCACAAGATGCAACTCTGATCACTGCGTCTACACGGAGAATTTGGGAGATGGGAAATTCATCATCCTAATGTTGTATGTTGATGACATGTTGATTGCAAGTGCTAACATGCAGGACATCAAAGACCTAAAAGAGGAGCTGTCCAAATCTTTTTCAATGAAAGATTTAGGTGCTGCAAAGAGGATACTTGGTATGAAAATATCAAGGGACAGGACAAAGAAGACAATAAAGCTATCTCAAGAAGATTACATCAAGAAGGTACTAGAAAGGTTTGCAGTGCAAAATGCAAAGCCAGTTTCTACACCTTTGGCTGGTCATTTTAAACTAACGAAGGATATGTGTCCAAAGACACAAAAGGAGATAGCCTATATGTCTAAAGTTCCATATGATGCAGCGGTAGGTTCTCTAATGTATGCTATGGTCTGGACAAGGCTAGACATTGCACATGCAATGGGAGTTGTGAGTAGGTTCATGGACAACCCAGGTAAAGAGCATTGGCAAGCTGTGAAGTGGATACTTAGGTATCTAAAAGGGACAACAACAAATGCTTTGTATTTTGGAGGAACTGATATTTTTCTAGAAGGGTATGCTGATGCAGATATGGCAGGTGACAAAGATACTCGAAGGAGCACTACTGGCTATGTGTTCACGGTTGGAGGCACAGCCGTAAGCTGGGCTTCAAAGCTGCAGAAAGTGGTTTCACTTTCTACCACAGAAGCAGAGAATGTAGCAATGACGGAGGCAAGCAAAGAAATTTTGTGGCTTCACAGTTTCTTAGAAGAGCTTGGATTCAAACAAGACAATTGTGTCTTGTACAGTGATAGCCAAAGCGCTATCCATCTTGCGAAGAACTCAGCCTTTCATTCAAGGACAAAGCACATTGAGGTGAGATATCACTTCGTACGCACTCTTTTGGAAGAGGGACAACTAAAGCTAGGAAAGGTGCATACAAGTGAAAATCCTGCAGACATGTTTACAAAGGTGGTCAATAAGGAGAAGTTGAGCTTTTGCTCATCTTCAATGGGCATTCAAGGATAAGAAGCCAGAATGGAAAGCAGTCACAGGTTTGGTTTGGAGATCAGTCTCCAAGTGGGAGATTGTTAAGTATGGAGCCTGATTTATCCTTGTAATTTTCTGTGGTAAAAGCGCACATTTGTAAGGCCCCCATTATGAGGAGAAGCCATCGTGCGTGAAGGAAAACCACTCACCGGAAACCAAAATTTTCACGGACAAGAATCAGGGGAAACTTTAAAGGCCTCGGGGGCGGAGGCCCCCGAGACTTTTTTTCGCTGGAATATTCTTTTGCGCCGGAATATTATGGCCGGACGGCGGCCAGAAAGTGGTCGGAAAACAACCGGTCGGTTGGCCGGTGGTCGGAAGTCAATGGCCGGTGGCCGGTGGCCGATTTCAAAAGCGCACTTGTCTTCTCAAGGGCGGCCACACATGGGCGGATTGGAGGGTCCGATTTGGACTTATTCGCACAAGGGCAGCTACACATGGCTGTCTCTCATAAGAGAGGGCAGCCCTTTTGGCCTATAAAAGGAGGCCATTTCTACACACATTTCATAGTGTGAAGTTGATGCAACAAGGTGAGTGTGAGGTGGTGAGAGTGAAGCAAGGCGGGAGTTCCATTAAGGGTATAATCCCTTTGTAAACTACTTCTTGTTTTGAAGTACTAAAGCCATTGAGTGGCTGCTTTCCCGTGGACGTAGCCCACATTGGGTGAACCACGTATATCGTATGTACTCTCTCTCTCTCTCTCTCTCTCTCTCTACTCTATAATCTCGTGTATATAAATCTGTCTCTCTCCATTAACTAATCTACTCAATTATCTATTTAGCTACGTCTTATTTCCTAACAACCTTCAGTTTACAAGGTTGACATGTTTACTTCTCTTCATGAACGAGTGGCTTCTTGAATTCTCTAATTGGACCATTGAAGAGGAGGAGCTTCAAGAAGGATTGACGCAAGTCATCAAGACACTCTTGCCAGGGTGTTGTATTTTAAGCATAGAAGAAGTGGTAAGAACCTCTTTCCCTACTCAAATTGTTTACATTTCTCATCATCCCCACAAGCGTAAAAGCAAGGCACAAGCTGCATCATGCTCACATTGTAGCCAAAAACCGCACCTTCGACATGAGTGCAACCCAAAGTGAAGAAAAGGCCATCATTTTCTCTCTCGACATCCGCACAGGCGTTCTCACAACGGTAGGCTTTCAAGTAGCACCAGCCTTCTCTACATCTACGTCCCCATCTTTGCCACCTATTCCACCTACGCCCACAACAAGCCTTCACAAATTGAGGAAGCTACTACGAACGTGTGGTCCCTCCCTCTCCCTTGCACCAAAAGATTCAAGGATTTTCCAGTGCCGACCATCACCCCGTCTCCAAAACAAATGGGTAAATCCTCCAAAGTCTTTCTATACCTCACTCTCATCTCATGAGCCAGGAACTAGAAACAACAGCATGGATTCTACGTCATCTGCCGAGTGAAGTGGTAGAGCTTGTCATCGACAAGGTCTTTGACACTGGTTTTGCTTGGCAGAAAGACAACACCCTCCACCTTCAAGGAGTGTTCCTTGTGAATCAAGGCTATGATGATGACTTTATAGGTTGCTATGTATCCATCCAACTTGGATTAATACAAGTGGTAAGACTCACCACCTACCTCATCACACCTATGTATACACTAGATGACACTCTATGTTGTAGGAAAGTGAAGTTGCTCAAAGAGAGAGGGTTCAAGCTTTTCCAAGAGCTTGTTAGAGGGGCACAGTCCTAGAGCTAGAAGACGAAGACAACCTTGTCCTGTGGTACTATAAATTTGACCTCGACTACCAAGAGCTCTACACCTCTGACTATAACCTTCCACCACGAAGGAGAGAGCCTTTCCGAATTATCATGTGATGGACCCAGCGCATCAACCTTTTGCAAGGAACCAAACTTATGCACCACAACGAATTCAATCAATCAAAGTAATCTTGGACCGCAAGATGTTTTATCAGCAGATCATTACAACCATGTTTGGTAGAGAACGATTGCAAGAGATAAACACCTCTTCTCTACCCTTTATCCTCCTTGTGATTAGTCATGAAGTGTCTTTTGATGTAGTTATTTTCATCCTTGTATAGTATGTTTTCCATCTACCGAGCACCCATGTATTGAATCTCTATTTAAAAAAAAAAGAAAAAAAGATTTCTAAGTCGAGTTAATTTTATCACTCTCACAATGGCAAGTGTAGCATTTCCAACCTTTACTGGTAAGGTGGGTGAGGATGCTGCAGACTTTCTAGACAACTTGGAAATAGCATGTGTCATCTCTGCGAGAGATGATGATGCTTCGCGCTTGCGCATCTTCCCACTTCTAATGAAGGTGGATGCAAGATCATGGTACAATGCCTTGGCACAAGAAACCAAGGAACGGTGGGACTTATTAAGAGCAGCCTTTGTCAAGCGTTTTGGAGAGGGCACAACATCAGAGAAGCTATGGCAATTGTTGATAGAGTTGAAGCAGGGGAGTATGCTAGAATACGCATCATACGAGTCAAAGTTTGTAGATTTATGGGGGCGATGGGTTTGTGAGGTCCCCACCCCCGCCGTGTCAAACAATGGATTTGATGGTGAACCTGGTGGCTACTAGATCTATTGCTGAAGCAAACAAAATGGTTCAGGGTTCAACTAGCGAACGATCTCTCATCACAAAGTGAGTCGAGTTCGAGCCTACTAGCAAGGAGATCTAGCTCCACCGCGCAGGGGCAGCGTACTTAGACTATCTAGCGATCCTAAGACCCACGTTCCAAGAGGAGAGAAACCCCGAGTGCCTTTTTCCCCATGTTTCAGAGGCACGTACTCTCGAGATTTCACCGCTCTAGGGGCAATGAGTATTACTAATATCGAGTAAGCACTATAGGGACAGAGAGTTCTTGACCAATCGGGACCACCCATCTCGTAGGCATTGGCAACGTGAGCCAAGCCCTCACTTTCCACCCCCACACTCACACTTCCTTGTGTGACCTAATTACTACCACAATGGTTGTTCAACATAAACATTCCTTGATTAATTCCGAATCACATTGTTCGTTAAGACAGCCCTTCAACCAGTATTGCAAACGACACCGAGACAATATTCTAGTAAAAATTCTACTCAAACTTATTCATTAAAATTCCAATGTTCTGGAGGTACAACATCCCCCCTCCAGCAAGAGTTCACTCCTCCCATTGTCCCCTAGCTGCCCATACAACTAGGTATGTCCACTGCATAGAAAGCACGTCATGGACACTCCCACTGCTTAACCAGCAGACGTGGATTCAAAAGCCCTTAACCAAGAACTCTGTCCCCTGTGATCAGGAGGGGGTTCAGGACTAGTTCAACATTGGAAATAGAATGAACATGCCGAGCTAAATTTTCCCTAGCAGACATTCTTTCCTATTGCAAACAGAATATCCATCAGTCATTTCTTTCCTACTTTAGACTTTAATGTACAAATGAATTCGAGGTTTCCGTCGGATTTCTCCAGCATGTTTGGGGGATATGTTCATTCCTAACTAAACGTGTGCAATGTTAATTTAAATGACTTGAATAAAATTGTGACCTACCTCTTCCAGTTCTTCGTCAATGGCCCGTGAGATGGCCGGTATTTTCTCGTCCATGGGAGCTTTTCCCTTTCCATTGTCATTGCTTGTTCCCGCCTCGCGGTCGTGGGCACCACCGAAGCGAGTTCTCTTAACCGGAGCCATTTTACTCACTACTTTAAATAATTAGTGTCAAGGCTAGGGACTTGCTACGCGCCGTGTGCCAGCCACAAAGGCTCCTAGCACACAGTCATACAACAGACAAGCTCACAAGGAAGAACGGTGTGTCACTCACCTTCCTGCGTAGTTGCGAATGAAGGATTCCCGCGCCGCGAAGAAGAGGGAGATGCCACTACGCCGTGCTCAACCGCCTCGCCGCCGTCGTGCCGCCGCAACGCTCGATCGCACACACACTCTCACACACTCTCTCTCTCTCTCTCACACGCACACACACAAGGAGATGGTGAAGGAGAAGGTGGAGATGGAGCAAGAGCAGATTCTTTTGCACAATGAGAGAATGACTCAATTTTAGGTTTAATTGGCTTTTATGTGAGCTCACCCCATTCACACTTGGGCGCCCATGCTTAGCCAACTAACCCTAGCATGTTCATGTTAGAGTGAGCCTCTCATCGGCGATCACTCTACCTTTCCCTATTGGACCGACAAGCCCGGTGCCTGACTCTACTTAAATAAATAATACGGTTACGGTGTCCGTCGTAGGCGATAGGGTGTCCGTGAGCCACGAGGGTTAACATTGCCCCCCTTCCTGATGTAGATTCCGTCCTCGGAAGCTATTGAGTTGAAGCTTGGTATGTCCATGTTGTAGAGCATCTAGATTTGAATCTGCAAGGCAAAGTCACTGTTTTCGCAAGCGGAATTATATTGCCATAAATCATGAGGGGAATGTGGAAATGAGTAAATGCAAGATTTATGAAATGTTAGACTGCCATTAAGGACAAATAAATTACACTTTGAGTAAATTAATTAATCAAGAGTTTTGAGCTTATGGGTGAGTCTATCAATTAGTTAGCTATGACTAAGGTTAAAACAACTACTCTAGTACTGGCTAAGCTAAGAAGATTATCTAAATGCAAGATTCCCTAATTATGCTTTTCAGCTTTGTTTAGCCAACTCGCTCTCACAACTGCAAACAAAAGCTTGAAATGTTAACTGTAAGCTCAATGGAAGTCTTTTAATTTTTCTTTATTATTTTTTTTTAAATTTATTTTTTTACTTTTTTACTTTGGGTCACAATCATGTGACGTGTGTGCTTATTTTGTATGTCCGGGGTTTTTTGCTTCTCAAGGAAAAGTGCCCACACTGGGAACCTCTAGGGCTCTAGTACCATAGACAATACATGTGAGTGAAGTACCAATTCAAGCCAGGATTTCTCTTCCAGCGTAAGATTTTTCATTTGTGGCACTTATGTTGTTTTTTTTTTTTTTTCTTCCATTTCCTTGGTATTCGCACTAGTGTTTTTTGTTGTTTAAGTGAGCAAGCCTTTCTCTGCCTAAAACATTCCTAAGGTCTCAAATACTCAGATAATTTTATTAGCTAGGCCTAGTGGTCAAGTAAATGAGTTAACCTAAAGTCACGGTCTCCTAATCTCCAGGCTCATCCATAAGATTAAACTGGAGTTCAATCAACTTAAGCAAAGACAAATTTATACATCTATAATGGCAGATAACAATCATAACTATTGCACTCAAACAAAGCATGAAAAATCATTATTAGAAATTACACATATCCACCAACATGAATCATGGAAAGTAGTACACCTGGAGGTATGGAGTGGCTCATTTCGTTGAAGCAGATGTCCTCAGCCATGTGGATGGAGATCCATATAAGTCCTACCTAACACATCCAAAAACAGGCACTATACCTCTAGGAGGCATGTCAGTGTGAAAAATTAAAACTCCTAAAAAGCAAACTCAAAACACAATCTAGACCCCTAACCTACCTATCTGTCACCCCTTTTAGAATCAAGGAAAGAGGATATTATATAAACCGGGTGGCCACCCTAAGGCTAGGCCTCTATCCTCATCATCTAGATAAATAAAATCGTTGTCCGTGAGGCCATAGTCTTCCTCGGTCTCTATTAGTTCCTCTTCATCATCCTCTTGTGCAAGCATGCTAATCAAGAACCTCGCGATGCGTGGATACTCATCTTGTGCAAAAGAATAAGCATGTGCCACTGGAGACACATTCGCTACTGGGTAGGGATTACTAGTTAGCCATAGACGTATCAGCCATTCTAACTCCTCAAAATTTCTCTCACATGCAAGGCTCTCTATCAAATCCCATTCGCAAGAAAGTATAGGGTAGCATACGTAGAACACTTGAGGAAAAGACAAAGGGTACCTTTCATCAAAAATAGAAGTGCATGCCTCTGATGAAGTAGCCATTTCTGACAATACAGATAGATTTGGTTAGGCCTTTAAAACATAAGAGTTGTTTTTGTGTGTTGCTTGAATTGACACGGTGAATTTGGACTTATATGTAAGATCTGATAGGGTGCTCTCTCGTTGCTAGTCGCTCTTGCTCTTTACTATTTTTGTTTTTTGTGAGTATAAGGCTATATATATACATTCCCTAAGATTGGAATTGAGAGGTCAGGGAGGAAGGTTGAGAGGGGAGCGAGTGAATGATTGATGTTAGCAAACACTCCCCCCTTCCTTGGGTAGATCATACCTTTTGGAATGAGGTCGTCACCTTTTGAAACCAATTGTTCCAAGTTGTTATGGGTGAAGGTTTTAACCAATAGTTTTCGACCGCCCTATGCGTTTCATCTAGTTGCAAGGGTGGTAAGGTACTCTCCCATGATTTTATTTGCAACATTGTTGTAGGTGGTGAACTTACCCCGGGAGGTGCAAACTCTTTCGTGCTTGTATGGATATGTACAGTGGTAGGTGGAGGTTGTGTCGAAGCTTCTATTCGCGTATAGGAACTACATGAAGAGCAAGAAGCTTCATTGGATTTCCCTGTTCTTGAGCTAGGTGGAACAAATCGTTCTTTCTTTGGTACCCAAACTAGCTCTAGGGCGGGTGTGTAACATTCCATGATTTTTTCCTTTCCGCGATTTTCAATTTGTTTTGGAGCCACAGGATTGGGTTTACATGGGCCAGGTGACAGGTAAGAGTACACTTTACGTTTGGGCACCCAGATTTGATCATTTCCTTCATAGTATCCTTGGGCTTCCAATAGTCGTTTAGGAATCCAACGCAACGTTTCTTTACATTTCTTGGAGTGAGTGGGACGGTTCTTACGAGGTTTCTGTTTTTTTGCATCAACCATGCTCACTACAGAAGCTTTAGGGACCCACTTGTATGTTTTCTCTGTTATATTAGGATGGTTCTTGTGTGTCTCAAGCTTTCTTTCAACTACATCAGTTGAAGCTCTAGAGAGTTGGGCTATGGGGACGTATGGTTCAACCTCCTGGACATGCAATGTCTTGGGTTTTATTTCCTTAGGCAATATCTCAGGGATTATGGCTTGAGTGGTAGGTCTAAGAGTTGGTTTTTGCGTTGTAACACCCCCAGTCCCCCAATCAATAGTGCATTTGGTGGCTATCATCCACGTGCGGCCTAGGTTTATATTACCCTCCATAGTTCCAGTAGGCATGACCAAAAAGTCTTGAGCTACAATTCCATTGTCATAACTGACAGAAGTGTGCCAGATTCCAAAAACCGTAGTTTTTTTCTTGTTGACACCCTTGACTTGGATAATACTCTCAGATAGAGGTGGCTTCCCTAACTGACACCACACCCCATAGGATAGCAGATTATATTTAGCACCCGTGTCCAATAAGGCGTTATATAGCACTTTTCCATAGGCACTATTTAACTCAATAGGGTATCGTAGAGGTGTGTCAGAGTCCAACCCATCCTCTTCGATTTCCACGCGGAATGCATTTGTGACTCCAAGGTTAGCCTCTCGTTTTTGTCTTATACGTTGTTGTCGCTCCTTAGCCTCAGCTTGAGTTTGTATCTTGTTTAACTCGGTTTATGCTTTGGCGGCCTTCTTTTGATGAATGGCCCGTAGTTCTTCTTGGCTTAAAGGATCATAATATCTTTTGAATTTACTCCCATTGAGGAATCCAATGGTTTCAACTCCATCAAGAGTTTCCACACGAAGGGTACCTTGTGGGGTAATTTCACATACTCTATATGGTCCTTTACCAGCATATTTCAACTTTTTCTTCAGTCTTTACGTACTCCATACATAAGGACTTTATCACCAACTTTGATGTCCTTGTCCTTCACATGGCGATCAAACCACTTCTTTCTCCTATCCTTTTCCACAAGAGCATTTTGCACAGCCAACTGTCTCTCTTCGTCTAGTTTTTCTAAGATATACAAACGCTCGGTTAAGGGGTTACCATTCCATCCTTCCTGTGAAGCTACCCTAAGACTAGGAATGACAAACTCCCAAGGCATAACCGCTTCTTGGCCGTATACCATTTTGAATGGCGTACAATTAATAGCCACTTTATAAGCAGTACGATAAGCCCATAGAGCAGATGTCAACTTCAAATCCCAATCAGTGCGATGAGCTTCTACCGTCTTGGTTAAAATAGAGATTAGAGTCTTGTTGGTGCTCTCGGCTTGTCCATTAGCTTGCGGGTAATAAGGTGTAGACTTATGGTGGGATATCATAAAGGTCGTGGTAAGCTCTCTTATTACCTCATTTATAAAATGGGTACCATTATCACTAACAATTTCAAAAGGGCAACCAAATCTTGTGATAATGTTCTCAAAAAGAAACTTAGCTGTTGTCCTCGCGTCAGCTTTTTGTGAAGCCTTAGCTTCAGCCCACTTTGTTACATAGTCCGTAGCAACAAGAATATATCGAGATTGAGTGTTGCGAGCTGCGGGACTAATTGGACCTACAAAGTCTAAGCCCCATTTTTCAAATGGTTGGGTTACTTTAATAGGATGTAAGGGCATTCTGTCTTTGCGCTGTGTGGTCTTGTAACGTTGGCACTCATCACACCCTTTTGTAAAAAGTGATGCATCCTTAAATAAAGTTGGCCACCAATAGCCTGATTGCAGCACCTTTCTAGCAGTCAGGTCTCTTGAAAAATGTCCTCTTGCTACGCCCATATGTGCTTCTTGCAAGATATACAAATATTCATCCTTGCGGGCACAACGCCTAAGAATATCGTCCTTGCCTAGTCTATACAGAGTTCCGTCAATCAAACAATAGGGTTCACATTCTTTTACTAGCCTTCGAGCGATATCCTTACAAAGTTCCTTGGGTGGAAAACCATTAACTAAAAAGTTAACAATGTTCTCACTCCATTCAGGCATAGTCTCAACTATGAATAGGGGAGTATCGGGTAATTCATCATCAACTCCTGTAGGGGCTTCACCATTGGGTATGCGAGACAAATGATCAGCCATGATGTGCCTTTTACCGGGTCTCACTACAGTCGTGAAATCAAACTCCAGAAGAATTAACAACCATCGTGTGATTCTTCCTGTGGAGCATGGCTTGTTTACCAGATACAGCAACGCTTGATGATCCACATAAAATACAAACTTGTTTGCCAGAAGGTAGTAGCGAAATTTCTTTACTGGATAAACCATTGCCAAACCTTCTCGCTCTGTAGTGGTGTAGTTCCTTTCAGCATCGTTCAATTGACGGCTTGCAAAGCTAATGGGATAGTCCAATTTATGTTCTCCTGGTTGAGTGAGAACACACCCAATAGCAAAGTTTGATGCATCAATATGCACATGGAAAATGACATCCCAGTTAGGTGTCCTTAAAATCGGAGCACTTGCTAGTGTTTTCTTCAATTGTTCATAGGCCTGGTCACACTCTTCAGTCCATTTAAATTCAATGAGAAGCTTGTACAAAGGACGTGCTATCTTAGCGAAAAATAAAATAAACCGTCGATAATAACCCACGTGTCCCATGAACCTTTGAACTCCCTTGTAATTGGTTGGTGGTGGTAACTCTAGAATCACTTTAATTTTGCTCTCATCGGTTGAGATACCATTCTTAGATACTATATGCCCTAAAATAACTCCATGCTTGACCCAAAATTGGCATTTGAACGGGTTCAATGAGATACGATATAACCTACACTTTTCAAACACCTTCCGCAAACATGATAGATGTTCTTTCCAAGAAGAGTAAACACAAAGGTCGTCTAAGAAAGCTTCACAAAACTCTCTCAAATATTCTTTAAAAGCAGTGTTTATTAATCGTTGGAATGTAGCAGGGGCATTTGTTAAGCCAAAAGCCATCACACGAAATGCAAACACGCCAAACTCCGTGATGAAGGCAGCTTTAGCTTGGTCCTCTAGCGCTATCGTGATTTGGTTGTAGCCTGAGTACCCATCTAGAAAGCTATAAGCTTCCTTGCCTGCAACTCTTTCGAGTACATGTTCGGAATATGGTAGAGGGTAATGGTCTCTTCTAGTAGCTGCATTAACTTTTTTGAGGTCCACGCACACCCTGAGTTTCCCATTCTTTTTTGGCACGATAACTATTGGAGACACCCATTCAGAGTGTTCAATAGGATATATGAACCCACATTTGATAAGCTTTTCTAGTTCTTCTTGAATGATCTTTGCGTACTTAGGATTCATCGGGTAGGGTCTTTGTTGTACGGGCTTCGCAGTGCTAATCATAGGGATTGTATGTTGGACCACAGAAGGTGGAACACCTTTCATATCATGGTATGTCCAAGCGAATACGTCCTTGAATTCCTTGAGAAGCTCTTTGAGGACCGCCTCTTCAACTTCTGTGAGGTCTTGGCCAATAAAAACAGGTTTTGATTCTTCACCGGGGTCAGCTAATTCTATTTCTTTAACTATTGCCGGACCATCATCGATTCCATTATTCCCATCGATAGGTATTCTTTGGGCTTTTGTGTACACAACCTTTGCTTCCCCTGTGGTGTAAGATTTGAAATGTTCTGGTGCAGGATGCAAGTCTGTGGATTCTGGTTGTGCTTTGGTTTGTGCTTCCATTTCTGCTTTCTTGTGTTGTCGAGCTAATTCTTGGTTTTGACGCCTCCTTGCAGTGCGGCTCAACTTTGGCTTGTCTATGATCTCTAATTGGGCTATGTCATGGGGTCATGGTCTACACCACATAACATTTTGGAGATATTCACCCCAATCGTCTACCAATTTACGATGAGCATCACATGCTCCTATATAACTGAGCCATTCTGCTGAGGATCTCTTCTTTTTTATCCTAGCACGTACATTGGCTGGATATCGACGCCTCTTAAAGTTTTTCTTTTTCTTATTTGAGACCTGCTTTTGATTTGCATTTAGATCTGGCTCACTAAAGGAATCCTCGTTGGTGTCCTCTTCACTCTCAGAGGAGCTATCATCGGTTGATGTGCTCGGTCCTTCCGAATGTTTTGACTCTGAACTTGCTCCACTCTTCTCTAATTCATGAGATTCAGAATCCGTTTCACTCTGGGAGTCCGTGTCTGAGTCGTGTTGGTCAAAGTCTTCTATTGAGCTATCGGTGTCATTGTCAGATTGGTCCACAATTGCCTTGCCCTTAGAAGATGCATGTATGGCACTTATCATGTTCAGAGGTGCAATTTGTGGTACCTCTTCCCCCTCTGGTGTGACCCAAGTGGTTCCTCTATTTCCCCAGGTATCTATGGTTGCAGCTAGGTGTACCCAGTCTACGTTGTCTGATTCCGTCATACCCGGTAACACATCCATGTAAGGAGAATCTTGGCCAATGTCTGTATCCTTCTTACAAGTGTAACAATATTGTAGTGGGGCCGAGTGAACTGTGGTGTCAGAGCGATGATCAATAATGCTTTTACTCCCTAAGGGGTGTACCTTACCAGTCACCAAATCCACTCTAAGGACAGAGTCTTGGAATTGCAAATAGACATGATTTTTAGACCAATCATGAACCATTTGTGCTTCCCTCATGAATGGTCGTCCTAAAATCATTTCATATGACATAAGGTGTTTAGAGAAATCCATTACAATGAACGTATGTCGTACCTTGTGTCCTAGAACTTTGATCTTAAGATCCTTGAGCATCCCCATAGGTTTGGCTATGGTACCATTTGCCATCTTTACCACAATGTTAGTAACACTGAGGCGGGGTTTTCCCATGGATTCCCAACAATCTTTTGTAACGAAGCTAACTCCCGCACCACCATCAAGAATTCCCTTTAATCCCTTGGTAGTGATGGGTAGGGTCGCATTAGACTCGTCGCCTTCAAAATAATGCCCTAATTCGTTAATGGGTACCTCGATCACAGACTCGTGTCCATCTAAGTCAAGTGATTGCACATGATTTTCCTCATCAATCATAATCGAGTCAGGCCTATTTGGTTGCGCAAACTGCGGTAATCCCGTTCGTAGCTCTCTGTTAAGGAATGCTCGAAGTGCAAGGAATAACTTAGGATCTCCATACAGCTTTTCTATGATCGTGGTTCGGACCTCAGAAGACATGAAGTCCACTAGTTTGGCAACATTCATTGGCATTTTGCAGGGTGTAGGTCCTTGACTAGGAACTGGTGAGGATGGAATCTCATATTCCTCAATGGGATTAGGTATTCCTTTGTTAAACATCCTTTCAAACAAGAAGGGTGTATGCTCACTTTCTGATGTCTCGTCCTCACTCCCTTCTTGGATGATACTAGATATGGCTAACGGTCTATGGTTCATGTGGGGTGGATGAACTTGCGTGGGAAACACTGTGTCATGAATTTTGACATGCATGGGTTCTGGTTCTAGTTTCCCTTGAGTCTCCTCCACTAAACCTCTTAGATGTTTCACCTGATCAATCTCATCTACTGGGTTTGGGTACGTCCCAATCTTCTTTTTACGATTCTTTCCTTTTTGCCCCTGCGGTTTATCTTGGGGGTCTTGGATTGGATTTGGAAACACTTGTGGTGTTTTCAGAGGCTCTTTATGGTTTTCTCTTATTCGGTTTTCATTTGGTTCCATGTTACGGTTTTCTTTGTCGGTCTTTCCCTTTGTGGTATTGGTTCTAGTCTCCATTGTCTCGATTGAATCTGAATCATCCTCGAGGTCATTCATATACACGGGGTCATCTCCTGTTCCTATGTTTGTTTTGGAACTTGGCTTTGAATTTCCCGTATTTTGCGACCTCTTCCTTAGTGTCTTCTTTTTCTTTGCTTGGATAACTGACGCGGTATCTCTCTCTTTGAGGATATGGCCTGGCCCTTGAAGCATGGACCATGTAATCGCATAAGCGGGTGCGACGGGTGGTATTGGCGATGTCACACTAGCAATTTCGACCAAATTTAGGGGTGTGATTTTAGGTGCATTTGGGTTATAGGGGCATTGGGCAATCAAGTGATCTATGCCACAACGATTACATGTGACTATTGGCATTGCAGACGTGCTCCCTTGATTCATTTGCATCTGTGCAGCATTCTTTTGCAGCCTAATAGGGCACTCCGCTGCTCGATGTGGTCCACCACACTCGTAGCATTGAAGAGGTGGCCTCCTAGCCTGGGTGTTGATATTTTGACCTCTGGATGCGAGAGCAGCAGCTTGATAAATCGGCTTGACTTGCCCCCAACAATCTTCCATGTAGTATATAGGACACTCTTCCAATGTATCAAGTCCGTAGGCAATACTAGTGTCTATTTCCTCCTCACAGCCATCTGCATAAGCATTAGATGGCTCGCAACCCACTTGGTTCATAGGGGCGACTCTTAGATGCGGGGGCTGCGGTCCTAGCACAGGAGGTGGTAGCGGTGTAGCTTGTACAACATTTTGAGATCTAGGGACCATGTGTTGCGGTAGTTGCTCAACAGGTGGAGCAGGCATCAATACAGGAGCTCGAGGCGCATCCGTCCAGGCTACAGGTGGTCTATTTTCCATCATACGTTTGATCATTAAACAATCCTTAGCTTGGTGACCATACCTACCACATGCGTTGCAAGTTCCATTAAATTTTACTCTAAACGTAGGGCACTCACTAGTGCTATGTGGACCTAAGCAAATGGAACACCATTGTTGCTTCCTTCTTGGATACATGTGACTATTTTGAGGGGGTCGATTATCCTTGAGAGACTCTTGGATTGCCTTGGTGAGGTCTGTCAAGAATGTCTCAAATACCTTTGGCTCATTGGCAATGGGCTTTGCAGTCATGGGTTCATACTCAATGGCTTGTGAGCTAGTGGATCTCGTGTCAGTAGACACCCTCATGCCTGCTATCATCAAGTTGTCCTCTAATTGGATTGCATTGGCAGTGACATCTTCCCAGGTTGTGATACCTCTAATCACTAGTCCATTATAGATTCCTTCATTCCTCAACCCTCGAATGAATCGATCAAGCAGTTGGTTATTGTTGAAGCGCTCATTTACAGGGCAGCGAGAGTTTAAGTGCTTTAGACGACTAATGCAGTTCCTTACTGACTCTCCTTCCTTACATTCGGCCTTCTGTAGCTGAGATGCTACACCCCAAAGCACACCTTCTCGTATGTACTCCTTTAGAAACAACCTTCGAAGGGTAGGGTAGATTGTTTTCTCGTCCACCCTTAGGGTTCTATACCAATCTCCAGCCTTCCCACTTAATGTCAAGCTTAAGGCATTGCACTTATGTAGTTCGTTGCGTTCCCCTAAGGAATCACATACTTGTTCAAACACTTCAATGTGTTTTCTAGCATCTTCGTCCCCATTGAATTTTTGCGTGAGTTTGGCAATTTGTACTGCCTTACTTCTAGGCTCTCTATCAGATGCATGACGCATATTTTCCGCGATAGATCGACCTATGGTTTGAGCAAACGCTGCCAAGTCACCTATGTGAGGAGGCAGGGCCGGTGGAGGTACTCTTGGAATCATATGTGGGAGAGGGACGGGTACCGGTCTTGGCATATATGTGGATGATGCAGGATATGGAACATAACTGGGCATAGGTCCACTCGGATAAGGGCTAGGGAGCGGCACTCGAGGAGCATAAACAAGTGGTACAATTGGAGGTGTGGGGGCCATGTGTGCATAAGGGGCTAGAGGCACATACGGTCGAGGCCCCATATTAGGTACTACGACACTAGGTAGTGGCACTGCGCTAACCGTAGATGTCATCGGTACATTCTCTGTCAGGCCTATCCCTGGAGTGAGCACTGTGTTTTCCTTAATAGAGGGTTGAGCCAAGTTAGGGAAGCTAAAGTTGTCGCTCGGAGGCTCAGATTGCATAGAGACCCCAGGTGAAATGACGTAAGATGGGTCCATGGGACTAATTAGAGGAGTCTCCATTTGTGATAGAGTAGGCTGTTGAGCCTTGCTCGTATCCAGAAATCTCATGGGGCCAGTTGAGAGTATATTTACCCCTCGGTTTTGCCTTTCTGATTGAATAATGCCATGGATAACATTACAGATTATTTTCTATTGATCTTCGAGGCTCGTGGCACTAGAGGTGGATCGTACAATCTCTATCCATCCTACATGGTAGGTGTGGCCAGAGTGTAGATCTGTCAACACCTCAGTGTGGAGGTCGTATGTCCAATGATCATTAATGAACAATCCTTCTAGAGTCGACGTGTTAACGGTTTCTTGTGAGGTAGAAGCAAAGTTGCTCCCCGTGGTTTTACTTGTCAGCAACAGTACTCTAGAGGGAACTTCTGAAGGAGGTAGCTCAACAGGGCCTTCTTGGTAAGAAGTTGGCAAGATATCCACATGGACACTCTTTGGGGGTGTGGGGTCCACGTGCGATGTGAAAGGAGAGTCCACTTCCCCACCCCCTTCGTGTGCTTCATTTGCATCAGGTTCCGAGCGAGTAGCTCTACCTAATGTTTCCATGAAACGGCTAAACATACTAGTACTAGGATGTGGAGCTTCGGGAGGTGCATGGCCTTCTCTCTCAGTGTTTTGGGTAGGGTATGCTTCCATGATTTCTGAGTCGGAGGAGGAATCACTAGCGGCTATTTTAGGGTCTTGGGTGGTGCTACCTTGTGTCCTCGCTGAGGGTCTAGAGCCTATCGTGGATGGGTAATGGGTGTCCGTATGAACAGAGGCACCCTCAATATGCTCGTGTTCTAGCACCCGCCCAGAGCGTAAGTGCATGTGCTTTTGATACCCTAAGGTGTCAAAAAGCTGCTCTAGGAGGCCTTGTGACTGGTTTTTTGCGTGTTTTTTTGTTTGTTTTTTTGCTAGATTTTTTAGAGCGTATCGTGGAATGGGCCGTGTGATAGCTCGAAACGAGCGTATCGCTAGGAGGGATGCGCTGTGTTTTACAACCCACTGTTTGGTTCTATTTTGCTCCAGAAAAGCCCGAAACAGTCTTTTCCTAGCTGGGGAACTAGGCTCCAAATAGCAAGTCTAAGGGTGCAAGTGGGAAGAGAAGGGAGGAGAGTGGAGGACTTGTCTCACATGCTCTCATTCCCTCTTGAGGGGGTAGGGTATATATATAAGAGTGAGTCTAGTATATATCATAAGACTGAGGACTGAGGCCTGGGCCTGGGCTTGGGCTTGGGCTTGGGCAACTGATCCCGATCTAACTTTTATACAAACCAACCCGTCCGTTTTTATAACTCGCGTTTTTTATTTTCGAAAATCTAACCTCCCCCTCACTCACGTTTTTATTTTTTGAAATTTTTTTTTCGAAAAAGATTTTTTTTAAAAAAAAATTTTGTTTTTCGAAAAAGAAATTTTATTTTTTTTAATTTTAAATTTATTTAAATTTTTTTTGGATATTATTTGGTACGCGTTGACCTCACCTAACTATTTACTGTCCCACCTACCTATTGACCTGCTAATCAGTGGTTCACCTAATTACTAACCTGCTTAATTAACTAACTGTGCGCCTAACTGTGCGCCTAACTGTGCACAAACCAGAAAACACAGAAAACACAAAAAATGCAAAAATTGAACTTGACAGAACTGTGCAGTGCAAACCAGAAAATGCAGAAAACGCAGAAACGCAAGAATGCTAACTGTGTAAGCTTAAATCGGAGCTTAATAGAACTAACAAAACAGAGCTTAACAGAACACAGAAAACTTGAATGCAGTCAACAACATTGTGTCTTTCTCTATTGTTTTTACATAACAACAATGATCAAACTTAAGCCGCGCCTTTCCTACATAAAAAATAGCTTCAATACAATTTACAGGTCGCCATTGGAGCTTCACGCGCAGCAGCTCCTCGGCAGCGGCGCCAAAAATGTCAAGGCTAGGGACTTGCTACGCGCCGTGTGCGAGCCACAAAGGCTCCTAGCACACAGTCATACAACAGACAAGCTCACAAGGAAGAACGGTGTGTCACTCACCTTCCTGCGTAGTTGCGAATGAAGGATTCCCGCGCCGCGAAGAAGAGGGAGACACCGCTACGCCGCGCTCAACCGCCTCGCCACCGTCGTGCCGTTGCAACGCTCGATCGCACACACACTCTCACACACTCTCTCTCTCTCTCTCTCTCTCTCTCTCACACGCACACACACAAGGAGATGGTGAAGGAGAAGGTGCAGATGGAGCAAGAGCAGCTTCTTTTGCACAATGAGAGAATGACTCAATTTTAGGTTTAATTGGCTTTTATGTGAGCTCACCCCATTCACACTTGGGCGCCCATGCTTAGCCAACTAACCCTAGCATGTTCGTGTTAGAGTGCGCCTCTCATCGGCGATCACTCTACCTTTCCCTATTGGACCGACAAGACTGGTGCCTGACTCTACTTAAATAAATAATACGGTTACGGTGTCCGTCGTAGGCGATAGGGTGTCCGTGAGCCACGAGGGTTAACAATTAGCTTGGAGAAAGAGCTAAGGTTTGCAAGCGTCATAACAATCCAATAGATAGATTAGCAACATTAATTAATCTCTCCTATATGAGAGGTTTATAATTTTCCATATAGCAATCATTATGGATGACACATAATCCTATGGGAACCGGCTCTAAAGATAATTATTCGGCTTACATGATTAAGAATAATAGGATTTCACTAATGGAATTACCAAAGAGATGAATTAAGTATGATTAATCTCTTTTCTAGCAATTAGATGGTGCAAATTCACCTTATGCATAGGTGTGAGGAAGGTCAACTCTTAGAGACTTAACGACGGATTAATTTTTCCTTAATTACATCTTAATGCATAAGAGAAATGAATTTACTTTAGCTACAATATTAGTGAGTGATAGAAAGAGTGATTCTCATCAATCTACATAATTACCAGCTTACCGATTAATTACTATGCTACCTAGAGAGAGAAAATTCTAATAATCATGCACTAATCACTAATCAAGAGTGATGAATGGCTGATAATTCAGCTATGGGATGACGATTACATAATAAAATATGGTTAAGGAGAATTTAGAGAGTAATTATAGAGAATTACGACTAGGAATAAGCATAATAGACCAGGAATTTAGATGGTAGAGAAAGGAATTTATAGATAGCATTAATTAAATCGTGGTTACCGTGATTAAGGGTTGATAATCTTCTTGATTTTCTGATCTAATCGAGCTTCTTGAGATGAGAATTCAGCAACACCTTCCTCCTTGCTTCTCCTTCAAAAGGTGTGTGAACCGGCAACACCTTCCCAGTGTGTGTAGGTGTGTGTGTATGCACTGTATGTATGTGTGTATGAGCATAAGTGTGTGTGTGTGTGTGTGTGTGTGTGTGTGTGTGTGTGTGTGTGTGTGTGTGTGAGCAGGCCTTTAAATAGGCTCATGCTTGCTTCTCCTTCAAAAGGTGTGTGAACCGGCAACACCTTCCCAGTGTGTGTAGGTGTGTGTGTATGCACTGTGTGTGTGTATGAGCATAAGTGTGTGTGTGTGTGTGTGTGTGTGTGTGTGTGTGTGTGTGTGAGCAGGCCTTTAAATAGGCTCATCCAGGCTGAAAATCGACCAGCCTTGCTAAATGCATCTGCAAGAGCACTCAGTCTCTACATTGGCAAGTCCAATTCCCCTACCCACCATGTGTCAGGTTGGCTTGGTTAACTTGCTCTGAGACTTAGTTACTGGCTTGGCAGCTTTCCCACGACTCCCACAAGGCAAGAGGGCGCCCCCTAGCTACTAAAGCTGATCTGGAGTGGGCTAGAACCTGTTCTCACACAGCCTCGGGCCCCAGGTACCTCCCCGGACAATTTTTAGGAAATTTGGTTCTAGGCTAAAACGGGTCATACGAGTCGGATTTTGATGCCGAAAATTGCTATATGAAGCTCTAACTAAGACGTACTGGCCCGAGTACCTGCCATAATTAGCAGCCCCCGGGTCCAAAAATGCATTTTTTCAAATTTGGGGTACGGGTGTAGTTTTTCGAGACGGTCAAAACTGGACGTGTCGGGTGACCAAAAACTTACTATTTTTGGAAATTTTCACAAAAATTATTTTAATTCACATTTTGAAGCTTTATAACATTCTTAACATCATGGCACTGATAGAATTCGGAAAACTGCTAAAAATAGTAACTTTTTCCATTATATTCATTTCAAGGTACAAGGGTGCTCTATTTGATCGGGATCAGAGACCTTACAACCTCCCCAACGTGAAAAATTTGAGATGTCCTCATCTCAAGAATGCATCTGGGTAAATTTTATTCTAACTACTTAGGTACATATATCCTTTGTCTAAAGTAAAGATATCCTTTGATAATAGAATAGTCTTTAGCTTTATGCGTCTTATTCTGCTGAACTTTGACGAGGTCCTGGTGCATGAATTATTGCTCACACAGAGCTGATCTCTCATCAGCTTCGTCACCCACAGTTGGTTGTCTCACAACGGCATTAGCGAAAGCTCCGCTTCCTTGTCCTATGTTTCCTCTTCCTTGGCCTCCTCTTCCGTTTGGTTGACCTCGCCTGTTGACGTTTAGAGGTACATTATTAGCACCGGATGTAAGGGAAATCCTTTTTGGACATCGGCTTTTGTAATGTCCATACTCCTTGCACTCAAAGCATCTTATATTGGGAAACTCGGTGGCTGCTGTAGTAGCTACTATCGGACGATGGTCGTATGCGGGGTTGATTGGACTATTACTCCAGTTATCTGTCCTGGCCCTCTTTGACAAATAGTATTGACTATCTTGGGTAGCCCTCTGAATCTCTTTAGCTAACGGCTTGGCCCTTAGCAAGGCATCCTGTAGAGTTGCTGGCCTGAGAGCTTCTAGTCGGTTGTTCAGGGGGTCGATGAGTCCTTGGCAGAACCGTGCTACTTGTTGTTCCAATGTCATCTTAGGAGCATATCTCCGAAGAGTGACAAACTTTGAATAATATTCTTTGACAGATGAAGTCAGCTACTGAAGGGAAAAGAACTCGTTCATCTTCAAGGTTTTATAGGTGGGTGGTAAGTAACGCTCCATCACAGCTGTCTTGATGTCTTCCCATGACTGGGAAGATCCCTTTATATCCAAGTCTTTGCAATGTTGTTTCCACCAGATCTTGGCATCACCAGACAAGCGGAACATTGCAAGCATGGTTTGGTTCTCGGGTTGAGTTCTCGCAGCTTCGAAATAGTCATCCATACCCTCCATCCATACTTCTGCATCTCTTTCCACATTTGCCCCTTCGCCTTTAAAGATTGGAGGCTGAGCTTGCTTAAGGAGAAGATTTTTCTCTTGAACGGCGTTATATAGCGCAATAGACGGTACCTATCCAATGGTATAAAACTCATTACTATAGCACTCTTCTCAAATGAACCTAGGCTTTTCCATACTCAAGAAGAAATTTAACTTTTTGGGCTTAGCCAACCTACTTAATCTGTACAGCTATCACAAAGGATTTAACCATTCCACCATTAGTTTAAATTCCATTGAATACATCCAAAATTGTCCAATAAATAATGGTAAAAACTTTACTCGAGAGCTTTGATCCATACTTATAACTTTATGTGCATCAACAGGCTACCTGCCCGCAGCACTAGTCGCACCAACGACTTCTCAAAAAATATCATGTGGATCCCACTGAATCCCAACAAGCTCAACGAGTAAAACTCTTTACATCACTCAGGAGACAATCCACTAGACATATCCAATGTCATTATTCTGGGAAACATCATGCTCAAGCTTTGAGTATGAGTTATCCTACTATCCCTTTTTAAAAAATAAAATAAAATCAAACAACATCATTTCCCAGTACGTAATCACCTCGCTCTGATACCAGGTGTGAGGTCTCCACCCCCGCCGTGTCAAACAGCGGATTTGATGGTGAACCAGGTGGCCACTAGATCTATTGCAGAAGCAAACAAAATGGTTCAGGGTTCAACTAGCGGACGATCTCTCATCACAAAGTGAGTCGAGATCGAGCATACTAGCAAGGAGATCTAGCTCCACCTCGCAGGGGAAGCATACTTAGACTATCTAGCGATCCTAAGACCCACCTTCCAAGAGGAGAGAAACCCCGAGTGCCTTTTTCCCCATGTTTTAGAGGCACGTACTCTCGAGATTTCACCGCTCCAGGGGCAATGAGTATTACTAATATCGAGTCAGCACTATGGGGACAGAGAGTTCCCGACCAATCGGGACCACCCATCTCGTAGGCATTGGCAACCTGAGCCAAGCCCCCACTTTCCACCCCCACACTCACACTTCCTTGTGTGACCTAATTACTACCACAATGGTTGTTCAACATAAACATTCCTTGATTAATTCTGAATCACATTGTTCGTTAAGACAGCCCTTCAACCAGTATTGCAAATGACACCAAGAAAGTATTCTAGTAAAAATTCTACTCAAACTTATTCATTAAAATTCCAATGTTCTGGAGGTACAACATCCCCCCTCCAGCGAGAGTTCACTCCTCCCGTTGTCGCCTAGCTGCCCATACAACTAGGTATGTCCACCGCATAGAAAGTACGTCATGGACACTCCCACCGCTTAACCAGCAGACGTGGGTTCCCACCGCTTAACCAGCAGTCGTGGGTATCCACCGCTTAACCAGCAGACGTGGATTCAAGAGCCCTTAACTAGGAACTCTGCCCCCTGTGATCAGGAGGGGGTTCAGGACTAGTTCAACATTGGAAATAGAATGAACATGCGAGCTAAATTTTCCCTAGCAGACATTCTTTCCTATTGCAAACAGTATATCCATCAATCATTTCTTTCCTACTTTAGACTTTAATGTACAAATGAATTCGAGGTTTCCGTCGGATTTCTCCAGCATGTTTGGGGGATATGTTCATTCCTAACTAAACGTGTGCAATGTTAATTTAAATGACTTGAATAAAATTGTGACCTACCTCTTCCACTTCTTCATCAACGGCCCGTGAGATGGCTGGTATTTGCTCGTCCATGGGAGCTTTTCCCTTTCCATTGTCATTGCTCGTTTCCGCCTCGTGGTCGTGGGCACCACCGAAGCAAGTTCTCTTAACCGGAGCCATTTTACTCACTACTTTAAATAATAAGCTTGGAGAGAGAGCTAAGGTTTGCAAGCGTCATAACAATCCAATTGATAGATTAGCAACATTAATTAATCTCTCCTATATGAGAGGTTTATAATTTTCCATATAGCAATCATTATGGATGACACATAATCCTATGGGAACCGGCTCTAAAGATAATTATTCCGCTTACATGATTAAGAATAATAGGATTTCACTAATGGAATTACCAAAGAGATGAATTAAGTATGATTAATCTCTTTTCTAGCAATTAGATGGTGCAAATTCACCTTATGCATAGATGTGAGGAAGGTCAACTCTTAGAGACTTAACGACGGATTAATTTTTCCTTAATTACATCTTAATGCATAAGAGAAATAAATTTACTTTAGCTACAATATTAGTGAGTGATAGAAAGAGTGATTCTCATCAATCTACATAATTACCAGCTTACCGATTAATTACTATGCTACCTAGAGAGAGAAAATTCTAATAATCATGCACTAATCACTAATCAAGAGTGATGAATGGCTCATAATTCAGCTATGGGATGATGATTACATAATAAAATATGGTTAAGTAGAATTAGAGAGTAATTATAGAGAATTACGACTAGGAATAAACATAATAGACGAGGAATTTAGATGGTAGAGAAAGGAATTTACAGATAGCATTAATTAAACCATGGTTACCGTGATTAAGGGCTGATAATCTTCTCGATTTTCTGATCTAATCGAGCTTCTTGAGATGAGAATTCGACAGCACCTTCCTCCTTGCTTCTCCTTCAAAAGGTGTGTGAACCGGCAACACCTTTCCAGTGTGTGTAGGTGTGTGTGTATGCACTGTGTGTGTGTGTGTGTGTGAAGGCCTTTAAATAGGCTCATCCTTGCTTCTCCTTCAAAAGGTGTGTGAACCGGCAACACCTTCCCAGTGTGTGTAGGTGTGTGTGTATGCACTGTGTGTGTGTGTATGAGCATAAGTGTGTGTGTGTGTGTGTGTGTGAGCAGGCCTTTAAATAGGCTCATCCAGGCTGAAAATCGACGAGCCTTGCTAAATGCATCTGCAGGAGCACTCAACCTCTACATTGGCAAGTCCAGTTCCCCTACCCACCAAGTGTCAGGTTGGCTTGGTTAACTGTCTCTGAGACTTAGTTACTGGCTTGGCAGCTTTCCCACGACTCCCACAAGGCAAGAGGGCGCCCCCTAGTTGCTAAAGCTGATCTGGAGTGGGCTAGAACCTGTTCCCACACAGCCTCGGGCCCCCGGTACCTTCCCGGACAATTTTTAGGAAATTTGGTTCTAGGCTAAAACGGGTCATACGAGTCGGATTTTGATGCCGAAAATTTCTATATGAAGCTCTAACTAAGACGTACTAGCCCGAGTACCTGCCATAATTAGCAGCCCCCGGGTCCAAAAATGCATTTTTTCAAATTTGGGGTACGAGTGCAGTTTTTCGAGACGGTCAAAACTGGACGTGTCGGGTGACCAAAAACTTACTACTTTTGGAAATTTTTCACAAAAATTATTTTAATTCACATTTTGAAGCTTTATAACATTCTTAACATCATGGCATTGATAGAATTAGGAAAACTGCTAAAAATAGTAACTTTTTCCATTATATTCATTTCAAGGTACAAGGGTGCTCTATTTGATCGGGGTCAGAGACCTTACAGGGTTGCATCGCTAAGAGAGGATCAGGGGGCACCTGATTTCCTAAAAAAAGATCGGTTTGTGGCTGGGTTATGGCCAACTCTTAAAGAGAAGGTGAAGGGAAGGTTTCCTGCTACGTATGAGCTAGCAGTTGAAGTGCCCCGCCTTAAAGACAAGAAGTTGCGCCTACAAGCCAGGAATATTGATGAAGAGGAAGCCGTTAGGACCCGACCACCTCTAGCACCACCTACAACAGCCACCCAGAGGATTCAACCACAAGAACCAATTAAAGATCAGCAAGACCTGCTCAATCGAATCACCAATCAACTTGAGAATCTCTCTGTCCATTTGATACAACAAGGGCATGCATGAAGGAGTACGAGCGGAAGTGCGACGCGAGAGAGAGTGCGAGAAGAAGAGCACGACGATATGGTGAACTCGCTCTACTGTAATGTGTAGAGCATAGTGAGTTCTTATTAGGTTTTTACAAAAGAATATGTGTACATACCTGGCGGCCCGCCCACTTACCTGGGCGACCACATTGGGCTTTATACCCCAACAACCTCCCACTTAAAGTCCAATGTGGTACTTTAAGTGTGAGAGAAGCTACTATACAAGCTAATATACAAGAGATGTAGAGAAGTGATGTACTACCCTACACCTAACTGCTTGCGAAAATGTGCAAAGCTCTCTGAGGGAAGTCCTTTTGTAAGTAGATCAGCAGGATTTTCTGTGGTGTGAACTTTGACAAGCTGAAGTTGCTTATCCTCGAGCATTTCCCTGAGGAAATGATACTTCACATCCACATGCTTTGTCTTTGAGTGATAAACTGGATTGCGAGCCAATTTTATAGCACTTTGACTATCACAATATAACACAGGCATCTCTTCTTTGATTCCCAAATCTGTTACTAGTCGATTAAGACAAATTGATTCTTTGCATGCCTCTGATGCTGCAACATATTCAGCCTCTGTAGTAGACTGAGTAACACAATCTTGTATTCTAGAACGCCATGATACTGCTCCACCAGCCAATGTAAAGACATACCCTGACGTAGACCTTCGGTTGTCTAAGTCACCTGCATAATCTGAGTCTGTAAAACCCTTTACACTTAGCTCCTGACTCCCATAGCATATACGCATACTCTTTGTAGCTTTCAGGTATCTCAATATTCCTTTCACTGCCTCCCAATGTTTCTTGCCTGGGTTTGACATGTATCGACTTACTACTCCCACTGCAAATGCAATGTCTGGGCGAGTAGCAATCATTGCATACATCAAACTACCCACTGCAGACGCATATGGATTATCCATTTCAGCCTGTTCTTCCTCAGACACAGGACAATCTTATTTGCGAAGTTTCACATATGGTGGAAATGGAACACTCAGTGCCTTTCCCTTCTCCATATTGAAACTTTGCAAAACCTTGTCAATATACTCTGTTTGAGATAACCAAATCAACTTCTTTGATCTGTCTCTCTCAATGCGCATACCAAGTATATGACTTGCCTCACCCATGTCTTTCATGTCAAACGATTTTGCCATCTTTGACTTCAAAGCTGAAATTTCTTCCAAGTGCTTGCCAACAATCAACATGTCATCCACATACAAAATAAGGATCAACCAACTACCATCCTTAGCCTTCTTTGTATATAGACAATGATCGAACTCACTACGTTTATAGCCTTGAGAAAGCATAAACTTGTGGAATTTATGGTACCATGCCCTCGGTGATTGTTTTAAGCCATAAAGACTCTTTAACAACTGGCATACCCAATCTTCCTTGCCTTTCTCAACAAACCCTTCTAGCTGCTGCATGTAAATTTCCACATCTAAATCACCATGCAAGAACGCTGTCTTAACATCCATTTGGTGCAACACCAAATCTAATATGGCAACCAATGCAAGAAAGCATCTCAATGTAGTCATCTTGACCACCGGAGAGAAGACTTCATCAAAGTCAATGCCTTGTTCTTGCTTAAAGCCCTTGGCAACAAGCCTTGCTTTGTACTTTGGCTGACTATCATGAGCGGTGATCTTATACCTGTAAACCCATTTACAAGGTAGAGCCTTTTTGCCCTGTGGTAATTTAACTAGCTTCCATGTCTTGTTTTTATGCAGAGCTGTCATCTCTGACTGCATGGCCAATTGCCAATTCCCGGAGTCCTTCATGTGCACTGCTTCCTTGTAACATGAAGGCTCATTGCAATCAGTCAACATGACATAGTTCATAGATGGAACAAACCTATCAGGAGGTCGCGTGACACGTCCAGATCTACGCACAATAGGTGGCTCAGGCTCAGCCACAACCTGTGGTTCCACTCTATCCTGTCCTTGCTCCTCTTGAGCCCTGACATTTTGTCTTGCACGTGCAGGTCCATCTTCTTGGAAGACAACTCTTCTAATCTCCTCAACCCTCTCTGGTTTAGAATGATATTTGGATTCATTAAAGTGAACATCATTGCTGCAAATAACCTTTCTTGATTCGGGATCCCAAAGTCTGTACCCCATCTCACCAGAATTACCATAGCCTAGAAAGATGCACTTTCTACTCTTTGGCTCAAGTTTGTTCCTAAATTCCTTTGGAACGTGAGTATATGCCTCACAGCCAAAGACTCTGAGATGCTTGTATGAGGGCATTTTGCCTGACCATACCATCTCTGGCACTGAATCCTTCTGCAAAACCTTGCTAGGAGATCTATTTACAAGATGAACATCTGTTGATACAGCTTCAGCCCAAAACCCATTTGGCAGCTGTGCATTAGACAACATACTTCTGACCTTCTCTTGTATGGTACTATTCATCCTCTCAACAACACCATTTTGAGGAGGATTGTAAGGAGCAGTAAGTTCACGTTTTATACCTTTTGAATCACAAAAGTCCTGAAAGGCCTTTGAAACATACTCTCCACCATTGTCAGTGCGTAAGCATTTAAGCTTCTTGCCACTCTGATTCTCCACAAGTGTCACAAACGTTTTGAAAACACTAAATGCTTCATCCTCGTGCTTGAGAAAGTAAACCCATACTTTCCTCGAGTAATCATCTATAAATGTCATAAAGTAAGAAGCTCCCCCTAGAGATAGGTTAGGCATAGGTCCACACAAATCACTATGAACAAGTGCCAACTGTGTATCTTCTCTACTGCTTCTATGCTTATGTGGCTGCTGTGTTTGCTTACCATACAGACAATGTTCACAGAATTCAAAATCATTAAATGAAAAGCCAAGCAAATAACCAGAACGAGACAAGATTTCCATTCCCTTCTTGGACATATGTCCTAACCGGCAATGCCACAAAGAAACGTTCGGCTGCTCGGTTACATTGATTACATTTTTAGAGACATTTGATACATAAATCATGTAAAGTCCTCCAGACTTTACTCCATGTGCTAGTGTCATAGAACCCTTGGATATCTTCCACATGTTCTGTCCAAAAGTGGTGACGTAGCCAGCATCATCAAGTAAACCTGTGCTGATCAAGCTCTTTGTAATTGCGGGAACATGTCTCACATTCTTCAGCGTGAAAGAAGAGACATTCTGAAACTTCAATTGAACATCTCCAACACCTAAGATCTCACATGTCTGCCCATTGCCTAGCCGAACATGATATTTAGTGGTCACATAAGAGGTAAACCACTCCTTGTTTGGAGACACATGAAGTGATGCCCCTGAGTCTATAACCCAGTCACTCCGTGCATTTCCATCAGATGCTGTAAGAAGAGCTGAGTCCATTGTATTCTTCAAGAAGTAGATGCCTCCTGACACTAGACTGTCATCCTCTGCAACAGTGTTTGTCACATTTATTTCTTGAATCTTCATTGAGGACTTGTTCTTCTCACTATGGTCTTCACCTTTCTCTTTGCCTTTTTCTGCTTTCCATTCTCTGCAGTCTCTTTTCATGTGACCCTTCTTGCCACAATGGTAGCATTCTATGTCACTCTTGCCTTTAGCATTGCGGGACTTGCTACGAGACTGATTCCTCTTTCCACCTTTGTACTTTTCTTTTGTCCTTCCCCTGACAACTAAGGCTGTTCCTTTGCCTTTGTCCATTGTCTTTCTATTGGTTTCTTCAGTAAGCAGACTTCCTTCTACACGTGCTATGTTCAAACCATCTAGAGGTGCAGAATTACTCAAAGCTGTGCGAAAAGTGTCCCAACTTTTCGGCAATGTGATCAACAGGAACATAGCTCTAACAGGTTCATCAAACTTGACACCTTGAGCTGACAACTGACTATAGATTGTGTTGAATTCATTCAGATGATTGGACATAGGTGTCCCTTCTTTCATCTTCAAGTCAACAAGCTTCTTAAGCCAGTATACCTGTGAAGCTGCACTCTGCTTCTCATAAAGATCACTCAGCTTTAACCATGCTTGATAAGCCGACATCTTGTCTGCTACATTGAAGTAAACGCTTTCTTCCAAAGTCAGCATAATGGTAGAAAGTGCCAATTCATCCATTTCGCTCCATTCATCTTCGTCCATATCTTCTGGTTTTATCCCCTCGAGCTTTATAGGTTTTATCTGCTTCTTTTGTACCAACACATGCCAAATCTGCTTCTTCCACAATGGGAAATTGGTTCCATCTAGCTTCTTGATATTGTAAAGAGCAGTGTCCTGTGATCCAGCCATAGCTACGCTTCACAGTAGTTTACTTTCCTGGGAAAAATTCGGTAGATTTTCCCTTGTAAACTGACCTCTGATCCAATATCAACCTGTCAAATGAACCAAGAAAGCTTCAGATTCTGCATAAATTTCGGTAGAGTCTCCTTTGTAAAATGGCTCCGGTGTACTAAAAAACAGACCAAAAAACAGCTCAAAAAACACTGTCTCTCTGACACTGTAAGCTGTGGGTAAAGCTGTCCTGTAAGCATAGACTGCGAGAATGCCTCAGCGGCAGTAAAGCAAAGATGCAATCCCAACTGTCTAACTTACAGTCAATACATCCTAGCTGCCTATCTAAGGGTGCTCGAGGGATCGCTCCAAGACCTGTATCACCGAAAGGATCTCAACATTCGAGAATCCCCCAGCTCAATAAAACCTCACTCGACCCTCAACAAAGGCTGCAGTAAATCTGATAGTACATAGACTTCCCACAAAGTCATACATGTACAAATTTCCCACTGTATGCTGTAACCGCTGCGGCTGTTGTTTGCTGCGTGATCTCTGACAATACATCCCATGTGGAAGTACCTGCAATGTCAGGATGAAATCTGGAATATCCAGCAACAAACACAAGCTACCTGATGAACTAGTGGATGTCGCCTACAGTCTATGTGTAGATGCGTCCGTGTCGTATGTGACACGCCTCCAAAAACTGTGAGTCGTCCTTCGATGTGTAGACAGCCACAAATCAACACTCTGGGAGTGTCGATATCCTCAACACCTGCAGTCGTAGGCCAAAAACCCCAAATTTGCAGAGTCGGATCTGCACCCGCTGAGACCACGTAGTCGAAAATGGCCTGCGCAGACCTTTGTCGAAGCCGAACGGTGGCTGAGATGACCACGAGATTTGGGGCCGTGTCTTCGCCTGTCGAATTTCACTCCAATCTGAGTTGGTGACTCTAGCCTCCTGCAGTGCTTCCCCGAGCCTTGATCTGAGCTCTGATACCAGTTGAAGGAGTACGAGCGGAAGTGCGACGCGAGAGAGAGTGCGAGAAGAAGAGCACGATGATATGGTGAACTCGCTCTACTGTAATGTGTAGAGCATAGTGAGTTCTTATTAGGTTTTTACAAAAGAATATGTGTAGATACCTGGCGGCCCGCCCACTTACCTGGGCAACCACATTGGGCTTTATACCCCAACAATGCACACAATCGTAACCAAGAGCAAGGAAGAGGACAACGAAGGCAAAACCAAGAATACAACTGCTACAATTGTGGGGAGGATGGTCATGGCATGTACTACTGTCCACACCCAAGGAGGCAGAATTTCAACAAAGGAGCCCGGCAAAACCAGGTTTCACCACCGAGAGCAAGACCACCGCCACCGAGGGCACCACAACAAGCGCCACCCGTGCAAATCCTACAACCACCCATTCAACCACAACCACCACCACCACCACAACCTCTCATTCCACCCTTACCCCCACCACTAGTTGGCAATCAAACAGCAAGCATCATCAGTCTTGAAGGTAAAGGAAAGGAGAAAGTGGAGGAGGATAAGACCAAGGTTAAAGGAGTAGATGCCATAGGGGTAAAGCGTGCTAGGCATGGTGAATCTTCCCAAAAGGAAGAAAAGATGAAGACTAAAGGGGAATCTAGCAAAAAGCCGTCCAAGTCACGACGTAAAATTGACATTGTAGATTTTTGTTTGGGTGAATGTTCTAAACCATATGATTTGGTTCAAGATGTTTCTGTGCAGGGCCCAAAAATCACCTGGCCCCAGTTACTCCACCTAGCATCTAGGGTAAGGAGACAATGGACAAAGATGGTTAGCACGAGACGACCAAAGCCAAAGATAGCTGGGGCTATCTCTGGGAGGAATCTAGATGACATACTACCAGTGATGGATGCTTACATCAAAGGGCAACACATCTCCAATATCTACATCGATGGTGGCGTACAAATATGCGTCATGAGTGAAAAAATGATGCACCGTTTGGGTTTAGAGGTGAGTCGGCCAGCACCATGCCGAGCCAAAATGGAAAATAATGTAAAAGTTCAATGTGTTGGTGTCATAAATCACTACAAGAGGTTGTGTGCTCTTGTGACGCTGTTAGCGATGGAAATACATTGGGTTTTTATAACCCCCGGCGTCGCTAAAACCGTCGCTACGAGCGTCGCTACGAGAGCGTCGCTATAGGCGTCGCTATATGCGTCGCTATATAGCGACGCATATAGCGATGCCTATAGCGACGGTCTCACAGAAGACTATAGCGACGCTCATAGCGACGCTACAGAGCCATAAATAGCGACGCTTATAGCGACGCCCGAGAGAATATTTTTTTGGTGGCAGGGCATTGAATGCCCTGCCACCCATCAACCATATTGTACTTGATTCACTTTTTTAAAAAAAGTGCAAAGGTAGATAAGAGACCCAAAATAGTCACCCACAAGACGCATTGTTTGCAAAATTGACAATTGTACACATCATAGGCAAAATGAATTGATTGGCAAATGTAATAATGACAATTGTACAACATCATAGGCATAAAGAATTGATTGGCAAAAGGAACTGCGGTGACAAATGTAATAATATACATGGTTCAAAAAGACGTATAAAATCCGTCTCATGATACATAAGCTATGAGAAACCCTAAACTAATGCTATCTAGCTACGGCTAAACTGACGTCGTCTAATCAGACGTCTCATCGCGTCCAAGCGGCGTATCTTTCGGATTCTGCAAAAAAAGACAATAAGACAGTTTTCAGTAAATATAAACATATAACGACATTTATAAAACAATACAAAAAATAAAAAAGAGTAAACCCTAATACTAACCATGCCGCCGCGAGAACTGAGAATGTCCATCAGGGCGTTTAAGCCCTTCCTGCCTGCGTACTCGCGCTCGTACGGTGTGGGATCACGTCCTGTCATCGACCACTGTCAAAACATACAAAGATTTCATTATGTTAGAATTAAAAAACTCATAAACCCTAAACTATCGAACATGCATAAAGAGCAATGTGAAAAGACTTACAAAATCAGCCTCAAATGATGCCCATCCACCGCTCCCCAAGTGGTGCGAGCTCCCTACCTCTACTCGCGCTCTGGCTGCATCCTTTTGTTGCTTCCACTTGTCGGGATTCTCGCGCGCTGCTTTCTTTGCATTCTTCCAATCTTCTTTGGCCAGCCAATCTGGCCTGTTCCACCCATTCTTGATTGCTTTTTGCACTTCGGAACGCTTGTGTTTGCAGTATTCGCGCATTCGAATCTTCATCAGGTCTTCATTGAAGCGTTGATCCCGTGTTGGAACGGGAAACTCATCATGAAGTATGCTGATGACTCTGTTTTTTAAATCACTTGGTACTTCACTCCATTTGTTTAGTATATAGTGTCTAAACAGCTGAGAGCAAAGACCACGCATGTGCGAGATCACCTTCTTGCCGTCATCATCCATGATGATGCCGCCGCTGATGTCGACGGAGTAAGGCAAGCCCTCTGGCCGGTGACGCGTGAACCTGGGTGTCCCGGCAGGGGTCTCTAGCGGCGTGTCGATGGGGGTACGGACGTCAGGTGTCTCCACCGGCGTCTGGGCCCCGAAGCGAGGAGTGTCGAGTGGGGTGGCTCCTGGCGGAGTAGGTAGAGGTGTGTAGCTTCTAGGAACAGTCAGCCGTGCAAAACCTGGCGTAGACGGCGATGCTGTGGCTGGTGTGGGGGCGGGCAAAGAAGGGGAGGGTAAAGAGCCTCGTCGAACACGAGGCGGTGTGGAGGCATCAGTGGCGGAATCCCCACAACAACCGCCACCGCCACCACTAGAGCGCCGGTGTCTAGACGAGTGTGACGCTCGTCTCGTCGACGCCGAAGCTTCGGAGCGCGCCGAATGCTCCGAAAGAGAGGGAGATGCGGATGGTGTAGGAACGCGCGATGATGCGCCAGAGCGATGACACTCCACGTACCACTGTCTCTGCTGCGGTGACAAAGAAGAAAGAAACTCCTCATCATCCATACCTGCATTAAACACACGAATATTTAAACTTAATATTGAATGAATAGAGTAGACAATGACGCAAAGACCATTAAATACAATGACGTAATGACGCATATAAATTCAATGACGCAATGAATTGAGTGATAGAAGAGGCAAGTCGAAAACTCAGAATTTTCAATCAAAAGATGTGAGCACGAGTCTAAAAGAGCGTTATACACCATGGAAGGTACTTAGAGAGCCAGAGCTTTTACAGTACGGAGCAAAATTGTTCAAATACAATATTTGTGGCTTTAAGAGATCTCTCCCTCATCCTCGCATAACTCAGCATAACTTCCTATATCTATATAGAGCTCTCCGTTTAAACACATATCCTCTGTTTCATTTTGTAGCTCCTCTGCATGCACCCCATATAGAGTAGTAGCATCTTGATGCTCGTCTGGCACCACCGCAGCGGCTTCTGATTGAGCATCTTCTCTGATCTCCTCCATTGATGTCGTTGTGATTGGCACATGGTAGCCTTCATACGTCCTTGCACTACGAGGGGCTACCTCTATGACGTACCACCAGTTTGATGTAGACTTTGTAGGATGAAATACTACCTGCCAGAGCCACATAACTTACATGAGAGCTTTCAAGCACATAACTTGTAAAAGGGGGATGTTAACTATTTATATACTTACTTGTTCACAATGCTCGGGTAGTACGAAAGTGTCTCTTAGGTCAGTCCATTTCTTAGTAGAATCCACCTCAAGAAAACCAGACTCTCCTCTACGCACAGTAGCGTTGCGACCCTCCATGATTATCTTGAACCATTGCACGTCGAATAAGTCGACAAAAAATCCTCTGTAATCGATCCTCAAAATCTCTTGCAGCGTGCCGAAGTAAGTGAGTTCCGCCACCACAGGATCTGCATCAGAGGAACGTCGTCGACTAGACTGTTCAAATTTTGCCATGATTCCACAATCTTGAGTAAAACGCTTTTTGTCGATTCGTTCCACCCTAAAATGTCGACCTTTACACCATGCTGCTGTGTATGACTTATACTACAACGAACAAAGATTATGAGTGGCCGTTCAAACGTTTATAAATAAAGTCACTTGCTAGTCGTACATTGCAAACTTACCTTGGTCGCGCAACCCCGAGAGTACTCCCACTCTTCTTCAGTCACTTCGTCACCGCATTGTTGTGCGCTTTTCAATTGGTTGTGCAACCATCTTAAGCTCATGAAGGTTGGTAGGCTCTCCAGAACCGCTGGATAGTGCATCGGTGGTCGTCTTCCCCGTCTCCACTCGATTCGTGCCCTTTGTCGCTCTTGCTTTGCATCCTCATATTGTGAAATCCACTTTTGCATCACTGGATTGTGAAGCATGCAAAATCGGTTGATTTTAGCCTCTAGACCTTCCGTCATCTTTTTCTCAACACCGAGATTGCACATGACAATCCCAGATATGCGCTCATCATCTATGGTTCGCCATAGCGTGTCCCGGGATTTATCAAATCCGTCTAGCCACTCTCCAATGTACACTAGGGACTCTGATACCAACCAACCTTCTGCCATGCTACCCTCCGGACATGCCTTTTGACGCACATATCCCTTAAGCGTTTTCATGAAACGCTCTAAGAAGAACATCCATCTGGAATGAACTGTGCCAGCTATTTCCACCTCATCAACTATGTGAACAAGAAGATGCACCTGAATGGTTAGCATTGTAGTAGGAAAATGTTTCTCAAACATGCACACAAGCTCCGCAGCATTTAGTTTGGCGAATGGTATGGAGTCTACGTCGATCTCCTTTTGTGAGATCCATTGCACCAGCTTTGCAAGTTTGTAGATTGTGTTACGGATGTCGAGAGACAAACATCCCTCAATGGCAACCGGTAAGATAAACTGTAAAGTATGTGTAGCAATGATATTAAAGTCCACATTTTATGCAATGATATTAAAGTCCACTATGAACGTACCTGACACATTTTATGCCAATCATGTGACTTCAAACCGGTAAGCTTTCCTTCTTTAGTAAAACACGTTCGGAGCGAGTGCATTACGCCAGTGGGGGTCCGCAAAGATCGAATGGCCTCTTTTACTTTGCGTTCTTGGGCTCCTGTGAAAATCCATGGTGCTTTAGGGAGTTTTATCGATCCATCAGACGCTGTTTGCGGCCAATATTGCTCCATACGATCCACATTTCTAAGGTCAACTCTGGCTCCCAAAGTATCTTTCTTGCCGGTCAAATGGTCCCATAGTAGATTACCCACATTCTTGAATATGTGCATTGGATCGAGCAAGTGATTGATCACGAGTCGGGGCCAGTATGGTAACTCGTACCATAGAGATAGTCTCTTCATCCCTGGAGGCAATCCGTCATCGCACATCTCCTTCTGCTCTAACCATGCTTGTGCAGACATCCTTGGTGGCTCTCTTCCCAAAAAGCCGTCGCGTAACACATGATTCTCTGGAAGATACGCTTGATGACCTTCGTAGATTTGCTTCTTCAGTGAGGGTGCCCTACGTGCATTCAGTCTAGGTCCACATGTGACACATGCTCTGTATCCGCTTGTTTGAAGCCCTGCATGTATACACATGATAATAGATCAACTATGGGAAAAAACAAGATTTACAGTGTCTGAGTGAGGAGTGTCAATAGATCACCTGAGCATTCTGTTAGCCCGGGATAGTCATGCATGGTCCACATTAGAATACCTCTGATCAAAGCATTCCGTTGTCCTGTGTGTCGGCTCATATCCACCACCTCTATGCCAATCCACAATTGTTGTAGCTCTTCCAATAGTGGACGAAGATACACATCCATATTCCCCACTTTATATTGCCCTGGCACAATCAAGCTTAGCAATAGGTGCCCCTTCTTCGTAGTCAACCATGGGGGAATGTTGTAGTTGACGATGACAACGGGCCATACACTGTAAGATGTTGATCTTTGACCAAATGGATTTACGCCATCCATAGCCAGGCCTAAGCGCAAATTTCGAGCTTCCCTGGCAAAATCCGACCATGTTCCATCTATATGTTTCCAGGCTGCGCAATCTGCACGAATTCGTAGCACACCATCCGAAGATTTATTCTCCTCATGCCATGATGCTAGGGCGGCCATGGACTTACATTCGAAGAAATGCTTGATGCGAGGAAGCAAAGGAAAATGTCGCAAAACCTTTTGTGGAATTTTTGTCCCGTGGAGATCTACTCGATATCTTTCGGAATCACATTTCGGACACTTCTCCATGTCTGTGTATTCCCCTCTGAAAAGAATGCAGTCATTAGGACAAGCGTGGATAGAATTGTAATCCATCCCCAAGTTTCGCAAAATCTTTCTTGCTTCATCTCGGGAATCTGGCATGACATTGTCAGCTGGTAGTATGTGCTCTTTCAGCAATCTACACAACATAAAAATATGATACAGTCGTGTAAAAATCTATCAGATCATTATACATTTAGAGTTCTATTAAAGTTAATTGTAATAGATCACCTGAAAAGCGCTGTGACGCTAGTGTCACTCCATCCAAACTTTGCCTGCATGTCGAGAAGAACCAGGAGTGCTTTCAATCTAGACATACGTGCTCCATTATACAATGACGTATCGGCTTCACTTTTCATATCATCATAGATAAGCCTTTCTGAATCCATGATCGTCTCGATCCTTTCATCAATCTCGGGCTCAGACATTGCCTCGTTGGGAATGTGCTCTGCATGATCATCCCCCGAGCTGTCAGAGGCTACATCTTGTGGCCTCACATATGCTGCTTGACCAAAGCGCCTGCGAACACGTCTATTGGGTTGCAAGATTGCTGCTTGTTGGCCATCGTCAGAGTCCGACGAGTTATAATTGGCAACAACTCGATCTATAATAGATGGATCGAACTCGCCAAATTCGCGAACGTGCTGCAAAGAAACACGTCTTGTCCGTCGCACAGCATGCTTGCATTGATTACAAGGACATAAGACCCTCGTTGAGAGATAGGTGTTTCGATTGGACGGTCCCACATCCTCGTCGCTACTCATAATGAGGATAAAAAACTTATAACCTGGACAACAAATTTAATATTCTATTGGCATTCTTCGTCTTATCTCTCTCTCTCTCTCTCTCTCTCTCTCTCTCTCTCTCTCTCTCTCTCTCTTTATCTCACATTCTCTAGTCATGTCCAATCCCCGCACACCTCGGTCTAGAGGTGCACGGAGATCAGAACCACCGGGTTATAATCTCGTCTTTATTGGTCAATACCTATATTTGTGGGTACAAGAAATCTACACACCCACATCTACATGATACTGCATGTAGTGGACAAAATCCCTTTGCCTCTTCTCTAGCTGTAGCACTTCACTTCATCTTAACATCTTTTCACAGTAGATCTTTTCACTGTTCGTCTAACTCTAAACCCTAAACCGTAAGTAATTCTTGCGTGGACTCGATCTAACGTAAATAAGCGTAAATCTAAATAAACATAAATCTAACTAAAAATAAAGCTAAATCTAATTTAATGTAAGTCTAATGACTAGAGGTTGTCTAGATGGTCATTGTGTCGGGGATGTAGTGACTCTTGCCGCCCTGAAGATCCACCTTCTTCCCTATCTTCTGAAGACATTTCACCAGTACTTTTGGATCGACGGAGCCCACCATGAGTGAAGACAGCAATACCCTATATTCCATTGAGGGCTTTCTTCACCCGCTTCATGCAGGCATCGCAGTCTATGGAGACCTAAATCTAATCTAATATAACGTAAATCTAAATCTAGCTTAAATAAACGTAAATCTAGTTAAAAATAAACCTAAATCTAATTTAATGTAAGTCTACATATAACCTAATCTTTAACGTTTTTTAAGATAGTTTCCTACGACGTTATAACTCTCTTCTTCTTGTGTCTGTACGCGTGTGTGGATGTGTGTGCCAATAAAAAGAGATAAACGGTATAACCTTTCTATCACCCATGCCAAGTATGATAGATTGATTATGCCATTTCCCTCTTGAATAATAGGTCTTCAGTTCAACTCCTCGTCGGTTAGATCTTTAGGTCTTTTAATTTTAATTAGTTTCCTACGACGTTAAATTAGTTTCTCTCTCTTTCTCTTTCAATGTGTGTGCATTTTTTTGGATCGTATGCATGTTTTCTCTCTCTTTTCCTCTCTCAATGTGTGCGTTTTTTGTTTATGCATGTTCTCTCTCTCTTTTCCTCTCTCAATGCGTGCGTTTTTTGTTTATGCATGCTCTCTCTCTCTTTTTCTCTCTCAATGTGTGTGCATTCTTTGTTTATGTATGTGTGTGTGCGTTTTTGTTTTTGTTTGTACTCTCTCTCTCTCTCTCTCTCTCTCTCACACAAAACACTGTGTGTGTGTGTGTGTGTGTATGTGTGTGTGTGAGAGAGAAAGAGAGGGAGAGAGAAAGAGGGGAAGGGAACATGAGAATGAGGAGAGGGAAGGAGCATACCTGGCTCTCCTTCCTCTCCTCGTGTGTGTGTGTGTGTGTGTGTGTGTGTGTGGAGAAGAAAAAGAGAGAGAAAGAGAGAGAGTGAGGGAGAGCGTTACCTGCTCTTTGCTTGAGGGCGTCGAAAAACTCAGATCTGAGATCTGAGTTTTTGGGCGCGCTCGGTTATTTTTTTTACCCCAGCCGGCGTCGCTATGAGCGTCGCTATAAGCGTCGCTATGAGCGTCGCTATAAGCGTCGCTATAAGCGTCGCTATGAGCGTCGCAAATTTACAAATAAATTTGCGACGCTTATAGCGACGCCGGGAAATTTTTTTTTGAGCGTCGCTGTGTGAGCGTCGCTAATATGAAGAACCTCTTGTAGTGAATGCAATTAGGATAAAAGCATTCAACACCGAGGTAGATGTGGACATCTTTGTCATGCCACACAAAGGGGAGGGCTATCCTATCATTCTAGGGAGACCTTGGCTTATGGCTATGAGAGCTAAGTAGGACTGGGACACCGGCATAATCCAGATGAAGGATGCAAAAGGGAGGCCAATACTTTAAGACATGAAGATAGGTCAACAACGCGACATGGATATAGAAACCTCCGAGGATGAGTTTTCTAGTGGTGAGTCTTCAACCACTTCAGAGGAGGAGTCAACAGGGAGTGAAGGAAGTGATAGATCCATTGAGGTAATGGGCCTCACATTCAACCACAATAAGGTGGACCCTTCAAATTTGCAACCACATGTGAAAGTGGTGAAGACACTTCAACTACCCCTATGGCACGAGATTGGTGGAAGACGACCAAAAGTTATATTGACGACCACTTGGCAAGTCCTTTCTAGAGAAAGACTCATGTAGAGAAATCCAATTGAGGTCTACTAGCACTTTAGGTTTTCCTTTCTAATTGTGAACATTGTGTGTAACATTAATTTGGGAAGCTTTTTAAGTTGGGTTGCGACAAGAGTGGAAGGATTGACATCAACAACCAGTGGAATCAATCGAGGACACACCAATCACTGAGGAAGAATGGTTTTGCATACCAGTGGTAACATGGAGTCATTTTTCAAAATGTGGTTTGCAATTTATCTTTTGTACATGGTGGGCTCTCTTGTGCAACAGGCATCAACCATGCAATCTATCCATGTGGGCAACAGGTCTCTATCAATTTGGCATGAAGAAGGACAACAAGCAAGATATGAGGATTATGGTTTCTTACTCCCTTTAGGCTATGTGTCTAGACGAGGAAGCCATGCATGGTGCCACTTTGGAATAATTTCAAGGACTGATCAAGTTATTTCCATACCTTCTATCACTTATGTAAGAGTTAACTCTTGTGCAGCTTGTGGACTCAAAAATCATTATAAGTGTGATCTTCTGAAGAGGGCATTATTGGATACAATGGATTTACGCTTAGTGTGGGACCCAGGTGGACATCGAAAAGAACTTTGGGGAGCTCATGCTTACAAGGGATCCATTATTCCCTACAAGGATCTACAAGCCACCAAGGAGAAATCCTACTCTATTTCAACATGCTCCAAAAGAAGAGCTAGAGGCATGAATACCTCTAGCCTTAGGGGGAGGGCTAATGAGGAAAGCTTTTCCATGCATGGGAACCCCCCATATATTTTTTCTCTTTTACCAAAATATTTCCTATTATATAAGTTACTTTTGATTTTTCTTCCCTTTTTCACAAACGTTTTTGCCTTTATTAAATAAATAAGACTTATGCTAATCAATCACCATGTAGCATAAATAAGTAAGCTTTCTTTGTTGATCTCTCTTTTGACCTTAAGCATTAAATATATATATTCTAAATTAAATTCTTCTCTCCTCTTCTCTCTTCTCTCTCGCCGTGCCGGCGTAGCACTCCGCTGTAGGAGGTGCGCCTGCACGCGTTCTTTCACTCTCTCCATCTCTCTCTATTTGCATACGTCGTGGTTATGTGCTATGCGAGTCGGTAGGTACGTAGATTTGTTCGTTTAATGTCTTGCTATGTGCTGTTTTCCAGTGTTTTGCAGGGCACTCTACGCTTCCGGCTGTAGCAGTGGTATCAGAGCATAGGTGATCGCTCCTGACAAGATATGGATCATAGAAATGGTGACTGTGACACGTTTGGAGCTAGGTACTTTTCTATTAATTGCTCATCTTTATTACCAATGATCTTCATGCGCATCCATTAAGTAATTCATGTATGTATTTTTCTTGGAACGCTGAAGCATGTTATGGAAAAGTTTGTATTTGAATTGTAGTTTTAATGTCATCAAAATTGTGCAAGAGGCAGACAAGATCCCCTCTTCAAAGCGTGAGAGCATGGGGGCTCAATCGATGAATCAATTGAAGTAGCATAAGAATTCGAGAAAAAAATTGTGCATGACACTCTCTATGTCAACTAGATCTCTCGAGGATAATGAGACATAAGAGAGCGTTGGTACAATCAGGGCTAATGACAGCCATGGTGAGTTGAGGTGCTCTCGCAAAGGTTCACTACTACAAACCGATGGAAAGTAGGCCATTGCAGAGCCGGGGACGCCGAACCCAATGATTATAGAAGAGTAGTGCGGGGATGTAGGAGCGGACTTCCAAACTTAGGATTTGGTGAAGAAGTGCATGCCACCCATACAGTAGGCCAAGTCACCTCAGCAAGGGACTTGACGGACCTGCAGCAAGGACGACCGAAACCCCCCCCCCCCCCCCCCCAACCCTCCTACGAAGTATGGCCAACAAACTCTCCCAGCTCAGTTTCTGGCTCTCGCCATCACAACCACCCCACCCTTGCATGCCCTTGCATGGACATTCTGTAGAGCTAACATTTTCTGACTCAATTTGGTGCTTGCCAGACCCGTGCAATCTACTAAATTTTGATTAATGGCTCGTGGCCTTCCCTGCCAACCAACACATCCTTAAGGTCGTGCTCTTGGAGACTACCTTGCAATATGCAACTCAAGTAGTGGCGCATATAGCCGCAGGGGTTCATGCAATCACACAGCCAGTGCATGCCTACCGAGATGGCGACCCATGCAGCATGCACGACCAGTAGCCTACTTACACTCCTACGACGAGTGGCCTACGTATAGGTGCAAAGCGGAGACTGGAGTCCACAGGGTCGTTGCGAGGGACCCGCAGGACATCCAGCTAGTCAGCATGCAGCCACCAACAACCGACCCCTAATTCCACTAGGCCCACGGCCCAACATCATGTGCGATGGATAGCTATCAGTGCATGAGTTATTCTCAGCCACTCAAACCATCTCTCTCTCTCTCTCTCTCTCTTTCTCTCCCTCTCCTGCCGTTCTCTCTCTTCTTCTCCCCCTGCTTACTCCTTACTCCTGTCGCCATCCATTACGCACCACCCACCAACTGTCATGCAGGCTTTTTATTTTTTTGACTGCCATTGAACTATAGACGCATGACGGGTGGTTGTGGTGTGTGGCAGACAATGCACACACCCACTCTCAAGTGCCGACTTCCTCTCTCGTTAAACTCCCTTTCTCGTTCATGAACAGAATGCAGAACTCCTTTTTCGCTATAGGTTGTAGTCCACTAGCAGTCATTGAAACCTTCTCTCTCTCGCTCTCTCTTTCCCCCTCCTAGTCAGACTACCTACTGACCCCCCGTCTCTGTCTCTGGCGCAGCCGCCACCACTGATAGTATTCTCTCTATCTTCCACTCAGTCAAATAATCACAGCCGCCACAACCGTCACTGCAGCTAAATCAATTATCTTTCTCTCTGGCCTACGGGCATCCCCACAAACACACACCTGTCATGCCACGGCCTCTCACCCAACCACTTCAATTAGCTTGAGCTGTTCGATTTATGTCTCTTTCTTGAGCAGTTCTCCGTGCACCTTTTTCTCTACCCTACGTTAGGTGCAAGCAACTCTCTCCCTCTGCCCTTCGTTTACTACACAAGGCGCATACACACCCAGTTTGGGCTCCATACTCATGCTGAAGGCAGTATGGCATGCAACTCTCTATGGCGCAATCGGCCAAGCTTTGGGGGGCAAGAACTGAGAACAGTCTGTGCTATCACTATCTTTTTGTCACTCGTTTACCCCCCTGCAAGAGGCATAGCAGTTGATGACAACCCCATCCACTTTGTACTGGCCCATAGCCCCTCTAGTCTCTGCAAATTTTGAAGGCCATATATATTTAGTATTTTCTAATATATTTTTTTCATGTATATATATTATTCCACCCTACCAAATATTTTACTCACTAGTTTTCAGTTTCAAACCTCAACCCCACTTTCAAATTTCAATAATACCTCCATCTAGATGATTGCCAATCTTTTCAAAACTCTAGGTCATGTTTTCATACACATGAAGGAGCTTACACTTGAAGGCAAGAGAGAAGTCCACTCAAAGGGGACCACCAAAAGACCTTTGCAGCCACAAATAATACATTATTTGGCTGAATTTTTTAAGTAGAGAAGAATCCCAAATCTGAAGGAGTGTTCAACATGAAAGATGTAGCTCGTGAGCTCAACTTTTAGCTCAATTTTTTTCAGAAGTTTTGGAGTTATGAACGCGGAGCTATGATTTTTGTGGTGGACCCCAGTTTTCTTGTGTAATGGTGACACACGCCATCCCCAATTTTCTTCCCTCTAGAATGGCTATGGTTCTACAAGTCTTCAAGCATGATTACAAGAGACAAGGCTCTTTTAATGAGGTCTTGGCAAGTCTAGAGTGATTCTATCACCATTTTTGGAGGATCCATCCTCATCAACAACTATCCACCTTCGACAACCTCTCTTATAAATTTCTTACCTCTCTCTTCTCTCCCTAATAAGCTTATGTCTAGCCAAAGCTAGTAGACTATTGTAAATATCTCCTATCCTCTACATCCTACCCACATTCTCTCTTCTTCTCTCTCTATTGAATCTGGTATTTTAAATAATGAGAAGACAAGACGGGAGTCATAGTCACATGCACCCCATTTTCCTAGTCACCAGAGTGGGTCACTCACTTCAATTAGAAATATTGCTAAATCCTCTCCTCCTTCCTTATATAAGGAGGCCATGAGAGCTCACTTGGGGAGAGATACACAGACACACACACACACCTATCCATACACACTCTTGTGCTACATGCTTGTATCCTGAACCGTAATCACATAATCACAACACCATCACCATCACCATCACCATCACCATCACCATCACCATCACCATGCACAAAAGATGAGAACCACACCTCCACATCACTTGTAATTAAGGGTTGAAGGCACAATTTCAAGAAGAAGAAGGGTGGAAACACTCATGATATTCCTCGCCATCAACTCCCAGCTCTCCATTATACCTCCTACGATCTTGTTCCCTTCTCATCTTCTTGCCATACGCTACCTATTGTATTCATCTTTTGCAAGCAATCAACACACTCCATCTTGGTGCCATACCTTGTGTCTCTTTGGATACATCTCATTGTGAGTATGGTATATGCTTGTTCCTTGCCATTTTTTTCTACTTATGATAAGGTGTGTGGATTCGCCACCTCTTGTATGAGAAGTGAGAATACTCGCAAGTTTCCCCGACCTCATTATCTTCCTTACTACATGCACGAGTAGCGAGCCCATTCTCACTAATTCACCACTCCTCTCACCTTATTCTCCGACCACCCCATTCCACATTTGGGCGTGGATCTTGAAATTGTTGTCCATGGCATGTTTCATTGTGTATATGTATGCGTCCTAGCCGCATATCTTGCTAGGTGGTGCCCCTATTGTGTATCCCCCATGATAAGGTCATTGTGCATGGTCTTGGTGTAGAGGCCACCGGGTCTATTTTTCACTTCCGCCTCTTACCAACCGCCTCTCACCAAATGCATACTTTTGGAGCACGCATAGTGTTATTGAGCTCTTTTGAGAGCAGATATCCCCACAGGGATCCTTTTACTATACGTAGTTCTTGGTGCATGTTTTGTGTGCGGTCAGTCATGTACATTGAATTATGGTTACTGCCTTTGTACGTCTTTTGTGGTGCCACTTTGGCAGTTTTTCTCGGCCGTTTCTAAGACTTGGAGTCGAAGATTCCTTTTTGAGATTGTGGCTAGTCATTTTTAGTTTGCTTTAGCCTTTTGGAGGGCCATTGGGTGAGGTTTTCTATGAGATGGGGTATTCTTGAATGTTGAGATACCTTTGGTGATACAGATTGCTGAAGTTCACCTCTTTCAGTACCCTCACCATAGGACATATATCTAGCCGGGTATTTTTGCGTTTGACGTCAAGTTGGCGGTCCGGTAGTTTGTTTTGAGTCGTTGATGCCCAGTGGTCGTTTTGAGAATTTTATGTGCTTACTTTTTATCGTATCAAGTTTAAGAGTTTGCTCCCGGTATAGAGGAGACTCTGCCGGATTTTTCCCCCATGATTATATTTTATGCATTCTTGGCACATTTGGTTGTTCTTACACAATGATTTTATTACTTTCTATTTGAGATCTTCTCCTGTTATAGGGGAAACTCTGCCAAAAATATCCCAAGAAATTTGCCATAAGGTTTTGGCCACATTCATTTGAGTCATGGCTATGAGTAGTGCTTCTAAAAGAGAAGAGTACTACATCAAAAACTATGGCACAAACTTTGTTATTTGGTGGAAACGTATGCAAGATGTTTTGATCAACAAAGGCTTGATAGCACCTTGCATGAAAGAAGAGATAATGCATACATTTATGATCATTGGGAAGACTTGAAAGAGCATGCCATGGTGACCATTTGCCTACACCTTGGTGAATCCATTTACTTCACCATAATGGATAAGACCAATGCCAAAGATTTATGGGATACTCTATGTGCAACATAGGATGACAATAATGACTTGAGCAAGGTTTTCTTGATAAATAAGCTTATGCGCATGAATATGAAAGAGGGCACTAATGTTAGTTCTCACTTGAACGAGTTCAACAACATATTTTCACAGATTATCTCAAAAGATCTCAGTTTTGATGAGGAAATGAACGGCATTTTCTTGCTATGTTTGCTACCATCATCATGGGATACCTTCAACACGGCCATAAGCAATTCTTCACCTAATGGCAAGCTAGTTCTCACTGATGTTGCTAGTGTGTTGCTCACTGAGGAGATCCGAAGTCAATATCTTGATGCAAGTGGGCATGGTGATGCATATGTGGCTAATGGAAATCATGACAAGCAAAGGTAGCATAATCATAGCAGCGGCCGTTCTCAAGATCTCAGGCAAGGTCATAGCAAGAGTCATGACAAATGTTAAGTGTTATTACTACCATAAAAAGGGACACTTGAAGAAATATTGTCTCACATTGCAACGTGATAAGGGCAACGAGAAAGCGAAGTCTATTGACAAACCTAAAAGCAATGTGAAAATTGAAGAGATTAATGTGGTTGAGTCTCCAACCATTGAGACAGTTTCCGACGTGCCAAATGATGTGTTGATTTTCACATCAGATTTGAGTCCTTATGCATTGTTAGCTAGACTTGATAATTGTTATGCACAAAATTGGATTGTGGACTCAGGTTACAGATTACGTGTATTTGGGTGTGAGGCATTCTTACATGTTCCAAAAGCACTTAGACAAAAGCTGGATCCCAAGTCGCTCAAGTTCATCTTCGTTGGATACGGTGTGGATTGAGAGATGGGATATCGTCTCTGGAACCTAGAATCTAAGAAGGTTATATGCAGCTCATAGAGTCTAAGATGCATAGAAATCTAGTGAAAGACATTGAGTACCACAAAGTACGGTTTGAGGATGTTTCCTCACCCACTGGCTACATGGAATGTTGGACGTGCTAGTAATGCACTTTCCACTAGTACACACACACACACACACATGTTTCTCCAAAAAGAGTAAAATCGGGCACTTTGAAGATCTATTCATACATTTCGTGCACCTAAGAGTTTTGAGCAAACATTGGACTATTTGCTAGTCATTGTTGGCGGTGAGCTCACTTGCTACAAAGAGGACATTCAAATGGATGAAAGCGTGAAGTGGGAAGAGGCTATGCAATCTAAGTATAACTCGATCTTAGCAAATGAAACTTGGGAATTGGCAGATTTACTTGTGTCATGCAAATGGGTGTACAAGAAGAAGTATACCACAGATGATCTGGAGCTTAAGTATAAGGCTAGAGTGGTTGCTAGAGGATTCAAGAAAATGAAAGCCATGGATTTTAATCAGATATTTTCTCCCATGGTCAAGATGACTATATTGCACCTTGTGCTTGGTCTAGTAGCCATCAAGGACATGGAATTGGTGCAAATGGATGTGAAGACATCATTTCTTCATGGGGATCTTGAAGAGGATGTCTACATGAAATAGCCAGAAGGTTTTGCGATAAAGCCTCAGAAGCCAACACGGGTAGAACTATTGTGTAGACTCAAGAAGGCTTTCTATGGGTTAAAGAAAGGCTCAAGGCAATGGTACATCAAGTTTGATAAGTACATTCAGTCCCAGGGTTACATACGGAGCCAAGAGGATGATATGTGGAATCTCATCTTTTGACTTCCTGGCTATGAGCATATCATACACATACACGATCTGGCAACATTTTAATATGCTAGGGAGAAAGCATTGAATACTGCCATGGTTGCACACAAAAAACTTAGCAAGCATGATTGTCCCAAATTGGATGCTGAAAAGATAGAGATGGCAAAGGTGTTGTATTATTTTCCAGTTGGCAATCTCATGTTTGCCCTGGTTAGCACATGGCCAAACATTGCATATATAGTGGGAGTGGTCAGTAGGTATATGGAAAATCTAGGTAGAAATCATTGGGAAGTAATGAAGCACACCTTGACATACATCAAGGGCTCAGTCAGTAAGTGCTTACACTTTGGGAATAGTGATGCATCCATAGTTGGATACACTAATTTAGATGATGCAAGTTGTGTGGACACTAAGTGATGCACATCTGGCTATGTTTTCTTGTTCACTGGAGTGGCAGTCTCTTGGAGATCATGTCTCCAGAATTGCACTTCATCTTCCACCATTCAGGCAGAGTATGTTTCAGTTTCCAATTCCAATAAGGAAGTTGTGTGATTATCTCTTCTAGTGGGAGACCTTGTTATACACCAGACTCCATTGCTACGTTGCGACAGTCAGAGTGCGATTGTGTTAGCAAAGAACCCCGTGTTTCACTCCAAGTCGAAACACACAGAGGTCAGGTATCTTGTGGTACATGATATTTTGGCTAGGAAACGCATTGATTTACCCAAAGTTCACACACATGAAAATCCAGTGGATGCTCTAATGAAGAGCTTAGCCTCAGAGTGGTTCGCACATTGCATAGAGATGATGGACATAGGGTGAGGTTGTGGTCATGCTTTACGTTTGTACAGTTGTACATACTAAGCCCTACATTATTTAGGCACTTGGGCCACATTGGCCTTCAAGTGGGAGATTTTCCACCCATTCGTATTAGTTTTTGTTTGTAATGAGATAGTAAGGAGCGATAAGTTCCGCTTCTCTAAGACCCATCAAAAAAGCTATGTTCTTCTCCTTCCCTCTCTTGCATCATGCACACATCGCTCTCCACAAATAAGAAAGATACAAAGAAAACCCATGCAAAGGTGTCTTTCCATGGGGGCTAAGGGATTAAAAGTAGCTTTTACAAGGAGCCATCAACCCTTACACACATATGAATAGAGAGATAGGGATCTCACTTCTTCTTCTTTATCAAAATAGTATTGTAGAAGGGTGGCTAAGGAGATCTATTATTTGTTCATGATTGTCACAAATAATGATGTCAAGTTTGTGGGTTCATTGAACATCAAGATCTTAGGCTAGGACCGTTCTAGATTACTAGTTTCCTCCTGCTTTTCTATTGTAGAATGACCAGCATCCTTGATCATGGTATCCTTTGTAGCATTAGAATTGTGATGGTGTGCCTCATGCTGGTGTGCGTATTGGGAAGGAGGATAAGCAAGAGAACACAGCGATGGGTGGAGCCTAGAGTGAGGATAACGTTGTCTCACCACTCCTTATTCTATTTTGTACTGAAGAATAAGGTAAGATTGGTTAGTATTGTGCATGGGCATTCGACTAGTTGGCCTAAATCCCAACAATCTCCCACTTGAAGGCCAATGTGGCCCAAGTGGCCTATGTATGAACAGCCTGTACAACTATAAAGTACTCTAGTGGCTTCACCTTACACCCATTATCTCAAATCAATGCAATGTGAAAACATCTTTGAGGCTAGGCTCTTCATGAGAGCATGCAGATGTGTGGTGCACGGATGTGTGTGTGCATGTGCATTTGGAGAAGGGGAGAAGGAGGAGAGTGCACTATGTGGGTGGAGCAAGTCTCTCAAGAGAAGTAAATGAGAGTGCTCCTTATTCATATATATGTACATGAATAAGGGGAAGTATGGGTAGTGGACGATCGGACATCGGATGTCTGCCTCGAGCAAAGGCACATCGTCTTTATCCCAAGAACCTCCAAATTAAAGGATAATGAACCAATAAGTGATTCCTACTAGCTAGACTACTAGTTTGCACAAGAAAACATGTGAGAGACTCTCTCAATCTACACCCACCGGCTCCCTCAGTTGATCTACATGCAGCTGTATCGGCTCTAGTGATAGGCAAGAATGTGTGTCCATGCTAGAGCCTCCATGAAAATCACACAGAGAACTCTGTATGGTTTTCATAGCTCCACAATACATCATGCTAGTATCAGCCATTGTACGATCAATAATCCCTCCTATAGATGCTCTCACTCTAGTAACTGCTAGGTTGGGCCTCAACACTAGTAGTTCATGCATGAGACACCTGCATGCTGACAAAATCTATGCAAACCTAGTTGTACTAGCCTCCTCAGTGCTATCTCAATGCACTGAATCATTAGGACTACTCATCACGTATGGATATGTCATCACTGACACTAGGATGGATACATTCCTCTCATCCATAGGTGGAATTTGTGTGTCATGATATCAACTCATCAGCATCTATTATGAGCATATCAAAGAACTCCATATCTATCATCTCTACCTGTGTCTCTAGGGAGCATACCAACTCTACCTCTAGTTTTACAGACTCTGACAACACTTTGTTGTGTCTCACTAGAGCAATGTTATTCTACCTCTATCTCTACAGAGTCTACTAGCACGTTGATGGAGCAGAAGATGTCGTGCGCACAATCACACACCCAGAAAACTCAACACAATACAAGGAATTTACTTAAACTCCTCACCTCACTCACCACCACTCAAAAGCTCCCTAAAAATTCTACCCACAATCTCAATTCAAACTCCAAACGCCTCGACCTACAAGCCCTTGCCTGCCCGCAGACACTACAAGGTGAGTCGAGGTGATCAACATTGGAAATCACGCTTGATGGTGACCAAAATATACAAGAAAAACCATCAAAAACCCAAAAACTCCAGCCACAAAAGGACACTCTCAAACCATTGCAAAGCCTTCACCAAACTCCACTCGGTTGGACTCTTTGAAGTAGCGCCAACCCTAATGGCACCGATACAGGGTCACATAGTCTTGCAGAAAGCCGCACCTTCGTCCCTCAATTCCTCTCACACACACATCCATGGAAACCTTAGAACTTCCATAGACTCTCCCAAGTGCAAAATTGAAGAGAGAAATCTCTCATTCACTCCTCCACACACTCGAAAACAGGACCCGAACGCGACGGGACTGCACTATACCACCTGTAGGAACCCTGCTTCCTTCTCCACACAGAGAGGTGAAAGTGCCAAAAATTGGCTTCCAAAATGCTCCTTCAGCCCAATCACTCACGGCAGCGTCACTGATGTGGCACTTTGATGCCTTTTCACACCTTTTTTGACCTTTTCTTGACCCTTTTTGGCCAGTTTTGACCCCTAGAGGGCATTTTTCGCGGGAAAAACCCCAAACGGACTTCAAAATTCACCAAATTTTGTATGTTTGATCCTCAATACCCAAAGCACTTTTCCACATCCCCACATTCTATTTTTGACCACTTCTAGGGCGGTGCACGCATCAACGCAGATCAGGCGCCGCAAATAGACAGTTACCGCATGTGTCATACTTCTCGAGCGGGATGAGAGTACCCACACTTGTCACTTGCATTATTTACATTCTAAAAAGCTCAAACACATTATCTAGAGCCAAAATAAGCCTTTCCATGCATGTACGTATGCTCGACTGCCGACATGCAAGCACACATATTTACAATGTGCACACGTTGCACCTTTTTTTGAACTTGAAACCACTTTGCAAAGCTCCCAAATGCATGCATTTACATCTTTTTGTACATACGAACATGCATATATATGCTACTTTGTACACGCAAAAAGCGGTCTATCATCATTGCCCACCCTCTAGGTAGAGCATTTATGCTCAACCAAGAGACTATTTGCATTTGGAACCACATCCCTCGCAAAATATTTCTTCAATCTATAACCATTTATTCTGTGGCGTAAACGTTCACCAGACAATTTTTCCAACTCATAGGTGCCATTAGAAAATACATGCTTCACTCTGTATGGACCCAACCATTTGTCCCTCAATTTCTTCTGAAAAGTAAAATCCAAGCGAGAATCATACTTCATCACCAAATCTCCTTCTTTGATCTCTTTCTCTGGCAGCCTCTTATTCATTTTCATCATCCTTGTCTTTGCTTGTTGAAGATAATAATCACTAGCTTTCTCTCTATTCATTCGCAGCAACTCTAGAGAAAGAATTCTTTCTTGCAGCTTGTCATTATGCTCACCTTGCATTCTGCACAAAAACTTCAAGGCATCCAACTGCACTTGTATGGGCATAAGAGCTTCTTTTCCATAAACAAGTTCATATGGTGTAAACTGTGTTGTCACTCTATACGCAGTTTCATAAGCCCATAAACACTTTTCCAAGTCCAAGTCCCACTCTTTAGGATGCTCTCTAGCATACTTTGATAGCATCTTCACAATTTGACCATTGCAGTTCTCAAACAGCCCATTGCATTGTGGGTAGTAAGGAAAAGAATGCCAATGCTGAATTTTCAATTTCTCCATGAGAGCAACAACAGTTTTTCCCCTAAACCCTGGTCCACGACAGAAATGATAACCATAGGAGCTCCAAACCTGCAAAACACCTATTCATATAAAAAAGAGGCCACTCTTCCTGCTGTTACATCTTTTACTGCTTTTGCCTTCACCCATTTTGTCAAATAGTCCACAGCCACAAGGATATACCTTTTACCATTGTTGGTCCTTGGCATTGGACCGACAACATCTACTCCCCATTTTGCAAATGCATCAAAAGACATTATAGCTTTCTGAGGCTCAGCCAAAAGCTTTCGATTTGCAAACACTTGGCATTCATGGCATGACTTGCACCAAAAATAAGCATCTCTCATCATAGAGGGCCAACAGTAACCTGCTCTCAAAACACGAAAGACAACCTGATCCTTGCCTTGATGGCCTGTTTCTTCATGGTAGTGCTTCAAAATAAATCCTATCTCTTCTTTGTACGGCACTTTTCTCAAAATGCTATCCTTGCCATAAAGCATGAGATCCTCACCTACCAATGTGTAGTTTCTTGTTTTTGCAACTATTCTCTTACGCCAAACCTTTGACATGCCCTCTGGACATTGCCCTTTACCAAGAAATACTTCTACATCTTGCAATGATTCCCTTCCTGCATACAAGGCTTCCTTGACCTTTAAAGGAGCTACAAAGGCATCCAACTTGTCCCTAGCCAACTCATCAGCTTCTTTATTCTACTCACAAGGAACATACTTAAACTGTATCTTCTCAAACTCATGCAAAATCTTCTTGATGCCATAAAACCACTTCTTCAAATTGTCTTTCTTAACATTCCACAAACCAAGCAACTGATTCATGACTAGCAATGCATCCCCTTTTGCAATGACCCTCTTCAGTCCAAACTCAACACACTGCTTCAACCCAAGGAAAAGCGTGAGATACTCGGCCTCATTGTTACTTTCAACTTCATCAAGATTGTAAGCTCTAGAAAAGATTACATCGCCTTTTGGGTTCTTAATGACTACCCCACTACTTGCCTTTTGAAGAACTTTCCTGTAGGCACCATCAAACATCATTGTATACGCATCTGTAATATCTACTTCCTCTTCATGATCATCCTTGTCAACCCTTGGGTAAGATGGAAGCTCGCCCCCCTTATGTACCACTATGTCTGCCAAGTGAGCTTTAACAGAATGATCCACTTTAAACTCAAACTCATACTCTTGAAGCTCCAAAGTCCACTTTAAGATGCGCTTGCTAGGCTTCAAATGTTGTACTACATCCGGCAAAAGATTCAATGTGGTGAGCACATAGAACTTTTGGGGCAACAAATAGGTTTTAAACCTTTGACAAGCAAGAACCAAGGCGAATACCCACTGTTCCATTTCCGTGTAGGAGAACTCGCTTACATTCTTCATCTTGCTTTCAAAATAAACTGGCTTGAAGTTCCTTCCTTGTTTTTGTAAGAGAACCGACCCAAAAGCTACTGACCCCACACTAATAGATACATAGAAAATCGACTGCAAGTCGAGAGGACTCACTGTTGGTAAAGCACACAATACCTCCTTGATGCCATCAAAAGCCTGTTGCATGTATTCATTCCATTCAAACCCTTGAACCCATTGACTCAAATTCTGGAGAGGATACACATACTGACATAGCATCCAGAAAAAACGTGACAAGTACCGGAGCTTATGCACAAAGGATGCCAAATCCTTTGTGTTACTGGGCGGATCCATAAGCAATAAAGCCTTAAATTTCTCTGGGTCAGCTTCTATTCCATTTTGGGAAACCACATGTCCTAGCAAATGGACTCTGGCATGAGCAAACTTACACTTCTTTGGGTTGAGTTGCCCACCCTCTTGTTGAAGCCTTTCAAAACTCAACCTCAACTTCTCCAAATGTGTGACCCTTGAGCTATAACACCCAATGTCATCCATGAAAATGCAAATGAACTTACCCAAGTAGGGACCAAACACTCTATTCATCCATCCTTGGAAGGTAGCATATGCATTAACGAGCCCAAAAGGCATTCTTTTGTAGGCAAAACAACCCCAAGGAGTAATGAAGGTCGTCTTCAATCGATCTTCAATCGCTATCAAGATCTGAAAGTAGCTAGAAAATCCATCCATGATTGAGTAACGTTCATGACCTGCAACCTGATTGAGGATTTCATCTAAAAAGGGTAGTGGATAATGATTCCTTTTTGTGGCAGCATTCAAAGGTTTGTTATCGACACATATCCTAAATCTTCTGTTCTTCTTGGGCACAATAACAACTGGAGAGACCCATTCGGACTCCTCCACTCGAAAGATGAAATTTGCTTCCAAAATCTTCGTCACCTCTTCATGAAGTGCCTTCTCATGAATGACCCCCAACCTCCTAAGCTTTTGAACCTTTGGCTTGGCACCTTCTTTTAGATTGATTCTATGCTCGACTCCTTTAGCTCCTTGCAACTCTGTATATTCAATGGAGAATAGCTTTGGAAATTCCTTGAACATGTCTTCATACTCCCTTTTTGACTTTTTCTGTCAAGTCCTCTCCTAGCATGCTCCTTACATTCACTTTGGCAGGCTCTACAATTGCTTTTGGACTATCCTTCTCCTCCTTGAACTTCACATCATGCATTGATGCTTCCTTTTCAGCACTTATCCTCTACACTTTCTTCTGATGATGTAGACGAAGCATCACTATTGTATGATGTGGTTTCTGTCAAATCCGTATCTTGCATCTCCACTAGGGGCTGTGTACGGCTCTCGTGTGTCTTCATGTTGTAGACAATGGTCCTTCCTTTCTCTTTGTCGGGGATGGTGATGAAGCCCGTGCCCCAATCCTGCTTAGCACCAAGGGTTATAAGCCATGGACTCCCTAAAATGATTGGATACGCATTCTCACCCGCTTGCATCACGTAGCAATCAACCAAGCACTCAATCCCCAAGACTTTTATCTTCACATCTTCAGCTATTCCAAGACACCTTGCCTTTTTGTGGTTGGCCATCCTCATACGGATTGAAGCATTCATTGACATCTTAACGCCTGCTTCCTTCATGATAGTCTCGGTCATGACACAAACCTGGGCACCACCATCCACATATGCTTGCACTTCCGTCTTCTTTCCCAGCATAGCTTCAACTATTGACACCATATCCACTGGGTGACCAACCTTCAAAGATGACACCATGCTTTGATGCTTTTCCTTCTTGGAAGGAAGCCGCGTACTCACACACTTGGTCCACTGCCTCCTCAATTTAGCATTCAAAGACACCAACTGACCAAAAGATATATTTGCCTTTTGATTTCGTATGTCGACAATATCAAAGTCTTCAACACCTTGGCCAAGGAGATAGTCCTTTGGACCAATTTTCCTTCTTCGCCGCCTCTTGCTACTTTCTGGTTTGTCTTCTACCTTAGCCTTTCCTTTCCTTGATCTTGTTTCCCTCTCTTCTTCTGTCTCTTTCTCCCTATCATGCCTAGCTCCCTTATTGACCAAAACATCCACATCTTGATGCTCAAGGGTAATGATGTTAATAGCTCTACCTTCTCCACTTCCAGGAAACGGTTGTGGTGGTTACTGCAGCGGTGGTGCTTCTAGTGCTCGCTCTTGATGATTTTTTTCTATTTTACCTCGACCACGTCCATATAAGGGGTATATCCCTCCTCTCTCTCGTGGTGGTTCAGGACAATCAGGGGCGTAGTGACCCTCTTCATCACAATTGTAGAATCTACCTTGTAGCCTTCGTCCCCTACCTCTCCCAGCTGGCCGCTCCTCTCTTTGGTTTGTATTCATTATGTTAATTCTTAATTCTTGCAACTGACCAGCAAGATCATGCAAAACTCAGGCCGTAACGGGATCTGGACCTTGAACCACTCGCTCCACTCTATCATCCGTTGTCACAGGGACCATTGGTTGCACCACAACTGGCTCAGTATGTGTGAGGCCTTGCTCCCACCTTCTCTTGATCTTCTTGCTCTTGGCCTCGGCAATTTCCACAGCTCCTTCAAATGTAGCAGGCTCATCTTGATCGACCTTCTCCCTTACACTTGGATGGAGACAATCCATAAACTGATGCACTTTAAAGAAATCCCCTGGAGGTACTTGGGATGCCGCCTCTAATTGAACCCAAAGCCCTTTGAAGTGTTGCAAAAACTCTTTAAAGTTAGCATGAACATCTTGCTGCAAACCTCTCAATTTTGTTGTCGCTTCTGTTGCGGTTAGTTTCTTTCCAAACCTGTCAAAGATTGCTAGCTTCACCTGCTCCCATGTTTGCTTTTTTTCTTCCTCTAAACCTTCAAACCACTCCTGAGATTCTCCTTTGAGCGCAAGAGGAAATACATGAAGCTTGGCTTTGTCATTCACAATGTGAATACCAAGCGTATGCCACTCGAAGTCCGCAATCCAATCCTTCACATCCTCCTTCCCTGTACACACTGGCGGACTATACACCATCCCTTTGAAGTCGCTTCTCCCTTGCGTGAGTAATTCCACAAAATTTGAAGTCTTGCACCTCAACCAAACCACCACTTTTCTTCAATGAAGCTCGAACTTCACAGTAAAACCACTCCACTTGGGTGCACAACCGGCAAATTTCCGCTCCCCAGCGGGATCACTGAAGGATGATGGAGCAAAAGATGTCGTGCGCACACTCACACACCCAGAAAACTCAAAACAATACAAGGAATTTACTTAAATTCCTCACCTCACTCACCACCACTCAAAAACTCCCTAAAAATTCTACCCACAAGCTCAATTCAAACTCCAAACGCCTCGACCTACAAGCCCTTGCCTGCCCGCAGACACTACAAGGTGAGTCGAGGTGATCAACATTGGAAATCACGCTTGATGGTGACCAAAATATACAAGACAAACCATCAAAAAAACAAAAAATCCAGCCACAAAAGGCCACTCTCAAACCATTGCAAAGCCTTCACCAAACTCCACTCTGTTGGACTCTTTGAAGTAGCACCAACCATAATGGCACTGATATAGGGTCACATAGTCTTGCAGAAATCCGCACCTTATTCCCTCAATTCCTCTCACACACACATACATGGAAACCTTAGAACTTCCATAGACTCTCCCAAGTGCAAAATTGAAGAGAGAAAGCTCCCATTCACTCCTCCACACACTCGAAAACAGGATGCGAACGCGGCCGGACTGCACTAGACCACCTGTACGAACCCTGCTTCCTTCCTTACACAGAGAGGTGAAAGTGCCAAAACTTGGCTTCCAAAATTCTCCTTCAGCCCAAGCACTCACGGAAGCATGGATGATGTGGCACTTTGATGCCTTTTCACACCTTTTTTGACCCTTTTTGGCCTAGTTTTGGCCAGTTTTGACCCCTACGGACATTTTTCGCGGGAAAAACCCCAAACGGACTCCAAAATTCACCAAATTTTGTACGTTTGATCCTCAATACCCAAAGAACTTTTCCACATCCCCACATTCTATTTTTGACCACTTCTAGGGCGGTGCACGCATCAACGCAGATCAGGCGCCGCAAATAGACAGTTACCGCATGTGTCAAACTTCTCGAGCGGGATGAGAGTACCCACACTTGTCACTTGCATTATTTACATTCTAAAAAGCTCAAACACATTATCTAGAGACAAAATAAGCCACCTAGAACCATATCCAAGGCCCCGATACCCTATCCAGGCATGTACGTATGCTCGACTACCGACACGAAGCACACATATTTACAATGTGCACACCTTGCACCTTTTTTTGAACTTGAAACCACTTTGCAAATCTCCCAAATGCATGTATTTACATATTTTTGTACATATGACCATGCATATAAACGCTACTTTGTACACGCCAAAAGCGGTCTATCAACGTCTTGCATGGTATATGCTCTGTCTTTTGAGCATAATGGAGCTCATGTTGGGTTAAAGGCCCGTGTGCAGGGCTGCCCGTTGTTCAGCCGCGCATGTACATCCATTCATTTACTCATTCATAATAACTATACTCATAACTACACATTGTAGTGTGAGTACCGCCCCGCCATACACTGTGTCTATCTCCTTCTTCGTGTAGGCTCTCTGTGTGTGTGCTCTCCGATCCCAACAAGTGGTATCAGAGCTTGGTAGTGAGAGCATTGAGAGCTTCATCATCATTGTTGAGTGTGTTGAAACTTGCTACTGTTTCATTGCCGTTTTTCGGTTTCGCGCACGCGCGCATTTCTAAAGAGCAGAAGGTTTTTCTGAGCTTGGCATTGGAAGGTTCAGCACTCCGCGAGTATTTTCACCAGGCGTAGGCGTCCTGGGGTTTAACCCCCCTTTCGGAGCCATTCGTGCCATTAGAAATCCCATCCGAGCTACAGACTAGGAGCTGCGTTTTTCAGCTCTCTTTGGTAGTTTTCTGCTGCCAGAGCTTCCATAGCCATTACAGGTGCCATTGTTGTAGTGTCTTCCACTTACGTGAGCCCACATCTCATTTGAGAGTGTGTAGCCTCTTCTTGGAGTGGCCTCATACACACAGATAGAGTGGGAGTTTGGCGACATTGTCTTCTTCGACTACAGGTACAGGTACAGGTACAGGTGCAGGTACAGATACAGGTACGGGTACAGGTTACAGGTTACAGGGAGCTTTGGATACAGGTTTCTTCTGTGGTTACAAAACATGTATTTTGACTGTGGGACAGCCATGTATATGGTTGTGGTTTGAGTGGGAGCTTCTACTCTTCTGGGCAATTTGTTTATGCGTGTTCTTGAGCTACAGGTTGACATCATCTATGTATGTTGATGGATGTGGATATGGCAGTTTGACAGACACTCTTTTATGCATGATATTGTGGAGATTTGGTTCACTTATACATAGAGCGGGTTTGCTCTTGCTTGCAGTGTTGCAGTTTGAGTACGGACAGGTACTTGGTTGACAGTAGAGATTGGACTTCGTTGAGCTTGTGCATTGGTTATATGCTCACTTGGATCCATTTATGCTCACGGATTTGTGTAAGCTTGGTCAGCTTATGTCTCTATTGTGGTTATTCAGACATGGAGTATGTTTATGCCTCTATGACAGCTCATTGTTGATGCATTTTGTGGCACGGTTTGCCTAGGCCGGTTGAGTTACAGGTGTCACGGGTTTATGCATTTGTTTGTGGATTTCTACGTACGTTTTTTGACCATATTATGGGCTGATTTATACTCTATGCGTTTGCTCTTTGATTGAGCAGCAGGTGTTGTCAGATTTGCAACACTACTTTGTTGTGGCAGTTTGTTGGTTGGTTACAGGTTTCTCATTGTTGCATTCTTGTTGTAATGGGCACTAAAGAGGACACAGTTTTCAATATTGAGAAGTTGGATGGTGCTCACTTCTCATATTGGAAAGATCAGATTTGGGATGTCTTGGTGCAGAAGAAACAGATTCGACCTCTAAAGTTGCAGGGATTTAGGCCAGAGAACATGGAGAGGGATGATTGGGAGGAGTTGGATGAGATGTGCAGGTCTACCATTAGGCTTTCCCTTTCAAAGTATGTTTATTACAATGTGAAAGATGCACAGGGTGGAGCTTATGAGCTATGGCAGCGGATTTGCGATATGTATGATAAGCATTTGGCTGCTTCTATGGTGTATTGGATTAAAAAGCTTATTGATTTGCGAATGGAGGAAGGTGCTTCCATGAATGCGCATTTGAATGAGTTCAATACAATTTTCAGCCAACTTGCTACGCAGAAAATTACGTTTGAGGACAATGTAAAAGCTATGTTTTTACTTGTCACGTTGCCTGAGTCATGGGACACATTTAGGACAGCCATAAGTAACTCGGTTCCTGCGGATGAGTTGACAAGTACTAATGTGGAGTCTAGTCTTCTCACGGAAGAGATTAATCGAAAGAATAATGCAGGTAGTAAGTCTTCTAGTGCAATGGTTGTCAAAGGCAGGACTATGGACAAGTATAAGTCCAACAGGGGTAAATCTAGAAGCAAGTCCCGTGCAGGCACAAGTAAAAAGGATGTGGAATGTTTTCATTGTGGTAGAAAAGGCCATTTCAAAAAGGATTGCTACAAGTGGAAAAGGGAAAATGGAGATGGTAAGAAGAAAGACCATGATGCTAAGGACAAGCCTAAGTCCAATGTCAAGATTGAGGAGTTACATGCAACACAAGGAGAGTGTAGCTCTCAAGATGACCATGTATGTGCTCCGACTAGTGCTACTAGTGAAGAGCTTGGTGATGTGTTGCTTGCATCCTATTTTGATGATGCTTTTCTTCTCACTCATGAGCGTAGTATGCCTATGGATTGGGTCATTGACAGTGGTGCTTCTTTTCACGTTACACCTCATAGGTCGTGGTTTCACGACTATGATGCTTCGAGCACAGGTACTGTCAGGATTGCCGATGGGCGTTCTATGCAGATTCATGCTATGTTTGTCTTGCAGCGTGTACGTCATGTGCCGGCTCTTGCACAAAGCTTGATTAGCGTGGGTCAGTTGGATTCACTTGGTTTCAATGTATCTTTTGGTGATGGAGGTTGGAAGCTCACTAAGAGCAGCCTTGTTTTGGTTAAAGGTGCTAAGAGGAATACGTTGTATTCCCTTTGTGTAGCTAGTGTGGCTGATCACATTGTGGGGATCACTGAGCAACCTCCTGCTTCTTTATGGCATCAGCGTTTGGGGCATATGTCACTGAAAGGTTTGAAGTTGTTGGCACGTGCGGATTACATTCCCATTTCAGATTTTGGTGGTTTTGAGTTTTGTGAGCATTGCCTTTATGGTCGACATGCTCGGTCTTCTCATAAGAAAAGTGTTCCACACAGATCTTTGGAAAAGCTAGCTTTGGTGCATAGTGATGTATGTGGGCCGATGCCCAATGCTTCTCTTGGAGGTGCTATGTACTTTGTTACGTTCATTGATGATGCTAGCAGGAAGGTATGGGCATACCCCATTCGTAAGAAGGATATGGTGTTTGATATATTTAAGCAATGGTTGGCTCTTGTTGAGAACCAATCAGGTTGTAAGTTGAAGTGCTTACGTACGGACAATGGGGGTGAATTTATGTCTCATGCTTTCACAACATTATGTGTTGAGAAGGGTATACGGCGCGAGCTTAGTGCTCCCTATACACCTCCTCAAAATGGTGTGGCAGAGCGCATGAACAGGACTATACAGGAAAAAGTCTGTAGTATGCTTTCTATGGCTGGTTTGTCAAATGGATTTTGGACTGAAGCTGTTGCCACTTCTGTGCATTTGATAAATCGTTCACCTAGTGCTCCTTTGGGCTTCAAAGTGCCTGAAGAGGTATGGACAGGTTTGCCACCTTCGTATGGTCACCTTCGTGTTTTTGGCTGTGAAGCTTATGTACATGTACCTAAGGCAAAACGCAGCAAATTAGATCCAAAGAGCAAGAGATGTATCTTCTTGGGTTATGGTAGCTCTGGTGAGATGGGTTATCGATTGTGGGATCCTATTGACAGGAAGATTGTGCGCAGCCATGATGTTGTTTTTCATGAGGACTCTATGTTTAGAGCATCATCGCGAACGGTTGAGGTTCGGCATGTGATATTTGAGGAGGATGGTCCTCGGTATGATGGTCCCATGGCTGCTCGTGGGCAGCCCATTGACCCTCAAGTGGGAGATCAGCCCTTGTTGGGAGATCATGTAGATGTGGGACAGCCCTTGTTGGGAGATCATGTAGATGTGGGACAGCCAGATGCATCTCCTGCACAGTCTTTGAGGCGTTCAGAGCGGCGTGCAAGACAGCCTCAGCGTTTTGTGCCTTCTATGGATTATGTATTGTTGACTGATTGCGGGGAGCCATGATGTTATGATGAGGCCATGTCCAGTGTTGACAAGCTCAAGTGGGAGCAGGCTATGCAGTCAGAGATGGATTCGTTGATCCAAAATGAAACGTGGGAGCTTACTCCTTTGCCAAAGGGTAAGAAGGCACTACCATGCAAGTGGGTTTACAAGATAAAATTGTGTTCAATGGATGCAAAGCCTAGGTACAAAGCAAGGCTTGTGGCTAAAGGATTCAAGCAACAGAAGGGCATTGATTTTGACGAGATCTTCTCCCCAGTGGTGAAGATGTCTACTTTGCGGATGTTGTTTGCCTTGGTAGCTACAGAAGACATGGAGTTGAAGCAAATGGATGTAAAGACAGCTTTCTTACATCCGGACTTGCACGAGGATTTGTACATGGAGCAACCAAGTGGGTTTGTTATTCATGGTTCAAAAAAGATGGTATGCCGGCTTCTTAGGACCTTGTATGGGCTGAAGCAATCATCTCGTGAATGGTATCGTAAGTTTGATGCATTCATGAGTTCATTGGGCTATGTACGCAGTTATGAGGACCCATGCCTCTATACTCGCAAGGCTGCAGATGGTAGTCTTATTGTTTTGGTTTTGTATGTGGATGACATGCTGATCGTAGGGAAGTGTATTTCTGATGTGGATGCCTTGAAACATAGGCTACATGAGACCTTTTCCATGAAGGATCTTGGGGATGCCAGTCATATTTTGGGTATGCGGATCACTCGTGATCGTTCTCACAAGATGCTCTTTCTTAGTCAGAAAGAGTACATTGACAGGGTGCTTGAGCGTTTTCATATGGAAGGGGGGAAGGCCATTAGTACCCCGTTGCCTCCATATGTAAAACTCAGCCATGATGACTGCCCTCAGACAGATTTGGAGACTACAGAGATGTCTCAGATTCCCTATGCGTCAGCTGTTGGTTCCTTGATGTATGCCATGGTGGCTACGCGTCCAGATCTTGCTCATGCAGTTGGTGTGGTTAGCAGGTACATGTCTAACCCGGGCAAGCGTCATTGGGATGCAGTGAGAGGTATTCTCAGATACTTGAGAGGGACTTCAGAGTTGCCCCTATGTTATGGTGAGAAGGATATGTCTGTTTGCGGATATACAGATTCAGACTATGCAGGGTCAGTGGACTCGAGGAAGTCTACTAGCGGCTATGTGTTCACAGTTGCAGGTGGACCGGTTTCGTGGGCATCACGTTTACAGCCATGCGTTGCTTTGAGCACTACAGAGGCTGAATATATGGCTGCCACTGAGGCTGCCAAGGAGGCCGTATGGCTCTCACGACTAGTGGGAGATCTTGGTATGGCTGGTGATGCTCCGATTCTACATTGTGATAGCCAGAGTGCCATAGCGTTGGCACGGAATCCTGTCTTCCATGCGAAGACAAAGCACATTGAGGTGAGGTATCACTTCATACGAGAGGTGCTAGAGGACAAGCGCATAGAGCTTGTCAAGGTACACACTGACGATAACCCTGCTGATCTACTCACGAAGTCATTAGCCTCACAGCGGTTTGCACACTGCAGATCGCTGATGGGTATGGCTTGACTTCTTTTGCTGTACTTTGGCCACTTTAGAGGCACACTGCCTTTAAGTGGGAGATTGTTGGGTTAAAGGCCCGTGTGCCCGGCTGCCCGTTGTTCAGCTGCCCATGTACAACCATTCATTTACTCATTCATAATAACTATACTCATAACTACACATTGTAGTGTGAGTACCGCCCCGCCATACACTGTGTCTATCTCCTTCTTCGTGTTGGCTCTGTGTGTGTGTGCTCTCCGATCCCAACAGCTCACTCATGAAGGGTACATGTCTCGTCTCTTTCTCATCACATGCCACCAACAAAACTGAGACTATGCTATCTCATACCTCAAGCACATGCATAGGATATACCAAGCCACTCCTAGCTCCCATGGAAATCACTAGTAATCTACAATACATTTGGAAAGACTTCTCTCTAAGTAGTATTTGACACCCATATTTTTCTAACTGTCTCATTGAGATCAAAATCTATCTCAGTTGAGCAACATATCTCACATTTCATAGCGTATAGGATGCACCATTGGGCAATGGCGAGCAAACATCTCCTACACATGCAATTTCAAACACTGAAACATCGACCAAATGCACACAACCAACGCTCCCACTAGAGAAAGTGCTAAACACTAATAGAATGTTGTGTGACATAGAAAAGTTCATCCTCATCTAGTAACCAATGAGGAGAAGTGACACCTCTCAAAGAAATGTAAGCAGGAGGAACGCTAAAGGTAAATGTGACATCACCGGCACTAGAATATGAAGCCACCATTCTAGCATGTGTCAAAACCTCATCGACATCATGCATACATCTCTTCTACTACCTCATACATCTAAAAGAATGGTGCCTAATGTGCTCTATGTGACCACATATATTGATAACTACGAGACTGTCATCTCTCATGAGTCATCACTATCAACTCTAAACTTTTACGCATGTGTGCTATATGAATGCCAAAAAATCAAAGCTATGGCGAGAAAAATTGGGAGAAACTGATAGAGTCTCCCCTATAGACTGAAAAAAACTCAACAAAAATATCAACAATAAACTGTGCCAAAATGGAAACAAAGTGGGAGATTACTTGACCACTACATGATTATAACCAAGATTAACTACATCAAAATTGATGCTCGCATATACGTAAAATGGCTCCACAATTTGCATGCATAAATATCATCACTAAACCATGAGACTAATCTAGGACAAATAGCTCAATTGATTATAAACGTATAACCATACGCAAGTAGTGAGCAAACACAGTGCTCAAAATGCATCCCACAAGAAAACTACATGTAAAGACCTAACAATAGTCAAAAAAGCTGTTGAATCTATGACTATGTATAATCTATAGCCGTATGAGTATATGCAAATGTCACTCATGCGAGAGTGGATACAAGAACACCAAATCTCACTTGTACGAGAGTGGATACGAGGACACTATATTTGTGCCCAAACTCACAAAACCTATCAAAGTGAGAGTAAAACCTCGATCACTATCAAAGTGGGAGTCATGCTCGAACACAAAAGCACTAAAGTATAAACTACAAATATGTTCAAAGCATGGAGAGAATCCAGGAAAACTCCGATAGAGTCTTCCCTGAATCTTGAGAAAAATCTCAACAAATCTCACCAAAAACGTATCATAAACCACATTGTCCCAATAGCAAAACCACATATGTTATTGCCAAAAGCCTGGCAATCTAGCTCATTCATGAATGGGTGGGTTTATGGATGACTGCACCTATCCAAAAACCCTATACACCTACGAATCTTCCACGTGCAAGTTGTACCTAGCTTACATTGTATCCGCATATACATACATAGCATAAAGCCACACAAAAACATGGTGACACTACTCTTTGGAGTGACCCACATAGTCATACATGGTCACAATGCTTGTGCTGCATAATCTTCAATGAAAGGAAATGCACAACCTGTGAGAAAAATACCAGGAACGTCACACTACCTCATCAATTGGAAAGCACGTTGATTGAAAATCAAACATACAAAAAAACCAGCCACTTGTTGTCATAAACGCCATCTAGGAGCCAAACTAGCGCATGGGAAATTTGTTTCCAAATGGTCCATCGAAGCTGTATGTGCCAGACGTGTGTCGGCAAAGGGGAAAAAACAAGTCGATGTGGTGGGGATGAGGGTGGGGATTACCAAGGAGACTTCATCAGAGCTGAGATTCTTTGGATACTTGCTAGAGGAGAGCCAATATGCTGCTCTCTCTAGATCATCTCTTGCTATTTCCAAGCCAGGACGCCGCTCTCTCTAGATCATCTCCTGATGTGTCAAGGTCCGGATGTTGGGACGCCAGGGAGAGTTTGTCGGAGCAAAATGGCTGTGGATGGGCCTGGGAGGAAATTTAATGGCAAGGATACACTGCAAGAGAGTCAAACCACTCTCTCTTGCTCTTGCTATGTCAAAGCTAAGAATAAATATGATGTTGTCTTCTATCGCCAAAGGGAAGTGCTCGTCGAATATCCAAGTTGATTTCAAGGCTGAGAAGAATGGCAAAAACCAAAAAACTGATAGTTGATTCCATAGAGAGCGTGCTTGCTGATGCCGAGGACTCTGTAGAGAGCCAATGCTACTCTCTTTCTCTACCTATATGTTGAGGTTGCCAAAGCTGTAGCTGTCAATGGGAGAATTGCCGTCCATGTAGAATCGATGCCAAAAGCAAAAACGCGTGTGTTGTGTGTGTGTGTGTGTGTGTGTGTGTGTGTGTGTTGATGTACACACATACATTTTCTCTCGCTCTCTCCGTCCATGTAGAATCGATGCCGAAAGCAAAGAACCTGTGTGTGTGTATGTGTGTGTGTGTGTGTGTTTGAATTTAAAATCCCATCATTCAGAATCATATATTGAGAGACTTAAATACTGTTTTCAAAAGCATACTGTGTAAAGAACAAAACAAAAAATAAATTTTTGATATATAAAATTCATTACAGATACTTTGATACATGACAAAGTAGGATTTTAAGCCGGAACTCCTACTAGGTGAGAGCAGGGATCTTTACTTGCCAACCAACCACAAGTACAATTAATTAGAATTAGTTTGTACCAAATGGGTGACAGGTATATCAAGAAATCCCCACTGCTTGTCATTGTTTTCACAACTTAGACCCCAACCTTACTCCTAGATATATATTATATTTTCTTTTGCTCGCCTATGTAAGTAGGGCCTATTGCGGTCTTTGAAAGATTTTATGGGTTTACATGGTTTGGAGATAGGGTACCTAATTGCTACTGGCTTGGTTTTTTGAGCTTGTCCCAAATCTGTTGTAGCTTAAAAATGTCTTGAGTGATGCTCGTCCTAGCCGTCTGCCTGTATCCCTGTTTGTCAGCAATAGTTATACACATGTGGTTAATATTCTTATGTACTATCCCTGATTGTTACCCCAAAAAACTTGTGTATGAATCCTTCCTTTTATGGTGTATACAGTTACCTTTCAAACTTATTTCTTTATAAGTGTCTTTGATTTATGAAAATTTTGGCAACATTTTGTTTGTAGTATCTTCCTTTTAAAAAAAAGAACCATTAGTACTCATTGACTTATGCCCTCGCGGAGGTTGTCAAAACACTATTTTTCATATCTTGGTACATTTCTATACCATTTAGTAAACCTTTTAAGAGAAATCTTTATATATATAAAAAAAACTCCAAAGGAACATTATATTCTAACAACTTTGTGTTAGTACTTTGAAGAAAGAAATCTTGCAAGTAGAGCTTTATGTACCAATTTATCTGGTTACTGTTGGTCGCCCCGCCATCTGTGTTATTCCTCTTGTATATGATTTTTATCCAAGGTAATGTACACCATCACTGTTACGCCCTTCAATTGACACATTTTGTCGGGATATTAGCTTTATGATGCTGCTTTATATCATGCATGTTTTATTTTTCATGCTCCACTACTCTTATTCCCTTTTTTCATATGCATATGTGAGAAATTTCCATGTATACACGCCTATGTATGTGGACTAAAAAACAAAACGCTATTTGCTACAACGGCTCGGCATGGAGACCTCGAGCAAAAAAGAAAAACATGCAATCTATGGCTTCACTACTCGTGCGACTCTCCTCACTACGAGCACGGCAACAAGACACCTCTATGATGGCATCTCCGCTCTCGCCTTCCTCCTGCCTTGAGAGCTCGTGATCACACCTCCAAGTTCGCCTCCTCTAGGCCAAGAGCTACCCTTTCAGCCAAAAAAGAAGAACCCGCTCTTCTTCCTCTTCTTCTCGACTTGCCCAGAGCTCGCCTTCCGAAACCATCCAGAACTCTCTCTGAAAATTCCCAAAAATGGGGGTGCCCATGGGCGTGTGCATGCCCTCCTCTTTCTATTTTTGGACCCCTCACTTTCTATTTTTAGCTTGTCTTTTTTTGCATGTGAAGGCAACCCCCCCCCCCCCCCCCCGTGCACTTGCCTTGAGCCTCACATCACTTCATGAACACCCCTTCTCAAGCGGGGCACTGACGGCATGCGTTGGTGCACCCCATCCTTGTCCTCAAAAGGATGTGGCCCCTACGGGCGTGTGCAACTGCTTCAACTCGGCCGCCATGTCACCGACTCCCCGCCATATCCTAGAGCTCCACGAGCTCCCAAGCCCCTTGCGATGCTTATGAGGAGTGGACGTCCCAGTATATATACCCCGCCGTTTACGGCTGCGCACCCGCATATGGGATAGCCCGTGCCACGTGGAAGCTCCCAGGAGCTCCCCTCCAAATGGCCTCCAAGTTCTCCTTTTGAGACTTCCAAAAATACTTTAAAACCTCTTTTTTTCCCCTCATTTCCACTGCAAGTCATGTATTGCTTGAAGTTCCACTTCTCGACTTATGAAGCATGGCCGAAAGCGGACTACTTGGGTTATGATTCTCCTCCTCCTTTCTGTTGTGGGTTACTTTGGGCTCACTAACTGAGGTGTTGAATGGACCAAAAGGCATCCGACCCCTTCCAATATCAATCATCACCAACTTTGATAGTCTGTAGCTTCTCGATCTGAACTTTGTTTGATGAGCAGTCAACTCCTGCTAGCTCACTACGTAGCACCTCCTCAAACTCTCTCAACACCCAAAAAATACCAGATTGCATGAAACCCCATGTGGTCAAGGTGGGCACCAACCTGGCCCTCGGCAAAATTGTAAATGGCCATATTCAGTAATCCATAGCTTCAATCTGCAATTTGAAAAGACGGGCATGCTCCATAAATTGAGGACTATGCATCTATACATTGACATCCCCTTGGGCCACCTATCCCTATCTGCCCTGCTCGACAAGGATCTGCAATGCACTGCATCTTCAAACTCCAATATCTTGCAGCCTATAGCTCCGTTTGATGAGCCGTCTGGACATGTTTCTTAAGCACTTCAGCCTGGACACATCTGGGCCAAAATCTTGCACTTTGATCACCCTTCATTTTCCACCCTGTCAGGACCTATCTGAAGCATTTTTTGCCTAGAAAATCACATAAAGTATACATCTCCACTGCCACTTGCCTACACAAGCTCTTCCCATCTTCTCTAGTCCTCTGCCATGCACCTATAAGCATACAGATCACTTCCCGTACCCTTTGCTAGGATCCACATACTTTGGTTGCACCTTCATGTTTATTCTTCTACTAATTGCTGCAAAAACTGGCAAACACTATCCAAAACTGTGAGCAAACCGCAAAAAGCCTTCCATATGTACAAGGCCCTACTCTTGCCAACTACTGCCAAACCTCAAGTGGGTTGCCCCACCCCTTGCATCACATGGCTTCTCCCTGGATTGAAAACCTGGCACTGACTCCTTCCATCCATCTACTACACCCTCCCATAATGCTTCACCCATGTCCACAACCAGCCATGCACCCAATATGCCCAAAGCACCTTAACACTTGTCCATAGTGTTACGTGCCTCTTAAACATACGTGGCTGTGCAAGCATACCACCTGCACCAACCAATGTACCTAGCACTTCAATCACACCATTTGCACCAACCAACTAATTTGACCCTCCCTCCCAACCATGTAAAGCAGAGTTCATCTCCAAGGAATACTATATCTGGTAGATAATATACCTCACTGCTGCACTTACAAGCATATACTTTAACCATGTATTGCATACCTCTTTAGACAGCTTGGACTCACCCTCGACATCTCCTTTATTTTCCATAGAGCATGACTGATGCACTGGACTCTTCACAGGTAGAGGGATTAACCCTCGCATCACCTGCACCCTACTCAAAGCCTTATCCACAAGCACTTGCATCTCTTCATCCATGGCATCCTTGGTATCATCAAAGCTTCAATCAACTTCACTTCTACAACATACCTGATAAAAAAGGCCTGCATCTAGAACATCATCATGGAAATCCATAGGCACCTCCAATTGATCTTCACCTTGGTCAACATCCATCACCTCATGAGCCTTGGATATATGCCCAACCCCCTCGGTTTCCACTTCATCATCATCCCCTTGCCAATTTGGTAGGCCATCTTGGCTATCCATAGACTCAGATCTTTACTCCTTTGCAGGGCTCAGAACTAATTGTGTCGCCATAGCCATTTCTACTGCTACTTTTATCAACATGGCTGCCAATAGAGAATTGCATGTCACCTTTGATAGCTACTTGTTTTGGCACTTCAACCTGTTCTTCTTCCACATTGGCTATGACCACATTTTTGGACACATAATCAGGCAGCTTTACCTTTACTAGCACCGGCTTATCAGACTCAGTCTCCCCGTCATAGGCTGTGGGCTCATCCGATCCCTCTTCCTCACTTGTCTCCCAAAAATTGGAACTGGCATCTCCATCTTCATCAGCATCATACATTGACTCAATATCAGCATCTTCAATTGCCTGCTACTCCATAAAATCTTGACCATCATCTAGGCTTGGAACACTTTCTCCATCTCCTTCTGAATCCTCGGCTTTTGCAACTTGATTTCTATCTGCTAACTTCTCATGCAAGCTTTCCATAAGAATAGGATCTACCTCTTTAATTTGCTCTAGAAACCCAACACTTGCTTCCTCTTTGGCACATTATCTCACTTCAACAAGGGGCTTATCCTCTTTGACAAGCTCGTCCATCACTAGTGAATGCACATCATAAATTGGAAACCTCCAAGGAACATAATCAATTGTTGGCATTACCTCAACGGGATTTGCATCTCGAACAATTGGCATTGCCTTTGATTGGACCATAGAATACTCTTCTAGCCTTGCAACAGGAACATAATATGCAAGCTTCAGCAAACCCAGCTCCAGCTTTCGCTTCACCTTTCTGCTCTTTATCTTGGCTAGATACACCATGTCTTCATAGGTATCAGCACCGTCTTCCACCTTATCTCTGATCCTCATATGGAAGCACTCAAAACTTTGACAACTTCAAAAACCGATTTCCTCTCACCCTAGTGGCAACCTCTAAACTGTTTCCAACAGACTTCAAATTGCTCAAGAAAAATAGAAAAATCCTTACTTATGTCTTGGTGTACAGCTTTCAGCTTAGCACCAGCCTCTGTTGGAGTGATCACTTCTCAAAACTGCTCCAAAAACTGCCTTTGCAATTTTTGCCATGAACTTCAACCATCACACTTCAAATCATCGTACCAAATCTTTGCCCATCCGCGCATCAGCAGCGGCATCGTCTGTAGCTTTTCCGCATCCGTCAACATACGCAGCGATAGCATCCATAATTCAAAATTTGCTAACCAATCTTCAGGGTCTTCAGCACCTGTAGATATGGGGCCAAAACTTGGCTCCATCACCTCTGATATCTTCAAACACAACCGCCAAAAAAATTGACCATCCACCAACTGCTTGTCGACTTTCAAACACCGCTTCAAACTTCAAATTGGAGCAACAAGCTCCTCAGTGGGGGCACCAGAAGATGGATGGGGGGAAAGGGGAACACACCCTAACCCCAAACAATTTTCCTCTCTACAACCCCAGAAAATCAATGCACCCCAATCCATTAGTGTTCACCTTCAAAACTCCCACAATTGACAACAATCCACAGTGATCCGGCCCGTTTATGATCGTACCATAGCACACACCACTCTCTCTTTCTCTCTCACACACATAGAGGCTCGGGGAGGTACACACTCTCCAACACCGGCACCGGATTTTTCGGAATAGCGCAAAGAGAAGAAGGAGAGAAAGGGGAAGAAATCACACAGAAATCGATAGGATCTGCTTCAATTATGGCAAAAAAACCTCATCTACACAACCATGAAAATCTGCTACAATGGCTCGGCATGGAGACCTCTAGAAACAAAGAAAAACCTACAATCTCTGGCTTCACCACTCGTGCAACTCTCCCTGCTGAGAGCACGGCAACAAGACACCTCTATGATGGAATCTCCACTCTCGCCTTCGTCCTTCCTTGAGAGCTCGGGATCACACCTCCAAGTTCGCCTCCTCTAGGCCAAGAGCTACCCTTTCGATCAAAAAAAAATCCCTCTCTTCTCTTCCTCTTCTCGTTCTCCGCTCGCCCAGAGCGTGCCTGTCAAAACCATCAAGAACTCTACAAAAATTCCCAAAAATGGGGGGCCCCATGGGCGTGTGCATGGCCTCCTCTTTCTATTTTTGGACCCCTTACTTTCTATTTTTAGCTTGTCTTTTTTTATATGGGAAGGCACCCTCTTGTGCACTTGCCTTGAGCCTCAAACCACTGCATGAACACCCCTTTTCAAGCGGGGCACCCCCTTCTGCACTTGCCTTGAGCCTCAAACCACTGAATGATCACCCCTTCTCAAGCGGTGCACCGACGGTGCGCGTCGGTGCACCCCATCCTTGTCCTCAACAGGATGTGGCCCCTACGGGCGTGTGAAACTGCCCCAGGTGGGCTGCCATGTCACCGACTCCCCACCATAACCTAGAGCTCCACGAGCTCCCAAGCCCATTAGATGAGTGCACATCCCAGTATATATACCCTGCCGCTTTTGGTTGCGCACCCGCATATGGGATATCTCATGCCACGTGGAAGCTCCCAGGATCTCCCATCCAAATGGCCTCCAAGTTCTCCTTTTGAGACTTCCAAAAATACTTTAAAACCTCTTTTTCCGCCCTCATTTCCACTTCAAGTCATGTATTGCCTGGAGTTCCACTTTTCGACCCGTGAAGCATGGCTGAAAGTGGACTATTTGGGTTATGATTCTCCTCCTCCTCTTTGCTGAGGGTTACTCTGGGCTCACTAACCAAAATGCCGAATTGATTGAAAGGCATCCGACCCCTTCCAATGGCAATCATCACTAACTTTGACAGTCTATAGCTCCTTGGTCTGGACTCCATTTGACAAGCAGTCAACTCCCGCTAGCTACATACACTTCATAGCACCTCCTCGAACTCTGTTGACACCCAAAAAATACCAAATTGCACGAATCCCCATGCGGTTAGGTGGGCACCAACCTGACCCCCGACAAAACTTCAAATCACCATATCCCGTAACCGATAGCTCCAATCTGCAATTTGAAAAGACGGGCATGCTCAATAAATTAAGCACTACGCGCCTATACATTAACATCCACTTGGGCCACCTGTCCCCAGCTGCCCTACTCGGTAAGGATTTGCAATGCACTGCCCCTTAAAACTCCAACATCTTGCAGCTTATAGCTTTGTTTGATGAGCCGTTTGGACCTGTTCCTTCAGCACTTCAAGCTCGACACATCTGGGCCAAAAACTAGCACTTTGATCACCCTTCATTTGCCACCCTGCCAGGCCCTATCTGGAGCGTTTTGGCCTAGAAAACCACATAAAGCATACATCTCCGTTGCCACTTGCCTACACAAGCTCTTCCCATCTACTCTAGCCCTCTACCATGCACCTATAAGCATACACATAACTACCGGTACCCTTTTCTAGGATCGACATACTTTGGCTACACCAATGACTCACTTGACCCATGAGTTTGGTCGGGTGAGATTGTGTGTAAAGAAAGGATATTTTGACATTTGGGCGCCCCCTTGGGGGTGGACGTTACACACAAGAAAAGGTTCCAGTGGGTCCTAGAGAAGATCCAGAGAATTTAAATAAAAAGATGGGAGTATGTATTGCTTCTCTTCCTGAGTCGGGTCAAAGTGATCAATTCATTTATGCTTTCCTATATTGATTTTACCAGTTCACTCCTCAAAATTGCTAAATGCAACTGGAAGGAATTTTTGAAATGTGTTAAAAGATTCTTATGGAGGAACAACACTAAAGCCTTGTCGACATGGCAATGGGCAAAGCGGAAAGTTATAGGTGGTACAAGGTGGCCTTGGAATCTCAACCCTGTTGTTCATGTTGAGGCCTTGTGTGCCAAGTTTGTGGTCTCAATCAAAAAACAAGACCAATATTGGGCTATCATGACCAAGGATATGATAGACAAGGAAAAACTTTGCTCTAAAGGCGGTTAGTGGAAAGGGATTGAGGTGCACAACAAACTATTAGCCCCGAGGTGCTCTAGCTTTAGACTGGGTGGCATCATGGGAGAGTTGGTGCAAAAGTGCAATAGAGCCTAACATGGGTAATGGAAAACGGTGAATTAACTAGATACTTTCAAAACACTATCTCGCATTGGTCCCCTTAGTTGTCTAAAGCTGTTGGTGTAATTCTAAACCCTTATATGGAGGGAAATTGTAAGAAGGATGAACAAAATAAAAGACTCGAGCGATTGATCCACTTTTGGGATGGAAAAAACAAGTGTTGAAAATCCTCTGACCAGTTGGCTGCCAAATTTCAACTCAATGGCACTGAGAAGCTACTTGTCAATAGAGCTGTAGAAGGCGTGGACAATATTTTGATGCTGATCTAGGAATCTACTTTTGAGTGGAAAGCTTGGTAATGGCCCATGAGCAGCCAATTTTTTAAATCTCGTACCAAGGGTATCTACCAGGCATTGATGCACGAGACTGATTGGTTCATCCCTTTGAACAAATAGTGGAAGAAACAATGGTCGGAAACAATGGTCGGAAGATCAATGGGTTGAGGTCATGAAGAACATTTGGAATCCACAGTGGCCTCATTTTATGAAGGTGTTTATGTGGAAGGTGTTGTGAGTGTAGATGGCGGAGACAGTCTCACTGGGTGGGAACCGGCTCCTGTGAGACGAACAACAGATCAGTCAGTAGTAATTACCACGGCAGTTACCACAGTAACTCCCAAGGCATATAAATAGGACCCATTACATTGTAATTGGGTTGGCATTTGTCGGCTGTACTTCTGCTTAGCTTTTGATTCATAATCCTTAGTTCTTGAGCTGTTCCTGAGCTACATTATCTCCATCTGTAATCTTTCATCTATAATCCTAAACATAGCAGTCTCTGAATCTGAATCTGAACATCATTTTTGAATCTGAATCTGTACTCATTCTCTCTGAATCTGAAAATCATTTCCTTTTCCAGTCATTTTTGAATCTGAATCTGTACTCATTCTCTCTAAACTAACACATCACCAGTAGCTGTAAACTTCTAACACTGGAATCAGCTATCTAAAGAGATCAGGTCCAGTTCCATTTTGGTGATCCCGATGGCTAGAGATGTTGCTCGGTCGTTGACCAGCAGCCTCCTCTCCCAGTTTGAATTTGAGCTGCAGTAATGGCTGGAAACCATCCTACCGTTTTGACCCTATTCCTGAGGAGTTAGAAAGAGACTCTGATCCCAAGGATGAATAAGTAAATGAAACTGAGGCTCACAAGGAGCACAGTCATGCTGATGAGAAATAGGACTCTCAGCATTCCAATCAGTCCAGAACACGCAGAGCTGAAAGGGAAGAACGCAAGGCCAAGAGTTCTCGGACCAACAGGGAGACAAAGGTGCCAAAGGCAGTAAAGGAAGTTGTCATAGTTCCAATAGAAAATCTAGATAGGAGACAGCAACTGAGACGGAGGCAGAAATTAATTGGGATGCAGACACGGACTATTGTAAGAAGGCTGCAAAAAAGAGTCAAGATTCCAAGGTGAGAAGAGGAAGAAGTGAGGCTGATAGACATGATTACACATCTTCATTGAAAATATCTTTTCCCATGTTCAAAGGGGGAAAAAAGGAGGACCCGGATGTTCATATCCAAGCCTTTGAGCAGTATGCTGAGTGAAACAATATTGATGAAAAGGATTTGGGTGACTAATTTCTGCGAACATTAAAGGAGGAAGCAAGGAAATGGTACTACAATTACCTGGCTTGTCAAATCAAATCATATAATAAACTGCTTAAAGCTTTCCAACTGGAATATTCAGACAACAGAGGGGATGAGGATATACTCTGTGAGTTGGATAAGATAAAGTAGGGAAAATTTTCAGTCAGAAGCTATGTTGCAAAAACCAAGGAGCTAACTAGACAACTGCACGAATCACCATCCGAAAAGCGACTGCGAGCATGGTTTTTGGGGTTTCTCAGTAAGAAGCTTAGGGAACAGGAGGTGCTCACACCAACCAAGAAATTCAATGATTTGGTGCAGCGGGCTCTAAAGCTCGAACATCAAGCTAAGAAGGAAAAGAGTCATAAGAAGAGGAGGTCCAGTAGTAGAAGTACTTCTACTAAAGATTCTGAGTCCAGTAGAGCCTCCAGTAGCTCTGAAAGTAGTTCAGATGAAAGAACCAAAGACAAGACTAATAAAGGATCTTGGTCTAGGAAGATTGAAGAGATGGTTCTACAAATTGCTGAAATTAGCCAGACTAGATAGTTGGTAAGAAGAATGGAAACCTGGTGTTCAAAGTGTAAATCTAAAGACCATGTTTCAAACGAATGTCCACAGTGTACTTATTGCAAAGCCTATGGCCATTTATGGAACAATGTGGTATTCGAATTCATCATTTTAAGAAGGGAAAAGATTTATTAGTGGTAGTATTCACCAATGCTAAACCAGTAAGAGTAGAAACTACCAGTGTTTCTCAAGAGGAGAAACCATGTGCAAGTGGTACTGGAGCAGGGCGCGGTAGATACCAAGCGGGTACCAGCCGAGGCCGAGGTCGTGGTAGTTTTCAAAATCGAAGCCTGAATTGTTATACGTGTGGTAAGTATGGGCATTTCGTGGCTCATTGTCCAAAAACACCTGAAGCTGCGGATACCGAGACGAAGGTTCCAGAACCGGTTCCTGTACAAGCAATTACACGAAGCAAAGGGGTGGTGATTGAGGAAATTCGAGATAGACCAGCAAAACCAGTCAATCCTGAAAGTAGCAAAGAGAGGGATGGAAGGCCAAGGGTAAAGAAAAGGTGGTTAAGGAATGGCAGGAGCAAAGAGCACTAGCGGCAAAAATCACTGAGGATTTGGCCAAGAAACTACCAGAGCAACCAGATACTTTTGATGCCCGGGTCATTCATAAGATACCTACCCAGTTGTCTGAGACATCACAACCAAATTAGTCGAAGACTAGGATGCCTGCAGTACAAGGGTTGATGGAAGAGTTGGAAACTGCTAAAGGAGCTGGAAGCACTGAACCAAAGGATTGGTATTGTGAAGATAATACCAGTTCTTCAAGTTTTGACGACAACTCTGAGCATGAGAAAGAGGAAATTCATGTCAAGATTTGTGACAGAATTCAGAAACTCACTTTGGAGTTAGAGGAAATTAGAAGAACTCTACCTGAAGTAGAAAAATTCATCAGGCAATGAATGAAGGCCGAGGTGGAGGCCAGATCAGTCGACTTGACAGTTGTCAGAGATGAGATGAAGTTCCATTGATTCAGGTAGACTACAAAGTGAGGAAACAGTGGGAACCACTCTCTAGCGTTATACTAGATGGAGGAGCAGGGGTAAATATTTTGGGGGTACATCTTCAGCAAAGGGAGGGAATTACTAACCTGAAACCAACACCTTTCAAAGTCTGAATGGTGGATCATCGAGTGGTGCAGGTAACTGGAATGGTAGAGAATATGCAAATACGAGTGGGCAAAGCAAAGTTCAAAGACAATTTCCTAGTACTGGATGTGCAATGAGCTTATGGGATGCTACTGTGATGCCCATGGCTATGAACAACACAGGCTATTCATGACTGTGCTAATTAGATTTTGATAATATAGGGGGCCGATAACAGAATCTAGATGCAGTCAAATAACACCAGAAGTTGGAGAAAGGAATTGAGACCCAAGGAGCTCTGCCAGAAGTACAAGGTGAAGGAAATTGAGAAAATGTTGGCAGGTTTGAATATTTTTTCCATTAATAGAGATAGATCTCAATGCAGTCTTAATAAACAAAGATGAAGCTGAAAAACAAAAGAAGCAATTTCCAGAACAATTCACTGAACTGAACTCAGGAGAACGTTCAGTGAGATTAATTGGAAGACCAGAAGAACCGATTGATTTCAACACACCAGCTGAACCAGTATGCTCTAGAGTAGCTGCTACTGAAAATCAGAATGATAATTCAGAGCTCAGAGGATCGTCTTGGGATTATGTTGAGGAGTCAACCAAGAGAAAGGTTGGAGGGCCTAACTGGTTGCTTCCAGATGATCACGAGATAGAGGAATGGAATTTAGGTTCTAAAGAAAACCCTAGAATGATCAAGGTAAATAAACATCTGAATTGTACGATGAAAGAGAGGGCACGACATATGTTCCAGCACTATAAAGATGTGTTCGCATGGGAGCAGATTGATCTAAAAGAGGTGGAGCCAGTGGTCTGTCAACATAGAATACCACTGAAAATCGATGCCATGCGAGTACGACTGTAGCACTATTGAATGAATCTGAATTATGCTAAGAAGGTCAAGGAGGAGATTGAAAACCTTCTGAAAGTTGGGTTCATTACTGAAGTAGCCAGTAGTCATTGGTTGTTTCCTATTGTGGTTGTGCCTAAGAAGAATTGGAAGCTGAGAGTATGTGTAGATTATAGGAAACTGAATGCTCAAACCATTAAGGATCCATTCCCATTACCCTTCACAGATATGTTACTTGATGAGATTGCAGGATATGAGATGTATAGCTTTATGGAGGATATAGTGGCTATAACCACTTACAAATTGCTCCTGAAGATAGGGAAAAGACCACTTTCATCACGGAGTGGGGAGCATTTATGTATCTTATAATGCCATTTGGCCTTTGCAATGCACTGGCAGCTTTTTAGCGATGTATGATGGAAATTTTCAGTGAATTTTTTCATCAATTCCTCGCCATATTCATGGATGAATTCACTGTATATTCCACAAAGAAAAAGCATTTACTATTCCTGGAGATGGTTTTTAAGCGTTGTCAGGAGAAGCGGATTTGTCTAAATCCATTCAAATCTGTTTTCTTAGTCTGGAAAGGACAACTGTTGGGACATGTGGTGTCCAGAAATGGAATAGAAATGGCCAATGAAAAAATCCAGTGTGTCCAACAGGCCAAGGCGCCCAGGAATGCATATGAGTTAAGTTCTTTCCTGGGATATATTAACTTTTACAGAAGGTTTGTGCATAAGTTTGCTTCTCAAGCATTACCATTGTATGAGCTTACAAAGAAAACTAGCAAGTTCAATTGGATTACTCATTGTGAGGAAAGTTTTCAGAACTTAAAGAGTGGCATCATCAGTAAACCAGTTCTTCGCCAACCGAACTGGGATGTCATCTTCAATGTACATGTGGATGCTTCGGGACTAGAAATGGAAGTGATACTAGCCCAGATAGATGGAAGGACTTACTATCCTGTCTTCTTTACCAGTCACACAGATTGAGCCAGGCTGAACAGGGTTATACAACCACTGAACAAGAAGGTCTAGGGATGGTTTTAAGTGCTACGAAATTTAGGCATTATTTGCTATGCAAATTGTTTCATTTCTATGTAGATCATCAAGCCCTATTATTCTTGATTAATAAATTCATTATTCAAGGCAGGCTAATATGGTGGATGATGTTCCTTATGGAATTTGAATTCCGAAATTTCCATAAACCTAGCAAGAACCACTGTGGCGCCGATTTCCTCTCTAGGAGTATGGAGGGCTGTTCTGAAGCGTCTTTAAGAGACAAACTAGTGGATGCTCAATTATTTCAGCAGGAAGTGGCAGAATTAGTCGATCTTGAATTATATGAAGCATATCAGTTTCTTTCTCAGGGTAGTTTCCCAGATGACTGGAAACAAAACCAAAAGAAGGCTCTGGTTATTAACAGTTTAAAGTTTACCATTATTGGTGGCTCACTCTACAGATTGGGTGTCGATGGGATTCTTCGTCGATGTGTGCCTATGGAGGGCAGACTGCAAGTTATTTCAAAAGTACATAATGGGGAATTTGGCGGACACTTTTCTACTGATATTACTTTCTAGAAGATTTTGCAGGCTGGTTTATGGTGGCAAACATTGATATCTGATGTCAGAAGCTTTTGCAAAACCTGTGACGTATGCCAAAGGATGGGTAGACCCACAACAACAGACATGACTCCTTTGACACCAGTACATCCACTGGGTGTTTTCATGAAATGGGGTTTGGATTTTATGGGACCTTTCAAGAAGGTTACTCCTAGGAAGTATAGGTATATCTTGATGGATACCTATTATATAAACAAGTGGGTAGAAGCTAAGGCTCTTTTTGACAATACAACAAAATCTACTACAAGTTTTTTATTTGAGAATATTGTATGCCGCTATGGATGTCCTGTGGAGATTGTATCAGACCAAGGGACACACTTCATAAATGACACTATGGATATCCTCATGGATATGCTTTCAATCGGGCATTGGAAATCCACACCATATTATCCTAGATGCAATGGGCAGAAAGGCCGAAAGCAGCAACAAGACCATTAAGACTATCATCACCAAGATTGTGCAGAAAAAGCCAGAACAGTGGGACTTGAAGCTTCAGACTGCTCTATGGGCATGTAGAACAGCTTATAAGGTCACTACAAGGTTAACACCATTCAGAATGGTGTATGGCATTGAAGCTGTTGTCTCTATGGAATTTGTTATACCCAGTCTCAGAATGGATGTAGAGTATGGTTTAGATTTTAATCACAATCTAAAGAACAGACTAGAAGAGCTAACCCAGTTAGATGAGCTGAGACAGAGGGCTATGTTGGAACAAGAAAATTTTCAGCAAAGAAAGAAACAGTGGCATGACAGACAATCGAGAGTTTCAGAAAGGCGATTTGGTTCTATTATATCATTCCAAATTAGGCCCTAAGAAACCAAAGTTAAAGATAGCTTGAGCAGAACATTTGCAGTTGATTGGGTGTTCTCAAATGGCACGATACAGTTGAAAGATCTATCTGGATTATTGTTGCCAGGGGTATATAATGGAGGTAAAATCAAGCTCTATTATTTAAAGCCAGGGGAACGAGCATTGATGGTCTGGGAGCTGAAGACCAGGAAAATTCGGGATCAGCTATTTTAGCTTTTCCATGTACAATCAGTTTCAGAAACAGTCAAACAGCCAGAACAACACCAGTATGATAAAATCCTATCTAGACCAGAATCAAAAAGGTATGGACACCAATATCAGTTTTTGGGGGACCAACGGTCAGATGGAATATTAGTAGTAATCATTTCAAACACGAGCGAAATTCTTGTCCAATGCATGTCTGTCACGTCACTTGTGGTGCATAGAACTCTAGGAACAGTAAGTGGTGGAGCTTTTATGGCGCAAACACGTATAACAGTAAGGCGAGTAGGTGTTTTTCCTCGCAAATCTCCTACACGATGCTTACCTTCTGTTGTGCATTCCCCATCACCAAGCTCCGAAGCTTCCTCACTGTAACTGCAAACCTCTTCTTCTGAGGAGACTGTGGATTGTTGCTTATCCTTTCAGCCACACTTGGATACGGGTTCGACAAATCAAGTAAGTCATCTTCTTTTGCGTCTACTGCTTCATCGTCCTCAAGGTGTATGGGTAGGAAGAAAATGTTGGAGAAGATGCAGGAGACTATCGACGAAACCCAAGCCCTTATTATTGCTACAAAGGCAACTCTTCCACTCATTCCGCATAGTAAGATTTAGTGTTATGTGTTTACTAACCAAGCCAAGGATTTAATCCAACTATGGGATTTGTGTGTGGTTCTGCAAGCCACAAGGATTGAGTTTGACACAGCCATCATAAGGCAAGTCCTGAATTCTTTTAATGCCAAAGATGGAAGTGCCGTGGTCTATGGTAGAAAAGTGACAATTACTCCAGAGAACATTTCTTTTTCTTTCTGAATGCCAAATGAGCCAAAGCCATCTGTGGAAATTACAGAGCAGATCATTGCAGCTTTAAAGGAAGATGACATTGCCAAAAGGAGACAAACAACCAGTGCGCAAGGGATTCCAGTAGCAGGTCTGGACGTTCCTGCTGCTTACCGATTTGTGGCTGAAGCTGTGAGCCTAAAAAATAAGCCGACATATGTGTCAGAGAAACTCTTTGCTATGCTTTTAGCAAAGAGATTGGATTCTAAAGTCAATATCAACCTCTGTCAGATATTTGTCGCATAATGTACTTCAACAAACTGCCAAGTTGAAGTCTCAAAGTGTATTCAAGGCTTGGTATGTTTGGCAGTTTTTGTACTGGGTGACTTCTCAACACGCCCATGATCAGGTAAGAATGGATTGGAGCCAGATGCCATTCCCAGTATCCCAGAATGTGGAAGTATCATCTGATGAAGAGGCCCCAGAAAGCCAATCAGTTCCCGCTGGACAAAAGAGAAAGGCGATACAAGAGGAAGCTGGCAGTTCAAAGAGGCCAAGGATGACACTGACCAAAAGCATGGATCTCTTGAAGCAGTTAGAAAGTCAAATCAAAACAGTGTCTACTGAAAAGACTTTAGCTAGCCAGACTGAAGAGCATACTGTCCAAACCACTGGTGGAGTTAACCAGCCAGCAGACCAAATTTCAACAACCACCAGTACTGGACAAGACCAATCAGAAAGGGCTAGTCCTGATCATCCATCATACCAAACTAATAAGGGCAAAGGACAAGCATCTCCAAGTCCACTTGGAAGAGTTTCTGTCCTATACAGTGAAGCAGCCCTGCTATTGACAAAGAAAGATAGGTTACAGCAGATGCACACTCATCCTCTCAAGGGATGCCTAGTTTTGCAAAAATCTGATTATTCTGCATTACCCTACCTGGCTCCTGTCACGGTTTATGAGCCAACTGACTCTGATCCAGCAACAGTTAAGGTTGGTTGTTCTGTGCTTATTCACTCATCATGGAACACTATTGTCAATTGCAAGGGACAAATGCTGGATACTGGAGGGTCAGAAGATGAACTAACTAAGGTAAAGACTGAACTAAGGGAGGTTGAGGAGTAGATTGAAAAGCTGGAGCAAGGGAGAGCAGCCCAGAACCTGTGCCACAGTATCCTTGAAGCTCATTCAGCTAGGACTATTCAGCAGTTACAAAGTAAGCTTCTGAGATACGGACCATACGGGAAGAAAAGGCAAAAGCTGAAAGAACTGCTGATAGATTTGAAACTATGGTCAGAATGAAGAGAGTTTAGCTCAACTCCTTATTGACCAGCCACACTGCTCTGAAGGCCACATTAGCAGAAAGGTATATCTATAATAATCTGGCCAAGATCTTGAATCTAGCAGGCAATGCTGTTTTTGACATGGATAACTTGAGGGATCTTATGGAGACAATGCATAGTGATTTGCAAGGTAAAATTTCTGAATATAACAGTGCTCTTGCAAATCAAGCTATCCTTGATTATATTGAACACCTGAAGGATGATGATAAGGAGGAAGAAGAAGTAGAGAAGGAGGATGAACTAGAAGAAGAGCATAATGATGATGATGATGACTCTCCTCCATCTCCACCTTCAGAACCTGATACTAGTGGTGCAAGAATAACAGGAGGAAATGATCAGTCTCAGGTAGACCAACCAGACCAGCCTAAAGGGCAGCAGTTGAGCGATCAACAGCAGTTGGGAAAGCAACAACCCAGCAACACTGGAAAATCAGCAGCACACCAGTCACAACACAATAGGGATGCTAAAGGAAAAGGCAAAGCTGTGACTGAGGGTTTAGCAGGTGATGAGAAACATTCATTACAGCTCATTACATTGAATAAGAATTAAGAAATCAGCAGGCTCCTATAACTAGGCAGTATCTGGAGGATGATGATCTTATTTCTGATCTAGAGCGATTTCAGCAACTGCATGTTGATGCTAGGGAAATGGTTGAGCATTGGAAATCAGTTGCTTTCCATGATCAGGAGGTTTGTCAACTGCCTGAGCATACTAGTACAATACAACTATTAGAAAGGGTGCCTGAATGGATATTTGACTACTGAAGAGAGAGTATCTAATCCACATTGGCAACGGCATTCTACTGTAGATTGTCGCTCTCTGGCCATGGAATTAGAGCTTTTGCTGGGGAACAAGACGACATATAAATGCATGAAGGATGTCAGGAATCAATTGAAAGAGGTCTTAGTGCAAATGAAGATTGCTAGGGGAGTTCTCGATCAAAGGGTACGATCTATTCTTGAAGACCAAATTGCCACCAGCAAGGGACCTCAAACTCGAATGTCAGTGGGAGAACAGGCAACTGCTCTCCGGTGACCTTTTCAGCTGGTTAATGTAACCAGAAAGATGATGCAGCAAGAGAACTAGGATGTCCTTAGCTTCTTAGAATTTGTGCCTGATTCCCCAGTTCTCTTGTATGCTTTACCAGCAAGAGAGACAGAGTTGCCAAGATGTTTTCCAGCACCCAACCCTCAACATCTAGAACCAATCGATCGGCTCACATATTTCAATATTACTGATGATCTTCAGGATTGGTATGAGGGATCGACTGTGGAATGAAAAACCTGGCAAACACTATTCAACGATGCTCTCCAACTGAATGATCTCCAGGAGCTGAAAGATGAGGTGCAGAGGATCAAACTGTGTATGGGCCATTGGAAAATTCAGCTCAGATACCAACCAACTGCTACAACTCACTGTTGAGTCCTCTAAAGTGCCTGAAAAGGACATTATGGCTAAACCAGGCCTAGGACCACAGTACAGAGAGATGGTTGAGATTCTTTTTGAAGCTCAGATCAAAGCCAATCAGCCTCTTCCAAAAGGATGGATCCATACAGCCTCGCATTGTCACAAACTGGCCAAAACTCGGCTCACCAAAGGCAGACGCACGCTCTATGATCCCAACATCAAAACTTATCATCCTCTTACACCTTATGAAATCAAGAGGTCCACAGAAAGGCGGGATCAGCTTGAACACGAGGCCATTTATAGGCTCATTCAAAAGGAGAATGATGGCACTGGGACTTCTCAGATGCCATCCAGGCCAAAGGGTAAACGGAAGCGGGTTCAGTGGAAGGATACTAGGTAGTTCCATCTCAGAATTCGGTCAAGTATTTTTCCGCCGGTCTTCAAATGAGATGTTGGATTTTTCCAGCAGTTTTCGCAGCAGGCGATGGATTTCTCCACTCAGGGTTGGTGTCACTTGGATGGATGACCCTTGGAATTACAATTACAAGGGTGTCAAGCACTCAATAACCAAGCACTAGAAGAATCAGACGGTGGATTTTTTTTCAGACCGACTTGGTGTCTCTTGGATGGATGCCCCTGGAATTACAACTATAGGGGTGTCAAGCACTCAACGAGCAAAATTCCAGAAGAATCAAACGGTGGATTTTTTTCTCAGAAATTTTGGAATCTTGCCAAAATGCAAGAAAGGAGGGAAGGATGTAGATGGCGGAGACAGTCTCACTGGGTGGGAACCGGCTCCTGTGAGACGAAGAGTCGATCAGTCAACAGTAATTACCATGGCAGTTACCACAGTAACTCCCAAGGCATATAAATAGGACCCATTACATTGTAATCGGGTTGGCATTTGTCCGTGGCTGTACTTCTGCTTAGCTTTTGATTCATAATCCTTAGTTCCCAAGTTGTTCCTAAGCTACATTATCTCCATCTGTAATCTTTCATCTATAATCCTAAACATAGCAGCCCAGTGTACTTGAGCCATACATACTTTGTACTCATTCTCTCTGAATATGAGCATCATTCTCAGTACTTCAGTTTGTTTTTCATTTCAGTAGATGTATTCCAGTTCACTTTCTATTTCCTTTTCCAGTTCTACTGTTTGAACTAACACATCACCAGTAGCTGTAAACTTGTAACACTGGAATCAACTATCTAAAGAGATCAGCTCCAATTCCATGGGGGGATCTGCCCACAAGCGTCAAAGTTTAGGCACGTGGTATCGAGTCTGATAGGTGTCTAGGGTACAGATTGGCTAGCAAAGACCTTGCCCACCTTTCCATGGAATGCCCAACAATTAGAGGCCTGGCATGGAAGGTGTGCAAATGGATACAAAGAAGATACAAAGAACGTGGAAGATAGGGGTTTTCAAGAAGGATTTGTGCCTTTGTGGGAAACAATTTCAAAGCGTGCACTTCTAATCTGTACTCAAATTGTCAGATACTTTTTCTTTAATAATATCTGGAAGGCCAGGAACTACCGTGTATTTGATAGCGACCTCACTGTAGCTAGCTTCTTAGAGATTGTACAAGAAAGTAAGGAGATATTATATGTGATAGGTAAAAGTCAAAACTCACATAATTGGCTTAGGGCGACTCTCACCATCCGGCTGAGCCTCACTGAGTAAAGGAATGGGGTTTTGGTAAGTACATTTTTTTTGTGAATGCACCTAATTATAAATTCCTTATTTTGTTTGCACGTGCTATCTTACATATTTCCTAGTGGACACCCCAAGCTAGGTACTCTGATGTAAACATATGACGTTCAAGGCTCGACATGAGCTTGATGTTGTTATGCATATAACTTGGTGGCATTCTAAAACAATCACTCGCAATTGTGAGTTTTGAAAAAAAAAGTCAAAATCATAAACAAAATACTACAATTTGTTAAAAAATTTGGATATTTTGGCCAAGCCATCAACATTGCTGAGTCCGCCGTCCTGACACGTGCTTGATTTTTAAGAGCCATGCATGTCCATCAAATTTCGAATGTTTGATAAGTTTTGGTATTTTAGTGTATTTTTAAAAATATCCAACACACCAAGAATGAAAACACAACAAGCATGCCCAAGCATACAACTTAGTTACAACTTTACAAGGATAAAATGTGATGATGCTGAGGGTCATTGACAATGACACCCCCCCTCCTTCGCACCCCCAAAAAAAGAACCACGGGGTGCAAACCATGGGATCAACAGCCTATGATCAAATTGTGGTTTCATTGAAGATGTACCATCAATTTTCGAAAACTAATCTTGAGATTATTGCGAGAAAAACTGGGGATGCCGGGTTTAATTTTGGGATACCCCATCTCCTTGCATTTGTGATTTGAACTCTCGTGAGCCGGATGAGAGAGCAACACCCTAACCATCACGCATGTGTGCGTACTTTGCTTTAAATCCGGGATTGTGTGGTTATAATTCTTTAAAAAAACCGATTTTGGGATTTTAAGAAAACTATCTCGAGATCTTGAGATTAGTCTTTATAGATCGAGGATCGAGATTTAATGACAGCTACGATTTCAATATGTGTCATTGATCCCATGGTTTGCACCCCATGGCGAGCAACGCTTGAAAAAAACCTAAACTTAGTGTAATCCCACCTGCAAATTTGAGATTTACTTTTAGATGTTTATTTATATTTTTTGGTAAAACTCACAATTTTGAATGAATTATATTAACAACCCAAAAGAATTACAAATACTAGTCATGGTCGTGTCAAGCCATGACGTCTCCCATCTACCATAGTTACATTGATTGATACGGGGGCCACCCCATGGCAAAGACAAGACACCTATATGGACAACGAGTATACACTTACCCATGTGGTTTGAACATTGTTGCACCCAGTGGGAGAGCATTCCTCCTCAGAGAAAGCCTTCTCCAAGAGGTTGGCGTTTAAGATGGACACCGTTTTTTGGACACTTCCAAGCAGAGTAGTTGTGGCTTCATCCACATCTGGGGAGAAGGCCTCAAGTTGGCCAATGCTTTTTTGTAAATGGTCAAGCATTAGTTGAGCCATTTCATCCGCGTCCTTAACCTCATTTCCTTGTGCATTGTCTAGCGAGTGGACGATGCCCCGATTTCTCTTTAATTTGAGGACCTTGAAGAAGTGGGATTGATTAGACTCCTCCGGCTGCTGGTCTCTCTAGATAACATTTTGGCCTTCCTCACCTCCTCTAGTTGTTCATCTGTCAAGTCACACTTTTCTTCCAACCACCTTTTATGCTCAGATTCAAAAGCTGACCCTTCATATTTTTTGGTAGTTAGTAGCTCTACTTCATCAGCGAGTTGCGTCAAGCATTCCTCGTGGTGTTTCTTCCTTCTAGGGTCTGATTCTTGATTGCTTTTTGAATATTCTTGGCAAAGATACCCCAGGCCCTAGGGGTTGTCGAATCCACATCTTTTCTAAGTTTGCTCATAGCTTTCAAGGCCACACTTTTAAAGAGAGGGTCTTTGAAGAGATGAGCCCCTAAAGTCAAAAGCTTCTTCAACCCTTGTGGATAGTGTCCTTGTCCTGTGTTTTTTTGGAATTTCATTCTTAATGGTAAATGATTCGACAGGTACTGAGAGAGGTCACCACCTTCATTTCAAGCAGTGGTGGTAGCTAGCCAGCTTGATGGGAACAGTTGCATCTATCCAGCTAAGATGTTGTGTCGGCATACTACAGACTAGTGTATGTGAACCTTGGCATGCTATTCCAAGGACCCACCTCCCAAAAAACCATTAAAGCCCACTTCTCACACAGGCTTAGCCATTTGGATCTTTTTGATCCAGCTAAGACATTCGATGAGCATGTTCTATCCTTTCTCTTCTCCACCCTATTGAAGTCTCCCACAAGGAGTCATTCCTCTTCCACATGGACACCTTTCAGGTGCTCCCATAGCTTTGCTCTTTCCTTAGCCAAGCAGGGTCCATAAATGTTGATAATGGTAATGTGTTGTCCACTTGATCTTTACTCCTAGCGCTCTCCTAGATGGATGATTGAACACAACCATTAGCTCTAGGTCTCTACCTACAATAGAGAGGACTTCATTGAATCCATAAGTCCCTTCTCCATAATATACTAGCTTCTTACATATAGCTTGCTTTCTTTTGTTGGTGGCATCCAAGCGATGCTCGTGGATTGCCCAATAGTTGACTTCCTTGCCTTTTCTAACTTCCTCCCAAAATAGGGAGCTCTTTTTTTGGGTTTACGTTTCACTATTGGATAACCAACTCTTCCATTACTAAGAAAGGGGTACAAATTCCTCAACCTCTTGGATCTATTTTTCCGTGCCCTCTTTTCCGTGACCCTCCTCCATCAATCATTCTCATTACCCTTGGTTACCAACAGATTTTCTAGGTTGGCACCCCAAAAATCTCAAATATATTATCATAAAGAAAGGGGGTTTGGGAATGTCTAGCATGGGTTTAGTCACGCCGCTCGTGCATGAAATTTGAAATGGTTGCACAAAATATTGTAAATTACCTTCGTCTTTCTTTCCATATGAGGGTGAGAGAACAATCTTTTGGACCGCTAGGGATGTCGTTTTTGTTGGGCGACATATGTGAAGTGGTATCTAGGAGTGACCTTTCCTTTGCTATGCTTGGCTTGCACATGCTTCTCCGATTTCTCTTGGGTTTCCTTGCCTACATTGGACTGCCCCTCTTCTTGAGTCATTTTGTTAACATATTGAGGTGGTTTCCCTGATTCAATTTCCATCTAGTGCATTGCAGTCATGCCTTTTATGCCGGCATCAGTACCCGGGGCCGTTACCAAAGCAACTAGACATGATCTAACAAAGTGCCCAAATTTATTACACTTAAAGCAAGCTCCAAAAAAGGTGCCAAAATTCAAAGGAACGACGTTGAGACCAACCCTCACATTTACTACTAGGTTCTTGGGTTGGGGCTTTCAGAGATCCTAGCAACCCTGCAAGAGGATGCGAAGAATGGGGTATCGATTGTCGCTGCTAGATCTTTCAAGTTGTTCCTCAACCATAATGGGAGATTGACAAACTCCACCCAAACACGACACATCTCACTGAATGCATTAGTGGTTTTCTCACCTTCAAATTTAAAATTTAAAGTCGAAGCGGAGATTTACCTTTAAATTTTAAATTTGAAGGTGAGAAAACCTACAAATTTAGTCAATTTACCTTTAGAAAAATTTCATACATAGGTTTACCAAGTTTTTTTTATATTTTTCGAGCATTGTTGCCGAGTGCTCACTAGGGTAAAATCCCCAATAAAAGTACAACCCCCTGTTTAGGGAGTTACAAGGAAAACAAATGAAGCATCAAAAGACGTACAAACGCTTGTGGTTACATGGTAGCTCCGTGTGAGAGCTATTCAAATTCGGGATCGAGCCTTATTGGAGAGATGTCCTGAGATAACCGTGGAGTGTGTCTCGCAATACCCTTGTTGTTTTGTTGCATGGCATTTCAAAAAATTGAGGTGCATTTTGTGCATCCTTTGTTGGAGAGTGCCGCACTTTTTTTGGAGCATCTCATAGCTCAGAGCTATCGATCACGCTCCTCAATGCACAAAACTAGCCACTTGTGTCTCTATCCAAAGCCCCCATCTTTAGTCTCCTAAAGTTGGGGGCTTCACCTTCGTCCCTAGAGGAAGGCCTTTGCCAAAGACCTAGAAGTTTTGAAAGGAAAAGGGTACGGAAAGAGTACAAGGTTGAAAGGAGCAAATGGTGTCAACCAACCATCTCTTTGTCATGAGGCCTAGGCCTACCCAAGGGTCAAGAGTCCACAATGTCCACACCATATTTGTCAAGGCACGAGAGACAGAAGGGCAGAGAGATAACTCCCAACCGTCATCCTCATCTTCTCTCTCTCTCTCGAATTTTGCAAGCGTTTGACAAAAGGCCATCCAACAAATTATTAGCATCAATTTGGACCTTTTGTGGATTTTTCTTTCTACAGTTCAAGCCCCTCGTATGCCATGATGCCATTCTCATGTCACCCTTCACCCCACCAGTGCCACGTGGCACCAGGGTTGATTTTTGACGTGCATTTTACCCATTTTTGGAATATTCTCCCAATTGGTTACAGGTAAAAATGTGACCTGCCCGAGTTTACTTTCTCTAAGCAATGCCATATATACTCAAAGTCTCAATGACATGGACCTTGAGGCAAAAGAAAAGGGCAAAAAGTTACAATGCAATGCCATTTTGCAAGATGGGAGCCTTAAAGGCTGACGTGCGAGACTTTTAGGCTCTTTAAAATGGGCAGCGTTGCTTTCACAAGCAAAGGACAATGATAAACTTTTTGAGAGTCCCTCTCACCGATGAGCAATGTTCGGGAAAAATCATTTTTCCAAACATACATAATTCCCTTTCTTGAATTTTCCAAGAGGAAATCTTTAGAAAACTAGGTTTATTTTTCAGATTTTCACACTAGTTTTCTCTATTTTGGGCGGAATTTCTCCTTTTCCCGTTGCCTTCAACCGGCAGTTTTGAAATTGAAAATGACACGATCTTAAGCTGAGACACAATTTTTTTCGAACACTGCCTATGACACAAGGGTATTGGCTTCTTGAGTCCTCACCCATGGCCCACATGATATGGGCCCTCCATCCATCCTTTGGGTGCAGTGTTGCGATCGAAGGTTGACTTTTGATGGGCATCCTTGACCTTCAAATCTACATATTTTTTGGTTAATTTTTTTGTATTTTGGCTTATATAAGGCTTGTGTCACACACAGACAATGGACATCGTTGAAAAGAGCTTCCTGAGCGTTTGCTCTATCACACGGCAGTCGAATATCAATATTATTACTATTTTTCACTTCAACTACACCGACCTAGTCTTGCTTGGTGGGTGTTGGTATAGAACATCTACAGAGAGATGAAGCATGGAGTCATATGTCTTGAAGTCATAAGGTTCACGAGAAAAAAATTCAGGAAGCTCAAGAAGGGATGCCATATATTGTATCTGCATAATGGTACAAAGTGTAAGTTACCTCCCAACCCATTTTCATGATACAAGTGCTAGAAAAACACATGATTTGAACCTACTTGAATGTTTTTTAGAAAAGATAAATGTAGAGCTAAAGTGTGGAGCATGACCAATAAAACCATTTACTTAGAGTACTTACTGAAAAATAAGCAAAAATATGTTTGCATGGAGGAATGTTGCTTATAAATCCTGCACATACAAGAAGATACAAGTGACATCAGGATGGCACTACATAACTATGTAAGGGAAATTCCCTTGCCCTTACATTTTCATGGCCTAGTGAATTACCTTTTGGAGTAGTTGATGTGCTACATCGACAATGGCATGCAAGCAAATAGTGGAGCAAATGATCATTACACCTCCACTCTTGTTTGTAGTTGCACTTATAGGAGCATTTCTTGTCTCCTACCAAGCACTTTTCCCTACAATTATGGAGTCCCTCAATACTGGAAAGCACATCAGGCTAGTGGATAGCAAGTACAAATGTGAGAAAATGAGAGGGTCATCACTACCTTATTGTAAGGCTAAGAAGCTCATCTTCAAGCAGATACCACTAAGGTAGCAAAGGACGTGACCAAAAACATGTTTCATAGCTTCATGGACTAGACATAGCACAAGGAAGGCCAATTATATCTATGCAACGAGCTTATGCAACATTTGTTGTTGATACAAAGGTTGTGGGCTAAAAAGAATGAAAACTTCAAAATGATCAATGTTGTGTACTAGGAGGCTGAAAATTTAATGCTCTCTTGCATTTTCCAAGAAATCTTGGGAGCACATTTGCAAAGTGTTGATGATGTGGTCATGTGCCAACTCTAAAGGAAAGGATGACGATCAATGAGGGTTAGGTGCTGCTCCGGTCAATGTATAGCTACCTTGCAATCTTGGGTTATAGAAAGGGCATTTCTTGATGGTGGAAGTGGCATGTAGCCAAATGACAACCACAGAGACCCAACACATTGAGTAGGTGGTCCATGGATAGCCACAGTTAAGGCTCATAGTTTATGGAGACATCAAAGGATAAGGCACATGGCACAATAGAGCCATTTCCCAAAGGACAAGGTGTACATACCACAAGCAGGTGACTAGTATCCTTGAATGTCACCTTCTCCTAGGGAATGGGATCAAGATTCCCTTGACCAACCTGCATTTAAAGTGCCGTTTTATGCCTATCTACTGGCTTCAATGGTGATTACCGTAGCTACAACCGGATCTATCTTTGTGTATTTTGATGTGAAGGATATTCATACAGTGTTGATACTCCTTTTTTGCCCATAGGCAGCAACTCCGCCGGAGGCAGAGGGAGTCTCACTCATGTAAAGGAGACCTAAGACTCAAAATAATGTAAAAGAGATAGATGTTGTGTGCTCATAAGGTCAATCCTTTGGTTCTCCCTACTTGCTGATAAAGTGCAAGAATGGTTGCAAATGAAAACACCAACTTGCACATGTGCATGCATCCAATGTGTGGTTAGATTATCTAGTGTATTTCATTTGGTCGTATCCTTGTGCACATGAGGCCATCCACTCATGGCCATTGAGTCCTACTTTGATGGGTTTCCTTTTTTTTTCTTCACTACTCTCTCAAAACTAGTTTGCCTTGATTGCTTCACTATGGAGATAGTAAGAAGTAAAAATGTGATAGTGGTGTGGATTTTACCTCATGGTATAGCTTGTGATGATGGATCCATAGCATCTCTCCCTGAACCTTTCACCGAAAACTCTGTTGCCTCGCATCACAAATGAGATTTTGCATTGAAAGATATATGGAGGTGAAAGTTTGCACATTATAATATTTAAAGATGGAAAGAATGCATTTTTTGCATTGCAATGCTTGTGTCCATCAGAAAAAGAAAAAACCATATGTATGATGCATACATATGGTGTGAAGTTGGCAATGTTCTCCACATTTATATAACACCGAACAAAATGTGCCTTCCCCCGCCACTTTTATCCCCTCTAGTGTTGTAGGGGGGCTCATACTTCTCCTCCAGTGTTGGAGGGACTTTCTTGTTGTAAAAATATTGCAATTGTACAAGAAGCAACTCATTATTGATGTTTTATAAAGACATGTATCATTCCCCGTTTCCATGCCGTGTTGTATTGTCCATGTGTCCCTAGGTTGAGCATCATAAAAATTCTTTAATACTTGGGGCCTTCCCATAAACGTTTCAATAAAAATGATGTCAATTCAATATTTTTGTGATCACATAGAAGAAATCAAAATGTGAAATATAAGTGTACCTTTGGTATTGGTCGTCTCCATCAAAGCACAATCTTGGATGGATCGGCTCCTAGACCTTCCTTACATTTTTCTAACACATTTCCACTAGTATGTGTTTGCCATCATCATCCCTTCTATGACTTCTGCCAACATGTTGACCGTCACATTCACTTTTGCTTATCATGCCTGCCATTACCTACACTACTTTTGATGTTCTTGTGGTTGAATATGATGTATTGTCCGTCCGTAGGCATATAGACATATACAAAAACTTGCACTCTTTGGGGCACAACATTTAGCATATATATCGATCAAAGCATGGAATCTTTCTTCAAGAACCCCTAAGGAATCACATGTGATGCTTTACCTTCTAATCCTTTGATTGATAGGCGCCATGGTTTTTTAATTCGTGAGCAAAGGAGGCCCTCCAAGAGACCACTTTCAATGTGGGAAGCCCATTAAAAAAAAAAGAGCTTTTGCTAGGGTGCTAGATTTAATTTACATATCAACCAAAGCACCTCTGAGCACAACATGTTTCACCAAGGGCCCCATATTAGTGACCTCATCATGAATAAACATTCCCAAGGTGATGTCTTCTTGCACTACATAGGTGATTGTATCTACAAAAATGCTATTTTTGATATTCATATGATAAAAACCGGATACAAAATTCCACATGCCTATAAGTTGCATGCATAGGTGATTCCATTTGCAATGGGGCCCTTTTTGCTTTGCTTCTAATGAAAACAATCGAAAGCTTTCTTGACACAATCATGTTGGGCATATCTTGCAATCAACATATTCCAAGAGACAACCTAGGCATGTGAGATATGTGCAAACAAGTAGTGCGACTCAAGTGAATTAGGTTTTGAGATAGATTAGCTTGGACTCATAAACATGATCTTGAGTTGAGTGTGAGTGATCACAAGTTCAAGAAATTGCACTTCATGGACACAAACTTGGATGACTTTTCGTTGAGAAATGGGCACATGTGATTGTGACCCTTCACCTTCCACAAACCCTTGTTTCCTTCACTCTCTATCAAAATTGCCACAAACTTCAACACCCGCTATCTTCCTTCAAGGTGCATACAAAGGTGAGTGCATCTGAGAAGGGCCCTTTTCACTTTGCATCTTGTGAAAGTAGTTGAGAGATTCCTTGGCACACCCATGTTGAGCATATCTTGCAATAAACACACTCTAGGAGACCATATTCCAACCAGGAAGATGATCTAGACTTTTCAAGAGCACCTCATGTTTCTCCAATAACCCTCGACTAGCAACCTCATTGTGAATATTCACAATTACATGCCTTCAAGGTGCATCATAGGTGACTGCGTCTCGAGAGAGTCTTTTTTGCTTTGAAAGGTTCAAAGATTCCTTTCCATGCCAATGTTTGCTACAATATACTCAAGTAAGTGCATGGTTTAAACATTGATGGGTTGTAGGCTTGCCTACTCTACTACACATTATTCATGTGTCCAACGTCAGTATGGGTGCTTCTTGCTCTAAATACACACAAGGCACTCATGGGGCCTACAAGAATAGTTTGAGAGAGTGGTAGACAATTACAACTCAAGGATCAAGAGTCCCAAGACTACACCACAGATAATTCTGCTACTACAATGGCTCTTAGGAGAGACACTCCTAGATGATAGAGGACTAATTTTTCCCATAGGCTGACTTCGCATCCATCTCTCAGATGAGCTCCTTCTCTTTAAAGGTCACCTACAAGGTCCATGTTCACCCTCCTCATCCAAAGATCTTTTCATATGTAGAGATGATGTATAAATTTTGTATAAAGAAGAGGATTAGTGTTGTATCGATGAAAACAATTAAATAGTGTCTCTTATTTTGGAGGCTTTGTAGCGTCTCTCCTCAAAGATTTTACCAAAAGCTCCATGACCTTTCAAGACAAATGAAATTTGACATTAACGAATGTGTGGAGAAGAAAATTTGCAAATAGTAAATTTTAAAGATAGAAGAAGATGCATTTTGTGCATTGAGATGCTTGTGCCGCCCATTAAAAATAAAATAAAATCCATGCATATGTATGGTGTGGAGTTGATACTGTTCTCCACATTTATAATACTGTTGTAGGGAATGCGCCCTTCTCCTGCCACTTTTATCCCTTCCATTGTTGGAGGGAGACTTATCATTCTCCTCGAGGGGGCGGGGGGGGGGGGGGGGGGGGGGTCACTATGTATAAATTGTGTATATCACATGCGTTCAAGGACAATTTTTCATACACCCTTTTCCTATTCAGTCTATATATTTTTTTCCCAATTCCAATTTATGGTACCCTTATGTATGTAAAAATGTGAGAAAAAATAAATTTCAATAATACCTTCTATTGCACTCACATGATAGTCACATAGATATTAAGAGACCCCTTCCCCCGGGCCACCCGAGGATATTTGAAATTTCCATGTCATCGTGTACTCTCAAAATGTCCCTTCATCGGACATTAAAGAAGTTCTTCAATACTCATCATGTTCATCTATATTCTTTTCAATAAATTTGATATGGATCGACTGCCAAACTCTCCTTTCATTGTTCCATCACCAAGCCACTAGTATGTGCATTGATGATATACCCCATCAAATTACAAATTTGGATGTATCAAATGTGGGTGCCTTATCGAATGAAACCTTCTTCCAACCCGATATTTCATACGCGAAAAATCTGTGACCACAGTTCTTGAGCGAGATGTTCCTCTTCTGTTTCTTCATGGGATATTCCCAAGGAAGATTTAGATCCTTTTGGATGGAGTCAAGCATGTCTTTTGCTGGTGCTTTTTCAATTCTCTCCTCTCTTTGGATGCTGCAAAGAATCCTAGACCACAATTCTTGAGCAAGATGTTCCTCTCCTCTCTCTTGCATGGGATCTTCTCAAGGAACATTTAAATCCTTTGGAATGGAGTCAACATATCTTTGATGCTGCTTTTGCAATTCTCTCCTCTCTTGGGGTAAAGCTTCTTATGTCATTGCAACTCTCAAAAGTGAACCATTTGAATTTCTTACGATTTTCCTAAGTGACATATCAATGGAATATCTTGTTTGTCCCCTCAGGAAGGCAAGTTCATCATGATTGAACTCACTTTCAAGATCCTCTTTTAGCACCTTAGTCTTGATACTTAAGTCCAGATTCGTCAGCATCATAATTGGGGTAATCTCTCATATCCAAGACCCTTGATGCTATTTGTTGTTTAGCGTCCCATCTCTCAAGCTCTCTTTAGTGGTCACCTAAGAGGGCCATGTTCATTCTCGTGCTAGTTTTATTCCCTTGGTGAGTGCTCTCAACCCATTGTGTCGTGCTTCGAACCAAAAGAAAGGAATCTTAGGCTAAGAGTCTCATCATGAATGTCAACGTCTTGCGTAGTGCCACATGCCTTCAAGACGTGTCATAAAATCTAATATCTAACCAACCCAAATTATTTTCTCATATTAAACTGATCATTTAATGTGGGAGAATAAACGGGAACAAGGGCTAGGATTAGACATGTGCTCATAGATCTATCTCACCACGAGGTCAATGGTAAGGGGACGGTCTATCAGAGAGCAAGGATAACCAATGGAGCATAAATACCTTAGGGTTAGCTTCATTGAAGAACTCCAATAGTCAGTGTTAAAAGCCCTTTGACCTTAGGTAAGCTAGGCCCAAATGAGAGACGGTCTATCAGAGAGAAAGGATAACCAATGGAGCATAAATACCTTAGGGTTAGCTTCATTGAAGAACTCCAATAGTCAGTGTTAAAGGTCCTTTGACCTTAGGTAAGCTAGGACTGTGCTTGAGGTGGGAACCCGGACCAAGCTCCAGGTGCTTGACATGCCTGATGATTGAGATGATTGAGGTGCTTGTCATGCTTGAGATTCTAGAGCTATACTTGAGGTGAGAACCCAACCCAAGATTGAGGGGCTTAAGGGACAAGCTTGTGGTGAGAACTAGGACAAGGTTGAGGGGCTTGAGGTGGCATAAAAGTCAAAATGAATCCCTACAAGGAGGAGGCGAGCCATGCAAGAAGGGGGGGTGGTTTCTTGACCACTCTCTCTCCCAAAGGGCACCCCTTGCCCAAGGGCAAGTAGGACACATGCCAAGCCCCTAGCTAGGTTACCCTCATGGTGTGCCTAAAGCCTATTGATTGGCCTTCCAAGGGGTCCAACGATAATTCAATGGATTTAATTAATTGTTTTAGCATTTATCAAGCCCTCTCTCTCAAAGGGGAAAGGGGGACACTTGTCCCAAGGCTACCCTTGTTTCTTTGTATGACTCTTGCTCGTGATTGGCTAGGCGTGGAGGGGTCCAATGAGCTTCAAGAAGCATGAGATACAAGGGGGGGACCGCGACCAAAGCAAGTAGGGGACATGCTTAGGGGATAAAATCTCCCACACACACTGACACACATTCCCATCGTGTGAAGTGAAAAGGGCAAGAGCTCCCTCTCCTTCTCCAAGAAAGTAGAGAGGTTGAGAGCCTACACCAACACTCTTGGCTATGGAATGCAAATCCAACCAAGAAACATGCTTCAATGCTTAAGCTTGCCACCTTATCAGTTTTTATTACTATGCTATTATGTATGCTAGCAATAAGAGCGATGATAAGTGAGGAACTAATTCTTTCTCCTACGAAATGCTTCTTCTTCCTCTTCCCTACCCTCATTCCCTGCTAGCTCTCTCCACCTTCGAAGGGGTTTGACGTCTTGGGACAGGTAATGCTTTCCACAAAGTTTATGGTATGCTTGTGATGCATGAAGGTTTCCATCTTCATTGCATCACCTAGGTCACAAGGAACACAAAGATTGTATTGTAAGAAGTCTCTCTTGATGGGAGAAATCATAATACAAATTCTTATTGGAGGGGGGACCGGCTCCACATAAATCCAGTCCTCAACTGTTTTCATGTTCTCTAAATTCTCTCTCTTGCAAAAGTATTGTTCATGCCAAGTTAACTAAATGCTATGTTTATGTTGCTACCATCAATTATGTTTACCTGTTATGCTCACAAAGTAATTTCACAAAAGTACTCTCTCTAATTTTTGCTACTCTCAAGTTAATAGGCCAATTTGATTACACTAGTATCAGAGAATTTGGTTTTTCTTTCCTTGCTTAAGAAGAGAGGTCCTTAAGTAGCCTCTAAATGGTTTATTTTGTTAATTATATTAGGGTAAGTGGAATTGGGATCTATTATCATTTTTGTTGAGCCTACTATGTGGGAGATGGTGCACACCTTGGGAGCTTTTGACTTTATAATGGAGTCTTTTTAAACTTCCCTATGGCTTTACTATTATTGAGCCATAAGAAGGCCAAAAGGAGCTAGCCCTCATCAACTTTGCTATATTAGACCTACTCCATTACTCTCTATAATTAACCACTTTGATCCGTGGGTGCAGATACTAAAGAGCCGATTTTTAAAGGCTAAGAGGAGTGGCAACTAAGGTTTTGAATTGCCAAATCATACACTAAGTACGTACACAAATTTTGTTAACAGGGCTGACAATAACCAGGAGAGTAGATTGATAGCTTTGATTTTGCACATGAAGGTGCTAATGATGATGCCCCCATGTTTGTGAATTATCTCATAACTAGGTTGCAGCAAGCTATGGGCAACCCTGCTTTTTGCAAGCCAGAGTTACTCAACAACTTTGCGCTTATGGAATTTCCCTTCCTCTCCAAGAGGAGAGAGATCTTAGGAGGCCTCTTGAGGAGACCCCCAAAAGAAGACTCTCTCCCATACAAGAGCAAGAATCTAAAGAGCAAGAAAGCAATGAAACTTTAAGTTCTTCTAAAGATGTGGCTACACAAAGATGGCGGTCTAGATGATCGCCCACTCCTTCCAAGAGGAAAAGATCAACACATAGTCCTTCTCCTCGTCACTCCAAAAGGGAAGGGAGGAAACAAAGGAAGAAAAGGGCTAGAGGTAATAAAAGCATGGCCTAATCCAAGGAATCTACATGAGCTATGAAGCTTTATTGGTATGTGTGCATATTATAGACGCTTCATAGCAAAATTCTCTCAAATAGTAGGAACACTACATGACTTAACTAAGAAGAACATTAAGTATGTATGGATTACTAATAAGGAGCAAAATGCTTTTGATAAGCTCAAAGAAAAGCTTACCTCCCAACCAGTCCTCATGCTTCCGGATCTCTCAAAGCCATTTGAAGTCCAATGTGATGCTTGTGGTGACTTCCTTGGAGCAGTTATGCTTCAAGAATGGCATGCCATTAGCATATGAGAGCCGAAGGCTCAATATCGATAAACGAGTCTTGGGAATTTATGAGAAAGTGCTTTTTGCTGTTATACATGCCCTAAACACATGGAAGAACTACTTATTGGAGACTCCATTTATTCTACGAACCGACCACCAAAGTCTCAAGTATTTCATTATGCAAACCAAGCTCTTTTAGAAACATGTGAAGTGGACAAATTTTCTTTCGGAATTTAATTTTGATATTGCTCACACTGCTGGTAAGCACAATCAAGTGACAGATGCACTTTCACGATGACCAAAAGTTAATGCGGTGTCTATAGCTACTCACAATGATCTATCTTCTATGATAGATGACTATGCTATTGACCCTGACTTTAGAGACATAATGTTAGCCCTTACTTTGGGGAAGAAAGAGGAACCATTCACCTTGCAGGTAGGTTATCTTCTCCACGGAAATACGCTATGTATTTCCCAATTCCCTTCGTGAGAAAGCTATGTATGAATCCCATGCTCCTCCCTATGCGGGGCATAGAGGCATTCAACCTACTCTCCGAGGAGTAAAAACATATTTCTATAGGCCTACCATGAAAGTGGACATACAAGAGTATGTTTCAAAATTTGTAGTATGCCAAAAGACTAAGTAGGATAGAGGGAAGCAACCTGGATTACTCCAACCATTGCCTATCCCAAATTCACCATGGGAGAGTATATCCGTGGATTTCATATTTGGATTATCCAAGTCTATCCATGGGAATACGGGAATATGGACAATAGTCGACAATTTTATCAAGCAAGCACACTTTATTCCTGTCAAAAAGACTTTTAAGGCACACCAAATGGAAAATTTCTTCATATCATAGATTTTCAAACACCATGGATTACCAACATCCATCGTGTCAGATAGAGATCCTGGAATGACCAGTAATTTCTAGAAAGGTCTCTTTGAAAATCTAGGAACATGATTGAATTTCTCTTCAGCCTATCACCCACAAACGGATGGCCAAAGTGAGATAGCCAATCATACGATACTCGATCTACTAAAGACTTATGTTATAGAAGTAGATCAATGCTCACAATGAAGAAACTACTTACCTCTTGTAGAGTGCCTACAATAGTACTAACCATAATTCTAGGGGAAAAGCACCTTCTGAGATCATTGAGAGAAGACCTAAAAGTCCCTTGCTACTCAAAGTACATGGGAAGATCTTCGATGTCGATGAGTATAGCCGTGACCTACAAGAATCTTTTCAACAGATTAAGGAGGCTATATCCATCTCTCAACAAAGGCAAAAAGATGATGTTGACAAGCCGAAAAGGACCTTAATATTCAAAGAAAATGATTGGGTCTTACTTAGGTTTCCTAAGGCTCAATTAAGGCAAACGATGGAAAAAAATCCTACGGGCCATCAAAAGTATTATGCTAAGCTAGCAAAAAGATACTATGGTCCTTTCCAAATCTCGAAGCCTATCAATGAGATGGCTTACCAACTCAAGTTGCCCAACCATTGGCTCTTACACAATGCTTTTCATGTGTGCCTAATCAAGCCCTACAAAGGAGAGCCACCAAATGAGCCAATTATTGAAGACCCTCCCCAAGTTGAAGACCAAGAAGAGGTGCTACAACCTGAAGTTATTCTTCGGCATGAAGACAAGGTACTACGACATGGTAAGATTATCTGACGATATCTTATTAAGTTCATAAATTATCCTTTTGAAGATGCTAAATGGATGCAAGGTATACATCTTAAGGATAGTATGAAACTTGTCAATGCTTACAATGCTATATTAGAGTAAGCACATGTACACATTTCTTTTAAATGACCCATGTTTTTGTCTTATAAGACTAGTTATTTTTTTAATTGTGCACAAATTTAAATAGTATGCATGCTTAGAATCATTGTGAGGACAACGTCTCTCAAACACCAAGTAGAATTTGTCACTCTACTTTGGGAGAATGGAATGGACTAAGGAGCAGACATGCTTGCGGTAACTTGTCTCCCAAGCACCATATGGATTGGTCATCCATCTTGGAAAACGTCGTAGGTTAAAAAGGGATCCTCTACCCGCTAATAAAGATTGAATAATGACTAAGGCTTTATCTCTTCTATCTCATAGTCGAGGATGACTATGATTTCAAGAGAGAGGTAATGTCAAAAAAACTAATATCTAACCAACCCAAATGATTTTTTCATATTAAACTGATCATTTAATGTGGGAGAATAAACAGGAACAAGGGCTAGGATATAGACATGTGCTCATAGATCTATCTCACCACGAGGTCAATGGTAGTGGGGCCGAAATGAGAGATGGTCTATCAGAGAGCAAGGATAACCAATGGAGCATAAATACCTTAGGGTTAGCTTCATTGAAGAACTCCAATAGTCAGTGTTAAAAGTCCTTTGACCTTAGGTACGCTAGGATTGTGCTTGAGGTGGGAACCCGGACCAAGCTCCAGGTGCTTGACATGCCTGATGATTGAGATGATTGAGGTGCTTGTCATGCTTGAGATTCTAGAGCTATACTTGAGGTGAGAACCCAACCCAAGATTGAGGGGCTTAAGGGACAAGCTTGTGGTGAGAACTAGGACAAGGTTGAGGGGCTTGAGGTGGCATAAAAGTCAAAATGAATCCCTACAAGGAGGAGGCGAGCCATGCAAGAAGGGGGGGTGGTTTCTTGACCACTCTCTCTCCCAAAGGGCACCCCTTGCCCAAGGGCAAGTAGGACACATGCCAAGCCCCTAGCTAGGTTACCCTCATGGTGTGCCTAAAGCCTATTGATTGGCCTTCCAAGGGGTCCAACGATAATTCAATGGATTTAATTAATTGTTTTAGCATTTATCAAGCCCTCTCTCTCAAAGGGGAAAGGGGGACACTTGTCCCAAGGCTACCCTTGTTTCTTTGTATGACTCTTGCTCGTGATTGGCTAGGCGTGGAGGGGTCCAATGAGCTTCAAGAAGCATGAGATACAAGGGGGGGACCGTGACCAAAGCAAGTAGGGGACATGCTTAGGGGATAAAATCTCCCACACACACTGACACACATTCCCATCGTGTGAAGTGCAAAGGGCAAGAGCTCCCTCTCCTTCTCCAAGAAAGTAGAGAGGTTGAGAGCCTACACCAACACTCTTAGCTATGGAATGCAAATCCAACCAAGAAACATGTTTCAATGCTTAAGCTTGCCACCTTATCCGTTTTTATTACTATGCTATTATGTATGCTAGCAATAAGAGCGATGATAAGTGAGGAACTAATTCTTTCTCCTACGAAATGCTTCTTCTTCCTCTTCCCTACCCTCATTCCCTGCTAGCTCTCTCCACCTTCGAAGGGGTTTGAGGTCTTGGGACAGGTAATGCTTTCCACAAAGTTTATAGTATGCTTGTGATGCATGAAGATTTCCATAATCACCTAGGTCAGAAGGAACACAAAGATTGTATTGTAAGAAGTCTCCATTGATGGGAGAAATCATAATACAAATGCCTATTGGAGGGGGGACCGGCTCCACATAAATCCGGTCCTCAATTGTTGTCATGTTCTCTAAATTCTCTCTCTTGCAAAAATGTTGTTCATGGAAAGTTAACTAAATGCTATGTTTATGTTGCTACCATCAATTAGATCTACCCAATCTTAGAAAAATAAAAATTCTTTCAAAACATATCAAGTGCAGAAGTTAAGGGTGAGTTTAGGAAATTAAAAGATAGATGAAAGTGGAAAGTCAAGGAACATATGAAGGTGGAAAGTCAAAAGGCAAATGAAGATGGAAAGTCAAAAAACCGTTCGTGTCCATATAAATAGGCGTTTCTCTACTCTTTCATTTTTCCTTTAGCGTTTTCTTCTAAGTTTTCTTTAGCGTTTTCCTCTCTCTCTCTCTCTCTCTTTCTCTCTCTCTCTCTCTCTCTCTCTCTCTCTCTCTCTCTCGCACAATGTTGTATTCATCTTTCTTAGCTAATATTGTTGCAAGTCTATGTGCTTCATCATTACTTGTCATTACATGTAACACATTGTTTTTTCTTGTTTTTGAGTGGAATCTATGAACTAGTAGCACATTTTAATTTTTTTGAAGCCATTAGGAATACCTTTTAATTATGTTTACCCGCTATGCTCACAAAGTAATTTCACAAAAGTACTCTCTCTAATGTTGGTACTCTCAAGCTAATAGGCCAATTCCATTACAAGACGAAAGCACAAGTGACTAAATTTGGAGAGATACACTTGCTTTGCAAACGCTGATGAAAACAGTCTAAAACTTTTTGGCTCTGATCCTATTGCGCAAATCCCACAATCGGTGCCTTCTACAAGTGACGACATTCTAGACATGAAGCTCATCAAGCATTTTTTGTGCTTTCTGAAGCTCACCACATTTGGCATACATATGCCAATCACAAAATCTTTTCAATAACCTTTGACTAACAATATAATTGTGAAATTTTGTCCTATATCAACATCTTGTGTAGAGCCATATGCCTTCAAGATGGATGCATACGTGATTGCATCTGGAAGGAGGCCCTCACTTTGCATCTACTAAATTTTTTTTGCCCTTGTCCATTTGAAAAAAATCCTACAATCACTACATTCCAAGAGTGCACACTACATATCTACCAAGAGCCAAGGTAGTGCCAAGCACGAATCAATTTTCAATAGCCTTTGAATAACAATATAATTGTGAAATTTTGTGCCTATATCAACATCTTGTGTTAGAGACACATGCCTTCAAGATGCATGCATATGTGATTGCATCTGGAGGGAGGTACTCGCTTTACATCAGCTAAAAACTTTTTGGCCCTGTCCATGTGGAAAAAATCCTACAATTTCTACATTCCAAGAGTTCACACTTTGAGTTGGAAGCTCCTAAAAAACTTTTTGTGCTCTCTAAAGTGCACCACATTGAACAAACATGTCAACCAAGGCATTGCCGAGCACAACATTTTTTTTCAAAAGCCCTTGACTAACACTATCAGCGTGAATTTTTATGCCCTTATCAATATCGTGCGTAGAGCCACATTCCTTCAAGATGCACACATATGTGATTACATCTAGAAGCAGCCCTCTCTTTGCATCCATTGAAAACAATCAAGAGATTTTTGGCCTTTTTAAAGCCCATATCAACATCTTGCGTAGTGCAACATGCCTTCATGATGCACACATAGGTGATTGCATCTGGACAGAGGCTCTCACTTTGCATCTGTAGAAAGAAACGTAGAGCTTTTTGTCCATGCTCCATTGTGCATATCCCATAATCAATTCATGCCGTTCTGAATAGTAAGCTCCTCAAGCACTTTTTGTGATTTCTAAAGTGCACCACATATGGCATATGCATTGACCAAGGTAGTTCCAAGCACAACATCTCTTTCAAAGAGCATCTTGCATATAGACACATGTGTTCAAGATGCACACATACATGATAGCGTCTGGAGAAAAGCCCTCACTTTGTACCTATTGAAAATAACACAGAGCTTCCTGGCCCTGCTCTTGTTGCGTGTATCCTGCAATCAGTGCATTCCAAGAGACAAAATTCCAGACAAGAAGCTCCTCAAGCACTTTTTGTTCTTTTTGAAGCACACCACATTTGGTATACATATTGACCAAGGCAGTGCCTCGGCAGTGTCAAGCACGCCATCTTTTTTCAAAAACCTTTGACTAACAATATATGTATGAATCCTTGTGCCCATATCAACATCTTGCGTAGAGCCACATGCCTTCAAGATGCATGCTTGAATCTAGAGAGAGGTCCTCGCTTTGCATCTGTTGAAAATAGACTAGAGCTTTCTGGCCCTACCCTTATGGGGTAAATCCTGCAGTCAGTGCAAATCAAGAATCCACACTCATGACCAGAAGCTCCTTGAGCGCTTCTTGTGCTCTCAAAAGTGCATCATGTTAACCAAGGCATTGGCAAGCATGACATCTTTTTTCAACAGCCCCTGACTAAGAATATCAACATGAATTTTTATGCTCATATCAACATCTTGCGTAGATCCACATGCCTTCAAGATGCATGCATATGTGATTGAGTTTGGAGAGAGACCCTCGCCTTGGATACATTGAAAATAGCCTAAAGATTTTTGGCCCTACTCATATTACACATATCTTGCTATCAATGCACTTTAAGACACGATATTCCTAACAGGAAGCTCCTTAAGCAATTTTTGTGCTTTCGCATACATATCGACCAAGGCATTTCCAAGAACGATAGTTTTTTGCAATAGCGCCTGACTAGCAATATCACAGTGAATTTTTGTGCCCATATCAACTTCTTTCCTAAAGCCACATCATGCCTTCAAAATGCACGTGATTGCATCTCGAGAGAGGCCCTCCCTTCGCATCTGCTGAAAACAACCCAAGAGTTTCCTCGCCCTCCCTTGTTGGGCATATCCTATAATTAGAGATGACATCCCACATAGAGCTATAAGAGGAGTAGTCTATAACCGCTAGCATTGCCGCGGAAAAACAAAGGAAAATTAAGAGATAAAAAATTGCATGAGCAGAAATAATCGCGGCTCATAACGTGGTAGTGGTTTGGAAGCAATAATCATAGTAATATCTGCGATAATATACCCACTGCTATTACCACATCTATTGCTGCTAATATCACCATGCTAATTACCGCTATACGGCCATTCAAAAATAAAGGTGCTCATTTGGGCCACCCAATTTTGGGTGGCCCATATGAGCACCTATTTTTTGACCTGCATAAAACAATGAAACATCAATTGTTTTTTGAAAGAGTATACAAAAAAACCAAAGAATTGAAATTGAATTTACTTTACCTTGACAATTTAATGTGCAGAAGATCAATTATTAAAAAAGTTACAAATAAAATGTAAATAGTTGTATATACGTTGTGCCACATTGGGACTTTACAAAAGTTTGGACAAATATTTTTCTATCTAATCCTCCTCGTTCACGTCGTTGTCTAGAGGCACGTACGTTTCATCACCTTGCCTCTACATAAAACTAAACCAAATTAAACAATTATCAACAGCTCAAACAATCGATACAAAATTACTTATTTAAACTTACTGCTTGTAGTGATCCAAGCGCTACGTTGAATTGCTCATGAGAGATGTGGTTGTTCTCAAACAACCATAGCCAAGTATCAAATTCTGTATGTCTCTCCCGATACTTGACTATCTCTTTGGTAGCGCATCCATGCGTGCGTCAATGATTGCATGCTATACCTCAATGAGCACGTAGAGCTACCTCATATCCTGTGTGCGGGGAAGCACGATACAAGACCGGAGTGAGCGGGACCCACCTAGCCCGCAAGATATTGAGACATTCTCCATTGATTCTTTGCATTCAACACATGTTTAAAAGCAGGTCTATCGTGGAGCTTCTCGCATGGCACGCCAACCACTAGTCAAATGATGGAATGATGCATTTCCCTGCCGATTCACCTGCATGGAGGCACATCAAAACTCAATGGCCAAAGTTTGGGTTGGAGCCTCGACACTTGAGGCTTGGGTTAGCAAGTGATGGTTTCAACCCCTTTGGCACTAAGTCTACTTCATGGAGCACTTGGCCTATGGTGATCGTCAACTACATTATTCCACCACGGGAGACAACCAAGAAGGGCAATATACTTCTTTCCTAGCTTGTGCCATGAAAGTACAAAGTGTCAAATATTGACGTCTACCTCGAGCCCCTCATCGAGGAGTTGGAGGAGTTATGGAGAGGTATTCCTGTTGTAGATGTCTCACTTGCAAAGGAGGGCTGAGAAGCCATTGTGAGGGGAATCCTTATGTGGATATGCACGGCTATCTTGGGCTTGGAGATATTTCTGGTATCTCTCTTTTCCTCTCTCTCTCTCTCTCTCTCTCTATCTCTCTCTCCCTTTATATTTATATCTCTCTAACGATATGATATGTATGCAGGGTTGTCCACATCGGGTCACAATGCATGTCCTACTTGATGGCCATCATTGGTGATAGAGAGGCCCAATGACTTGCACAAGGTAACCTATCCAAACATCCATCGTTTCTTACCCCAAGTGCATAGCAAACACAAGGATCCAACAAATCGGAAGACCCCTCTAAAGCTCATGGCACATTGGGCAACCATTTGGGAAGAGCACTACAACAACAATCCGGTTCCGTGTCCTCCACCAAAAGGTATGACAAGGTATTCCATATTTTTAGGGCTTCCATATTGGAAGGCTTAAAACTACAACACGTCTTGGATCCCATGCACATATTCAAGAATGTAGCCCAAACACTATGGGACCACATTATTGGCAAGAAGGACTCTTTGGGTGTGAGGGAGGATTTGAGGCTTTTGGAATGTCTCTCCACCTCTGCTACTCCACGCTGTGCTCCCAATGGAAAGATTGTGCTTCCTAAAGCATCATGGATGCTAGCCAAAGAATAATTAGACAAAGTGAAGGATACCATTGTTTCTATTCGCACACCAACATGATACATGAGGTTGCTAAAGGGAGCTTTCACAAAAGCAAAGAAGGGTGGAAGCATTCAACTGTATGGGTTGAAGTCCCATGATTGGCACAAGATGCTTCAGGTAATGTCCCCCTCTCCTTATTCTATATATAGTCTGTGTGTATGACTTTTTCTCAGTTTCCCTTCCCCTAATTTACATTGTAGTTCATTCTGCTGGTGGTGAGTATGTGTATATATCGGGACAAGAAAGTCAGGGATGCTATTTTCAAACTTGGAGAGCTACAAAGGTACACCACAATACTCCACTCAACTACACTTTTTTTACGTACACAAATATCTCAACTAGCACTTAGTGTATCCTTTTGTGTTTTCGTAGAGATTTGTGAGCTCCTAGGAAATTGAAATAGATGCTATTCATGATGCTCGCACTTGAAACAGAAATTGTGTGTGACATTGAAGATGCATTTCCTCGATCGGTCCTTCTTAGTCAAATCCAGCTCTTGGTTCACGTGATGGAGGAGATTGCTATATGTGGAGTAGTGCCCACATGATGGATGTTCTTCTTAGAGAGGTTTTTAAAGACTCTCAAAGATTTTGTGTGGCTACGGTCTCAACCAGAGGCATGTATGGCCGAAGGTGGATCGTGCAAGAGGTATTTGTTTACATCTCAGAATATTTGACACAAGTTGATCCTTCAATGCCTCGCATGTGGTCAGACGAGGAAGATGCAAGGATGACTTTACACTTGCCAAGTGGAAAGAGAAAACTACTTAGCATGTATATGAATCTATCTCGAGTGGTCAATAACTTTTGTATTCTCAATGCAAAGATTATGACCAAGTGGGTGGACTTGTGGACAGTGGCAAAGGCAAGGCGTTTGTAAGAGAGAGAAGCATAGAAACAAGCACATGGAGGAAGGAGGGCACCCCCAGTGCCTAGACACCTTGCATATCTCCTAGATCTCATTAGTGCGGAGTGATTTCATAAGAGAATGACCAAAGCAAAAGTGTGCGGAGAAGACATCACCAACAAAGAATGGGAGTATGCACGAGGCTGTGTACCAAAGGTAGACCATACTGTAATTTTTTTTCTTGATTTTATCTTTGTATTTGATAAAAGATATTTTCCTATTTTGTAGTGCATTTCCTTTAACTCTATGTGGTCAAAGGGTCATCACTTTGGTACGCGCCACATTGATGAGTGTAGAACCACCATGGATTGTGCCATCATGGGCAACCTTGACACAAATTGTGATGAAGCCAGGTAATGTGGAACTTTAAAAAGGATACTAAAGGTTAATTTTAGAACCTTTCATGCCTTCATCTTCAAGTGCAAGTGGTTTGCGAATGTGTCTAGACGACATGAGAATGGCCTCTACATGGTGGAATCTAGTGTGCATCACATAGGGAGGTATGACAATTTAGTTTTACCGCGCAATTGTGAACAAGTGAGTGACAACTATCTTCTTTATTCTTATTTGCTTGTAGCATTAATTATACCAATGTTACTCACTTTGACCTTCTCTTTTATAGGTAATCTAGATCCCAGCAATCCACCAACCAAAACTTTGGGTCATAATTCTTGTAACACCTCGGGGGAGAACCATTTTTTTCACTAATGAAGTAGAGACCATATTCGACCCTCTTCCACCTCCAACTTTTGGATGAGGTGGAGACAGAGGAGAGGGAGGTCGATGAATCAAATCTGACGGCGACAAGTCTTAGCAAGGATTATTGTCATGATGATGAAGATGCTCAGATGGAGGATGACGAATTAAAAAATGATGAAGTCAACACATCCACAAATGACAATTCCATTTCTCTCTTTATTGATTTAGGAGCCATGGGCTTAGAATTGGATGATGCTTTATGTAGGGATCTTTTGAAAAATGATTCATAAACATTTTGCATACTTTAAGTTATGAACATTTTTGGTCGTGTAATTTATTCATCTCTCTCTCCCCCCTCTTCCTCTCTTTAATTTTGTGAACATGATCAATTATGTTGATCAAGTGACAATGATTATTTTAGCTGTAACCAAATGTAATCTTATTATTCTCTCCCCTCCCTCTCTCCCTCTTTCTCTTTTCTTTTTAAAATTTGAAAATTTCATACAATATTATTTAATTATTGTTGAGAGGAGAGAAACACCAAAATTTGGGAGGGGGAGGGGGAGGGGAATGTTTAGCCAGAATTTATTACCATTGATATTATCGTCTGTGCGCTCCTTGCCGCACTGTCGAAGCAAGGGACTTGCCTAACACTGTGTGCGAGCCACAGACGGCTCCAAGCACACAACTAGCTTAACTAGTAAGCTCAAAAGAGGGCAATGGTGTGTCACTCACCGCTCTATGCTCCTGCCGTGGAGGATTCCTCGCCGCAAAGAAGAAGGAGACGCCGCTACGTCGCGCTCAACCGCTTCATCGCCGTCGTGCCGCCGCAATGCTCGATCGCACTCTCTCTCTCTCTCTCTCACACACACACACACACACACACACACACACACACACACACACACACACACACACACACACACAAGGAGGTGAAGAAGAAGAAGATGGAGATGGAGATGGAGCAAGAGCACTCTTCTATTGCACAAATGAGAGAATGAGTGAATTTTAGGTTTAGTTGGCTTTTATATGAGCTCACCCCATTCACACTTGGGCGCCCATGCTTAGCCAACTAATCCCTTGAATGTCCCAGTTAGACTGCGCCTCTTATCGGCGATCACTCTTACTCTTTTCCTATTGGACCGACAAGCCCGGTACCTGACTCTACCAAATAAATAATACAATGTCCACCGTAGGTTACAACGTCCGTCTCGTAGGTGATAGGGTGTCCGTGAGCCGTGAGGGTTAACATGCCCCCCTTCCTGATGTAGATTCCGTCCTCGGAAGCTATTGAGTTGAAGCTCGTTGGTCGAGGTGGAAGAGCATTTGAGATGAATGTCCTTAGCCTTCTTCAGTCACTGCAAAATCAAACAACATTGCAGAGTAATTGCATTCTCATAAGCGATTAAAAAGCATATGCAATTTTAGGCAGACAATTGATTGGTAATAGAATTTTAAACAATTTGTCAGCAATAAGCATTAAATTGCAATGTAATCAAATGCATAAACAGATGTAAAGGTAAAAAATTAAACAAGTCTGGGGTCGCTAATTTAACGGTCGAAAGGCACTAGAGATCGACTATTAATACCATGGGTAAGCTTCTTAATTTTCTCTGGTTAATTAAGTTGTTTAATCGCGAGAGCCAAGTATTTCATGTTCGAGGGCTGACTAGAAGCTATACCTAGAGGACCTTGTAGTTAAGCTACGATAAAAGGAATTTCTCATGAAATCATCGCCTGATAGATTACCTTTGCTTTGACCCCCCAAAGTCTTTTCACAGTGATTCAATTTTGATGTGTGTGCTTATTTTGTATGCCTTGGGTTTTTTGCTTTTCAAGGAAAAGCGCGCACACTGGGAACCTCTAGGGCTCTAGTACCATAGGCGATACATATAAGTGGAGTACCAATTTAAGCAGGGATTTCTCTTCCAGCTTAAAATTTTACATTGTGGCACTTTGATATTTTTTTGTGTTGTTTGTTTTCATCATTTTAATTTTGTAGCTTTGGGGGGTCATATAAATCTGATACACCTCCCCAGGCTCATCACACTAGTAAACTCCCTTTATAATACTTAAGCTAAAGGTCAATAGGGTCAAGCCCACTAGAAAGCCCTAGTACATTTCACACAATGCTGCCTAAATAGGATTAAGAACCTAAGTAACCATTGATTATTAGGAAGGCATTCCCCATGGTATTAAGAGAAGATTTCTAACACCTAGCTTGGTCAAACTAGCTTAGTCGAACTGCTTGATTTTTAAACCTAGACAAGTGATTATGACAAAAAATTACATTGAATTAAATGTTTGATACTAAGCAGATGCGGTGAATATTAGGCTACCAATCACAATTAAAGCAGACAAAAATGGATGCAAAATAGATAGGGGTAATGCTAATGGACAAAAAACACCTGTTTGTGTTGATGGTCGCGCTTGATCTGAAGTGTGAACGAGAGAAAGGTTCCATGAAGGTCCAAATCCTATCAATAGCAACACGCTTTTGTACACACTAGGAAACAAAAGGAATACCTCCAGGAGGCACATTAGTGGGAAAAGGTACCAACACTTATTGAACACAACAAAAAACATAAGGAACCCTAACCTAATTATTTGCACTCCCCCTAGAGAGTCAAGAGAATAGGATATTGTAGAGGTTGGGGGGAAACCCTAAGGCTAAACCCCTATCCTCGTCGTCGAGATAAACAAATTCATCATCCATGAGACCATATGTGCCATCCGTGTAGTCCTGTAAATTTTCTTCTTCATCATAGGTGCCCATGTTTACTAAGAAGGTCACTAGACGCCTATAGTCATCTTGGTCAAAAGGGTAGGCTTGTGCAATGGGAGAAACGCTCTCTACTAAGTATGGATCAGACGTGGTCAAGAGACGTATTAGCCATTCTAACTCCTCAAAATTCCTCTAACATGCTAACGTACCTATCAAATCCCATTCACATGCAAGCACTGGAAAGACCATGTGAAATATTTGTGAAAAGTAACGAGGGTACCTCTCACCCAAGGTAGGAGTGGATGACTCTAGCGTACTAGCCATATCTGTACACGCAAATAGATGATGGTTAGAGTGCAAATATTACAAGGGTCGTGTTCTTGTGCATAATTTGTTTTTATGATTTTGTGTTATGGCTCTTGCTCTTTTCCTTTTTTATCTTGTTTTTGTGAGTATAAGGCTTTATATATACATTCCCTAAGATTGGAGATTAAGAGGTCAGGGAGAAAGGTTGAGAGGGAAGCAAGTGAATAATGGATGTCCACAAACACTCCCCCCTTCCTTGGGTAGATCATACCGTTTGAAATGATGTCGTCACCCTTTGAAACCAGTTGTTATAGGTGAAGATTTTTGCCAGTAGTTTTTTATTACGTTAGGTGCCTCGTCGAGTTGCAAGGGTGGTAAGGTACTCTCCTAGGATCGAACTTGAAGTGGTTCATCAGGTGATTCTTGAACACTGGAAGGTGTGGATTCCTTTGTAGCTTCATGGAGGTCCACTATTGTAGGTGGAGGCTGTGTAGAAGCTTTTACCTCTATGGATGTATTACATGAGGAGCTAGAATCTTCATGGAACTCCCCCCTTTCTGAGCTAGGTGGAATAAATTGGTTTTGCCTTGGAGCCCAAACTAGCTCTGGACCGGGTGTGTAGAATTCTGTGATCTTTCCCTTCCCACGGTCTGCCATTGGCTTTAGCGTTACACTGTTTGACTCATATGGGTTTGTTGTCGATAGGGGAGGACACATTTTACGTTTAGGTACCCAAATTTGCTCATTTCCATCATAGTAGCCTTGGGCTTCTAATAGTCGTTTTGGAATCCATCGTGATTTGGTCTTAACTCTCCTAGAGCGCGCTCTTGGTTTTCCAGGGAAATTTTTTCTTGGAATGGATGGGAGGGTTGAGGTAGTTGGAAGTAAGACCTTGGGGACCCATTGATATGTACTCTTAGGTCGTGCAGGTTGAGTACTTGCAATATTACTGCTTGCTGCAACTATAAGTGTTGAAGTGCTAGGTTTATGGGTAGCCGGCAAAGACGAGTTAACCACCTTGGCTTGTGAATGTTGGGTATCCTTCAACTTTGCTAGAGTTTGCAACGTAGGTGACTTTGCTTGAATGATAGGGGTAAGAGTCGGTGGTCGCGTCGTGACACTACCACTATCCCAATCAATAGTGCATTTGGTTGCCAACATCCACGTGCGTCCCAAGTTTACGTTGCCTTCCATAGATCCCGCGGGCATGACTAGAAACCTCTGCACTATGCTTCCATTGTCATAGACAACAGGGGTCGGAAGGACTCCAAGAATAGTAGTTTTCTTTTTATTAATGCCCTTGACTTGCATCGTACTCGGGGATAGGGTCGGTTTCCCTAATTGACACCAAACTCCATAGGATAACAAATTGTGTTTAGCTCCCGTATTTAATAAGGCATTGTATCGTAGGGGTGGCTCAGATTCTAATGAGTCGTCATCTGTGTCCTCGAAAAATGCTTGCGTGATTCCCAGATTAGCCTCTCGTTGGCGTTTAAGACGTTGTTGTCATTCTCGAGCCTCAACTCTTGCTTGGATTTTTCTAAGCTCTGCTTGTTCCTTGGCAGCCTTCTTTTGATGGATGGCTTGCAACTCTTCCTGGCTTAGAGGATCATAATATCTTTTGAATTTACTCCCATTAAGGAATCCAATGGTTTCAACTCCATCTAGAGTCTCCACACGAATGGTACCTTGGGGGGTAATTTCACACACTCGATATGGTCCCTTACCAGCGTATTTCAATTTCTTCTTTTCATTACGTATACCGTACATAAGAACTTTATCACCAACCTTGATGTCTTTATCCTTTAAATGGCTATCAAACCACTTCTTTCTCCTATCCTTCTCCACTAGAGCATTTCGCACAGCTAATTGCCTCTCTTCATCTAGCCTTTCCAGGATATATAATCTCTCAACTAAGGGGTTACCATCCCAACCTTCTTGAGAAGCTACTCGAAGACTAGGAATGACAAACTCCCATGGCATAACTTCTTCTTGGCCATACACCATCTTAAACGGTGTACAATTAATAGCAACTTTATACGCAGTATGATAAGCCCATAAAGCTGATGTAAGATTTAGGTCCCAATCAGTGCGATGAGCCTCAACTGTCTTTGTCAAAATGGAGATGAGAGTTTTGTTGGTACTCTCAGCTTGGGGATAATAGGGTGTAGACTTGTGGTGAGATATCATGAAGTTTGATGTGAGTTCTTTTATTACTTCATTTATAAAATGAGTTCCATTGTCACTCAAAAGTTCAAAGGGGCATCCAAAACGTGTGATAATGTTCTCAAAGAGGAACTTAGCTGTTGTTTTTGCGTCCGCCTTTCGTGTTGCTTTTGCTTCAACCCATTTGGTTACATAGTCGGTAGCCACAATGATATATCGTGATTGCGTGTTACGTGCAGCCGGACTAATCGGTCCTACAAAGTCTAAGTCCCACTGTTCAAATGGTTGGGTTACCTTGATGGGATGTAGAGGCATCCTATCCCTTCTTTGTGGCTTCTTGAAGCGTTGTCATTCATCACATCCCTTTGCAAAAAGTGATGCATCATTAAACAGAGTGGGCCACCAATAGCCTGACTGTAAGATCTTTCGGGCAGTCAACTTTCCTGAAAAGTGACCACCAGCTACGTCCATGTGTGCCTCTTGTAGAATATATAAATACTCATCCTCGCGGGCACAGTGTCTAAGAACATCATCTTTTCCTCTCTTATAGAGAGTTCCAGCCAGTAAGCAATAGGGTTCGCATTCCTTGATTAATTTTTGAGCTATATCTTTTCGCAGCTCTTTGGGTGGAAAACCATTAACTAAGAAGTTAACAATCTTTTCACTCCATTCAGACATTGTCTCAACAATGAACAAAAGAGTATCAAGCAATTCATCATCAACCCCCGTAGGAGCTTCTCCATTAGGGATACGAGATAAATGATCCGCCATGACATGTTTCCTCCCAGGCCTCACAACAACGGTGAAGTCAAACTCAAGAAGAATTAACAACCATCGTGTAATTCGACCTGTGGAACACGGCTTGTTTACCAAATATAGCAATGCTTGATGATCAACATAAAACACAAACATGGTAGCAAGAAGGTAATAGCGAAATTTCTTTACTTGGCGACTTGCAAAGCTAATAGGGTAGTCCAATTTATGTTCTCCTGGTTGAGTTAGAACACACCCAATAGCAAAGTTTGATGCATCAATATGTACATGAAAAGGTACATTCCAATCAGGTGTTCGCAGGATTGGAGCACTTGTTAGGGCCTTCTTTAATAACTCATAAGATTGATGACATTCTTCCGTCCAGTGAAACTCGATAAGAAGCTTGTACAATGGATGCGCTATCTCGGCAAAGTTTAAACTAAACCTTCGATAATAACCAACATGGCCCATAAATCTTTGAACTCCTTTATAGTTCGTAGGTGGTGGAAAATCGGCAATGGCTTTAATCTTACTCTCATCTGTGGATATCCCGTTCTTGGACACTGTATGCCCTAGAATGACTCCATTCTTAACCCAAAATTGGCATTTGAAAGGGTTCAATGAGATGCGATAAAATCTGCACCTTTCAAATATTTTTTGTAGATATAACAAATGCTTCTCCCAAGAAGAATAAACACAAAGGTCTTCTAGGAAAGCTTCACAAAACTCCCTTAGAAATTCTTTAAGCACAGTGTTTATTAATCGTTGGAATGTAGCAGGGGCATTTGTTAAGCCAAAAGCCATAACACGAAATGCAAACACTCCAAACTCTGTGATAAAAGCAGTTTAGCTTGGTCCTCTAATGCAATTGTGATTTGATTGTAACCAGAGTACCCATCTAAAAAGCTATAAGCTTCCTTGCCCGCAACTCTTTCAAGCACATGTTCTGAATATGGCAAGGGATAATGATCTCTCCTAGTAGCTGCACTAACTTTCTTGAGGTCCACGCACACTCTTAGTTTCCCATTGTTTTTTGGCACAATGACTATTGGAGAAACCCATTCTGAGTTCTCAATAAGGTATATGAATCCACATTGGATAAGTTTTTCAATCTCCTCTTGTACAATTTTGGCGTACTTAGGATTCATTGGATAGGGTCGTTGCTGGACAGGTTTAGCAATGTTGATCATGGGAATTGTATGTTGCACCACAGAAGGTGGAACGCCCTTAATGTCATGATATGTCCAAGCAAAGATATCCTTGTATTCCTTGAGGAGCTCCTTAAGTACAGCCTCTTCAGTTTTGGTAAGGTCTTGAGCAATAAAGACTGGTTTAGACTCCTCACTTGGTTCTGCTAATTCTATCTCTTTAACTACCACTGGACCATCATAGACTCCACTGCTTCCATTGGTAGGTATTCGTTGGGCTTTGGCACACACAAACTTTCGCTCCCCCGTGGTATAAGATTTAAAATGTTCAGGAGCCGTATGTAAGTCAGCAGGCTCTTGTCCTGACAGAGACCTTTCTTTTAGTTCTGCCTCCTTTTGTTGTTGTGCTAACTCTCGGTTTTGACGTCTTCTTATAGTTCGACTCAATTTCGGCTCTGTAACCTCCAATTGAGCGAGGTCAATGGGTCGCGGGCTGCACCACATGACACTCTGGAGATGTTCACCCCAATTGTCTACTAGCTTTCGATGAGCATCACATGCCCCTAGATAGCTAAGCCATTCTGCAGCAGATCTTTCCTTGTTTATCCTAGCTCTCACATTTGCTCGATATCGTCGTCTCTTATATGACCTTTGTTTCTTGTTAAGGTTTTGATTTTGGTAAATGTTTGAACTCGACTCGCCTGATAGGTCTTCGCTTGTATCTTCTTCATGCTCATATAAATTACCATAGATGGTCATACTAGGCCTTGAGTGTTTAGTTTCTATACTTGGTTCACTCGATGTTTCCTCAGGTTCTGAATCCATTTCTCCCTGAGATTCCGTTTTTGATGTGTATTGGCTTGAAGCCTTTGAGGAATCATCGGTTTCACTCTCAGGTAGGTGTGCCTCTTTCTTATCATCGGATGTTACATGAGCTACACCTAACATGTTTACTGGTGCAATGTGTGGTATCTCTTCCCCATCTGGTGTTACCTAGGTTGTTCCTCTAGCTCCCCATGTATCTATAGTTGCCGCTAGGTGTACCCAATCGACATTGTCTGACTGAGCCATTCCGGGTAGGATATCCATATAAGGAGAGTTCTCCCCAATATCCGTGTCTTCGTTACACATGTAAAAATGTTGTAATGGAGCTGAGTGAATTGTTGTGTCTGATCGATTATCAATGATGAATTTATTTCCTAGAGGATGCGTTCGACCACTTAAAAGATCAACTGGAATGACAGAGTCTTGGAACTGTAAGTAGATGTGGTTTTTGGACCAGTCATGCACCATTTTTGCTTCCCTCATGAATGGACGCCCTAAGATCATCTCAAATGACATAGGATGCTTGGAAAAATCCATAACAATGAAAGTCTGCCTTACCCAATGCACTCCCTTGACTTGTTTGCATTAGTGCAGCATTCTTTTGCATTCTAATGGGGCACTCAGCTACTCGATGTGGTCCACCACATTCGTAGCACTGAAGAGGTGGTCTCCTAGAAAAACTATTAATGTTTTGGCCTCTTGCTGCTAGCGCAGTAGCTTGATATACCGGTTTGATTTGTCCTTAATGGTCTTCCATATAGTACATGGGACACTCCTCAAGCATGTTGACTCCATAGGTGATACTAGATTTTATGTCCTCTTCGCAATCTACATAAGTACTAGATGACTCGCAACCTATTTGGTTCATAGGTGTAACTCTTGGATGAGGGGGTTGCGGTCCTAGCACTGGAGGTGGCAACGGTGTGGTTTGGACCACATTTTGGGTTCTAGGGACCATGTGCTGTAATGGCAACTGTTGCTCCATGGGTGGGGTAGGCATCAATGCAGGAACTTGAGCTGAGTCTGCCCAAGCTATAGGCGGTCTATTTTCCATGATGCGTTTAAGCATTAGGAAATCCTTCGCTTGATGGCCATACCTACCACACGCGTTACAAGTCCCGTTAAACTTTACTCTGAAAGTAGGGCATTCACTCGTAGTATTTGGGCCCTAGAAAATTGAGCACCATTGTTGCTCCCTTCTTGGATACATATGAGTGTTTTGTGGAGCACGATTACCCCTAAGGCTTTCTTGGATGGCCTTGGTGAGATCTGCCAAAGTCATTTCAGATATCGTTTGCTCTTTCACGATTGGATTTATCTTCGTTGGCTCATGCCCTGACACTTGCGAGCTACTAGACTTCGGCTCGACAGACACTCTTTCTCCTACAATCATTAAATTATCCTCCAATTGGATTGCATTCATGGTGACTGCTTCCCAAGTAGTGATACCTCTAATGACTAGGCCATTATAGATACTTTCATGTCGTAGTCCCCTAATGAATCTATCGAGCAATTGGTTGTTGTTGAATCGCTCGTTTGGATTGCATCAAGAATTCAAATTCTTTAGGCGACTAATGAAGTCTCTTACGGATTCACCTTCTTCTCATTGGGCTTTCTGGAGCTGAGAGGCTACACCCCAAAGTACTCCCTCTCGTATGTGATGTTTCAAGAACAATCTCCTAAGAGTAGAGTAGATCGTTTTCTCTTCTACTCTTAAGGTTCTATACCAATCTCTAGCCTTTCCGCTTAGGGTCAAACTCAAAGCCTTACACTTATGTAGCTCATTGTGCTCTTCCAAGGAATCGCACACATGTTCAAAGACTTCCATATGCTTTCTAGCATCTCCGTCTCCACTGAATTTCTGTGTGAGCTTAGCTACTTGAACTGCCTTGCTCTTAGGCTCTCTATCAGGTGCACTACGCATGTTTTCCGCAATAGAGCGACCGATAGTTTGAGAAAATGCTGCCAAATCTCCTATTTGAGCAGGTATAATGGGTGTATGTGCTCCTGGAACCACATGTGAGATGGGAGTTGGCCTTGGCCTTGGCATACGTGCGGCTCTTGGGTCCTATATTTCGTATGGTGGTGTACCAGACGGTGGTCCAAAGTTTACAGGCGTGGCCCTAGGCATAGGGGGTGCCTGATATGGCATGTTATTATTAAATGGCATGTCTCCACTTGTATAAGAGCTTGGATAATGCCATTGTGGATTGTAAGCTCTTGGAATAATCGGAGGTGTAGGAGCTACATGAGGCTGAGGTACGATAGGTACACATGATTGATACATACATGTAGGTATAGTTGGGGGCACTATGCTACTAGGCATCGGCGCAATGTTAACAAATGAACTCCATGGTGTACTTCTTGTCATGCTCACCACTGGGATATGCATGGTAGCCGTAGTGTCATTAAGAGAAAGATGAGCTAGATCTAGGAAGGTAAAGCTGCCACTTGTGGGCTCAGATTGTACTGAGGCTCCTGGCGAAACAACATATGGAGGATCAATGGGGCTCACTGAGGGAGTCTCCATTTGTGATAGGGTTGGTTGGTTGGCCTTTCCCGTATCCAAGAATCTCATTAGGCCTGTTGAAGGCATGTTGATCCCTGTGTTCTGTCTTTCTAACTCGACAATCCTATGGAGGACATCACAGACTTTCTGTTGTTGCTCATCTATGCTAGTAGCACCCGATGTGGATTGTAGAACATCTAACCAACCCACATGATAGGTGTGTCCTGTGTACCGATCAGTTAAAGCTTCTGCTTGTAGGTCATACTCCCAATTTTCATTTAGGAATATCCCATCTAGGCCTGGCGTGCTGGAGGTTTCCCTCGAAGTGGAAGCATTATTGCTCCCCATTGCTTGCCCCTCCGTGACTGCTACCTTGGGACCACTCGGTTGCTCGGCTGGCATGATTGTTGTCATAGGAGCCTTTGCTTTCAGGGCTTGACTTTGTTCTAGCCTTCGTAGGTTCTCAATTTCCCTCTCCCTTGTTGCTTGCATATAGCGTTCGATCTCTTGTACTTCGGCAAGACTCCTACCATCGGGTAGTAGAACCTCAGAGGGAGATAGTCCTAAAGGATCAGGAGGTGCAGTGGATGGAACATTCACATGCACACTCTCAAGAAGCATAGGGTCTATTTTAGACATGAATGACGAATTCCCTTCATTTATTTCATTAACCGCATGTTCGGAGCGAGTAGCTCTACTAAGGGTCTCTTTTAAGCGGCTAAACACGCTGGACCCGAGCCGTGGGCCCATGGCATGCATGTCTTGACTTGAACTATCAGGGTTTGGGGTGGGATACCCCTCCATGACTTCGTAGTCAGAGGAAGAATCACTAGACGCGATATGAGGATCTTGGGTCGCGCTACCTTGAGTCCCGGCCGAAGGTCCAGAACCTAGGGTGGAGGAATAATGGGTGCCCGCGTAAATGGAGGCACTACCAACATGCTCGTGCTCTAACACTCGTCCAGTGCGTAGGTTCATATGACTTGGATCCCCTAGAAGTGTTAGTGAGTGCCCGTGAAGGCTGCTCACCTAGTATGTTTGGGTGTTTTGCAACCCAAGTCTTTTCTTTTTTTTTTTTTGATTTTTTGGTCCTTTTTTTCTGACCCAACTATAGAATAGAACGTATGATAGCTCAAAACGAGCGTCTCGGTCAGAGGGACGTGCCGTGCTTTACAGCCCTCCGTTTGGTCACTTTATGCCATCGGAATCCCTAAAACCGTCAATTTCTAGTAGGGAACTAGGCTCAAATTAGAAAGTCTAAGGGTGCAAGTGGAAAGAGAAGGGAGGAGAGTGGAGGACTTGCCCCACATGCTCTCAGTCCCTCTTGAGGGGGTAGGGTATATATATAAGAGTGAGTCTAGTATATATCATAAGATTGAGGACTGAGGCTTGGGCTTGGTCTTGGTCAAAATTTTAGTGTAGCCCCCCAGTCACTCACGCTTAAATATTTTCAGATTTTTTACAAAAAAAAAATTAAATATTTTTTAATTATTATTATTATTATTTTTAGGGCGACGATCGCGCGCGGTTTAGGTGACCCTTTCTTGGCCACACACACTGTCAACACCTACGTAACCTCTCTGTCAACAACTCACAGCTCACTACCTTATCTACTTACTAACAATGCTGCTAACAGTGCTGCTAACCACTAACTAATCTGTTAACCACTCTGCTAACTGCTTACTGATAGTGAGCTAACTGTCCACCTACTTCCTCTCTCACTACCTTACTGTGCAAAGACTGTGTGCAGGCAAACCTTAACAGAAAATTGTGTACAGACTGTGTGCAAACAGAAATTGCTAACTGTCTACCTACTTACTCATTCACTGCGAACAAGCTAACGACTACTAATTGTGCAAAGACTGTGTGCAAACAGAAAACACAAGATTATGCAGAAATCACAGAACTTGCAGACAATACAGAAATTAACAACTTGTAGAAAAATAACTCATTCCTCTTCCTCTTCTTCTTCTTTCCTACTACAAACAACTCATAGAAGAAGCACAAAGTGCCTCTTGTGCTTAGTGCAGAGCGATTCCCCGGCAGCGGCGCCAAAAATGTGCGCTCCTTGCCGCACTGTCGAAGCAAGGGACTTGCCTAACATTGTGTGCGAGCAACAGATGGCTCCAAGCACACAACTAGCTTAACTAGTAAGCTCAAAAGAGGGCAATGGTGTGTCACTCACCGCTCTATGCTCCTGTCGTGGAGGATTCCTCGTCGCGAACAAGAAGGAGACGCCACTACGTCGCGCTCAACCGCTTCACCGTCGTCGTGCCGCCGCAATGCTCGATCGCACTCTCTCTCTCTCTCTCATACACACACACACAAGGACGTGAAGAAGAAGAAGATGGAGATGGAGATGGAGCAAGAGCACTCTTCTATTGCACAAATGAGAGAATGAGTGAATTTTAGGTTTAGTTGGCTTTTATATGAGCTCACCCCATTCACACTTGGGCGCCCATGCTTAGCCAACTAATCCCTTGAATGTCCCAGTTAGACTGCGCCTCTCATCGGCGATCACTCTTACCATTTTCTTATTGGACCGACAAGCCCAGTACTGACTCTACCAAATAAATAATACAATGTCCACCGTAGGTTACAACGTCCGTCTCGTAGGTGATAGGGTATCCGTGAGCCGTGAGGGTTAACACCGTCTCCTCGAAAATAAATACGGTAATATCAATGGTAATAAACACGGTCATAATAGTGACAATAGTCGCGGTAATAGTTTAAACACAACCCCCCCCCCCCCCCCCCCTTCCTCTCTCTTCCCTCTCAAGCTGAGTTTGGACCTTCTCTCTACAAAACGCGGTAAAAGACCGTGGTAAAAAACTAGATATTTTCATAGTGTAGGAAGCCTGTCAAAGACTTGTTGCACCATGACAGGTGCACCACGCTTGACATACATACTGACCAGCATGTTCTCCAAGTATGCAAGTAACCCACTAACGCGAATATCAGCATGAATCCTTGTGTAGCCTTTATTGTTGCTTTCTTCGTGGTGCTGAGAGAGAACCCCAAGTATGTGTTCTTTTCAAGTAACCCACTATCGTGAATATCAACATGAATCCTACTGCCTTGGTACAAATCCTTCCTCTCAATTGAGTCTTTAAGTGAGCTCACAAAAGAAATACTCATTCTTTTGCTCTCCATGTTTGCTCGTGTAGCCAACAACCCAGAGTTTCCTACTTCGAGCTGCGATGGTACATGCGCGATTGCGATGACATGTTTCTTCCCCTTTTCGTTTCTGCTTGTGGGAAAAAATATAATTCTTTGGTATTCCAGGTGGACAATCATGGTAAAGAGAGAGTAAAGATATATTATCAAAAGAAAAAAATGCGAGCGAGCGATGGTCTGAGCCGAGCTTTGTCTGCGCTTGAGGTGCTGCTACTTGCTCGGGTGTAAGAGACACTCTCTGGACATTTTCATCTTGTGCTGTCACTCCACCCAACTGGTCTAAGAGTGAGGTGTTCCTGGGGTTCGTCTAAGAGCAACGTGACGACCTTGCCGGTGGAACCCTAGCATCATCAATTGCAGCGCCTCCTAGCCTGCTATCAATTGCTCAATCGTGTCTTGTTTCTCTCTCCAGTCCACAATTTCCCACGATTATTATCTTGCAGCTTCATCATCTTGTTGTCGCCCAGTTTCCAGAAGCTTTTTCACGATTGTTATCTTTTCTTAGCGCGATTATTATCTCTTCCTGAGCGCGCTTATTCCATCCTTCAAGCTTAGTCCTAATTTTTGGTTGTGGCCTGGGGCCTGTTCTCACGATCTGTGCCACGACAGTGCTCAGCCATGGAGGCCACGGCCAGACCCTCCTATGCTGAAGTGGTTTCGGGACCCAAGGGCGTGCAAAGGACCCTTCACTTGAGCAGGTTTTGAAACGACCGAAAGGCACCGATTCCCATCGCACCGGGAGCAACGCCAACGGCATTACTAGACTTAGCAAATATGAACTGAAAGGGCGCAAGACGATGATACAGAAGGTCCAGCTTGCCGAGATCCTCAGTTCTCTGTCTTTGAACAAAAGAATGATGGGCGAAACGGAGACGCTCTTTGGATGTTTCAAAGGGGACCAGAGCCTTCCAAGCTCTCAAGAGATCCCTTGCGCAAAGGTTTGAAGTCAAAGATGTAGTCGTGATAGCTGTTCCACCGAGTATTATAAAGAGACAGCTTGCTAAGCTGACAAGCTCCACCTTGGTTTTCGGGTATGTAGGGTGCCAGCGAAAGCTGAGTTAATCAATTGGCTTTACAGCGTCAATGTCCTCAATGAGGGTGGACTATTGGTGATGGTCGAATACCTTGCCAAAGGATTCTTCTCTATGCAATTCAACAATGAAGCAACATTGAACAAAATTATGTCCGGAAGCCCACTCTTCTTCAATCGGATACTGCTATGTGTGCTCCCATGGGATCCGTCTTTTGAATCCGCTGATGCATTCAAGGACATGTGCTCAGTATTGGTAGAGTTTTTAAATCTCCCAATGTGGCTAAGAAGCAATTCGAAGGCTCAAAAGTTTCAAGTGTGCCAAATAATGAATGGCCCATTGTTTGTGTCTTAGGCTGAAAATAAGATTTTCATTTGGTGGGATTTGAGAAAGCCCCAACCCAAGAACCTGGTGGTGAATGTGGGGGCCGGGGTCTGAAGGTCGTCCAATTGAACTTTGGTACCTTTTTTGGTGCATGCTTCAAATGCAATAAATTTGGGCACTTTGTGATTTGTGTGCGGGGAAAGGGAGAAGGAGGAGAGTGCACTCTGTGGGTGGAACAAGCCTCTCAAGCTTTAGAAAGAGGAGGGAATCTAGGAGGGCCTCTTTATTTTCCATAAGATTATGGAGGTGATTATCATTTTGACGAGTAGATGCATGACATGTGTACAAGAATGATAGGTGTGTAAGAGAGGTGTAAGAGTTGTCAAAGGAAAACTTTATGATTTTTGGCCCTCCATAAAGTCTACATATGATCTCTGGTAGAGCACAGATTATAGATCTGCGATCTACACGCTGAGCTCTTTTTGTAGATATGTTAGATGATATATCTTTGCTAGCTAAATTTTAAATTTCATTTTGGGAAAAAATTTTGAATTCAAATAAACTAGTCATTTTCCCTCAAAAGTTGTCCTTTGATTGCTTTCTTAGTACTAGAGGTTTGACTCCCTTAAACTGCCAAATAAAGAAGCCCTCCAAGATCCCATTTTCATTTTAATGAGAAGTAAATGAGAGTGCTCCTTATTCATAGATATGTCCATGAATAAGGGTAAGTATGGGCAATGGACAGCCGAACACTGGATGTGCGGCCTCGGGCAAAGGCACGTCGCCTTTATCCCAATAGAGCATCTGGAAGGTTGTCATCCATATGAATCTTGACCATCCCGATGTGCTTGCTAACCAAGATGTCTTACATCACATGACACATGACCTCTATGTGTTTCAACTTGGAGTGAAACACGGGGTTCTTTGCTAACGCAATAGAATTTTGGCTATCAAAATGCAACATTGGAGTCTAATAAATTACAAGGCTTGTCACAAGATAAGCTAACCATACATGTAATGTATCTAACATTTGTCAATAAAAACTATTTCATTTACTTTGCAAAAATGTTTAAGGTTTTCATTTTGTTAAGTCATAGAGCATTTCAACGGAACAATTGGATAAAAAATCAAACTCTTGAACTATTAATTATGGCCCTTATTCACTTGGAAACAAAAGATTGAAATGAGAAACTTAAACCTCAAGACTATATCTAAAGATAAGAGTTGACCCTTATAAAAGAAGGAGTAATTTTAGAAAAGAGACATTAATTTTAGGAAAGGAGGAGTATTTTTAGAGAAGTGAGAGAAGCAAGTCAAGTTTAGAGCTCCTTTTCTTGGAATCCAAGCTTCTCCTAAAGTTAGGGTCTCAAAATCAGGCATTGGGATGTGTATCCATAAAAAAAAGAAGTCGTGAAAGCGCATGAACTTATCTCTTTGCTTTTGGCTATTCTTAGCTTTTTACTTTGGCCTTAGAGCTTATATCAAGACCCCTCTCCCTTCACTTTCAAGACACACATAGAAGCTCTCACAAGCGAAAGCTCTCTTGCTTTGATGCCAAAATTATCTTCTCACCATCAACCTCTCTCCCTCAAGCTCTTACCCTCAACCCATCTCCATCTCCAACTCTATCTCTATCACCATTGTGTTGTCCCTCGGATTGTTGATTTCTCTTCCTCTCTCTCTTGCCATCTTCTTAGTAAGCAAGGAATCCATAACTCTACTTTTCACGGCGAAGTTTTTTTCTCTTCTCTTTCATGATACGATGGCCTTGAAGTGAGTGACTCGAAGCTCCAAGGATGCTCTTGTTGTCCCACCTCCAAGGAAGTTGCAAAGGAAGGTATCATCTACTCCAATCATAGCTCAAACAGAGGTATCAACTCCAAAAGAAGTTTACGTTGGCCAACCGCAAACATGGGAGGTAATCGAACATGTCGCTAATCGAATAAGACAAATTCATAATTATGCATCGTTATGCATGCCGGCCTAGTAAGTCAAGTTTAGAAATTTTCTTAAACCGTCCAAGAAAACATGATTGTATCACACACAAGAAACAAACATATGTTTCGTAGAATAGTGAAAGAATTGTTCGATAAATTATTATTGCTTGATAAACTATTATTGTTTGATAAGTTGTTACTGCTTGATATAAAGAGTTGGCTGATCATGTTTGAAAAATCATTTAAAGAGAAGAATTGTTGAAAGAATATGTTTTTTTCCTTGTGGTTAGCGAGATGGGAAGGTTGCACAATTCGCGATTAGCGAAATAAATATATCCTTTGCAAAGGCTCTGTTGGTAAGACAAAGAAATTTCACGGGTAGTAGCAAACTCATAAAAATTTGAAATAACTCTTTTTTGTTAAAATATAGGACAATTTCATTAGGCCTTGTTTAAATCGTTTTGGTGATGTTTGAAGAGTTGTATGAATGAACTTGTATCCGAATATAATGAAAATGGCCTATGATCATTGAGAATAGCTGAATTAAGAAAACTGTAGTGAGCATTTTTATGAGAATACAACTTTGAGAAAATAGAGGGTGAACTTGATTAGAAGTAGCAACATAACCATTATACTTAGTTAACTTGACATAAACAATACTTTGCAAGAGAGAGAATTAGAGAACTTGACAACAATTGAGGACCGGATTTATGTGGAGTCGGTCCCCCCTCCAAAAGGCTTTTGTATTATAGTTTCTTCCATAAAGAGAGACTTGGTACAATACAATCTTTGTGTTCCTTGAAACCTTGATGGTGCAATGAAGATAGAGAGTTTCATGCACCACAATTATGCCCGTAGCTTAGCTAAATAAAAGCATTAACTTGTCACCAGCCTCAATCCCAAGACCTCAAACACCTTCAAAGGTGGAGAGAGCTAGAAGGGAATGAGGGTAGGGAAGAGGAAAAAGAAGCATTCTTATGAGAAAGAAATAGTTCCTAACTTATCATCACTCTTGTTGCTTAGCATAGTAATGAGTGATGAAGCCTTGGTCACAACTAGCAATAGAGGTAGTCCTTGGACAGGTGTCCTCCTTTTCCCTTTGAGAGAGAGGGCTTGAATAATGCTTAAACAAATTATTAATTAGGCTAAGTTCTCATTGGACCCCTCTCGAGGCCATCTAGTAGGCTTTATGAACCTTATGAGGGCAACATGGGAAGGAACTTGACATGTTTCCTTGTTGCCTCTTTAGACTTGGCTTGCCTTGAGTGAGTCTTTGTGTGTGTGTTCTTTCACATGCCCCTACTTGTAGGGCTCGCCCCCCCTTGTGAAGGGATATGATTGACTATTTGGAACACCTTAAGCTGCTCAAGCACCTTAGTCATGAAGCACCTTATTCATGAAGCACCTCAAGCATCTCAAGAACCTTAGTCATCAAGAACGAAAAGCACCTCAATCACCTTAGTTAGCAAGCACGACAGTCATGACAAGCACCTTATTCAGCATGCACAGCAAGCACCTCAAGCTGGGGTCGGGTTCCTACCTGATCAAGCACAGCCCTAGCTTTGCCTAAGATCCTAGGTCTAAGGAAATTTAACCCTACCTTTGAAGGTCTTTAATGAATCTAACCCTAAGGTCTTTGGCAAGCTCCATTAGCTAACATTGCTCTTTGACAAACCATCTCTCATTTGGACCCATTGACTTTGGTCTCGTGCTGAGATAGATCCATAAGCACATGTCTATATTCTAACTTTTGTTCCTCTTTATCCTCCCACATTAAATGACCAATTTAATATGAGAAAATCATTTGGGTTAGTTAGATATTAGAATTTATGACATTACCTCTCTCTAGAAATCATATTCATCCTCGACTATGAGGTAGAGGAGATAAAGCCTTAGTCATTAGTCTATGTTTCTTAGCGGATAGAGGATCCCTTTTTACCCTACAAAATCATTCCAAGATGGATGACTAATCCAGTTGGGGCTTGGGAGACTTAGTTACCACAAGCATGTCTGCTCTTGAGTCCATTTCATTCTCCCAACGTAGAGTGACAAATTCTACTTGGTGTTTGAGAGATGTCGTCATCACGAACATGACTCTAAGGATGCATGCTACTTAAAGTTGTGTACAAATAAAAAGAGAATTAGTCTTATAAGACAAAAAAATTGATCATTTAAAAGAAACATTTACATTTTCTTACTCTAATGTAGCATTGTAAGCATTGACAAGGTTCATACTATCCTTAAACTGTATTCATTGCATCCATCTAGCATCTTCAAAAGGATAAGTTTAATAAGATATCATTAGATAATGTTACCATGTATTAGTACCTTGTCCTCATGTCAAAGGGTAGCTTTGGGTTCTTCTTGATCTTCAATTTTTGGGGGGTCTTCAATAATTGGGTTTGTTTGTGACTCTCCTTTGTAAGGCTTGAGTAAGCTCACCTGAAAATAATTATGTATCAGCCAATGGTTAGGAAACTTGAGTTGATAAGACATGTCATTGATTGGCTTCAAGATTTGACAGGGACCATAGTATCTTTTTGCTAGTTTAGCATAATACTTTTGATGGCCCGTAGGATTTTTTCTTGTCGTTTACCTCAAAATCGAGCCTTGGGAAACTTGAGTAAGACCTAATCACTTTCTTTGAATGTTAAGGCCCTTCTGTGCTTATCAGAAATAACTTTTTTCTTTTGTTGAGAGATGGATATAGCCTCCTTAATCTTTTGGAAAGATTCTTGTAGGTCACGGCTATATGCATGGAAAACGAAGATCTTCTTATGTACTTTAAGTAGCAGATAACTTTTAGGTCTTCCCTCCATGATCTCAAAAGGTGCCTTTCGTGCAGTAATATGGACAATATTGTTGTACGCATACTCTACAAGGGGTAAATACTTCTCCCATTGTGAGCGTGGATCTACTTCTGTAACATAAGTTTTTAGTAGAACGAGAATCGTAAGATTGGCCATCGGTTTGTGGTGGGTGATAGGCCGAAGAGAAATTCAATCTTGTACCTAGATTTTCAAAGAGACCCTTCCAAAAATTATTGGCCATTCTAGGATCTCTATCTGACACGATGATGTGGGCAATCCATGATGTTTGAAAATCTGAGATATGAAGAGGGTTGCCATTTGGTACTGTGCCTTAATAGTCTTTTTGATAGGAATAAAGTGTGCTTGCTTGCTAGACCTGCCAACTATTGTCCATATTACCATATTTCCATGGACAGACTTGGGTAATCCAAAGATAAAATCCATGGATATACTCTCCCATGGAGAAATAGGGATTGGCAATAGCTGGAGTAATCCAAGTTGCTTTCCTCTATCATACTTTGTCTTTTGGCATATCACACATTTGGATACATACTCTTGTATGTCCACTTTCATGGTAGGCCAATAGCAGTACGTTTCTCCTCCTCGAAGAGTAGGTTGGATCCCTTCATGCCCCGAATAGGGAGGAGCATGGGATTCATACATGACTTTCTCACGAAAGGAATGAGTAACACATAGCATGTTGCCATGGAGAAGATAACCATCCGGCAAGGTGAATGATTCCTCTTTATTGCCTAAGGCAAGGGCTGACATTATGTCTTTAAAATTAGGGTCAATAGTGTACTTATCTATCATGGAAGATAAATCATTGTGAGTTGCTATAGACACCGCATTTACCCTCGGTCGTTGCAATAGTGCATCAACCACTTGATTATGCTTCCCAGCAATGTGAGAAAAATTAAATTGCAAAAGAAAATTTGCCCACCTCATTTTCTTTTCAGAAAGCTTTGTTTGTGTCATGAAGTACTTGAGACTTTGGTGGTCCGTTTATCAAAATAAATAGAGTCCCCAATAGATAGTGCTTCCATGTGTTTAGGACATGTAGAACAACTAAAAACCCTTTTTGGCCCAAGACCTGTTCATTCGCATTGAGCCTTCAGATGTCATATGCTATGGCATGCCCTTATTGAAGCAAGACCACTCCAAGGAATTCACCACAAGCATCACATTGGACCTAAAATGGCTTTGAGAGATCCGGAATCAGAAGCACTGGTTGGGAGGTAAGCTTCTCTTTGAGCTTGTCAAAAGCATTTTTCTCTTAAATAAGATACCATGAGTACTTAATGTTCTTTTTTATTAAGTCATGTAATGGTCCTGCTATTTGAGAGAATTTTTCTATGAAGCATCTATGGCATGCACACATAAAAATAAAGCTTTGTAGCTCATGTAGATTCCTTGGATTAGGCCATTCTTTTGTTACCTCCAACTTTGATGGATCCATATGGATAACATCTTGAGAGATAATATGACCTAAGTATTGAATCTCTTGAAGTCAAAATTCTCTCTTCTTTCGATTGATAAAAGAAAATTTCTCCCTCAAAGCTTGAAAAATTACTTGGAGATGTTTCTTGTGCTCCTCCAAGGACTTGGAGTAGATGATGATATCACCAGTAAACTTGCAGTGGGGTCTAAAAATTTTCTCATTAAACGATTGAATGTGGCCACCGCATTAGTCAAGCAAGAAAGCATGAAAGATATTCATAAAGACCAAATGTTGTACGAAACGCGATCTTTACGATATCTTCATTCACTATCCTCATTTGATGATAGCCACTTTTAAGGTCAATCCTACTAAAGTAGGCCGAACCTTGTATCTTATCAAATAGATCTTCTACCCGCAGTACGAGAAATTTTTTTCTGATAGTGATACGATTTAGTGCTTGATATCCACACACATGCATTATGTGCCATATTTCTTTTGAACTAAAAGAATTAGTGAGCAAAAGGGAGAGGAGCTCGGCCTCACCATATCATTGTCTAATAGCTCATGCACTTGCCTCATAATCTCCTCTTGTTGAGCTTCAAACACTCGATAAGGAGGTGTATTAGGCGGTGAGATCGTGGGTAGAAGCTCTATCATATGGTCATCATCCCCTCGTTTTGGAGGTAGTTCCATAGGGATTCCATCAATAAATACATCTTGGAATCTATTTAGAAAATTAAACAAGTCTAATTCTTCTTCATTTCTACCACTTTGTTTTTTTAAAACATTAGCATCATTTAGAGATTCTTGGACAAAAATCATGTATGAGAAAACCGAGCTTTTCATTGACTTATCAAAAGCAGGTGAATTTACAAGTGGTATAGTATGACCGGACTCATTAGCATCTATATACATGCTCTTTTCCATGTAGGTGAAGTAGATTCTCCTTTCAAAGAACTTCATGTTGGCAGGCATGCAATTAAACCATGGTGCCCCTACGATAACATCCTCATGTTAGAGAGGAGAGATGAAGAAGTCTTCTTTGTTGATGTAGATTTTGACATGAAGCCTCAACTTCCCAATCAATGGAGTATTAAAGGCTTTTTGTCCCTTGAAAGACCCATCAATAGTTACAATATCTCCCGTCTTGAAATCTTGAATACCCAGATTAGTGGCCAACTCCGTTGATATGAAGTTGTACGTAGAGCCAGGGTCAAATAGGATGAAGACATCATGCTCCCTCACCTTTTCCCAAACATATGAAAGGTATGATCCTTTGCAATGAGCATCCTTTTTTGGAACTTTGACCCTGGAAGCTCTAGGAGTCTCATTGCGGGCATTTCTTTTGGGGCAAGAATGATAGCCATGTCCTTGCTCCCCACACTTAAAGAAATTGTGATCTTTATAAAAAGACTCTAGCTCTTTAGGAGAGAGTTTTTTTTCACCTTTGTAAACTCCTTTCTCCTTGTTGTTGTTGTTGTTAGAATTTCTCTAGGAAGAACTTTGAGCATTGTTCTTCTCCTTTGCATCATTTCAACTCTTTGTTTTCCATGGCCTTAGAATTCCTTTTAGCCCCTTGTTGGAAATTGATACAAGATGCAACCATAGTGTGGTGGATGACTTTGGTGATAGAATCAGGAAGTTGGGAGTTGACATACTCAGACATTCCTTCAGGTAATCCCACACAAAATTGTTGCTCTTGCTTGGCAAAGTCTATCTTTTGAAAGATTGTAGCTTTGAGATGTAAATCCAAAAACTTGACTACATATTTGTGGATAGACTCGTGGGAGAGTAGCTTCAAGATTCTCCATTCAGTAAGCACCTTGTCCTTGGCACCGCTTGAAAGGAATTGCTTCATTATGGAAACACGTAGAGTTTTCCATGTCCTTGGGGCTTCATTCCCATGGAGACTAGCACACCATTGACGAGAAATTTTTTTAAAGACATAGCGTAGCATGGAAGACTCTGTGAAGCCCTCAGCTCCAAAGGCCACATCGAATTGCTAGATGAAGGCCAATACTTTGGCAATAGCACCAAAGGTGCCATCATAGGTGAGAAAAGAGATACTCTTTTCTCCCTCTTTGAGCTTCTTAAGCTTATGAGACCTTTTCCAAGAAAGGTAGGATTTGCAATGTCCTCTCCTCTTGTATTCTCTAGGAGAATAACCGTTGCTTTCTTCAAAAGAGAAATAAGGTGAAGAAAAAGGGGGAGGGGTGACCTCTTTGTTGCCTTTTTCTTTCTTTGTTTCCTCTCTTCCCTTTTGGAGTGACACGAAGAAGGACTATAGGATGATCTTTTCCTCTTGGGAGGAGTTGGGGATTGTCGAGACCGCCTTCGTAATGGAGCCACACCTTCAGAGGAATTCCGAGATTCACTCATTTCTTGTTCATTGGATTCCTCCTCTTCTCTTATTGGAGAGAGTCTTCTTTTGGAAGTCTCAACAAGAGGCTTCCTAATCTTTCTCTCTTCTTGGAGAGAAAGGGAAATCCCATAAGCATGAAGTTGTTGGGTAACTTCGTCTTGCAAGGCAGGGTTTCCCATAGCTTGTTACAACCTAGTAACAAGATAATTCACAAACATTGGGGCATCATCAGTAGCACCTTCATGTGCAAAATCAAAGTTGTCAATATTCATTCTTGATGGAATGTGATTGTGCTAGCTAGGGTGTATAAAAGAGAAACATTGTGTACACAAGTGAGTGTGGTTTGGCTAGATTATCACTCAAGTGAATTGGGTTCCAAGATCAATTAACTTGGACTCATAAACACAATCTTGAGTATTTGCTAAGACATCACAAGCTCACTATAAACAAGAGAGATGTAATCCAAAATAGACTTGTGTTTATTCATTCATGAAATGAGCTTTAAGTATCTCTCCGGCCTTGCACCAATGCATGTGGAATAATTCCACCTTTCTTCTCCTTGACTCATATCTTGTACTCTAGGACAAAGCTCACACTATACAATCCTCCCCTTGAGGTTTGGACTAGGAAGAAAGTGAAGAAACTGACATCTCTGGCACACTCCAATCCAGGAGAAAAAGAAAATCTTTAATCTAGGAGACAAACTATATCTAATCCAAGAGACACTCAACAAGTCCCCTCAAACTGATGTATAAAACTGAGATTAAGCTAGTCCAAGCTATCTTCAAACAAATACAGATGTAGTAGAAAAGAAAAAAAAAAGAGCTAGAGAATGTTGTCGTAGACTAGAAGACTATTGCCGCCTTCTTCTTCATGTTCATCCTTGTCTTCTTCCACCAAATACACTTTGGGTCTTGTATTTTTGTTGGTGCCAGCTCTCTCCCTTTTGAAACACTTAGAAGGAATATGACCTTCTTTCCACAAATATTGCAAGTCTTCATCCAATGCTAGATAGTCCTTTTCTAGGTGACCTTCTTTGCCACACTTGAAACAAGTTTTGTTACTAGAGCTAACTGCAAAAGCTCCTCCCCCTGAAGTAGCATTCCTTCCTTGCTTCTTCTCCTCGGACATCAAAGAGTTGATGACATCTTGAAAATATGGTGTTGAATCCTTCTCTTCAATGAAGGTCATGCTCTGGTCAAAGCTAGGTGGTAAGTCTATTAGAAGAACTATGATTTTGTCCTCCTTTGGTACTGCACTATTTACATAAGCTAGCTATGTGGTCATGCTTTTGAGGCGACTGACCAAGCTTGCAATATCTTTGTTATGTTCCATTTGCAATTTGTATAGATCTTTCTTCAAGCTCACTTTGCTTTTATTTCTCCTAACTCCAAAGTTTTTTCTAGTGCTTCCCATGCAACTGATGAGGTATCACAATCATCAATAAAGTGTACATAATTGTCATGTAGTGCAGTGATTATGATTCCTAATGACGGCTCATCCTTCTCTTGATTTTGTGCACTCATAGCTCGTGTCAGAACTTGTGCATCAATAGTAGATGTTGGATCAATGAGTGTTGGCTTGACTATTCCCCACAGGTGCTTTTTCATTAAGTAGCCTTTCAACTTGGTTTGCCAAGTATGAAAGCACTCCATGTTAAATTTTCCCAGGGCCCTTCTCTTCCATTGTGTTATAGAGGAGTCTTAGCTTAGAAGACTCTCCAAACCAGTGTCTACCTCTTTACACAAGCACAAGTATGCCAAAAATAAAATCTATTTGAAGTTATTGTGCTTGGATGGATTCATTTAATTGCAATTTGAGAGAGAGAGAGAGAGAGAGAGAGAGAGAGAGAGAGAGAGAGAGAGAAAGAGAGAGAGATTTCCTTGTCAAAGTGAAGCACCTCTTTACGGGAGTGAAGCCGCTCTTCACAACTTTGAACCTTGGTTTGGAAAAACTTTTGTTTGAAATTTGAAACACTTTGAGGGACACTTGGAAATAATTTTGAATACTTGTCCTTATCTTTAGTGCTTTTGCATGGTGTGCCACTCCCTGCTGTATGGAGGTCTTAATGGTGTGTCTTGGTAGCCTCAGGTTCATTGATGCGTTTGATGTTGCTGAGTGGGAGCAGGCCTTGGAGCTTTAGAGGGTTCGGCCAATGGCTTTGGTTAAGCCAATTAACGTGCAGGCGCGGGAAGACCCAAAAAGTTTATCAAGAAGAGCTTACCACCCCAAAGGTAGGCTCTTATCCCACTCTTTTAGTAGAATAAGGACAAGAAAAGTCACCCCAAGATGCCTTGAGAATTGAATGCTCTAAGCATACACACTCATTTTCTATAGTTTTCACACACACAAACGAAATTGAATTACTGTAAGTCTGCAAATTTGAGAATTATGCATGAAATTTTCAACCTCATTAAAGATGCCAATGTGAATCGATTTTAATGATCTAGAGCTTTATGGAAAGCTCTCAAGAAAAGCATCGCACACACATTAGTTGCACAAAGTGATAATGATTATGAAAATTGATTATGTTAATGCAAGGTAGGCTGAAAATGAAGTCAATTCACACTAAAATTCATATACATACAAAATGATAAATGCAAATTTCCTTTTCACTTAATCACCAAAGGGTAGTGGAGCCTACTTGTTCCTGAGTGGTGATTGATGGTTTGGATTATCAAGCTAATGCAAATAGAAATTAGTGAATGTTAATTGAAGATTCCTAATTACTAACACAAAAGCATAACAATAAACCTAGCTGGCATAACCTAGCGCTCTGATACCACTTGATAGAAATGTGATCGTGCTAGCTAGTATGGATGAAAGAGAAACATTGTGCACACAAGTGAGTGTGGGTTGGCTAGATTATCACTAAAGCAAACTAGGCTCCAAGATCAATTAATGTGGACACATAAACACGATCTTGAGTATTTGCAAAGCCATCACAAGCTCACTATAAAAAAGAGAGATGTAATGCAAAATAGACTTGTGTTTATTCATTCATGAAATGAACTCTAAATAGCCTTGCACCACTACATGTGGGATAATTCCACCTTTCTTCTCCTTGACTCATACTCTTGTACTCTAGGAGAATGCTCAGACTTTACAATTCTACTCTCTTGATTATTGTCAGCCATGCTAATTAAACTTATGTATCTGCTACTTTGTGCTTTGGTTCCCTTAAAAAACTTAGTTGATACTCTTCTTTACCTTTGAAAATTAGCTCTTAAGCAGCCATACCCATGGTTTAGAGACTGTTGATTGCAAAGAGTAGTGGAGAGGGTCTAACATTGCACGGTTGATTATGGTTCATGTTGAGGTTTCTAGTAGCTCAATAATGGTTAAGCCAAAGGCAAGCCCTGAGTGACTCCATTATTAAGTCTATAGTTGCCAATGGTGTACATCAAACTAAGTCCTTTTCACTTGGATAATAGATCCCTGTCCCACTTACCCTCTTGCAATGACCAAGTCCAACCTTTCATGGAAAACTTAAGGACCTCTCTTCTTAAGCAAGAAAAGAGAAACCAATAGCTCTGATACCAGTGTAATGGAAATGGCCTATGAACATTGAGAATTCCCCGCCCTCAGTTCCAAGACACCAAACACCTTCGAAGTGGAGAGAGCTAGCAGGGAATGAGGGTAGGGAAGAGGAAGAAGAAGCAGTCTTACGAGAAAGAAATAGTTCCTCACTTATCATCACTCTTGTTCCTTAGCATAGTAATGATGATGAAGAATATGGCAAGCTTAAGCATCGAAGCATGGCTTCTGGTTGGATTTTCATTCCATAGCCAAGAGTGTTGGTGTAGGCTCTCAACTTCTCAACAAGCTTGGAGAAGGAGATGAAGTTCTTGCACTTAGCACTTCACACAAATGAGAGTGTGTGTGAGTGTGTGGGAGAGAGTATACCCCTCAAGATAGCCCCCAAGTCTCTTGGGTCGACCCCCTCCTTTTGGCTTTGATTGAAGCTCATTGGATATCTTTCAATCCTAGCCAATCACTAGTAGTAGAGGTAGTCCTTGGACAAGTGTCCTCCTTTCCCTTTTGAGAGAGATGGCTTGAATAATGCTTAAACAAATTATTAATTAAGTTAAATTCTCATTGGACCCCTCTCAAGCCCATCCAATAGGCTTTAGGCACCTTATGAGGTCAACATGTGGAGGAACTTGACATGTGTTGTTGTTGCCTCTTTAGACATGGCTTGCCTTGACTGAGTGTGTGCATGTGTTCTTTCTCATGCCCCTACTTGTAGGGCTCGCCCCCCCTTGTGTAGGGATATGATTGACTTTTTGGAACACCTTAAGCCCCTCAAGCACCTTAGTCATGAAGCACCTTAAGCACCTTAGTCATGAAGCACCTCAAGAACATTAGTAATCAAGCACGACAAGCACCTTAGTCAGCAAAGCACGACAAGCACCTCAAGCTTAGGCTAGGTTCCCACCTGATCAAGCACAACCCTAGTTTGCCTAAGGTCCTAGGTCTTTCAAGCTCCATTAGCTAACATTTGTCTTTGACAGACCATCTCTCATTTGGACCCATTGACTTTGGTTCCGTGCTCAGATAGATCCATAAGCACATGTCTATATTCTAACTTTTGTTCTCGTTTATCCTCCCACATTAAATGATTAGTTTAATATGAGAAAATCATTTGGGTTAGTTAGATATTAGATTTATGACATCAGAACTAATAAAATAATCATGTTTTTATTTGTAAAATAGTGTGGTAATAATTAAAAAACAAGAAGAATGGGTGAGTGCGGTGTAAAAAGTGGGAGACTAGTATTCTAACGGATCTATGTCCATGGACAGGTGGACCTGATTAGTCGAGTATTTTTCACAAGATTACTAGTTAGTTTAGACTAAGTCTCGTATCATATTTAGGAGTTATGAATGGCATCCGTGTCTCTTAAACATGAGGAAAAATACATTGTTTATGGATTCTAAATATTTCAATGGGATTTTATCTTTATGTTATAGGAAATAGCTTATACTAGAATCCTTGATTTATCGACCTGGCTTGTGGGGTGTATGATCATTGCAACCATATTACGATGGATAGAGTCCTTCTTCTCTTCTGTTGCTTGTATCCTTGCTTCATGGAAACGGAGTATGGTGTCGTCAATGGAACTAGAGAATGAGGGAAGGCTAACTATCAAGTTTCCCCAATATTTCAAGTTGGGGACCTTACAATACAATTTCCTTGCTAGCACTCGAAATTGCAACATACTCTACCTATATGATGGAAGATTAAGTGCAATCATGGAGACATGATCTCCATGATGACATGGATGCTCCAACCTATAGAACTACATCTAGCCAAACGTGGATCTTTGACTACCCACACAACCCGCATAGTCCATATCATGTAGCCCCTTATTCCTAAAGCATAAGCACTTGCTTGTTATATCCTTAAGTTATTTCAAAATGGGCTTCATTGCTTCCCAATGCTTCTTGCCATGATTGGCCAAAAATTTGCTAACCACTCCTTCTGCAAATGCAATGTCTCATTTGGTGGCTTCCGGTGTAGATGAGGCCAAGAATGTAAACTTGATCTTGAGATGCTACTAGAGGAGAATTAGAGATGTGGCTATGGCAGAAGATCACTAGGTTTGTTGTAGCATCCTTGGTAGTTCCATTGATGTGCTTACAAGAAGAGGAGGGGCTAGTGAGTTCATGAGTTCATGAGAGAGAGAGAGAGAGAGAGAGAGAGAGAGAGAGAGAGAGAGAGAGAGACAGAAGATGATGATACCTTTGAAGTGCTCGACCATAGCCGGAGTTCACTACTAGTGGTGGAACAATGTGTTGGAATTAGGGTTGCACAGGTGCACACATAGCTTGGAGAAGATGAAGAAGATCAAGGCACAAAATATAGATTATATTTCTTAGTGCACAATAAAAAGATCAGTTAGCCCTAGAATGATGGGCGTATATAAAATGCACACGGAGAAAAAACTTCTGATGAGGGTAAAAATGCCTTGGTGGCTCTAAGTGTGTGTGCGCACTTATATGGTAACAAATCACCCATGGGAGTGATGCGGTGAATAAGAGTTGGCACATAGTGTATAGGGAAGTGCCATGCCCTAAGGAAATGAACAATCCACAAAGGGAAGTAAGCCCAGAGCTTTGGGGAAAGCTTAAAACTTCTCATGAGGAAATGCCTTTGTGAGCAAACCTGCAAGGTTGTCTTGTGTTGGCACATATGTCAAGCTGATCTCTCTTGTTGAGAGTCTTCTCTGACAAAGTAATAATTCACCTCAATGTGTTTTGTGTGAGCATAAAAAATTGGGTTTTTGGCAACTCCCAATGCACTTTGACTGTCAATTTAGACCATCTCGGTAGTGTCATGTCCAACACCCAATCAGCCATAAGGTGTCTTAGCCAAACACACTCAATTATAGCTATGAAGACTGCCATGTAATCAATGTCACAATTGGAAGTGGTCATAGTAGGTTGCTTCTTGCTCAACCATGATATGCATATTAACCACCGAGTCTAAAGCAAAAACCACTTGTGGACACTCACAGTCATAACAACCAGCGTAATCTGAGTCTAAAAAAGCATGAAAATCTAGCAGCAATGGTCTCCTCTTGGGATAAAGGAAAGATACTCTCCTTGGGCTATTCATAAATTTGCTAACCTATGAGAATGAAAATTGATTATCCTATTATTGCATATATAAGTAAGGCACCAATAGCAGTAGAAAAAAGAGTGACATTGGCAAGATCTCTAGCATCATGAAGACTCAATTTCAAACCTGTTTTCATTGGAGTAGCAATAGGCTTGCAATCCTCAAGACCAAATTTACATAGTAATGTCTGTATGTAGCTTGCCTTACACAAGCCAATACCTCCATCACATTGCATATACTGGATGCCCAAGTAATGATGCCTCGAGTCTTTTATCTTGAAAGAAGCACTCGAATCAGTCTTAAATTCAGCAATGTGTGTCTAACTTGGACCTGTAAAATTAGTAAATCATCTACATATAGAACAACATCACCCTCATGCTTGACATACAAAATGATTCCAACTGGACTGTTATAAAAGACTTATTTAACCAAATGAGTGCAAGCTTTCTCATACCAAGCATAGCGTTCTCACATTTGAACACTTTAGTTTCTTGTCCTTTTTTGACAAAACCGTGAGGCTATGTTACATAAAATTTCTCAAACATATCACCATTCAAGAAAGTAATAACAATGTTTGATTGGTGTACATTCCATCTAAAATGAGCTGGCAATGAACATAGAAAATGAACACTATTCATAAGAGAACTAGGAGCAAAAGTCTCTTCATAATCAATGCCTTTCTATTGTGCATAACCTTTTGCAAAAAGTCTACCCTTGTAACAATCAATCTCACCATTTGGCTTACATTTTTCAACTTGTAAAACCACTTTGTACTAATGGCCTTTTTTCCACGAGGCAAATCACGTAAAGTCCATGTGTCATTTTTTATAAATGCAACATATTTTGATTGCATGGTAGCCATCCAATTTTTTGAATTTTGTGTTTTATCAAAAGAAAGAGGTTCATCCTCATACCATGAATTAGAAACAGTCAAAGCGTAACAATTTGATGCATAAGAACTTGAAGGAGTACGACTAGACATACATACATCCAATTTACTATCATGCAAAGTATGCACAAACCATCTTGACATACTTTAGCCTCCTCATTTTTAGCCCATTAAACATCAAGTACATCATGTACATTTGCATCAGTAATGGGCTAGCCAATAACACTTTTAGAAAATCCCATATGCTATACATGTGCCTCATTGGAATTTACATTCAAATTTCCACCATTGAAAAGAGGCAAAAAAGTGTCATAAATCTCATGTGATCTTACATTACTATCTCTGGTACATAATAGCCAACAAAGGTGCATTTAACAGCCTTATCATCCAATTTTCTACGCTGCATTTGTGGCACCAAAGCATAAGTTAAACAACCAAAATCATGCATGTGATCAATAGATGGCTTCTTATCATGCCATGCTTCATAAGGAGTCATAGACTGCAAGGCTTTGGTATGACACATGTTAAGTACATGATAGCACACATGATAGTCTCAAGCCAAAAGCTTGGCTCTTGACCATACATCATAGCATCTCCGCAACCAACCTGTTTTTCTTTCAGCAACACCATTTGTTTGAGGTGTATATGGCACTATACATTGATTTTTTATCCCATGATTGGCCAAAAATACATTAAACTCATTAGACATAAAATCCCCCCCTTGATCTGAACGGAGGGTGCCCATAGTATATCTAGAGACAATTTTAGCTATATTCAAAAATTTCTTGAAGCACATAAACACTTTGGACATAGCTTTAACACTAGTCTGGTAACCTAACAAGACATAAAAGTGTCATTTTAGGGTTTTGGAAATTTACCATAGTAGATCCACTCATTTTAAAACCTCTTTTCATGAACTTATGGTTCAAGGACTACTACATATGAGAAAAATGAGAAACTTGTAAAATTTCTCATCTCTTGGTCACAACAAGCCTCAAAAGAAATGATGGACCAATCCATTTTTCCCAATAAAACCATTTCTTATTGTTGATTGCATATAAATAAGACTAGGCATTTTTGTAGGACATGATATAAAATTCCTTGTTAACTTCAATGGGTTGGTGATAAAAAAATATGGTTGCTTTTGTCTCGTTATTTTTGTTTTTGTAAAAAAGGGTACAAATAAGTTGCATTTTTGTCATTTTTGCAGACCTATCATAAAAGTTTCTATACTCATGCTCAATATATATCATTATATACATGTTTCTTATTTCCCTTTGGGCCTTTGGATTCAAAAGGAGCCATGGAGCATGCCAAAAGAATAATGGATCTCTTACCAAGTGGAACCTTGGGGACAATGATGAAGTGCTAAATATAGAAAACATGAAAAAATTGTACTACCTTAAAAACACACACAATTGGTCTAATAAACGAGCAATATTAAGAAATATATACTTGCTACATTAGAATGTCTTGCATTCTTTTGCAATTGAAAAACTCAACCATCATCATATACTATGCTATGTAGGATATCAAGTGCCCCAAAACTCAAGGAAGATTATCTTTATGCTACACACGCCATTTACACAATCAAAATTGCTTTTGGATACCAAGAAATCCACCAAAAAAATAAAAAAAGTGCTAAATTTGGCCAAAAAACAAGATTAGACAATTCTTGTAATTGGGTCATAACTTTCAACTTCAACATTTAACTCTGCATAGAAGCATCAAAATATTTTGAGAATTACTAAGCTAATTCTCTAGAAATCTAAACCTCACAAATATGAATTTTAGAGTAATATAGTTGCAAAATTTTGAAAAAAAACCAAAAATAGGACCCATTTTTTTCACACAGTTTAAGTTCAAAAATGTTGTGCAAGAGTAAGGGTAATGGTGAGATCTGAAATTGAAACTTCAAAATTCATTCTTATACTTCAATGTTACAACCCATGACACAAAATTTTAGATGCAACGATTGCAACACAAAAATGGAGATCATGAATGATACATCATTTGTCATCCACAAATTTAGCAACAAGACCAAGTCTTGCAAGTGTAGATACAGACAAAGGGTTCTTTTCTATCCTTGGTACATAAAGTGCATCAACAAGTGTGAAAGAACTACCATTTGCAGTAGTTTGCACAATCTTTCCAATCCCTTGATTGAATAAGAGGCATTGTTGGCACAAGTGATCGTATTTCCATGATGGACATACTCAAGAGAGGTAAAGAAGTCACGATGTGAAGTAATGTGCTTTGTAGCACCACTATCAATGTACTACACATGTGAATCTGTAGCAATTGACATACATTCATCATGGATAGAAGGATCATAATCACACTCTACACTAAATGCCCACTTTGCATCTACGTCAACATCACAATATCCTTTCCTAGAAGATTCTACAATGGTTGCACTTGTAGTGGATCCTAACTCTTTCTTTAGACTCTTTTGCCTTTAACTTAGGACATTTATTTATCAAGTGATCATTAACCTTGCAATCATGGCAATGCATCTTCTTCTTTCCCTTTCCACCAAAATTCCCAATAGAGGTGATGCCAACAGAAGCATCAAGAACATGTTATTTGACACTCGCTGATGAAGAACCATGAGAAATGGCTACATTGTTGTTACCACCTTTTCTTTAAGAAGCACAATATTGAATCCTATTCAATTACACATTGTTTAGCCATGTTCTTTCTTCAAAGTGACTCTTGCAACAACAATGCACATAATGCATCAAACTTGATTGCTTGAGGGGTTACTTGGGTCATAAGTTTCCAAGTGATCATCTTGAAAACATTTGTGTTCTTGTCAGCCATGGCAATTGACTGCACTCGATGTAAAAATTTCTTGAAAAGAGGAAAAACAAAGTAGGGCTAACACATATTATATAGCATAACACAAAGAGGACTAGTTGCAAAGGGACATGTTCTACAAAAAATTGCATTGACATAATTTCTACACAAAAGGAAAAAAATTCTTACACAATGTCTCGGCAATTTTAAGTGTGTTCACACACATCACTAGCACATATATGGTAACATAAAGTGGAGGGGACAACATCACCACCACCTTCAGTGAGACTATATTCTTGCCAGTTGCTATTGGGCGAGAGGATGGTGAAGAAAGGATGGGCCTATTTAAGTGAAGATGGGTTTGTAGGTGTAGGCTTCTAATTAATGTAGCCACTTTGATTCCTTGGCTCACTCACCATCCACAACATTCCCCTAGGTGCTTTCCCTAAAAGACAATATGTGGGCCGCATTGCACACACACCACATAACCTAAGCAAAAACTAATCACAATAAAAACTGAAATATTATAGGCAAGTTGCAACAGAAGCACGAGGTTTGGTATGCCAGAAAAAAAAGGCTAGCCATGCACATGCAACATTAATCATGAAAGAGGAGAGGTGGGTTTGTACGTGTGAAAGAGAGTTCTGTCCTTCATATTTAAAACATGTGCCTATGGGTGATATTTGTAGATGAGTCCTTGAGAGATCTCAAGAGGTCAAGATGTATATTACTAAGGCATGTTATTGGTGTGTACAAACTGCAAGGTATATAAGGTCAAGTGAGTTGGTGGTGCAAGGTTGCAGGTGAGACTATCTCTCTCTCTCTTCCCCATCAACATGTCATCTGGCACCTCTCCAACTACTTCTTCTTCTTCTTTTTTGTGGAGCAAGTATGCTAATAATTCATTGAATATGAAGTCTTTATAGAGTTAATTTTTGTGATGTTTTACATTTTGAATCTGTATTGAATCCCTATGCATAATTTGAAAGTAACGTCAAAATATATTATGAAGTATCTCAACCTCAATCTACATGCAAAACCAACATATCCAATCTTAAAGATAAAAAGAACTTTTGATGTTTCTTGATCAATTGCCCTACAACAATGCAAAAAATTGGCTCTTTCATGTCTTCCAGTCTAACCCCAGACTAAGAGTCACATTCCAACACTCCAGTTCTCAAGGGAGTGGCCAACCCAAAGCACTTTAGATTCCACCCTAGATGGTCTAGAAGGACACTTTGAAGAAGGATCCAGATAAACACGAGCAAAAACACTAACATCAACACAATGTCTAGTATTTTGGAATTTGAAAAAATTCAAAGAAAGGCGAGGATAATATAGATAATGGGAATTATCAGTCAAAACCCAATATGGGCACCTATAAATAGGACCCACTACTTTCATTTTGGAACCTTGTCACTCCATCAGACTGTCTTTAGTCATTTGTAGTTGTTGAGTTACTGCTCTATTTTGTAATCAAGCTCTGTTGTAATCTAGCCTTCAATGTACTTGTACTTTTAATCCATATTTGAATACATTAGATCCATTGTTTTGTGTCCAACATGTGTCTTCGTACTTTCAATTTAGTTCATTTTGTGAGTCCCTTATGTTCATTAGAAGTTTAAATCTGCTGCTCCATTCTATCTGATCTAAAATTTGACTCTGAATCTCCAACATGGAGTAGCTATCAAAGTGACTAGCTCATTTCAAGGGAGTGGAGACCAAGGCAAAGAAGGAAAGAGAGTAAAGTGAGTGCTAAGAATAGACTCTCTCTCTCTCTCTCCCTCTCCCCCCCCCCCCCCCCCCCCCCCCCCATCCAGAGACCACACAATCGTGACTATAAGCGACATTGTAGGAAAATTTTGAAATTGGATACAGAAGATTTGGAGGTTTGTGTCCTTCAAGAAAGATCTACTCCTAGGAGGGAGGGATATAAAGAACCAAGATCTTACAATTTGCACTCAAATTGCTCGCTTTTGCTACTTTAAACAAGTCTAGAGGTCTAGGAACTGGTGCATAGTTGAAAACGACTTCTCAACAACAAGCTTCACTAAGGCTATTCGGGAAATCAAGGAAGTGATCATCTCCATTGGAAAAGGGAAACATTCGAGAGTGCAATCAAACAATGCAAGCCATGATAGTCACAACTAGGTAACACCTATGAAAGTATCTTCCAGAAAGGATCTTGCATCAACTTGGGGCGTAGCTCAATTATGTATCTTGTAGACACTCAAGGCATGTCTCATGCTTGAGGGTTATTGTAAAGTCCTTTATGGTGAACTTAATACATCCACTTAGAAAGTGAGTATGGAAAAAAGAAAAATTCTTCATGATGCTTAACAAGCATCACAATAATGTTTCACATGAAGAGGGTCAAATTAAATGGGCTCAAAATAGTCTAGCTTAATGGTAATTAGAAAACCCATCAAAGCTAGGTTTGAAATGCAATGTTGAGGAATCAGGATGTATTTTTCTTTCAAAAAACAACTTTTTTGACCCAACACAATGTACAAGAGAGATTATCTCAAAAGGAAAGATCTTTCACCACCTTGGATCCCTGGTTGAAATCACTCACAGGCAAAAGTTTTTGTGGGTCTTGGACGAAGTGAGGAGCAAGATGCAAAGGTGGGAGTGTGTGCTCCTTCCCTTCGAAATTAAAATGAGGGTGAATATGTGTCTTTCACTTGTCCGCTAGTAGAAATAGCTAAATGTAACTAGAAAGAATTCTTGAAACCAGTGAAAAGATTCTTGTGGAAAAATAACACCAAAAATGCACTGCCCTGGAAGTGGGCCAAATGGAAGTTTGTTGTTTGCAAGAATTTCCTTAGCGTGATCACAAACACGTGAACACCTTAATAATGTTGAGTAATTATATATTAAAAACATGTAATTATGTTAAATATTAACTTGACCCTCTTGGTAACCTATAAAAACCACCTAAGATGATAAGCCCGCCTTGCCTTTTTATTTTCTCGGCAGGCCTATCGGGTTTTTATCATAGCCCGCAGGCCCATCAAGAAAATAAAAAAGCCGGATGGCTCAATTTGTATATAGTAAAGACTCTACCACTTTTAGCCTTTTAAGTAGGCAGATCCCTAGGGAGTGTATCCTAGTGTCGGGTACAATTATTTTTCTTTGTGAACTGACCTAAGGTTATAGAGTCACAGGTCCTATGTTTGGGCTAAGAATGATTCTTAATATGGTAACCACATTAAAAAAAAATTAAAATACTTGACCTACGAGAAAGGTACAATTCTAAAAAACTTGAATCTCTTAAGGGTCATGCTCATTGCGACAAAGCCGGGGGTGACATTGGTTTTACAAGATGAGCATATACTGAAAATGTGTTGGTAGTCAAGGGTTGGATAGCTTGTACTAGTGTACCAAGTATATAAAGATCCTTGAGGTCTTGCATTTCACACAATTATAGGTTTTATTTGATGTATATTCTTTGTCATGCACAATATGAGAGATACAATACTTAATTGGGTGAAGATAGCTTATATATATATTTAATTAGATGTATAAGGGGGCTACAATCCTTGATTGGGTAAAAGTAGCCCTCAAGTGTGTAATTGTATTGAAGATTTCATAAAATCCTAAGGAGTTAAAAGAATATGGTAGAGAAGGAGTAGGGAATACCATTCTCTGCAAAACAACAAAAAGTTTTATCTAAGTACTTTCAATACTCATAGTCCACTCCATAGTGTGGCTTACATGTCGGATCTTGAGTATTGGAATTTAGACTTGATGTCAAATACAAAGGTGGTCAACGATTTCTATCCGGTAGTCAATATGTTCTATGTCAATTCTCATGATCAAATTAATTGCATCAAAGAGATGAGTGCATGTAGATTAAAAGATGGACCTTTTGCAAATGATTTTGTCCAATCAATGGAAAAAGATAAACCTACATAGAAGTGGTGGATAATGAATGGTGGGGAGCATTGCTCGACCCTATGTCCACTAGTAATGAAGATTTTGGTGCAATGTGCAGCAAATTCGAGCTTTGAGAGAAATTGGAGCATGTACAAATATGTTCATAGCAAAATTCACAATAGATTATTAGCAGACAAAGCTAAAAAATTAGTTTATATGTTCTGCAATGAAAATATACTGCATCATATTGGAAGTGTTCGTTGCGATGAAGAAATGCCTAGTCAGGTATGTGACTATCAAATAGAACAATGTGAAGTTCAATGTTGGTGTATCTTAGTACATAATAACCGAAGTGTAATTTTTATGAGTACTTTGGATAAAATTTAATAAGCTGTCAAAAGAATTTCTTGATATGTTTTCTAGATTTCATGTACCAGTTTATTTAAATTTATGAAAAAAAAACTAAAATACCAAACTAGTGTTAATATAATAAAGATGGTTGACAAATAAATCAACAAATAGTTGTTACATAATTAAAATTTCCTTTAGTTTTTATAGATGTGTTATTATTTGATACAATATAATTTGACAAGAACACTCAACATAAACATTTATATACATTACAAAAATTTATATACAATATACTCTTCACAGCCGTGTTATCGACCAAGTATTTTGTATACATAAAACTCAAAAAAACACTATATGTACTGATAGCCGTTTTTCGGCTCTCCGTAATTGCCATAGTGAGTTAACCCACCCTACCAAAATCATCCAAACATTGTGGCTATCCCTACCATTTCATTGTATATAGGTGTGTGTGAGTTAGGGGACTTTTCCCATATCTTCTTAAAAACCCTTAATTAGCTAGTCACTAGACTAGTTGAGCCAAATAATAATAATAATAATAATAAATATAAGTATATTATGGCCCATTTGTGTGTAAATATTTCATTGTATATAGGGCCTAAATATAAGAATTTTTCATAATTATTTTGGTATTTATTTAAATATTTATACTTAGGTGTGTGTTATTTATGCTATGTGCATTGACTCATCATTACCATATTTTTTCTTACCATTTTGCATACTCTTTATTCTATATAAAAATAATTTCATGCAAGATTCTCTTATTTTTGGTGTAACTCCATCCCAATAAAAATCCAAAAAAACTAGTTTTATTTATGTGTATATTTTTTCACTATTGTCATTTTTTTCTTCCTACATCTATTCTCTATTACTCTCATAAATTAGACCACGAAAAATATTCATCTTTTGATGGTAGACTTATAATGAGAGAGATTTATTTTGACCCCTTTATATTTTTTCCACCTATATTATTTATATTTGACATGTACATATTTTTTTAGACCCCTCAATATTTGATTTTCTTAGTTGTACTATTCACTTATATCATGATCTCAAAAATATCTTCAATTATAGACCTACCAAATAAGGTCAAGGGTATATGGCATGCATACATGCACCATGGGGAGCTCACTCTTGGAGGTATTCAAAAGAATCATGCAAAGAAGGATCTCACAAGGACTTTGTGTAGTGGAAAAAACAGTCGGTTTTGCTGAATTTTTAAAGATCCCATGCTCCCTGAATTTGAAAAGGTGATACAAACAAAAGTTGTAGCTCGTGAGTTGAACTTTCACCTCAAATTTGTTCATATGTTTTTGAGCTACGAGCTGTGAGCTATGATTTTATTGGTGGACCTCAGTTTGCCCATGCTATGCAGCCACACTCCCTCTTCCACTTTATCATTTTCCTCTTTCACCCACACTCCTCCCTCTCCTTCCCACTCCCAAACCTGCAACTCCCATGTCCTAATTCACCCTCTTCACCATTGCCACATCTCTGACACCTCCATATCCTTCATCCTCCATTTCTACACCCTATGTGTTCCCCTTTCTCTCTACATATATGTCCATATTACCATACTCTCTTCAGCTTTGTAAAGAACTTCAAAAAATCAGCAAAAATACAAGGATAACCTTTGCAAATGAAGACTTTTATCATGAATTTTCCAAGGTTTGAAATAACATAGCTTCATCGACACGCGCTGCTTCGCCATGCCGACTGCTTCTTCTTCCGGTGATGTAAAGAGGTGAATGTCAACTTCTCCAAAGCTTCAACCTCTCTTTACAAGCTCATCCCTTCTCTAACTTTTCTCATCATATATCTCACCATTTGGTGAATGATTTTGTAAATATTTTTTAGTGATAATTACTAACTACTAACCACTAACCTTATTGTAAAATGCACCCTCTACTAGAGTAGGCACTCCCAAATTATTCACTCAATCCTCTCTCCTATCATCCTCAATAATTCTCTTCCCTTGAGCCCACATCCATGTGACTCAAAGGACAAGAGAGACCCACCCTCATTAAAATAAAAATAAAAATATGCATAATCTTTTATTCCTTCAAATAAACTTGATTAGGCCTAATCCTAATCGGGGCTTCTAAAACCTATAAATAGAGCCCTTCTCTCCCTTGTAAATCATCATATGATCACACTACACCACACCATTCTCAACACATAACACACCACTCTTCAAGCGTAGTTGTGTAGAGTGTGTGCATTGTGAGTGCTCTATTCCATCACTACACATAGGTGGATGGAGAAGCTTGAATTTAGTTACGCCATACTCTTCACCGCACTTGTAGCCTACTCTTGTGAATAAGATTTATAGTTTTGGGTGCAATTGTTGCTGCAACTACGACTCTTCTCTCGAAATTGACTTGATAAGTTGGCTCATCAGGTGGTTGAAGGTATATTGTCCTTGAAGTTTGTTGTGCCATTTTATGCTTGGTGGTTTGAGGGCTTGTTGAATTGTTTGCCTAAAAGGTCAATTGTAAGAGGGTGCTCGGTGAGAGGGCTCCCGTGACCCTAAGACAATTTGTGTATTGGCAACAAGGTCAAGTTTTGTGTTGTCTCTCTATTTCTCATCAAGCTTTGTGTGCATCTAGTCTTTAAGGCTAACACTGAGTTGCTCAAGTTGATTTGTGCGCTTTACCTCTCTCTGGCGTGGTGAATGTTTGTGTTTGGTGTGTGTGGCTATCTTGCATTCCCCTCTCTTTGTGCGTTTGAGTACAAGGAGATATCACGTGCGTCCTAGTTCGCATCTACAACTAGGTGGTGCCCCTTTTCTTGTTTGGTTTTTGGATGTGGGTTGTTGTTGTCTTTGATTGTGCTTGCCCCAGTCCCAATTGAGCAGCACGGGAGCCTCGAAGGGTGTTTAGAGGCCACTCTTCTTGTTGCCCGCCCCGGACCACCTCAAATTGGTGCCCCCACTGAGGACTGACTTTGTGCTTATTGTTGTTGTATTGCATGAATGCTTGAATTTAGCATAATCAAGAAGATTGTATGAATCATGAAAACTTGTTTGACGGAGTTGAATTTCAAGGGAACAAAAATTGATCTAGAATATGGTTTGGATTAGCATAACATAAGAAAGGGAAAAAAAATTCACATAAGAATCTAGAATTCATGTTGAAAGACCTTTCAAAACTTTGTGTAGTTAGTTGATGTCATGAGAGAAAATTATTGTTTGGAACTAATCTTTGTGTGGTTCTAGCATTGAGAGACTATGACACGCTATACCTTTGATGATATCCCAATCTTCTTCCGAAATCTAGAAGAAGATATTGATGATTTTCTTGCTGATTTTAGAATGGTTTGTGGTATCCTTGGTAAAAGGGATGACATTGAAAAAGGGGATTTTCTATTGCTATGCCTTAGAGGCAACGCTGAGCAATGGTTTTGGAGTATGTCTTCTCAGATTGAAGATGGGTATACCCAAATTTCCAAAGCTTTGAAGATCATATTCTCTAAATTTCCAACAACGGAGAAAGCATGGGCTTCATTAGGGAGACTTCAACAACATGGTGAATACTACTATGCTTATGAGGATATTTTTTATCGTCAATGGGGAGGATATGGGTTTAGTTCTACATTTCCAGATTATGTAAAAATGGAGCAATTTATTTCAGGTTTGTCTCCTTTCCTAAAGACTAAGGTTACTTGCAGTGGACCCTCTACCTTTGAAGAAGCGGTCACTATTGCCGGAAGGAAGTTTCACAAGTACTTCTACATCAAAAATGGTTTCCATCATGCTGGAAGAACCAACCATCATGAAAGTGTTTCTATCAAGGAGTCATCTCCTTTGCCATACTTGTCTCCTTCTACTCCGGCAAATGTTGAAGAAGTTACTTACATGCCAACTGATTATTCAAGTGCTAAAGTGTGTGGCCAAGATTCAAATGTGGAATCTCTTTCTTCTACCTTTATCACAAGCATGCAAAAATCGACACAAGATATCTCAAATGGCATTGATGATTCAATAATGGATACATCCAACCTTTTGGCGGAGGATCAATTTCTAGTCCGAGTAGACGAAGCTTTTGTGCAACATGACTCTATAGAGAATGAAGACCTTGAAGGTAACCTTGATCTTATGGAATGTTCTGAGAGTGTATCTTGTCTAAAATAAGAGAGTGAAGAAGAAGATGAAATCATAGGTGGGGAGATCATGGACCACATTGATCATAAAGAGATGATTGTGTACATGGAATGCCAACTCCAAAACAAAGTAGAAGAGTGTGAGTTGAATCCATGTGAGGATAATCTTCAAGAAGTGTTTGAGGATGTTGAAAAGCATTGGTATGACCCATGTATATTAAGCATGAAGGAACCTATCATGCAAGAAGCCAAAGTTTTCACAAAATCAAACAGTAATCCATCAACCTTTGAGGTGGTACAATGTGAGAAGTTACAACCTTGCCAAAGGGGGGCCTTAGAAGGGGATGAAGAACATGGGAGAGTAGTAAAAAATAAAATCATAAGAGGAAACTGTCAGAAGGGTATCATTCTCTCCAATAGTGTTTTAGTGGGTGTCTCTTCATTCATGGGACAATCTTTTAGCAAGAAAATCCAAACTTTTGAAGCCCCAATCATCTTCACATTTGGTTTCACCTCTTCAAAGTCAACTTCTCCTCTCTTCACATATACCTTTCATCGGGGACACCATACCTTCATAAGTGGAAGAGGACATGAATACTTGGTGATGAATGGATGTTTCCAAACCTTCTTCATTTGGTTCTTTGGTGTATGGAGGTCGCACATTGTGATGCTTCTGGTATTCATCATAGTTGAAAAACTTATTGATTGCTACATGTGGATATTTCATCAATTAGTTCTCTTCCAATGTGTTGGAAGCAATAGAAACCTTCATATATTATCTACTTATGTGGTAAACTATTTTCAATATCTTCCAATAGTAGCTAGAAGCATGGATAAAGCTTTCCTAAGTCATGAAGGTCATAGAATTTTTGACTTGATGAGCCTACCCAGGTTGAATGAATTTTATGAGCTAGAGTTCAGGAATTTGCTCATACAAGCTCTTGAAGATCGTAGAAGATACATCAACTTTACACAGGAGGGAGAGCAACCAATCTTTTATATCACATTCATAGTGATAGATGCAATGATGGACAACAATAGAATCTACAAGTTTCTTCAACCGAAATCAGTAAGAGATTCCATACCATACATCTCTCTTTGGGAAAGATATTTCAAGATCTTTGATCCTGGGGGGTGCTTATGGAAACTTTCTCTAAGGGAGGAGGTTTACTCAGTTACTTCATTACATCCTGCTATTGGCTCTGAGAAACTTTCATATCACACAAGGTTTTTTAATCATACAACAAAGGTTCTTCAAAGATGAGAGCAGACAAAGACAGACGTTACACAATCTACAGGTTGTATGATCGGATAAATGGTACATGAATATACCATTATCTAAGGGGGGGGCTAATGATAGCCATTTTTTGGCTCTCTGTAATTGCCATAGTGAGTTAACCCACCCTACCAAAATCATCCAAACACTGTGGCTATCCCTTCCATTTCACTGTATATAGGTGTGTGTGAGTTAGGGGACTTTTCCGATATCTTCTTAAAAACCCTTAATTAGCTAGTCACTGGATTAGTTGAGCCAAAAAAATAATAAAAATAATAAAAAATATAAGTATATTATGGCCCATTTGTGTGTAAATATTTCATTGTATATAGGGCCTAGATATAAGGATTTTTCATAATTATTTTGGTATTTATTTAAATATTTATACTTAGGTGTGTGTTATTTATGCTATGTACATTGACTCATCATTACCATATTTTTTCTTACCATTTTTCATACTCTTTATTCCATATAAAAATAATTTCATGCAAGCTTCTCTTATTTTTGGTGTAACTCCATCCCAATAAAAATCCAAAAAAACTAGTTTTATTTATGTGTATATTTTTTCACTATTGTCATTTACCAAATAAGGTCAAGGGTAGGTGGCATGCATGCATGCACCATGGGGAGCTCACTCTTGGAGGTGTTCAAAAGAATCATGCAAAGAAGGACCTCACAAGGACTTTGTGCAGTGGAAAAAACAGTCGGTTTTGCTGATTTTTAAAGATCACATGCTCCCCAAATTTGAAAAGGTGATACAAACAAAAATTGTAGCTCGTGAGCTGAACTTTCACCTCAACTTTGTTCATATCTTTTTGAGCTGTGAGCTATGATTTTATTGGTGGACCCCAGTTTGCCCATGCTATGCAGCCACACTCCCTCTTGCACTTTATCAGTTTCCTCTTTCACACACACTCCTCTCTCTCCTTCCCACTCCCAAACCTGCAACTCCCATGTCCTAATTCACCCTCTTCACCATTGTCACATCTCTCACACTTCCATAGCCTTCATCCTCCATTTCTACACCCTATGTGTCCCCCTTTCTCTCTACATATATGTCCATATTACCATACTCTCTTCAGTTTTGTAAAGAACTTCAAAAAATCAGCAAAAATACAAGGATAACCTCTGCAAATGAAGACTTTTATCATGAATTTTCCAAGGTTTGAAATAACATAGCTTCATCGACACGCGCTGCTTCGCCATGCTGACTGCTTCTTCTTCCGGTGATATAAAGAGGTGAATGTCAACTTCTCCAAAGCTTCAACCTCTCTTTACAAGCTCATCCCTTGTCTAACTTTTCTCATCATATATCTCACCATTTGGTGAATGATTTTGTAAATATTTTTTAGTGATAATTACTAACTACTAACCACTAACCTTATTGTAAAATGCACCCTCTACTAGAGTAGGCACTCCCAAATTATTCACTCAATCCTCTCTCCTATCATCCTCAATAATTCTCTTCCCTTGAGCCCACATCCATGTGACTCAAAGGACAAGCGAGACCCACCCTCATTAAAATAAAAATAAAAATATGCATAATCTTTTATTCCTTCAAATAAACTTGATTAGGCCTAATCCTAATCGGGGCTTCTAAAACCTATAAATAGAGCCCTTCTCTCCCTTGTAAATCATCATATGATCACACTACACCACACCATTCTCAACACATAACACACCACTCTTCAAGCCTAGTTGTGTAGAGTGTGTGCATTGTGAGTGCTCTATTCCATCACTACACATAGGTGGATGGAGAAGCTTGAACTTAGTTATGCCATACTCTTCACCGCACTTGTAGCCTACTCTTGTGCATAAATAAGATTTATAGTTTTGGGTGCAATTGTTGCTGCAACTACGACTCTTTTCTTGAAATTGACTTGATAAGTTGGCTCATCAGGTGGTTGAAGGTATATTGTCCTTGAAGTTTGTTGTGACATTTTATGCTTGGTGGTTTGAGGGCTTGTTGAATTGTTTGCCTAAAAGGTCAATTGTAAGAGGGTGCTCGGTGAGAGGGCTCCCGTGACCCTAAGACAATTTGTGTATTGGCAACAAGGTCAAGTTTTGTGTTGTCTCTCTATTTCTCATCAAGCTTTGTGTGCATCTAGTCTTTAAGGCTAAGACTGAGTTGCTCAAGTTGATTTGTGCGCTTTACCTCTCTCTGGCATGGTGAATGTTTGTGTTTGGTGTGTGTGGCTATCTTGCATTCCCCTCTCTTTGTGCGTTTGAGTACAAGGAGATATCACGTGCGTCCTAGTTCGCATCTACAACTAGGTGGTGCCCCTTTTCTTGTTTGGTTTCTGGCTGTGGGTTGTTGTTGTCTTTGATTGTGCTTGCCCCAGTCCCAATTGAGCAGCACGGGAGCCTCGAAGGGTGTTTAGAGGCCACTCTTCTTGTTGCCCGCCCCAGACCGCCTCAGTACCTACACATACAATTTATACTGTGTTTATAAAGCTGGATCAACAACTGGATGCTCCATTTATGCAGAAACATATGCTTCTAACAAACGACACATATTGGTCACGTTACCAACCAAGTGCCGCTCGAATCTAAAAATTAAAAACAACTTAAATATGCGCATCATATGGCCATGTTACCTGTTGATGTTGCCAATACTTACCATAAGGACATCATATTCCCCGCATAACCAAGGTGATACCCCTATGGTAAGCACTATTCTGTAGAACGGCTAACGCACACACCCACATTGTGTGGTCTAGTGTACTATTATTGTCACACAATATGACACAAGGCACGCTACCACACAATGCACACACAACACAAACACACGAGTCATGTGTTCAAGTACTCTTCTTTTGCCATGCATTGAAACGCACAGCATGCTCCCACATGACCCCCTCACTCCCACTCTATTCTCGATGTAGCTGCAAATGTCGCCATCTATCTCTCTCTCTCTCTCTCTCTCTCTCTCTCTCTCTCTCTCTCTCTCTCTCTCTCTCTCTCTCTCTCTCTCTCTCTCTTGGGCTTTGTAAATGCTACCATGAGGTAGGAATTTGCACTAAATCAAGGCTCTTGTTTGCCAGGCATTCATGACTGAAGTGATAACACACATCAACGTGTTTCATTCTGGAATGAAACATTGGATTGTTAGCCAAGGCAATAGCACTCTGCTTGTCACAATGAAGAACTGGTGTACACTGCTCGAATCCAAGATCTTTCACTAGGCGAGCAACCCAAATAGATTCTTTGCATGCCTCACTCAATGCAACATACTCTACCTCTGTGGTAGAAATGGATGTACAGTCTTGAAGAACGGATATCCAAGAAATAGCAGAACCAACAAATGTGTAAATCCAACCTATTGTTGATTTATGATTGTCAACACAGCCTACATAATCATTCATTACAAATTCCTAAATGGATGACTCTCCACGACCATAGCATAATTGTCTATCTGTAGTGCCGCTCAAGTATCTGAGAATCGACTTGATAGCATCCCAATGATTTTTACTAGGGTTAGACATAAATCTGTTGACAACTCCCACTACATGTGCAATGTCAGATCTTGTAGCCACCATGGTATACATGAGACTACCACAAGCTGAAGCATAAGGAACCTTAGCCATTGCAACTTTTTCCTCAACAAATTTGGGACAGCCATTCTTGCAATGGAGTACTCAAAGACTTTTCCTTCTGCATGTTGAAATGATCAAGGACCTTGTGCACATACTCTTTTTGAGAAAGGTACAACAACCTCTTCTTACGGTCACGAGTAATGCGCATACCCAAAATGTGATTAGCTTCACCCAAATCTTTCATGTCAAAGTGACTTTTTAGCTTGTTTTTCAAGTCAACAATGTCCTTCTTGGAATGACCAGCAATAAGCATGTCATCTACATAAATAATAAGCATAATAATTTGTCCATTGGGTTGTTTTTTCACGCAAAGACATGGATCCTCGTTACTGCGCTTATACCCTAGGGAACGCATAAATGCATCAAACTTTTGATACCATTGTCTGGATGATTGCTTAAGCCATAGAGACTTTTCAGAAGCTTACAGACCAGATGTTCCTTGGCCTTTAGCACAAACCCTTCAGGTTGCTGCATATAAATCTCTTTCTTGAGACCACCATGTAAGAAAGAGGTACTGACATCCATTTGAGCAAGATCCATATCTTTAGTGGAAACCTTCTTAGTGTGGTCATCTTGACCACTAAAGAAAAGATTTCTTGGAAATCGACACCATATTCTTGGTTGAAACCTTTGGCCACTAAAGGAGCTTTGTAATTGTCAATATTCTTCTTGTAAACCCATTTACGAGGCAATACTTTCCTACCTTTGGCAATGGAACAAGTTTCCATGTTTTGTTAATTGCAATAAAGGACATATCCCTCTTCATAGCATGTCCCCACTGATCCTTGTCATTGGCTAGCATAGCCTCTTTGTAACAAGAAGGCTCACCATATCTGTCAGCAAAACAAAATAGAGAACATAGCGGATGCACTCATTAGAAGTCTCTCCAAGAGTCATCAGTTTCAACATTGGCGTGAGTTGATGGGCATTGGGTGAAGAGTGGTTCTCTTCCATTCTTATGGTCTCCCACGTTGGTATCATCTGGGAGAATGATAGGTTTAATGTCCATGTAGCCAACCACCCTCACTAAATGCTACTAACCCTAAGTGTACAATTATACACTTGTGTGAGCCACTAACACTAAGTAAAATGTGTATTGTGCCTTAGTGCATAAGATAGAGAAGAAAGAAAGGGGGCACACAGTACGTGTTGGCTCTCCCCCTCCAACCCGTGTGTGTGGCTATGGTGGTGCATGTGTGAGTGTGTGTGTGTGTGTGTATTCATCTTCCGCTTTCGATGTGCTCCCGGGTCCTCCCCTTCATTTTATACCCCTTTTCACATCTTCTTTGCCAGCCCACATATAGTTAGGCACTCCTTGAAAAGGTGCACAAGGTCCTCTTTGGCCACTTTGCAACCCAAACACCTATTTGACTCGATTCCTCTGGCAAAGATCTTCACTCTTGTCGAAATGCCCCCCAAATAACTTTACAAAGAAATATCTTCATCATCAGAGGACATACTCTCTTGCAAATGTTATTGGTTACCACCTTCCACCTTGTTTCCGGCCACTGCTTACCCCATAACCTATTAAGGGGAAAGAACCAATCTATTCCAAGAGCCTGTGGTAGATGTATTCAAATGGTCTTAGGTTTGAGGAAAGGTCTATCCTTGGACCAAATGCAGACTCGCATAATGACATACAAAAATTGTGCAGCCCATCCAAAAATCTATTGATAAGAAGTCTTTCAGTCTTGTTCAAGAGAAATTGGGCAGTCAAGAGTTCAGTACCTTTCTAGGTCATGTTCATGTTGTCCCAAATATGGCCCAAATGAGGCGTTTATTGTTTATCTTTCTAATTGTCTCTCTCCAAAAAGGGTTAATTTGTAGGCCTCACACCTTTGAAAGCCAAGGGGACCAATGAGAGATGGAGTTGTGGAAGTACCTTGTCACCTCTCCCCAGTCCAATGTCTCTAAAGCTCTATCATTAGGAAAAATATAAACCCCAAAGGGCCTTGTGAGAGCAAACAATCAAATTTTAGTCAACAATACGACATTACTTTTAAACGCGCTTAATTTTTCATCTTTATGTCTCTCTCCCTCCCTCCTCTCCCTTTTCTTTCTCCTTTTCTGTCTTGGGGTAAGAATCGCTCGCTTAAATTTTGTTTAATAAGTTATGACCATTCAAATAAATGCAAAAACTGATGGGACTGTGGCCATACACCCATCCTAATTGATGTAGAAAGTATATTCCAAAAGAATCTTTGATCCTAAAGGGCCCTTTTGAGGTTCATATTTTCCCTAATGTTACACTTTCGTATGATCGCGCGCCTGTTGTGCCTCCCAGTCTTAGGCTAGACCATCGGGGGGCAAGTAACTTGTCATGTATCTCTATTTTTCTCCACTTTCCCCCTTAGAGGTAAATCCCGATGCCTCTGTGCTCCATCGACCTTACAATAGTGTCCAAGCTTTCCCACTACCAAGGCGTCATGTCTTTGGTGTTAATTTTCCATAGCAATCTTTTCACCGGTTTCAAGAACTCCTCCCAAATGCACTTGACTAATTTAAGGAGCGGGCTGGTGAAGGCTATGTACAGGATAAGGAAAGAGTTAATCACTTTAACCCTGCTTGAGAAGGGGAGAAACACATATTACCATCTTCTCATCTTGCTTCTAATCTTGTCCATGACCTATTGGAATCTTTGCTTATGAGTCACATTGACCCCTAGTGGAGCACCTAGGTGACATAAGACCTTTCCTTTAGAGAATATCTCTCCAGTCCACATAGATGGATCAAAAGATTTTTTTTCAGAGAGCGAGATCAATCTAGATTTTTCAATACTACATTTTGATCCAGAGGCTAGGGAAAATATTTGTACAATCTCCAAAGCCCTTTGAACAGTTTGTAGACAAGCATTGAGAAAGAGTAGGGAATTATCCACAAAGAGCTTGGCCAAGAGCTCGTCCTTGTTTGGCAAGGAGAGCCCTTGGATATCTCTTCTTGTGGCACTAGCTTCTAGCATGGTAACCAACAGCTGAGAGCCGATGGCAAACAATAGTGAGGCAAGTGGGAATCCTTGCTTGATAGATCTTTTGACTTCAAAGGCACCCACAATCCTATCATTAAAGAAGATCTTCGAGTGGATTCCTGCATTGAGAGTGAGAGCTTGTCAACACAAACGAGGCCGAAATCCCAAAGATTTCATGACCACCTCAACGAACAACCAAGTAGCCCTATCATAAGCTTTATCAAGATCAAGCTACAACACGACACACTCTTGTTTGGTGAATGTTTCATATTCAATGCCAATCATAATAACCAAGATGTTATCATATATTGACCCTCCTTCAATGCAACGATGTTGATGAGGAGTAATGACTTTATCCAAAATGGGTGATAGCCTAGGGTGATAGCCTAAGAGCAACAATTTTGGCGATAATTTTGTAGGCCAATGATATCATGGTTATAGTCTTGTAGTGTTTCAATTGAGGGCAACAAATTTGCTTAGGAATAGGTTTAATGAGTCCCCTTTTAATACTTGAGTCAAGGGCCTCATTACTCAGTGCGTGGTTGGCCATTTTGGTAATGGGGGATTTTAGAGCGTCCCATAATTCTTTTTATAAAAAAAAGGTCAAACCATCCCACCCAAGGGACTTCTCTTTACCTAGAGCCTTTTGCACATTGAGGCATTCCTCCACAGTAAAGTTCTTCTCTAGAGATTGTCTTTGGAGTGCAACACCATTACCTTGATGCTCCTTAGAAGATTAACCTTGGCTTCCTCCACTTTAGTAGAATGGTGACCTATGATCTGGCAGAGGTGATCAAGTATCAGCTTGATTTAACCATTTTATCATGGTACTTCACTTCCTTCCCCTCCCCATCAGTCAGAGAATGGATTAGTCCTTGACATCTCTTGACTTTCAAGGCTCTAACAAATGCTTTTTATTGGCTATCTTGAGCTGGAGGTTGGTTTCCCTAGACAACAAACTGGCCTTTTTTATGTCCTTCATGTAAAGGTCGTCCAGGTCACTTTTAGCTTGAAGCCACCTTATGTTCTCATCTTCAGACTCAATCCCTTCTTGTTTTTTAGATGTCAATTTACTCTACTTCATCTCTGAGCTACCTTAGGCGCTCCTTGCACGGAGTCTGCTTCAATCTAGGGCATGTGGTTTTAATCACATTTGTATGCTCTAGGTGAATTAGTCCCAAGCTTTAGTGTTATCTAAGACGACATCTTTACCGAGCTTTACTAGAGCTTTCTTGGTCAGGTGCTTGAAAAGGGGATCTTTGAAAATATGGGCTCCGGAAGGCAACAACTTCTTAGGTCCTCTGGGATGTTGATCTTTGCCTTTGGATTTCCTCAAATTAATGTAAAGGGGTAGATGATTTGATAAGTCTTGTGATGTAGCCACCTTCATATTAGTTAGCATTGGATCCGTTCTGCGTGATGCAAGCAATAAAACATTCAAGCCAAGAGACTGTCCTGGCATACTACAAGATGGTATATGTAAAGCCTGGCGTGCTATTCTAGGGGCCAATCTCCCACATATCCAACAATGCCCACTTCTTACAGAGGCTTTTCCATTTATATTTTTTGGACCCAGACAACATGCTAGAGGACTCGGTTCTATTATTACTCTTCTCCACCATATTGAAGTCTCCAATGAGGAGCCATTCTCCTAAACAAGGAGTATCCTTTAGGTGATCCCATAATTTAGCTCTATTCTTTGCAGTGCAAGGACTGTATATGTTGAAAATGATAAAAGGTTGGTCAGTCCACTTGACTTGCACTCCTAGAGATCTTTGAGAAGGATGATTACAAACCACCTTAGGCTCCAAGTCTATGTCCACAGTTGTAAGAACTCCACTAAACCTATCAAATCCTTCTCCATAGAAAACTAATTTTTTCTCCACTACTTGATTCTTTTGCTAGAGGCACTCAACACACACACACACACACACACACACACACACACACACACACACACACACACACACACACACACACACGCATACAAAATTGAGTAGACAAGTACCACAATCAACCCATGTTATCAAGCACATACACGCACGCACACGCACAAAATATCACACTGATTGTTTTTTAAGAAGGACACAAGTATTGAGGACATGACACCAGAAATGTACTCATTTTTTTACAAGCAACTACGTCATTAGCAGAGGACTGATGGATGAATGTGAAGAGAAAGTATGGCATAGTACACAGGAGAACTTTGTAATAAATAAACAAACTAGACGATTTTTTCGGATTGGAATAATTTCTTTTGTACTTTTTATGCTTCAGTGTAAGACAACAAGATAATGTACAAACTCATGATTAAATAGAGTCCTCAATTTGCAGTAACAATAGAAGGGTATTTTTTAATCAGTGGACATAATACCCAAAAGTAAAAGACTTGGAAAGTCCGAGTTAATATACAATAATCGGTAAAATTCAATAAGGAATTTTTACTATAAAATTTCAAAACGATTTTCCTTGAGTAATTTTTTAAATACGTTTCCATAGGTTCAAAGATATTATATCTTCTTTAGATACTAGTCTAATAAGGTCAAGCCAGAAAATTAAGGCAAACCCAATGAGCGGTGCTACTTGCCCGTAATAAACAAAAAAGCCAGCGAAAGACAAAATCCTTCATAATCACATACGTTGTGAGTGGGATGGAAACACACAGAACGCCTCTATAATGACCCGACACACACTCTTGGGAAGATACACACACACACACGATGGGGCACCACTCGGCTTACACAACACACCTGGCCGAGACAGGACACACACCGATGGAGTGAGAGGAGAGAGACTATCCACTTACCCACTCCACATAGAGACACACACACACACACACCCAAAAAACTCGGCTCAAAAGAGGATAATTTCTGATGTTTAGATACAATAGAGCTTGGGCCAACACCAATGGGGCAAATGGCTCACACAATATGGGTAAAATAAGCCAGATACAATCACAAATTAGAGCAGAAACTTCGCTCATAGGAGAAACTTACACAGAAAAACAGCAGAAAAAGAGTGAGGAATTTGGCAAAATCGACAGCACCATCGCGTCCGAAACGACCCAAAACCCCAGTCTACAATGTCAAAGTGCTCAAATCCGACCTCGGATGAGCAGTTTACGGCCAAAACAGGCTCCAAAAACCCCAAAAACACAGTTGCGGCTGTTCCTCCTCTCTTCTCCACGTTTTTTCTGGTCTTCTCTCTGTTTTTTCAGTTCCCACACTTAGCTTTATTAGTTGGGCACCCTTGGCCTTTTAGATGACCTCAAACGGACCCCGAACAGGCCAAAAACTAACCTCGCAGTGCATAGTTGTCACCGTTTTGCATCATCCGCACACCTGGCACTCAACTTTTTCCAATAATGCATCCCGCCACCACGTGAAGTGGCCCCAAAAAGTGGTCCTCATGATGACCTTTCTACATAAGTATCACAAGAAAACACCCACGTCGTGTCCGTACTCATCATATTGACCCCATTCAGCCTCCTGACGCCACTAGATGCCATCTGACGCACTCGCTTACCTCATGTCATCGGCCCGCCGATAGCTTCCTCAAGAAGTTTTACACGCTACCAACTCCTCATTATTGTAGAAAAAACACACTGGTACTGGTAACGATGAAAATCGATGCACTATGTACACCGTGTCCTACCTGTACACATGTGGGCCCCACGTAACCACCTGGCTATGGAAAATGGGCAAACCTTTATTCGATGCACCATGCATGGATATGTACATATGCGCAATTCCTTGCTCCAAAAAACTCCTGACAACGTTGGAGAGGGGGAATGAGGACGACACCCAGCACGACCAGAAATGCCTCTCTATAGCTCAGGGTCAACACAGCACCCCAATCCACTCAAAAACACCTTCGAAATGACAATCTACACCTAATCCACTTCACCTACTCAGTTCCTAAGCGCACACACGCTATCTAGGACCGCAAAAGGAGCCGACACCTCACTGCACCTGCTCTGCCTCCCTCCACACATACACTTACTCTCTCTCTCTCTCTCTCTCTCTCTCTCTCTCTCTCTCTCTCTCTCTCTCTCTCTCTCTCTCTCTCTCTCTCTCTCTCTCTCTCTCTCTCTCTCTCTCTCTCGCTCTCTGTGCAAAGCACCAACGATCCGGGCGTACACACGCTTCACCGGCACCGTGGCTGACAACAGACGAGACGACAAAGAAAAAGGGGGAAGGGGGATGCGACACATCACCACAGACCAAAAGGGTTGTGCATTAATGGCTTCCAAGCTCCATTATCATCCTTCTCTGAGCTTCTCTCTCCTCTCCTTTCATGTACAGTACAAAAGAAGAACTCCCTCTTTACAAAAAGTTTTGCCCCCTTATTGGGCTCGTTTTTTGACTTTTTAGGCATTTTTCATGGTAGGCCGACATGTGGCACTCCCCTTGGGAGACTTGACTTTGGTTTGACCATTTTGAACATATCCCGAGGCTTCATACTTCGCTCTACTCACAAGCACCCTAGAGGGAGCAACGACGGCGCCGTCGTTGCCCCCCTAAGGGCTCACATTGCCTTCAAAAAAGGATTTGGACCAAACTTGTCCGTGGGAAACAACCCCCCCATGGGTGGGCGCCACATCATCACCTTCCTCGCGCGAGCGGAGCCGCCCAAAACCACCACCGACCGCCAGCGGCAGCCAGCACAGCGTCGGTGGTGCCTTCCGCCATAGCTCACGGAGCTCCCAAGGAGCCTCTCTCTCCCTTGAGATACCAATGGTGCCTCACGGTCCTGCCCAAATGGCCTGCGGTCTCGGCTCCTCACACCGCATGTGGGACTAATTGGCCGCCACGTGGCAGCACCTGGTTCCGTCCCAATTTGAATGGCCTCCAAGGCCTTTAAATTTTTATAAAAAGGACCTCCATGGAAAATCAACTTCTCCCCTCTTTTCTCTTGCTTGCCAACTGGCACCTGCTAAACCAATCACTGAGTCGTAAAGTGGTGCCGAGTCTCCACTTTTTCGGTCCCTAGCCGTGCCAACCCCACGCCATTTTTGATTCTCTGAGATAGCTATCTGAGGCCGCCAAAAACCGGGAAAAACATCTGCTAACCTTTCACCATCAAATGATCCCAACTTCGTCTAGCCGTATCTGACTAACCGAACATCCGATTGATGTGCAATTGATTTGTGCTAACTCCATAGGGTGCCCACTTCCACCATGAATCTTGGCGAGACTCAAAAGACGCCAGATGGCGCACTTTCCAATGCGGTCAAGTGGGCTCAGACCCGACCCTCGAAAAATCTTCAAATGGCCATAACTTGCTATCTAGAGCTCCGATTCACAATCCGAGAAGACAGGCATGCTCCATAACTTGAGCACTACACACATATGCATTGATATCAACCCAGGCCACGTGTCCCCAGCTGCCCTGTCCATCGGGGATCTGCTACACACTTTACCTTTAAACTGCAATATCTTGAGCACCGGGACTCCGTTTGATGAGCCGTCTGGACTAGCTTCTGGAGCACACTAAGCACTACCTTTCAAGACACGGTTTTGGCATTTTGGACATCTTGACCTTTCATCTCATCTGTACCATTCCCCAACACTTTTGGCCTAAAAAACCGCTTCAAACACACTTTCCCGCTACCCTTTGGCTGCCAAGGGCATCGGCACCTACCCTAGCCTTTTGCACTGCACTTGATTGCACCCTTTGCCTGGCATAGACCACTACTGAGCTCCGACCAACTTTAGTTGCACCATCATTGCCCAACCCTCTTGTTGAGCATTCATGCTCAACTAAAAGCACACTTTTGAACCTGAAAACTGCAACACTTGACAAGCATGGAATGAAGTAAAAAACCATAGTTGTATGTACATGCTATGTACAGAGTATGTACAAGGTGTCCTCTCTCTTCATAAGCTCCCTCTGTCTAGGTTGGTTGCCCAACCCCCATAGCTACAATTTGGTGTACATTAGGCACTAACCCCCTGTCAAAATATAGCTTGAGCCGTACACCATTCACCCTATGCCTCAAATGTTTGCCATTGGCTCTCACCAACTGATAGGTCCCATTCGGAAAGGCTTTATGTACTTTATACGGACCCGTCCATTTCTTCTTGAACTTCTTTTGGAAGGTGAAGTCCAAGTAGCTTTCATACTTCATCACCAGATCTCCCTCTTGAATCTCCTTGTTTGGCAAGCTCTTGTTGAACTTCGCCACTCGCTTATCCCTTTGTTTCACATAAAATTCTGCCGCAACCTCCCTATCCATTTGTAAATCCTCCAAACTAGTGATCCGATCCTGCAACATGCCCTGTTGAGTGGCACTGACACGCCACATACCCTTCAAGGCACCTAACTGTGCATGCACTGGTAACATTGCCTCCTTACCATAGACAAGCTCAAATGGAGTGAAGTTTGTAGCCACTTTGTAGGATGTGCGGTAGGCCCACAAACACTTCTCCAAGTTTACTTCCCACTCTGTCACCTGCTTATAAACATACTTGGTCAACATCTTCACAATCTGCCCATTGGCACTCTCTACCAAACCATTGCACTGCGGGTGATATGGCGAAGAGAAGCGGTGTTGGATACCCAACTTTTCCACTAAAGCCCACATCAATTTGCTTCGAAATCCTTGGCCTCTGTCTGAGATTAGCACCCATGGAACACCAAAACGGCAACAAATGCTATCAAACACAAACTGAGCTACCACATTTGCATTTACCTCTTTGACAGCCTTGGCCTCAACCCACCTGGTAAGGTAGTCAATCGCCACTATAATGTATTTTTTACCGCTTGCCGACTTTGGGAGGGGACCAATGGCATCCAAACCCCACTTCTCAAAAGCATCTTGGGCAATGATAGCTCCTTGCGATTCGGCTATCAGCCTCCTCTTGCCCATAGTCTGACATTCATGGCAGGTTTTGCACCAATAGTGCACATCACGTACTATCGATGGCCACCAAAAACCTGCTCTCAAGATTCGAAACAAAACCTGGTCTTTACCTTGATGTCCGCTCTCTTCATGGCATTGATCCAGCACCATTCCTATCTCCTCTTTATATAGCACCCTTCTAAGCACTCCGTCACGCCCGTAATTCATGAGATCTTCACCTACCAGTGTGAATTTGCTGGCCTTTTGCACCACTCTTCTCTTTTGCAGCTTGGACAAACCCTCTGAACATTGCCCTGTACTAAAAAATCCTTCAATCGCCTTTAGAGTTTCTCTACCTGCATAAGTGGCTAGGGCCACATGTAGACCTGCAACATGTACATGTACTTTGCTGCTAGCTAGTTGATCCACCTCTTGATTCTGCTCTCTCCTCACATACTTGAATTGGACTTATTCAAAAGACTTCAACATCTTCTTGATGGAAAAGAACCAATGCCTCAAAGAATCGCGCTTTACTTGCCATTGGCCTAACAATTGCTTGATGACTAGCAGTGCATCTCCCTTCACCACCAACCTTGAAATGCCAAACTCTATGCACTGCTTTAAACCCAAATGCAGAGCGAGATACTCTGCCTCGTTATTGGTGTAGACATCCTCTAAATCATACGCCTTTGAAAAAATTGTTTTGCCATGTGGGTCGTGTATCACCACACCTCCTCCTGCTTTCTGCACTACCCTTCGATATGCTCCATCGAACCACATAGTGAAAGCATCTTCCAAGTCGGGTTCTTCTTTAGCTTCATCTCGCGCCACTCTTGGATAGGTCGGCAAATCGATAGCCTTGCTGACAAGAATGTCTGCCAGGTGAGACCGACTCGTGTGATCCACCTTAAACTCGAACTCGAACTCCTGTAGCTCCAACACCCACTTCATAATCCTCCTTCCTGGCTTCAAATGTAGCACTACCTCTGGCAATAGATTGTTAGCCGTCAACACAAAAAACTTACGCACAATCAAATGGACTTTGAATTTCCTACAAGCGAAGACTAGAGCCATCACCCACTGCTCCGCCTCTGTGTAGGTAGCCTCTCCTGGGCTAATAACCCTGATCTTGAAGTATATTGGCTTGTAGCTTCTCCCTACCTTTTGCAATAGAACTGCTCCAATAGCAACTGTGCCCACTGTCATAGATACATAAAATTCGTCCTCTCGATTGGGAAGACACACTGCTGGCAACTGGCATAAAGTCTCCTTGACTCTATCAAAAGCCTCCCGAGCTTCCCCATCCCATTCATAGCCATGCACTTGTTGAGCCCTCTTTTGAAGAGGATGCACATATTGCGACAGCATCCAAAAGAAACGTGACAAGTACTTGAACTTATGAACAAATGAATCCAAACCTTGAGCATCTGATGGCGGCTCCATCAACACCAATGCTTTCACCTTCTCAGGATCTGCCTCTATACCGTTTTGCGACACTACATGACATAACAGATGCGCTCGAGGCTGTGCTAGCTTACACTTTTTGGGATTCAAATGGCCTCCTTCTTCATCAAGCCTTTGAAAGCATAGTTGGAGCTTCGATAGGTGCTCCAACTTGAACTGTAGCAGCCGATATCATCCATGAAGACTCTAATGAAACGGCCCAAGTATGGACGAAATACCCTGTTCATCCAACCTTGGAAGGTAGCGTATGCATTCATCAATCTGAACGGCATCCTGCGGTAAGCAAAACAGCCCCATGGAGATATGAATGTGGTCTTCATCTCGTCTTCAAGTGAAATCCCTATCTGAAAGTACCCCGAAAAGCCATCCATAATCGAGTACCTCTCATGCCTAGCCACCTGGTTTAGGATTTCGTCTTGAAACGGTAAGGGATAGTGATTCCTCTTGGTTGCGGCATTCAATGTCTTGTAGTCAACACACACTCTCCATTTCCCATTCTTCTTAGGGGTTATGATCACTGGCGATACCCACTCTGAATCCTTCACAGGATATATGATGCCTGCATCCAATAGTTTATTGATCTCCTGCCAAAGGGCTTCTTTTTGAATTTCTCCTAGCCAAAGGGCTTCTGTGCTTTAGGCTTATGTCCCTTCTTAAGAACAATCTTGTGCTCTACTCCCTTTGCACCTCAAAAATTCTTGTACTCCGTTGCAAACAGATTTGGATAGGACTCACACAGTTGAACATAGCTCTCCTTTTCCCCTTTGGTAAGGTCTTCACTTATCATACTCGAAACCTCCTCCATGCTTAAACCATGAGCTTGAGGCTGCATACCTTCTTCTTTAGGTGGAGAGTCATCTATGGTGACTCCGAAAAAATCCTCATCTATCTTCAACATGTCATCCTCGCTCTCCTCTTCCTCTGTGCTAGTATAGCCTTCATCATAGCCCGTCTCAGTCTCGTACTCATAGCTCGTCGTGTCGCCCTCATCTTTAACTGCCATAGGACAAGAAATGCTCTTCTTGGTCTTCAAATCAAGCACAATTTGTCTGCCTCTCTCTTTGTCAGGCAAAGTGAACACTTTGCTCTCCCAATCCTGCTTTGCACCTATTGCCAATAGCCATGGGCTACCCAAAATGATAGGGTAATCATTATCCCCTGCTTTCATCACAAAGAAGTCAATCAGACACTCTATACCCATCACCTTGACCTTCACATCCTGCACCACACCCAGACACCTGGCTTTAGTATGGTTAGCCATCCTCATGCGCACATTTGACCTGACTACTGCCTTGACTCCCGTCTCTTTCATGGTTGCTTCTGTCATGACACAAACCTGTGCTCCACCGTCTATGTAGGCTTGTACCTGCATCCTCTTCTCTATAATCGCATCCACCAATGGAAGAACATCAGTGGGGCTACCCACTCTCAAAGCCATGTTCTGCACTGCTTGGACATTTACCTTAGCTCTTGGCAGCCTGGTGCTAACACTCGTGGACCATTGCCTTATTAACTTTGGATTTAAAGCTAACAACTGACCAAATGTAATATTTGCCTTTTGATTTTGAACATCACTCACCAGATTGTACTCAGGATAGCCTCGTCCTAGCTAGAAATCCGCTTGCTTGATCTTGCGATGCCTCCTTCTTTTGCTAGGCTCAGGCTGCTCTCTGCCTTCGTACACCTTCTCTTTAGCCTTGCGAGCTCTAGTTTCCCATTCTACCTCTGTCTCCCTCTCAACTCTTGCCCTCTTATTGCCAAAACTTTGACAACCTGCTTGTCTACCCCTATGATGTTCACCCTTGGAACCTCACCTCCGTTTTGCAGAGCTGGCTGCACAGGATTCTCCACCGCTTGCTCTCTTGGACCATTGTATTGCCCTTGACCTCGACCTCTACCAAAAAGAGGGTACATACCTCCTCTTTCTCTCTGCGGTTGAGGACAATCAAGTGCATAATGCCCTTCTTCTCTACAATTGTAACACCTACCAGGCAGTGGCTGTGCCCTGCCCCTTGCTTCTCTTGGTTGTCCTCTATCCATGACACTGAGCCGCAACTCTTGCATCTGCTCGGGTAAATCTTGCACTGTGCGCACCCAATTTTGCGGCACAACAGCTACACCTCGAATTCCCTGATTTTCTTCATGTCCGGCCTCTCTCGGGCTCTGCGGTTGAACATGGGCCATCGTCTCGTAGCCTGATACACCCTGCTCAATCTTCTTCTTTATCTTTCTGCTCTTCAACCGTGCAATGACTACCGCACCATTATAATTCTCTGGGCTCTCGAAATCAACTTTTTCTCTCACCTTGGGATGCAGACACGCCATGAATTTGTCTAGCTTGAAATAATCTCCATTGGCCAATTGCATGGCTACCGCCAAATCTGCCCAACACTCTTCAAAATGACCCAAAAAAAAATTGAACTCTTCACTTACATCTTGCTTAAGCGCCTTCAGCTTTGCATCCATTTTGACTGGGGAAGTCTCCTTGCGAAAGTTGTGAAGAAACCTCGCCCGTAGAGCCGGCCATGCTTGCTTCGGCTCACCTTCCAATGCGGCGTACCATGCTTTAGCTCTACCACGCATCACCAAAGGAAAAGTCTGCATCTTGCTGTCCTCGTTCGGCATACGCAATGATAGCATGTACAGCTCAAAATCTGACATCCACTCATCAGGGCTCTCTTCTCCTATGAAAATTGGTCCATAGCTTCTACTTGCATGACTTCCAACGCGAAAACCGCTTCTTTTCGATCAACTAGGAGCAATCAATGTGTCCTCCGTGGGGGCACCAGAAGATGGAGAGGGGGAATGGGGACGACACCCGGCACGACCAGAAATGCCTCTCTATAGCTCAGGGTCAACACAACACCCCAATCCACTCGAAAACACCTTTGAAATGACAATCTACACCTAATCCGCTTCAATGTGCTCCTCCGTGGGGGCACCAGAAGATGGAGAGGGGGAATGGGGACGACACCCGACACGACCAGAAATGCCTCTCTATAGCTCACGGTCAACACAACACCCCAATCCACTCGAAAACACCTTTGAAATGACAATCTACACCTAATCCGCTTCACCTGCTCAGTTCCCAAGAGCACACACACTATCCAGGACCGCAAAAGGAGCCGACACCTCACTGCACCTACTCTGCCTCCCTCCACATATACACTTACTCTCTCTCTCTCTCTCTCTCTCTCTCTCTCTCTCTCTCTCTCTCTCTCTCTCTCTCTCTCTCTCTCTCTCTCTCTCTCTCTCTCTCTCTCTCTCTCTCTCTCTCTCTCTCTCTCTCTCTCTCTCTGCAAAGCACCAACGATCCGGGCGTACACACGCTTCACCGGCACCACGGCTGGCAACAGACAAGATGACAAAGAAAAAGGGGGAAGGGTGATGCGGCACATCACCACAGACCAAAAGGGTTGTGCATTAATGGCTTCCAAGCTCCATTATCATCCTTCTCTGAGCTTCTCTCTCCTCTCCTTTCATGTACAATACAAAAGAAGAAATCCCTCTTTACAAAAAGTTTTGCCCCCTTATTGGGCTCGTTTTTTTGACTTTTTAGGCATTTTTCATGGTAGGCCGACATGTGGCACTCTCCTTGGGAGACTTGACTTTTCTTTGACCATTTTGAACATATCCCAAGGCTTCATACTTCGCTCTACTCACAAGCACCCTCTAGGGAGCAACGACGGCGCCGTCGTTGCCCCCCTAAGGGCTCACATTGCCTTCAAAAAAGGATTTGGACCAAACTTGTCCGCGGGAAACAACCCCCCCATGGGAGGGTGCCACATCATCACCTTCCTCGCACGGGCGGAGCCGCCCAAAACCACCACCTACCGCCAGCGGTAGCCAGCACAGCGCCGGTGGCGCCTTTCGCCATAGCTCACGGAGCTCCCAAGGAGCCTCTGTCTCCCTTGTGATACCAATGGTGCCTCAAGGTCCTGCCCAAATAGCCCGCGGTCTCGGCTCCTCACACCGCATGTGGGACTAATTGGCCGCCACGTGGCAGCACCTGGTTCCGTCCCAATTTGAATGGCCTCCAAGGCCTTTAAATTTTTATAAAAAAGACCTCCATGGAAAATCAACTTCTCCCCTCTTTTCTCTTGCTTGCCAACTGGCACCTGCTAAACCAATCACTGAGTCGTAAAGTGGTGCCGAGTCTCCACTTTTCCGGTCCCTAGCCTTGCCAACCCCACGCCATTTTGGATTCTCTGAGCTAGCTATCTAAGGCCGCAAAAAACCGGGAAAAACATCTACTAACCTTTCACCATCAAATGATCCCAACTTCGTCTAGCTGTATCTGACTAATCGAACATCCGATTGATGTGCAGTTGATTTGTGATAACTCCATAGGGTGCCCACTTCCACCATGAATCTTGGCGAGACTCAAAAGACGCCAAATGGTGCACTTTCCAATGCGGTCAAGTGGGCTCAGACCCGGCCCCCGGAAAATCTTCAAATGGCCATAACTTGGTATCCAGAGCTCCGATTCACAATCCGAGAAGACATGCATGCTCCATACCTCGAGCACTACACACATATGCATTGATATCAACCCGGGCCACGTGTCCCCAGCTTCCCTGTCCGTCGGGGATCTGCTACACACTTTACCTTTAAACTGCAATATCTTGAGCACCGGGACTCCGTTTGATGAGCCGTCTGGACCGGCTTCTGGAGCACACTAAGCACTACCTTTCAGGACACGGTTTTGGCATTTTGGACATCTTGACCTGTCATCTCATCTGTACCATTCCCCAACACTTTTGGCCTAAAAAACCGCTTCAAACACACTTTCCTACTATCCTTTAGCTGCCAAGGGCATCGGCACCTTCCCTAGCCTTTTGCACCGCACTCGATTGCACCCTTTTCCTGGCATAGACCACTACCTAGCTGCGACCAACTTTAGTTGTACCAACGTTAATCCGGCCTTTATCACTATACTATACAAAAAACACATAAAGCATATGGATGCTTAGTATAGGTAATTTCTATTTGCATAATACGCATAAGAACATAGGGATAGAATTTTTCGTAATCATATATACAGTTGGGATACACAAAGAAATAGCTCCCAAAACACGGGCACATACGTAAGAGGTAAAAACGATAAGTTATGAACCACCATCACAAGGATAACACAAATAGAAAATGGTGTTGGTCATAGTCATTAATACACAATCAGATTTTCATGGTTGTATAGATGAGGTTTTTTTGCCATAATTGAAGCAGATCCTATCAATTTTTGATGTCATTTCTTCCTCTTTCCCTCCTTCTTCTCTTTGCTTTGTTCCGACAATCCGGTGCTTGTGTTGGAGATGTGTGTACCTCCCTGGGCCTCTGTGTGTGTGAGAGAGAAAGAGAGAGTGGTGTGTATTGTGGTACGATCATAAACAGACCGGATCGGTGTGGATTGTTGTTGATTGTGTGAGTTTTGAAGGTGAACTCTAGTGGATTGGGGTGCAGTGATTATCTTGGGCTATAGAGAGGCAAATTGTTTGGGTTCCGGGTGTGTTCCCCTTTCATCCCATCCATTGTTTTCCGTTCATGGAGATTAGTCTTAACTTCTCAATCCTACACTTCGACCCCGAAGCCACAACAAATGTCTACACAATCTCTAATGCCTTCCTGAGTACTTGAGGGCAGGCTTTCAAAAAGAGGAGGGAGTCATCTCCGAACATCTTGGCCAAGAGATTGTCATTACTATGCAAAATTAGACCTGAAATTTCACCCCACACAACAGTAGCTTTGAGAATCATTATAAGAGGATGTGACCCAATGGCAAAGAGAAGAGGGGCTAGGGGGCATCCTTGCTTGTTGATAGATATTTTGGCTTCAAAGGAGCCCACAATTCTATCAATGAACAAGCTCTTAGATTGTTGACTGCCAGCGTACCCAGAGTGTGTATAAGTTGACAAAGGCGAGGCCCAAAAGCCTAGTGCTTTCATGATGATTTTGACTATTTTGTTGTGGCCCATGGTTATTAGAGTGTTTATACATACATTTTCCATTAAAAATGGAAATAACCTATATTACTGGGTGTAGTGTTTCGAGAAAGTGTTTAAAAAGCATACAACTCCACCATTGAGAAATCCAAAAGTTTATGAAGTGATCGAAGGGGGAGGGAAGAATTCCGCCTTGAAAAAGTTTGAAATAAACTCTAAATTAATAGAAAATTTGTTAAAATCATGAGGAAAATTGAAATATTGTGTATGTTTGAGAAAATGACTTTCCTCCAACAAATAATTGGCCCCCATGGCCATGCTCTACCATAGACCCTCTCCTCACTCTCACTGTTTTCCACCTATTCATGAACAATTTCAGGGCTCCCAGGGCCCGACACATTGTGAAATCTTGAACTTCATAGAAGGCCAACATGGAATGGAATTTCTTACCCAACATAAGGTGTCTCATGGCTATCCAATCTTGTGCATAAAAGTCCTTTTTAAACAAATGAATTTCCACTAGGGGAAATTCTTTTCCTTCTCCCTTGACAAAGAGCATTTACTAGAATCTGGCTTTCTTTAAGCAATGGGTTGGGCATCTCAACAAAGCCTGGTCTAAAAAATGGAGCATGTTCAAATGGAGCCAGGTGTTGGAGAATATATGGCACTTTGAATGCGATGAAGTTTAGAAAGTTTTCCTTTGGAAAATGCTTTTTTTTTGCCTTGCATCTTTAGTACATTTTATAATTGATTTTTCTCGCTACACTGACTTGTTAGCTTACACGTAGCTAAAATGGCTTATCTATTTACTCTATCAAGGAGAAAAGGATACCGGTTGCTAGCTAGCATCATCCCCCTCTCTTTCCCCCTTCCTCTTCTTATTGGCTTCCTCAGGCCCAATACCCACTTTTTAGAGGTCATAATATCATCATTATTTGTTCTTGTAAAATCTTCTAGAGCCCTATGATCATAGCCGGCGTTAAAGATATCTCTCTCTATATATCTCTATCTCCATCTCTCTCTCTTTCACTAAAGGTTGGTATGCCTGAGGGCCATGGATTGATCGATAGCCCTCAATGCATTGCAACCTATAGTGGAAGAGAGAGAGATAGAGATAGAGATAGAGAGTCAAAATTTGAATTCATGTACACGGCTGCCACGTAGGCAAAGTTGGGAGAGATGGAACTTGGAAGTTTGACTATCTTAGGAAGCTCAACAATTGAGAGCAGATGAAGGGCCTATCTGGCATGGGTGTTCCTATCATGGGTAGTCCTTTCAGGTGGGTCACAATGTGTGTGTGTGTGTGTGTGTATGTGTGTGTGTGTGTGTGTGTGTGTGTGTGTGTGTGTGTGTGTGTGTGTGTGTGTGTGTGTGTGTGTGTGTGTGTGTGTGTGTGTGTGTGTGTGTGTGTGTGTGTGTGTGTGTGTGTGTGTGTGTGTGTGAGAGAGAGAGAGAGAGAGAGAGAGAGAGAGAGAGAGAGAGAGAGATAGTTTATATTATCCTCCTCGGAGGTCAAATATGACCTATGGGACCAAAGTTACATGTGATGTAGTATGTGTATCACTGATGAGTGACTCTCGATGCTCCAAAATTGTGGTGATGAGAGTCACAATGGAGAGCCCATACTGTGGCTGGGAGAGGAAAGTGTGTAGGTCTAAGTTATGGCTGAAAATGTGAGAGAAGCAAGTTTGGATGTGACCAAAATTTGAGTACTTGTAGATGGCGGAGACATTCTCACTGGGTGGGAACCGGCTCCTCTGAAATGAACAGTCGATCAGTCAACAGTAATTACCATGGCAGCTACCACAATAACCCCCAAGGCATATAAGTAGGACCCATTACATTGTAATCGGGTTGGCATTTGTCGGCTATAGTTTGCTTATCTTTTGATTCATAATCCTTAGTTCCCAAGCTGTTCCTGAGCTACATTATCTCCATCTATAATCCTAAACTTAGCAATCCAGTGTACTTCAGCCATACATACTTTGTACTCATTCTCTCTGAATGTGAATCTGAATTTGAAAATCAGTCTGTTTCTCATTTCAGTAGATGTATTCCAGTTTAGTTTCTATTTTTTTTCGAGTTCTACTGTTTGAACTAACACATCACCAGTAGCTGTAAACTTCTAACACTGGAATCAGCTATCTAAAGTGATCAGCTCCAATTCCATTTTGGTGATCACGGTGGCTAGAGCTGTTGCTCGTTGACCAGTAAACTTCTCTCCCAATTTGAGTTTCAGCTGCAGTAATGGCACCCAAACCCAGTCGTGGCCGGAAACCATCCTACCGTGTTGACCCTATTCCTGAGGAGTGAGAAAGAGACTCTGATCCCAAGGATAAACAAGTAGTTGACACTGAGGCTCAGGAGGAGCACAGTCATGCTGATGAGGCACATGACTCTGTATATTCCAATCAGTTGAGATGATGCAGAGCTGAAAGGGAATAATGCAAGGCCAAGAGTTCTTGGACCAAACAGGGAGACAAAGGTGCCAAAGGTAGTAAAGGAAGTCGTCATAGTTCAAGTAGAAAAGCTAGAGAGGAGACAACAACTGAGACGGAGGTAGAAATTAATTGGGATGCAGACACGGACTATTGTAAGAAGGCTGCAAAAAAAGAGTCAAGGTTCCAAGGTGAGAAGAGGAAGAAATGAGGATGATAGACATGATTACACATCTTCATTCAAATATCTTTTCCCATGTTCAAAGGGGTAAAGAAGGAGGACCGGATGTTCATATCCAAGCCTTTGAGCAGTATGTTGAGTTAAAAAATATTGAAGAAGATGATTGGGGTGACTACTTTCCGCAAACATTAAAGGAGGCAGCAAGAAAATGGTACTACCATTACCCGGCTTGTCAATTCACATCATACAATAAGCTGCTTAAAGCTTTCCGACTGGAATATTCAGATAACAGAGGGGATGAGGATATACTCTGTGAGTTGGATAAGATAAGGTAGGGAAATTGTCAGTCAGAAGCTATGTTGAGAAAATCAAGGAACTAACTAGACAATTGCAGGGACCACCATCCAAAAAGCGGCTGCGAGTATGGTTTTTGAATGGGTTTCACAGTAAGAAGCTTAGGGAACAGGAGGTGCCGACACCAACCAAGAAATTCAATAATTTGGTGCAACGGGCCCTGAAGCTCGAACAACAAGCTAAGAAGGAAAAGAGTCATAAGAAGAGGAGGTCCAGTAGTAGCAGTACTTCTACTGAAGATTCTGAGTCCAGTAGAGCCTCCAGTAGCTCTGAAAGTAGTTTAGATAAAAGAACCAAAGACAAGACTAAGAAAGGATCTTGGTCTAGGAAGAATGAAGAGATGGTTCGGCAAATTGCTGAAATTAGCCAGACCAGACAGCCGGTAAGAAGAATGGAAACCTGGTGTTCAAAGCGTAAATCTAAAGACCATGTTTCAAAGCAATTTCCACAGTGTACTTACTGCAAAGCCTATGGCCATTTATGAAACAACTGTGGTATTCGAATTCATCGTTTTAAGAAGGGAAAAGATTTATCAGTGGTAGCATTCACCAATGCTGAACCAGTAAGAGTAGAAACTACCAGTGTTTCTCAAGAGGAGAAACCAGGTGCAAGTGGTACAGGAGCAGTGTGCGGTAGATACCAAGCGGGTACCAGCTGAGGCCAAGGTCGTGGTAATTTTCAGAATCAAAGCCTGAATTGTTATACATGTGGTAAGTATGGGCATTTTGCGGCTCACTGTCCAAAAACACCTGAAGCTATGGATACCGAGACGAAGGTTCCAGAACCAGTTCCTGTACGAGTAGTTACATGAAGAAAAGGGGTGGTGATTGAGGAAATTCTAGACAGACCAGCAAAAACAGTCAATCCTGAAAGTAGCAAATGGGCTTTAGCAGATAGAGGTATGGAAGGCCAAGGGTAAAGAAAAGGTGGTTGATGAATGGCAAGAGCAAAGAGCACTAGCGGCGAAAATCACTAAACATCAAGAAACGGCCAGAGAAACCAGAGAGTTCTGATGCCCGAGTCATTCATAAGATACCTACCCATTTGTCTAAGACAGCACAACCAAATCAGTCGAAGATTGGGATGCCTGAGACCAGGTTGGCTGCAGTACAATGGTTGATGGAAGAGTTGGAAACTGCTAAAGGAGCTGGAAGCACTGAACCAAAGGAATGGTATTGTGAAGATAATACCAGTTCTTTAAGTTCTGACAACAACTCTGAGCATGATAAAGAGGAAATTCATGTCAAGATTTGTGACAGAATTCAAAAACTCACTTTGGAGTTAAAGAACATTAGAAGAACTCTACTTGAAGCAGCAAAATTGATCAGGCAACTAATAAAGGTTGAGGCGGAGGCCAGATCAATCGACTTGACAGCTATCAAAGATGATGAAGTGCCATTGATTCAGGTGGACTACAAAGTAATGAAAGAGTGGGAACCACTCCCAAGCGTTATACTAGATGGAGGAGCAGGGGTAAATATTTTGGGAGTACATCTTCAACAAAGGATGGGAATTACTAACCTGAAAGAAGCACTTTTCAAAGTTCAAATGGTGGATCATCGAGTGATGCAGGCAACTGGAATGGTAGAGAATATGCAAACATGAGTGGGCAAAGCAAAGTTCAAATCCAGTTTTCTAGTACTGGATGTGCAAGGAGCTTATGGGATGCTATTGGGACGCCCATGGCTGCGAATGGCACAGGCTATTCATGACTATGCTAATCAGAGTTTGACAATATGGGGGGCCAGTAGTAGCAGAATCCAGATTCAGACGAATAACACCAAAAGTTGTAGAAAGGAACTGAGTCCCAAGGAGTTCTGCCAGAAGTATAAGGTGAAGGAAATTCAGAAAATGTTGGCAGCTATGAATATTTTTCCATTAATAGAGATAGATCTCAATGCAGTCTTAATAAACAAAGATGAAACTGAAAAACAAAAGAAAAAATTTCCAAAACAGTTCACTAAACTGAATTCGGGAGAACATTCAGTGAGATTAACTGGAAGACCAGAAGAACCGGTTGAGTTCAGCACACCAGCAGAACCAGTATGCTTTGGAGTAGCTACTACTGGAAATTACAATGATAATTCAAAGCTCAGAGGATCGTCCTGAGATTATGCTGAGGAGTCAACCAAGAGAAAGGGTGGAGGGCCTAACAGGTTGCTTCCAAATGATCAGGAGATAGAGGAATGGAATTTAGGGTCTGAAGAAAACCCTAGAATGATCAAGGTAAATAAACATCTGAATCCTACGTTGAAAGAGAGGGGACGATATATGTTCCAGCACTATAAAGATGTGTTCGCATGGGAGCATACTGATCTAAAAGGGGTGGATCCAGAGGTCTGTCAACACAGAATACCAAAGAAAACCGATGCCAGGCTAGTACGACTGCAGTGCTATCGAATGAATCCGAATTATGCTAAGAAGGACAAAGAGGAGATTGAAAACCTTCTGAAATCTAGGTTCATTACTGAAGTAGCCAGTAGTGAATGGTTTTTTCCTATTGTGGTTGTGCCTAAGAAGAATGGCAAGCTGAGAGTATGTGTAGATAGGAAACTGAATGCTCAAACAATTAAGGATCCATTCCCATTACCCTTCACAAATATGTTACTTCATGAGATTGCAGGATATGAGATGTATAGCTTTATGGATGGATATAGTGGCTATAACCAGCTACAAATTGCTCCTGAAGATAGGGAAAAGACCACTTATATCACGGAGTGGGGAGCATTTATGTATCTGGTAATTCCATTTGGCCTTTGCAATGCACCGGCAACTTTTCAGAGATGTATGATGGAAATTTTTAGTGAATTTCTTCATCAATTCCTCGCCATATTCATGGATGACTTCACTGTATATTCCGTAGAGGAAAACCATTTACTATTCCTGGAGATGGGTTTTAAGCATTGTCAGGAGAAGTGGATTTGTCTAAATCCATTCAAATCTGTTTTCTTAGTCTGGAAAGGATAGCTACTAGGACATGTGGTGTCCAGAAATGGAATAGAAATGGCCAATGACAAAATCCAGTGTGTCCAATAGGCCAAGGCACCTAGGAATGCATTAGAATTAAGTTCTTTTCTAGGATATATTTATTTTTACAGAAGGTTTGTGCATAAGTTTTCTTCTCAAGCATTACCATTGTATGAGCTTACAAAGAAAACAAACAAGTTCAATTGGACTGCTGATTGTGAGGAAAGTTTTCAGAACTTAAAGAGTGCCATCATCAGTAAACCAGTTCTTCGCCAACCGAATTGGGATGTCATCTTCCATGTACATAGGCATTTGTATTATAGATTCTCCCATCAAGCGCGACTTGGTACAATACAACCTTTGTGTTCCTTTTGTGATCTAGGTGATGCAATGAATATGAAAAGCTTCATGCATCACGAGCATAACATAAACTTTGTAAAAAGAATTAACTATCCCAAGCATCACTTTAAAGGCCTCAAACACCTTTGAAGGTGAAGAGAGCTAGTGGGGAATGAGGGTAGGGAAGAGCAAGAACAAACAATCCATAGAGAAATAATTAGTTCCTCACTTATCATCATGCTTTTTGCTAGCATACATAATAGCATAGTAATGAAGATGGAGAAGATGGAAAGCTTAAGCATTGAAACATGGCTCTTGGTTGGATTTCCATTCCATAGCCAAGAGTGTTGGTGTAGGCTCTCAACTTCTCTACTAGCTTGGAGAAGGAGATGGAGCTCTTGCACTTTGCACTTCACACAATGAGAGTGCATGTGAGTGTGTGTGGGAGAGTATACCCCTCAAGCAACCCCCTAGCTTTCTTTGGTCAAATACCCCTTGTAGCTTATGCTTGAAGATCATTGGACCTCTCCAGGCCTAGCCAATCACATGCAAGGGGCATATCAAGCAACAGGGGTAGCGTTGGGACAAGTGTCCCCCTTTCCCCTTTGAGAGAGAGGACTTGATAAATGCTAAAAAAATTATTTAAATTAGCTAATTTATAATTGGACCCCGTGGAGGCCAACCAATAGGCTTTAGGCACACCATGAGGGCAACATGAAGAAGGGCTTGACAAGTGTCCTAAATGCTTTCTTTGTACCAAGCTTGCCTTGTATGAGTGTGTGTTCTCTCTCTACCCCCCTCTTTTAGGGCTTGCCCCCTCCTTTTAGGGATATTTGCTGACTTTGTGGAACACTTTACCCTCAAGCACCTTAGTCAGCAACAAGAATGACAAAGCACCTCAAGCTTGGGTAATGTTCCCACAAGCATCTCAAGCTCCTTAGTCGGCAAGAACAACAAGAAATTTAAGCACCTTAGTCAAGAAGCATGATAAGAACCTCAAGCACCTTAGTCATCAAGCAGGACAAGCACCTCAAGCACCTTAGTCATCAAGCACGACAAGCACCTCAAGGTTAGGCCGGGTTCCCACCTCAAGCTCATCCCTAGATTAACTAAGGTCAAAGGGATTTTAACACTAACCTTTGGAGGTCTTTAATGAAGCTAACCCTAAGGTCTTTTCAGCTCCATTGGTTAGTCTTTCTCTTTGACATACCATCTCTCATTTGGACCCCTTTACCATTGGCCTTGTGGTGAGATAGATCTGTAAGCACATGTCTATATTCTAACCCTTGTTCGTGTCTAATCTCCCACATTAAATGATCAGTTTAATATGATAAAATCATTTGGGCTAGTTAGATATTATATTTTTATGACAATAGGCATCTCTAATTGATGATGAGGATGCAATCTATGATCAAGTTGGTTGTCATTCTCACGCATGACATAGTCATGCAATCCAAGGACTACAAATAGATGTCTTGCACTCATTTTGGGGGGGGGGGGGGGGGGGGGGGGGGGGTGTTCACTATAATAAAAAAATCATATCACCTGGGTTCAGTAGTGGAGCTTATTTTATTTTATATTTCCCCACATTTTGACATACAAAAAGGTGTTGAAAAAAGGACCTTGGAAAAAAATTACATATTGAATGAGAAAAGGGTTCCTTTTATTGGTGAGAAATTCATAGCTAAGGGGTTTTATAAATAGTCCTTGAATGCATGTGATATATAGGACTTAAATATAGTAACACCCCCCCCCCCCCCCCCCCAAAAAGGTCAATCTCTACCTCTCGGCCTTGAGAATGAGACTTGTGGAGATTATGCATTGTCCACTCGTCTACTCTCTTTAGTGAAGACCTATAACTGTCTATTGTCTTCAGTGAATACGTATAAATATAGACACTATGGGGGATGGCATGGAAGATATCTTCCTAGAGATAAAGAGGTTTTTAGCTTTTGGGGTGCTCGTTACATGATAGCTTCTTCTAGCCTTCCCGATGGAGGACGGTGGAAATGCGAACACAAAAAACACACAACAAGAATGCATCTATATAGCCCAAGGTTTCCACAACACCCCATCCACTAGAAAACACCTTCGCATATAGATCACTGTCTGCATGCATATCAATGCATGTATGCTTCAGAAAATCAACAGAGAGGAACCATTCCAATTTTCCTCGTTTCTAGCAATCTCACAACACACACCTCTCTCTTTCCCTCTCTCACACACAAACAGCCCGGGGTACACACACGCTCTCACAACCATCACTAAACACTTGGAGCAGAGCAAAGACAAGAAGGGGAAAAAGGGGAAAGAAACAACACAAAATTTGGGAACAAAATTCTTGAATTATGAGAAAAAAAACCATCTACAACAACCAAACGACTCATCTCTGTTGGCACAATTGTGAGAGCCCAAAAAACTTCGGCAGCCTTCAACTTGTTCTCCATGGAGCTCTCCTCACTAATAGCTCTCCTTCCTCACAAGGGCTGTCCAAAAGAACCTACCTAAGAGCTCCCTCTGCTCAGAACTCTCCAAAAATGGCAAAAAATTGTTCCTTAAGGGCATGTGAGCCACCCCTATTTTTGTCAACCACTACCTCTTTTAGGTTTCTTTTCATGTGCACTACCTGTATTCTCAGCTTGTTCTTGAAAATATTGCCCTTCAAGGCACATGGGAGGCCCCCCTTGAGTTGTTGAAGGTGCCGCGGGAAGCGTGTGCGAGTGCAAGTGCAAGAGCACACACACACACACACACACACACACACACACACACACACACACACACACACACACACACACAGACCTGCTTTCGGTGGAGTGCACAACAACGTTATCCTGTTGATGCAGCTCCTTATTCTGTTGTATTAAAGAATAAGTGTATACATGGTTAAGTTAGTAGATGGGTTAGTAGTAAGTGGGATGTCTGGCCACTTGGTATGAATCCCAATAAACTCCCACTTGAAGGCCAATTCAGCCCAAGTGACTTGGTATGTACAAGCATGAAGCAATCTAGTGGCTTCAACCTATACCCATCAACTCACTGCAATGTGTAAACCGTGCCAAAGCTAAGCCTTTTGTCAAAGAATCTATTGGGTTGTCGTCAGTGTGTACCTTGACCAAATCAATGAGCTTTTTGGCCAAGAAATCTCTCACGAGATGATACAAGACTTCAATGTGTTGCCATTTGGAGTGAAACACGGGATTCCTTGCCAATGCAAGAGCACTCTGACTATCACAATATATCACTGGATTCGCATCAATGCCAAGATTTCTGACCAAGCGAGATAACCATATAGCCTCTTTACTTGCATCCGACAATGCATCGTACTTTGCTTCCGTAGTGGAAGACGACGTACAATCTTGAAGACATGACCTCCAAGATACTACTGCTCTAACAAATATGAAGACATAGCCAGATGTTGATCTCCTATTTTAAACACAACCCGCATAGTCTGCATCCGCATAACCCACGATGGATGCATCACTGTTCCCGAAGCGTAAACACCTGCCGACCGTATCTTTGAGGTACCTAAGAATGTGCTTCACTGCTTCCCAATGCTCGTTGCCAGGATTTTCCATATATCGGCTCACCACTCCCACTGCAAAAGAAATGTCTAGTCTTGTGGCCACCATTGCATACATGAGACTGCCCACTACCGAAGAATATGGTACCTTAGCCATTTCAGCTCACTCAGCATTAGATTTGGGTACATCTTCCTTGCTGAGTTTCAAGAATACCTGCATTGGGGTACTCAATGCTTTCCCCCCTTGCATATTGAAAAGCTGCAAAACTTTCTCAAGGTATGTTTCCTGAGATAACTCAAGAATACAAAGTTTGCGATCTCTTCTGATTCACATGCCAAGAAAGTGTGTAGCATCCCCAAAATCTTTCATTGCAAAATTATTGCTAAGTGTTTTCTTCAAGTTGGCAATTTCCACAATGGATTTCCCAGCTATAAGAATGTCATCAACATACAAAACTAGAATGATCATCGAGCCATCATCTAGCTTTCTTGTGTACAAGCAGTGATCCTCTTTGCTCCTTTTATATCCTTGAGACCTCGTACATGCATCAAATTTATGATAACATTGCCTTGAACCCTACTTTAAGCCATAAAGTGCCTTTTTGAGCTTATATACTAGCTCCTCACGAGATGCGTTCTCCTGAATAAACCCTTCAGGCTGCTGCATGTAAACATCCTCATCGAGATCCCCGTGAAGAATTGTTGTCTTCACATACATTTGGACAATTTCCATGTCCTCAATCGCTACAAGACCAAGTACGGGTCTAAGTGTTGTCATCTTGACCACAGGCGAGAAGATTTCATCAAAATTGACTCCCTTTTATTGTTTTGGCTACAAGTCTAGCCTTGTACTTTGGATTTGAATCACCTGAGGTAAATTTATTCTTGTAAACCCATTTTCAAGGTAAAGTTTTTGCATCATTTGGCTGTTCTACCAAGTCCCAAGTGTCATTAGCCAGAATCAAGTTATACTTAGATTCCATAGCCTGCTCCCACTTCACCACATCATCCGTCATCATGGCTTCTTGGTAGCAGCTTGGCTCACCGTAATTGGTCAACATTATGTAATCAAGACCTACCTCAACACGTGCAGGTGGACAAGAGACTCTAGTAGACCGTCTCATTCCTTGACCGTTGCTATCCACTCCCTCTAGAACATTGCTAGTGGAAGGTACATCACTAGCCCGCTAAGTTTATTTCATTGTCTCTGAGGCAACATCCTCATAAGTGACTCTCCGAATTTCTATTTCCTTGATAGGTTGTTTATGCATCTTCAACTCATTGAAGATCACATCTGAACTACGGATGACTCGATGACATTTCGGGTGCCAAAGACAATATCCCATCTCTTCATCTGCACCATATCCAATGAAAATACATTTGTGTGACTTTGGCTCTAACTTCTGTCGAAGTTGTTTAGGCACGTGATCATAAGCTTCACAACCAAAAACACGTAGATGGTCATAGTGGGGCTTACTTTTAGACCATAACTCTTCTGGAATCTCATAATTCAGTGGCATACTAGGCGAACAATTTATAATGTGCACTACGGTCAAGACAGCTTCTGCTTAAAAGCCTTGTGTGAGATTTTCCCTAGAAAGCACGGGTGTGACTCTTTCTTGAATCGTACGATTCATGCACTGAGAAACTCCATTCTGAGCTGGTGTGTATGGTGCAGTTAACTGCCTTTTAATCCACCTTTTAGCACAGAAATTGTCAAACTCCTTGGAGACATACTCTCCACCTTTGTCAGTCCGCAACCTCTTGAGTTTCTTGCCAGACTGATTCTCAACGAGTGCTAAACATTTTTGGAACATAGGAAGAAATTGATCCTTATGTTTCAAAGGATATGCCCACACCTTTCGAGTAGAGTCATTTATGAATGTCACAAAATAGCTAGCCCCCCCTAGAGATTTGGTTGACATAGGACAAAAAAAAAACTTAGCACTAAATCAAGAGGTTCAGCTCGCTTTTGACCCAATAGTAAGTGCACGGACCTAGTCTGTTTGCCATAGATGAAATGCTTACAAACAGGAAAGTCAACATAAGACAAGACATGTAAGTAGCCAAAATGAGTCAGAGTTCTCATTCCTTTTTGGCTAATATGACCTAGCCGGCAATGCCACAACTCAGTAGACGGCAGCTCGGCTATAGATATGTAATCATGACCAACATCTTGCACATGCATGGAATACAAGTTACCATGCTTCTGACCTCTAAGTACAACAAGATTACCTTTGCGTACTACCCATGAAACCTTGCCAAATGTGGTGTTGTATCCCAAATCATCAAGCTGACCAAAAGAAATCAAGATTTTAGTCAACTTGGGCACATGTCTGACATTACATTAAGTAAAGTGTGTGCCATTCCTTAGATGCAATTTGACATTTCCGACACCCTCAATGTCTAGTTCATAAGCATCACCAAGTCTCACTTTGCCACAAGAGTGAGAATAAGTAGAGAACCACTCTCTATGTGGTGTCACATGGAAACTCGCACCAGAATCTACTATCCAATTTTGTGCATCCTGCGCTGTCGAGAAATTTGCGGTCTTGCCAGGAAAGCATCGGGCTTATGGCTGTGAGAGTTTGTGAGAGAACTCAACAAAAACTATATGAAGGAGTTAAACCATAGATGCCATGAAGACTAGGGTTTGGAAAGAAGTGCAATCAAAGAAGACTCACTCTCTCTCTCTCTTGCACTCACGCACACAAAGAAAGAACACAAAAGAGAATGTCAAAACAATACGAAAATGAAAACATCAAGGCTATGGTCATATCGTATCATGGGTAATATGAAAGGGTTAATAGATGAGTTCATGGCATTCAATCTTGGCTGACCAAATAGGCTACGAATTGTTCTTTGGAATTGTAGTGTTGTGCTTACCATAATATATATATTTTGTCTAGTGATTGGGATTAATTGTGTGTACAAATCCTCTTGGTTCATAGCAAGATAACTACGCTTACGTCAAAAGAAAAGTTATAGTCTATGAGAGGTAGTATGATGGGATCCGGTGATAGAAGTATTTCATTGAGCCTTTCTGGGCCAAAGAGAAACACTATACGTTGTTGAAAGTGTATTTTACGGCTAATCCATACGTTAATTCTAATAGATCATACAGAGTGAAAGCGATAGAAATTATCATCATGTGGGTTATTCATCTAGGATAGTATGTGAGAAATGTAGATATGAGAGAAGTGAAAAGATGTGAAGTTTCCCTCCCAAGCCCTATTCTTGCCCGTAGGCAATAAGGATACTGCGGGGAGAGATGTACCTGTAGAAAAGAGAACCTAGAATTTCCAGAGAGGATGAATTACTAAGAATGAGAGAGATAAGTTTGCTTAAGGAGATGAGATTAGATACATATATATATGTTGGATTAGAGATAAAAAAGAAAACAACAAGAAATCAAGAAAACATCAATGTAGAACACATCTTACTTGACAAACCCTTTGGCACCATTATTGATGGAGAGAGAAGAAGAGTGGATAATTCCACTTTGATTGATACACCAAGTGCAAGACCTTCTTTGATTAGAGTTGATCTTCCAAGGTTAGCTTGTTGCAAGAATGGCTAGTCTCCCTCTAGGAGAAAGTGTAGGCTTGGGCTTATGTTAATGGCTAAGTACAATTAGGCATTACTACTCACTCCCTCAAGAATTCCTCTCATCAATGGCTTGAATGCTTGAGTGCCTTCCAAGGAAGAAGAGGTCCCCTTTTATAGGTGAAGGGAACCCCCAAGGGTTTACACAAGAAGAGAGGAGCCAGTGTGAACATGAATTGGAAAAGTTAGAAATGAGCTGTCCTTGCATGATGTGGGCAGACTGGGGTCCAGTATTTTGATCATATCTCCTCAACCGTGGCTCCAAATAAGAAAGTAAAAATATGGGCAAAAACTTCAACTCATTAGCTATGATTTTTATTTTAAAATTGTTTTCCAATTCGGATTGGAACCTTGTGTAAAAAATTCATCAAAATAGGGTCCATTTATGGCAGCAAAAGTCTTCATGTGGTCTCCTTAGCCTAGACTTTCATTTAATTCACAAGGACACCTCATGCCATATGAAAGCATGACATTGCTCCTTGACAAAGTTTTGTAATCATGCTTGCAATAATGCATTAAAATAAGTGTATCTTTGAAATCATGCCACCTAGTGTCCCACTAGGATTTGATTCTCTCCTAGTAGCTATTTAAAAAGAAATATAAGAAAAGTATAAAAAATACGTAGAATATATATATATATTGGAGTTTACCCTAGATATAGGATCTATTTAGGGTGTGAGATGATAATGAAATAGTAGAAATAAATAATCAATGCTTTTTGCCCCAAGTTAAAGAGGCGGAGCTATTGATGCTTTTCCCATAATATTTTCTGATGGTAAAGTAAGGATATGTTACCCTTGAGAAAAATAATAGGATGAGATAGAAGGCTTATTATTATACTTAAATATGCATATGTACACTATAAGAAATATAATTATGTATCTAAAAAAATACAAAATAGATCTTGTAGCATGCGTTCCCACTATGTACGTGTCACAGCACGACATCCACCCCCTCTAAACTTGCACATCCTCCGGTATGTGCCAGATTGCCTCTTTGTAAGATTAGACCTCTTGTACATCTTCCTTGTCTTCTTCCTCACTGGATGATTCTAGAGCTTCATGTTCACTTTGATCTTCACCTGTGTTTTTTTCTTCTTCCTCATCCATATCTTCTAGATCATTGTCTCCTCTTCTCTTAAACATTTTAATCCTTTTTCCTGCAATGGGAATCTTTACTTCTGTACCATCTAGTTCAGACAAGCTGTAAGTAGCATTTTTATGCACATGCTTTACAACATACGGTCCAAACCATCTTTTTGAGAACTTACGCATGACTGTGTGCTGGTTATCAAGGCTACTATCATACACTAAAACCCAGTCACCTTTGTCAATTGCTTTGCTCCTGAGTCGATGTCGCTTATAAAAATAGTCCTTGTTTTTCAACCTTGCATTTTTGAGTCGTTCTTTTGCAGCTTCAATGCCTCCAAGTCTTCTCTCTAGCTGCCTTATACGCAGTGCAAGGAGATCTTCCCTACTAAGCCCCTCTTGCCAAGGTAGTACATTCCATGTGGGAATTGTATCTTCAATCGGCATCACTGGCTTTTGACCATGCATTAGCTCCGCAGGCATGTAGCCAGTTACTGAGCTATGTGTTGTACGATCAGCCCATAAAGCATATGGTAACAATTTTGGCCACTCACCAACTCTTCCTTCGCAAGCCTTGGCCAAAGCTTTGATGATAGGAGGATGCCCTCTTTCACTCTTTCCATTGCCTTCAGGGTTGTAAGCTGTAGTAAGAGAAAGCTTGATCCCTAATCTAGAAAAGAACTCCCTTGCTTCTTCGGCATCCAATTCACCTTGATCTGCAGTGATTTTTCCCACACAACCATAACGGCAAATCACCTCATCAAGAAGGAATTTGCACACAGCTTCTGTGGTCTTAGCTCTTAATGCTCTTCCTTCAACCTGGTTAGTTAGGTCCTCTCTAGCAAGAACCAAGTATCTCATCTGCTAGAGTCCTAAAGGCATCGTGACTAGATCCACAACCCATTTATAGTGCATGGCTAGTGGATATGTAGGGTGCAATCCATCACGATGTCGAACATTTGAATACATTTGACAAGTTACACATGACTCTACAAACTGAGATACATCTTTATACATACCCTTCCACCAGTATTTTTCTTTCAACTTGGAGAAGGTTGCCCACACACCCTTGTGTCCAGCCCATAGACTCTCATGAAACTCTTGCATGAGCTTTACTTGAGTCTCTTTTTTACATATAACCCGTTGTGGTGTAGCACCCTTTTGTTTAGGATGCTTCCACAAGTAACCATCCCTTAAAAAGTACCCATATGCTTTCCTGCGTATCCTCTTGAATTCTTGTTCAGACCAATCATCCTGTTTTGTTAGAGTACTCAAGTACCTTCCAATAGAAAGCCAATCACCTTCATAAAGATCTTTCAAGAACAATTCAAGTGAATTAGTCATGCAGACATTGTTACCTTTGACATGAGAGATAGAATAGAATTTTGTGCCTACATCATCTCCCTCATCAATCATTTGTGACTCATCTTCATACCTTGCCCTTGATAGCATATCTGCCACTGTATTGTCTTTACCTGCAATGTGCTTAAACTCGGGATTTAAGGATTTAATGTAGGCAATCCACCGCAACATAGCAATGTCTGGTCTTGAGCAGCTTGTAATCATCCCAAGAAGTGGTAGACAATCTGTTTCTACAACCACACATGCACTAATTAGGTACTCTTTCCCACTTTTCAAGGCTGTAACCATACCCCATAACTCTCTCTTTATCTGTGGATAGTTTCTTTGGCGAGAACTTAGTACCTTTGCTCCAAATCTTACCACATACCTTTGTCCTTCTTTGTCATCTTGCCCTATTGCCCATCCAATCCCTGTAGGACTGGTATCTACTGTCACAATCACTGGCCTTTGACACTCATAGTCTACCTTTCTCAAAGTAGTTGCTGACTGGAGTAACTCCTTTAGCTTTTTCATGGATTTTACATGTGCTTCTGTTCATTTAAACTTTTGATTCTTTCTAAGCAGCTGATAAAGAGGATCAGCTACATGTGCATAATGTGGAATCCAAATAACATAGAAGACACATGCTCCCAGAAACCTTCTAACCTCAGTGATGCTAGTGCATGTTTCTTTCATTCTTTGGATGGCATCTACCTTTGATGGACAAGGTTTCCTACCATATGGCCCGCACATGTGCCCCACAATGAGCACTTCTTTGACACCAAACATAGACTTTTTCCCTGACAATGTAAGATTCACTTCTTCCAACCTAGACAAAATTTTATCACAATCATTTATGTGATTTACCACAAACCTGCGACATCCCTTGAGATCCAAAGCTTCATCTTTGTCACTTTCTTCACATCCTTTGATAGGCAAATCATCAATGAAAGGCATTGTGATTTGAGGAATAAAGTCACGTAAGACCTTATTCATCCCATTCATCATATGTGCAACCGAGTTGGTTGCTCCCTGTGGCAAGGTACACATCCTTACCAAACCCAAAGGTGTCCTCATGGTTGTCAAGTCTCTGCTTTCGATTGCAAGCTGAAATTGATCATACCCTGAGTAGAGATCCCCCATTGAGTAGATTGCCCTCCCTGCAAACGCCTCTGCAAATTCATCCACAATTGGACCTGTACCTACATTTTTTATTGTCACCTTGTTCACTGGTTGCATATCTTGGATGAAGCGTAGAGAACCATTATTCTTTGGAACTGTGAACCACCTGTTTGAATATGGAGCACAAGAAGGCTCCAAGATTCCCATTTTGATTTTCTCATTCAGTAGCTCTACTAACTTTGGCAAATGAGCCTTTGGAACTGGAATAGGCCGCAAATTCCAAGGCACATGAGGTATTGTGAAAATTACCATAGGAGCTACAATATAAGGATCAACACATCCTATCTCATGTGGCTCAAATGCAAAAGCCTTCCCATGCTTTGAAAGCATTTCTTTAAAGCACTTTGTCTCCTCCTGTGTTAGAAACTCCTCACAACCAATCTGCAACTCTTGAAAAGACTCCTTTGTGAAGGTATGCCCGATCTTTTTAGGATTTCGCAAACTTGGTTGTAAAGAAGCCTGTTCAATCTTTTCCCTGTTGTTGGGTGGTAAGGGTGAAGCTACTGGTTTCACCTTCTTTGCTACACTCTTGTATTTAGTTTCAACATGGACTTCTGGGCCAACTGTTTGGCTTTCTTTAAAGGCTTCTATTACTTGATACATTTCCATAGAGCAAACTTCCACAACTTCATTTTCAAGATGCAAACTAGACCTCATTATAGCATCAAGCTCACCCATAGTATCTACAAAAGAAACTTGTTCACACAAACCCAAAACATTTTCAGTAGGCTTTAGCAACCCACTCTTTTTCATGCCTATTTGTACATTATGCACATATTGCCTCTCATATCTCTTCAAATCTTCAAGTTTTGTAAAACATACTGATCCATTCCTTGTTACCAAGGAGCTCATCGAGAAAGTTTCACCTATTTTTGGATCAAGCGAGACCCTTTTTCTTTCTGTACCACTGCAATCCCGCTTTACAATGGTACTTGGCCAAAACCCACTATTCTTTATGATCATGAAACTCTTTGCTTACCTTTGGTAGAGGATGTTCTCTGAGGTTGTCACGATTTCTTTCATGGTTTACACAGACTGTGAGAAATTGGACAGCTTGTTTACCATCTTTGCTACGTATTCTAGCATATGCTGAACCATCGTCCATTACCTTTGTTTCCATTCGAACTCCCACAATGTAGGGTTGTCCAAGGATGAGATGATATGAAGATGTATCCTGTACAAAGAAGTTTTGGTCAATCTTTACATCACCTATTGTTACCTTCACACCTGGACATGCTGCATACAATTCACCGAATGAATTGTTTGCCACTTTTACCATCCAGCCATGATCTGTGTCCATCGGCCATTTGCACTTGTTGTAGAGACTCTTTGACATTATGTTTATTTCTGAACCATGGTCAATCAAGGCAACAAATGGCTCTTCAAGATCACCTACCTTGACCAAAGTTTTTGTAGTAGCCCTTGCCCAATGACTTCGTGAATAGTAACTCCTAGGAATATCTTCAACTTCTTCATCATCATTTGAGAAATGCACTTGCTTCACTCTCCCACTAGATTGGTAGCATCCTACCATAGCTCCATCATTCTCCTTATTTTGCAGTTGCATCCCTTGTGTCTTCGAGGTTTCCCCTTTAACCTGTGGACGAGAAACTTCAGCAAGGGTTTGCCTCTTCCTCTTGATGATGTCAATGATCTCCTCGTGGAATTCACGCTTTGCAATGCCAAGAACTTCTCCCAGAGTGAACTCAATCTTTCTATTCAAGATCCTTTCCTCCAAGACTTTCTTTAAATCTATAGCAACCTCAATATCAGATTGTAGTTTATAAGTTGGGCCTTTTGTCTTACCTTTTGTTGGCTCTTTCTTCTTTCCTGTTGTAGACTCCTCCATGAGTACTTCACGTGGAGATGCTCCTTTTGTTGAGGGTGTTTGAGAAGGAATTGAGTCACTTCTTCCCCCAGTTCTAGAAGCTCTTTTTGATGGTCCTTCATCAGCATTCTCACGTCTGCGCTTCTCTTCTACAATTGCCTCATTTTGTTGGCATTTTGTAATGTAGGCATGCACTGACAATGAGTCCATTGGATCATTCCATCCTGTTTCTAGACGTATGCAATCACCTGCTTCATGTAGAATCTCATTTGTAAGCTTTCCCTTTTTAGCTAATTGCATGACATTTGGCCAAATTTGACCATGATGGTCACTCACCTCTTCATCACAAAAATGCTCAATTTTTACCCCATAAGTAGCTGCCTCAACTGAAGAGGTGGCATGCTTAGTTGCCATATCTTCAACTAAGGTTTGCATTTCCCCCTTCCCAAAGTTAGTTCTCAAGGGTAGACCTGTCTCTCTTAAGTGGATTTTACCATCCTTAAAAAAGAAAACATCTTTTGACAAAGCATCACTAAAATCATCACAATCCCTTCTTACATGGTCTGTACTATCACACCAAATACATCTATTAACAAACCCTTCTTTGGGCTGTTGTCTTTGCCTAGGAAGTGGCCCTGATGGTTGGCCTTTTTCTTCAAGCTTTGAAAACTTCACCTTCAAGTCACGCATTCCCTTCACAAGCTCATCTAGCATGGACTCATCAAATTTAGGAGCGATAAAAGTAGGCTTTAACATTTTGTCAGAAGTTGAGGTGGAAGGACTTGTAGTGTTTACTACCATCTTGTCCCTTCTTCTTTGTCGTTTGGCAAGCAGTGAGACAGCACCTTCAACCTCATTCCAGTCGGTCTTTAGTCCTTGCTCAGCATCTTTATGTTCAATAAGAAGCTCCAAATTTTCTTGAAACTCTTTACTTGCAGCTTGTAAGAAAAGATCTATCTTCTCTGCATCTAGTGTGGCCTTTTCTGTCCTGGTGAGTTGTGTATAGCGCCGCTCAAATTCCCTAAGTAGCTCTGTTATTGATAGTCCTTGCTTTGGCTTGACTACCCATTCTAAGAATGTCCTTTTGGTCACTCTCTCAGATTCCTCCATGAAATATTCCTCCTTTAAAGCTACTTTGAGTTCTTCCCAATTTCTCCCATGCCCATCTTTAATTACCCTAACATGCTCTCTAATTTCTGGAGCAACAACTAGCTCAAAGCTTTGAATCATCTCACCTTCTGACACGCGATGCAGCTCCATCTCCTTCACATACTCACGTAAGTACTTGGTTACATCTTTGCCATTGAACTGATCCATTCTATTGACGACTGCTTGTATGGCCTTCGTTGCTGAAATCTCCCTTCTTTCAATGGCATGTTGTTGTTGCATGAACATTGAAAATGCTTGAAACATTTGCATTGTTGCTGGGTCAAAATGCATACCCTGTTGCTCAACATGATCACCCATGGTTATCCACAAAATCTCACCCTCGCAGTTTCGCGTCGGATTCACCAAAAATATGTCGAGAAATTTGCGGTCTTGCCAGGAAAGCACCGGGCTTATGGCTGTGAGAGTTTGTGAGAGAACTCAACAAAAACTATATGAAGGAGTTAAACCATAGATGCCATGAAGACTAGGGTTTGGAAAGAAGTACAATCAAAGAAGACTCACTCTCTCTCTCTTGCACTCACGCACACAAAGAAAGAACACAAAAGAGAATGTCAAAACAATACGAAAATGAAAACATCAAGGCTATGGTCATATCGTATCATGGGTAATATGAAAGGGTTAATAGATGAGTTAATGGCATTCAATCTTGGCTAACCAAATAGGCTACGAATTGTTCTTTGGAATTGTAGTTTTGTGCTTACCATAATATATATATTTTGTCTAGTGATTGGGATTAATTGTGTGTACAAATCCTCTTGGTTCATAGCAAGATAACTATGCTTACGTCAAAAGAAAAGTTATAGTCTATGAGAGGTAGTATCATGGGATCCGGTGATAGAAGTATTTCATTGAGCCTTTCTGGGCCAAAGAGAAACACTATACGTTGTTGAAAGTGTATTTTACGGCTAATCCATACGTTAATTCTAATAGATCGTACAGAGTGAAAGCGATAGAAATTATCATCATGTGGGTTATTCATCTAAGATAGTATGTGAGAAATGTAGATATAAGAGAAGTGAAAAGATGAGAAGTTTCCCTCCCAAGCCCTATTCTTGCCCGTAGGCAATAAGGATACTGCGGGGAGAGATGTACCTGTAGAAAAGAGAACCTAGAATTTCCAAAGAGGATGAATTACTAAGAATGAGAGAGATAAGTTTGCTTAAGGAGATGAGATTAGATACATATATATATGTTGGATTAGAAATAAAAAAGAAAACAACAAGAAATCAAGAAAACATCAATGTAGAACACATCTTACTTGACAAACCCTTCGGCACCATTATTGATGGAGAGAGAAGAAGAGTGGATAATTCCACTTTGATTGATACACCAAGTGCAAGACCTTCTTTGATTAGAGTTGATCTTCCAAGGTTAGCTTGTTGCAAGAATGGCTAGTCTCCCTCTAGGAGAAAGTGTAGGCTTGGGCTTATGTTAATGGCTAAGTACAATTAGGCATTACTACTCACTCCCTCAAGAATTCCTCTCATCAATGGCTTGAATGCTTGAGTTCCTTCCAAGGAAGAAGATGTCCCCTTTTATAGGTGAAGGGAACCCCCAAGGGTTTACACAAGAAGAGAGGAGCCAGTGTGAACATGAATTGGAAAAGTTGGAAATGAGCTGTCCTTGCATGATGTGGGCAGAATGGGGTCCAGTATTTGGATCATATCTCCTCAACCGTGGCTCCAAATAAGAAAGTAAAAATATGGGCAAAAACTTCAGCTCATTAGCTACGAGTTTCATTTTAAAATCGTTTTCCAATTCGGATTGGAACCTTGTGTAAAAAATTCATCAAAATAGGGTCCATTTATGGCAGCAAAAGTCTTCATGTGGTCTCCTTAGCCTAGACTTTCATTTAATTCACAAGGACACCGCATGCCATATGAAAGCATGACATTGCTCCTTGACAAAGTTTTGTAATCATGCTTGCAATAATGCATTAAAATAAGTGTATCTTTGAAATCATGCCACCTAGTGTCCCACTAGGATTTGATTCTCTCCTAGTAGCTATTTAAAAATAAATATAAGAAAAGTATAAAAAATACGTAGAATATATATATATATTGGAGTTTACCCTAGATATAGGATCTAGCTAGGGTGTGAGATGATAATGAAATAGTAGAAATAAAGAATCAATGCTTTTTGCCCCAAGTTAAAGAGGCGGAGCTATTGATGCTTTTCCCATAATATTTTCTGATGGTAAAGTAAGGATATGTTACCCTTGAGAAAAATAATAGGATGAGATAGAAGGCTTATTATTATACTTAAATATGCATATGTACACTATAGGAAATATAATTATGTATCTAAAAAAATACAAGATAGATCTTGTAGCATGCGTTCCCACTATGTACGTGTCACAGCACGACAGCGCATCTTCTATAACAAGAGCCTCGACAGGTAGATCAACTGTGAAGACCAACATGTCAGAGGTAATTGGCATAAAAACCGCTGGGAGAGTCTCTACAATAGGAGCATTTGAGGACTCTAGCACATTGATCTCCTCTAACTTTGCTTTGCCCTTGTTTGAATCATCAGACTTAGAAGTTTCACCGGATTGTTCATCCTTCTTGCTTTGCTGCCATTTCCTACAATCCTTCCTCACATGCCCTTTTTTTTTGGCAATGATAACACTTGACATTACGCATAGAACCCCGAGAAGCATGAGTCCGCATGTTCCTTGCTTTTGGTATGACTTTGGGTGAGACCTCTCTGTCTATCACTAGCAACATATGCATCACCATTCTTCTTTCCTTCGAGATATTTCCTGCAAATCTCCTCGACAAATAGACTCCCAAGGACATCATTGTACACTAGACTGGTTCCAGGTGCTGAGTTGCTAATTGCAGTACAGAGCGTATCCCAAGACAAGGGTAAACTGCATAGCAAGAATATACATTTGATTTCCTCATCGAAGACCAAACCCTGAGTGGTCAAGTGAGTGAAAATGATATTGAACTCATTAATGTCAGCAGAAATAGTGCCCTCTTCCTTCATACGAAGGTCAAACAGCTTCTTCATCAAGAAAACCTTATTAGTGGCACTTTTGTTCTCATAACTGGAGCACAACTTATCCCATACATCTCTAGCAGTTCTTTCTCCAACTATAGTAAAGTACACAGATTCGGCCAAATGCAAACGGAGGGTAGATTTGGCCTTAGCATCAAGTTTCTCCCACTCAACATCTGTATACTTGCCCTCTGGGTGCTCAGTGATAGGATCCAACTGGCCTTTTCGTATAAGAACATCTTGAATTTGGTCTTTCCAGATAGAAAAATTCATCCCATCAAATTTCTGGATATTGTAAATATCCTTTTCACCACTAGATGACATGGCTGCAAGCTAAAGATAAAATTATTCGGTAGAGTTTTCCCAAAAAAACTGACAGAATCTCAATCCAAAACTATCACAAGAGATCAGTAACGCATAAAAAGTAATGCTCTTAGGCATAAGACAGGCGCATCAACCACTAATTGTGTATAAAAATTTAGAAGTTGACCAAAGACTGCCAGCACAACATCAAATTCACCTAGCCCTCTCTATACATGTCCTATGGCAAGGCCACGAAAAAGGGGTACTCTAGCAACCTGTATCACCGAAAGGATCTCAACATTTGAGAATCCCCTAGCTCAAGAAAACCTCACGCTATTGACCCTCACAAAAGGTTATGCAGACAAGAAACCAGTCCAGCCTCAGAAAGGGCCTCCGAACCGAGTTTCAAAAACGGTCAAGACTGCCAGAAACAAGCCAAATCGGCTCCACAAAAGGAACATATGGTAGTTTCTGCAACTCAACATACATCCACTGTCAACAATACTGTAAGGTGTAGTATACACCTTGCAGTATATACCTTGTAGTATATACTGCAAGGTGTAGTATACATGCTCAAACAGGTGCCAAACAAAATATGCAAGCAGTAAACAAATCCCTCGGGGAGTAAGAGTGCTCTCAAAAGAGATCAAGCACTATCAAAAGTGCCAAAACAATGTATATCTGCATAAAATACTCCCACTAAAATCTGTGTTGATGCTAAACACTACAACCTGTAAGAAACCTGGATGTCTTGTATGTATGCAAGAACTTGTGAGGAGATGGATGCCTGAAAAACCCGAGACAATGTCGATGCCAAAAAGTGCTCCTAATTAGTCCATAAACACCATCTTAATAGCACATAAGAGCCATAAAGCGGCTATATACCATCCCAAAATAGTCTCTGAACAACCTGCACCTGTGTCCTATACCTATACCTGTACGTGTAGCAAAAGTAGAGTTGAAAAATAAAACTCTTGAAACGTAGCACGGATGAATCTTTCAACTGCACGAACAGCTTTAAAAGGGGGGTAAAACTCCAGGATGCCTACTTGAAACGCTCTCAGAACGCTGAATTTTCCGATGCCAAAATCAGAAACCTGTTTGCACTTTTAAAAGTGTGTGCACGTGGACGTGAAAAACGGCAAGCACAAACCTTGCTCCGATACCAGTTGAAGGTGTTGTGGGAAGCGTGTGCGAGTGCAAGTGCGAGATCGGAGAGAGAGAGAGAGAGAGAGAGAGAGAGAGAGAGAGAGAGAGAGAGAGAGAGAGCGAGAGAGAGAGAGAGAGAGAGAGAGAGAGAGAGAGAGTTGCTTTGGGTGGAGCACATAGCAACGTTATCCTTTGCAGCTCCTTATTTTGTTGTATTAAAGAATAAGTGCATACATGGTTAAGTTAGTAGATGGGTTAGTAGTAAGTGGGAGGTCCGACAAGTTGGCCTTAATCCCAATAGTTGTCACTACACGTTACAAGGGGTGGGATCCCTCGTCACTTCAATAAAAAATATGTGGACTCTTGAACATCGCAGGAAGTACCCCCACTGGCCTTGCCACATCATCAAAGTAACATCCCGATGCTAGCGTCTTTGACCAAAATCCTCACAACACGGGGGGGGGGGGGGGGGGGGGACACCGCCACTATCTTTGACACCAAGCACCACCAACATGTGCACAAGAATCATCCCAATAGGTGACCTCCATAGCCAAGGGTCTCTCTCTTCATCTCACTTCTCAATAGGGGGTGATCACTCTACCCCATATACACCTCGGTAAGCCTCACCATATCAATGCTAGCAAAGCGAGAACTACAGACATAAAATTTCAATCCATAGGACGTAGCTAATGTGACTAGTGCATGGAGGCTACTATAGATAGCTAATCTCTCAAAAAAACTCTTGCCCAAGTGTTCTCTATCATATCTTTTTCAAGTAGTCGTTAGTTACTAAAAACTAGTCAATATGGATGCTAGTCTGTTACATCACTTTTGAGATAAACACCATATTAGAGAGTTTGAGACTTTAGAGCCAATTTTGGAATCACCAATGTGTTCCAAATTTGGCCATATGGACAAATCTCAAGTTATCTTTTAAAGCCAAATCCTTCCACAAGATAGTACTTGAAAAGCTCATCCAAGCCATGGTCTCAAAACTTTGGCTAAGATTTAGCCATGTAGTCAATACTTAAGCTCATTTTGAAAGTGAGAATTGGGAAAAATTCCCAAATTCACTAATATGGTGATGATAGCTAGGAGTGTTCAAATTAACCCAAACTTGTTACACTAATTCAGCAGGTCACATATGACGAGATCAAGTTTTAAAGTGTCAATTTCAACATCTGGACAAAATCCTACCAAAGATAAACAACAAAATTTAGGTTTATTGTTTTGGTCTTCAAATCACCCTACGTCATCTTTAGACCATGCTCTATCCCCTCCTATGCTTAAAAGTTGATTTAGAATGTTGTTTTTCACGTTATGAGCCAAAATAGCTCACAGATGAGCACAACTTAAAACACAAAAATGATGTGAGAAACTTACATCAAATTGAAGAGGTTTCACCTACGAGTCTGACGCACTTCACGGAATGCCAACGCCGCAACCCACAAGTGATAAAGAAGATAAAATAGATATAGGCAATGAACTCAACAATTGTATGATCACTTTCATTATTCAAACTTGGGTCAAAAATTACAAAGAATGGCTTTTATAGCTTAGCAGAAACCTCCCTCCACACTGGCTCAACCAAATTCCATGAGTTCCTAGACCATGCTACACCTTTTTGATTGATAGCATGTGCCACAAAAAACTTATCGTGTAGGTCCATTACTACAGGGTGCAGAAATGTAGGACTAACACTACTATCCCAAATTTTCAGCTTCCCTGACTGGAATCTTTGGCATAGAAACCGCTCCATCTCTTTGCATCCATAGAACCCTTGGTTCCTCTTGCACCAGCACTTTCCTTTGTACCCTTTATACCAACCTTGGCTTCACTTCAACCGCTTCAATCTACCCAAGCACCATCACACTTAATAAAATTTCCCTCGCTTGCCACTTCTTCAAAATCTTCTTGGTATGACTTCTTGCCAAATTAATCACTTTTGCATATGTCACATGCCTATCTACTTTCAACTATTTTCTAACCTCTTCATGCAAGCAACCCATGAACTTGCTCAATTTCAAAGAATCAAAATTTTGTGCAGCAGTTACCTCCGTAAGCCGTCTCCAAAGGGCTTCTAATTCCCACACAAACACTCGAAAGTCTCCATCCTTACTTTGCTTTTCTCCATCCATTTTTTGCTTCATCTCATGCAGCTACACATCCGGTACGTACTGGTTTGTTAACAACAAGCTAACTCAGATAACATTTTTCGGAGCTTTTACTGTAAAAATACTTATTATTTTGTTGAATCGAGAATGTTGTAACTCCTACTTTCGAGACTAAACATTGTAATTGATGAGCCGGGGCTACAAGATTCCAGATTGTATCAACATATCTTTAGTTAGAGCTCTCAGATTATTACTTTGGACCAGAAACCTTGGCTAAGGTATAAAAGCCAATGTTTGTAAGTTTTGGATAATAGAACACAGCGTGAGCTAACAACGTTCACTTCTCTCCTTCTCGCGTTTCCTACTCCCTTCGCGGTTGTCACATTGCAGTGTCGTCTGTTGTGTTGCAACCGCAAGTAAGAGCTCTACGCATTGACGTAAGCATTTCATGGTAATCCATAGCTTTTGGCGTCGCTGACCCACGGCCTAATTTTATCATAACTAGGAATTTAAGCTTAAAAATCATAAAAAATGTATAGGCGGGATATTGGGGCATCATTGCTAAGCATTTAGATGCATTCTAGGTCAAAACAACTAGGTCAAAAACTCACTATCATCGTGATTTTTTCCCTTGACCTAAAGTGAGATTTGAGAACATAAGCATGTGTGCTTAGGTCTTATAAACATGTCATAGAAGTTTCATAATGTTTGGATGTCGTTTAATGCTATAACAGTGATGATTTGTTTGCCGATGAGTGACTAGCTTTTGGTGATTTCTATATTTGAGTGTAGCTTGAGTTAGATGCAAATTGTCTATTGTTTTCCAAGATATTGACAACCTCTTGTAGCCTCTATGCACTAGTCGAGTCAGCTTCGTCCCATGGATTGAAAATTATATTCGTGGTTCTCACTATGTTTGCAATAAGATAGGAGTGAGGTTAGACACCCGTCCCACATTTGGCGTCGTTGCCGAGGATCGAAGAGACCTAAACTAGGGAAAACATGAGCATCTTGTGTATTGTCCTTTAACTTCCTCTAGGATCACCTCGAGTCAAAACTTTCTTTTTAAAACCGCATAGCTCAAGATTGTTGTCTTTTGTTGTGTAGAGGTAGCTTGGAGGTAAGTGTACTTTCTATGTACCTTTTAGGATTGTAGAGTTGTAGGATTAGATTAGAATTTTGAGAATGATTGAAGGACAAGACAAGTCTTAAGATCAAGGATTAGAAAACCATAAAAAACAAGAAAACGAGTCTTTGTGGACACTTTTTACAACCCCATGGCAGTAGAATCTAGGAGTAGGGTAAGTAGAATCCAAGGTGGATCTTAGAACATTGCTCACTCTAGAAGCAATTGTGAGTTGTTTATATGAAGTTGCAAAATTTTAGGTCTACAGCTTGAAACAACACCAAAAGACTGTCAACCACTGAATCTGATTGGAGATTATGCTTTAGGAGTTGTATGAATCAATGGGTAAGCTTAAGGACGCATTTGAGGTAAATTTTTAATAGTTTACAAAACTCAGATTATTTACTTTTTCTTGACATTTTAGGCCAAATTAAGTTTTGACTCAAAGGCTTAAAATAGATCATAAAAAGCTGTCCATTGAAAAAATTTAAAAAAACTATTTATTTTAGGCCAAAAATAAATAATCGTGATTATTTACTTTCAGCTCAAAAGTGACCAAGGTTGATACCAGAGACTCTATGCATGTGTACAAACATCTTTTCTAAAGGCCCATAGAATTTGGATCACCAAACTGACCAAAACCTTGATAAAATTTGAAATTTGTACTAATTGTTGAGAACTTGAGTGTTAATTGAGAAAATCTTGTTCAGTCTTAGTGAGACTTGACTTAGAGGCTTATATTGAAGTGTTAAACAAGTGTACATGCTCAATTGACCAAAAAGATGCAAAAATTTACATGAAGTAAATAATCACAATTATTTACAGTTGTGCCATTTCTCAACTTTTTTGACCAACTCAGCATACCACTAGTTTTAGCATGTTATATTAAGCCCAGAAATAAAATTTGGTAAGATTTGGATCATTGGAGTGAAAATTGTGGCCAAATTTGTAAAGTCAGTAGCTCGCGATGAGAGGCAGAAGTGCAAAATAGACCCGGTGGACTCTACACCAAGACGATGCACAATGGCCTCATCATGTGAGGTACACAATAGGGTCACCACCTAGCAAGATATGCGGCTAGGACACATACATATACGCAAACAAACATGCCATGTAAAACAGTTTCAAGATCCACGCCCAAGTGTGGAATGGGGTGGTCGGAGAACAAGGTGAGAGGAATGGTGAGTGAGTGAGAACAGGCTTGCTACTCGTGCATGTAATAAGGAAGATAATGAGGTAAGGGAAACATGCAAGTATGCTCACTTCTCATACAAGAGGTGGAAAATCCATGCACCTCAAGATGCAAGTAGCAAGAGAATAGGAACATGAGAGAGAGAGAGAGAGAGAGAGAGAGAGAGAGAGAGAGAGAGAGAGAGAGAAAGAGAGAGAGAGAGAGAGTATGGTGGAAAATCCGCAAGTAGAAAGAGAATAGGAATATGAGAGAGAGAGAGAGAGAGAGAGAGAGAGAGAGTGTATGGTGGAAAATCCGCACACCTTAACATAAGCAAACAATGGCAAGAACAAATATAAACCATACTCACAACGAAGTATATGCCAATCGACACAAGGTATGGCACCAAGATGGAGTGTGTTGATTGCTTGCAAAAGATGAATACAATAAGTAACATATGGCAAGAAGACGAGAAGGGAACAAGACCGTAGGAGGAATAATGGAGAGATGGGAATTGATGGCAAGGAATATCACGAGTGTATCCACCATTCTTCTTCTTGAAATCGTGCCTTCAACTCTTCATTACAAGTGTGTGAAGGTATGGTGCTCATTTTTTGTGCATGGTGATGGTGATGGTGATGGTGTTGTGATTATGTGATTAGGGTTCATGCTACTAGCATGTAGCACAAGGGTGTGTATGTGTGTGTACTGTAGTGTAGTGTGTGTAGTGTGGTGTAGTGTAGTCCCTTTACAAAAGTGAAGCTAGGCCTCCTTTTAGTGTAGTGTGTGTAGTGTGGTGTAGTGTAGTCCCTTTACAAAAGAGAAGGCCTCCTTTTATAGTCCCCAATGAGAGAGCTCCATGTGCCTTGCTTATTGACCAATTTCCTCCATATCGCCTTCATCATGGCGAGCTTTGTCTCTATGCCACCTTCCATAGCTTGAGTCCAATAAAAAATAGGGCTAGATCACATTCCTGTGTCCATTCAAAAACTTTGGCATGCGCTGCCTAATTAATAGGGATTACCAAATGCGTAACAAACCTCAAATGCCTCCCATGCCAATGAGCTTGGCCCAGAAAAACTGCACACTGCTTCAAATTCACCGACCGGCGAAGGTGCTTCCATAATTGTGGCTATTTTATCCGGATCCACTAAAATACCATCCTCAAAAATTACATGACCCAATAATCTCCCACTTTGCACTGCGAATGCACGTTTTAGAGGATTTAAACTAAATTTCACCTCTCGACATTTCATAAAACATAACTGCAATTGCTTCAAATGCTCTAATTGCGCTCCAAAGGCACTGAGACCATCCAGAAAGATTCGCATAAAATATGTCAAATAGGGACCTAAAATTTAAAACATATGCCCTTGAAAAGTTGAGGGTGCATTCCGCAATCCAAACACCATTACTATGCATGCAAAAACATCCCATACTGTAATAAAAGCTGTTTTAGCCTGATCACCTACCACCATCCGAATTTGGTTAAATCCACTGAACCCATCCAGAAAAGAATGCATATTGTGCCTTGCCACATCATCCAAAATAGAATCCAGAAATGTAAGAGGAAAAGGATCCGGAAGAGTAGCTGAATTCAGCTTCCCTTTAATCCACACAAATGCGAATTTGCTTGTTGTTCTTTGGTACCACCACAATAGGAAAAATCAGTTCAGGATTTTCAATAGGGGTAATAAAACCCACCTGCCAACAGACGATCAATTTCCACCTTGACTTGCTTCGCGAACTACATTTGGATTCATCCTATATGAATATTGCTTCATTGGAACTGCATTTGGTTTTGAATAAATCATATGCTGATAGAACTTTGGATCCAATCCTTTCATGTCCGCATACTCCCATGCAAAAATATCCTTGAATTTTGTCAACAAATTAATCAAGTCTCCTTGAAAACTTGCCTCAAGCCGTTGATTAATATAAATGGGTTGAGACTCCGCTTGATCTCCTAGAAATACTGTCTCCAGTTCAACTTCCTTGACCCTTGTTATTTTACTCATCTATGCTTCAAACACACGTTCTTGACTAATAATTTCCTCAATGATTCGGGAACAAGCAAGACTTTTCCTTGCCCCCCTGGCTCTGCTATTCCTAGGACCCCTAAAGATTTCCCCTCTGAAACCATAGAAACATCTGCAAGATAGAGAGAAAATAAATCCAGGTTAGCCTTCAGGAATTGCTCTTCTTCATTCTCTTCTAATCCTTCTACCATATTCATTGTTTCCGCTATCACATGCCATGTTGCCTGAACTGGTTGTCTGCATATTCCCAACATCATCCGAACTTTCCTGCGATCCTTTTAATTGTAAGCATATTTGCCTCCCAATTATGATTTACCTTGTCTTGATGTAACCATGGTCTCCCCAAAATAATATGATAATCTTGACTGTGATCCTCAATATTTAAGACTACTAAGGAAATAGTAAAAGACAAGCCAGCTACATCCAGCACAATGCCTCGAAGTAATCCTATTGGCTGTACTCTTCTCTGATTTACCATGCGAACTACAAAGGGTGCAGGTTCCCAATCACTACGGCCAAAGTTCTCACAAGCCCCTTGAGTAATAATATTCACTCTCGCCCCTCCATCTAATAGCACTTTGTTGATGTATGTGCCATGATATCTTATTGAAAGCTCCGGAATGCGAGTATCTGTAATCCTAGTTGCCGGCAATTGGATTGAATAATCTTGCTCACCCTCAGCTACTGCAATATCAACTTCCATCTCATTTGTTGCTTTGTATTTCTCACTTAGAAAAGCATTATGAAATTAGAAACCAATTTCAATAACGATCCCAATTGTACTTGTAATGGTGATTCTAGAACCTTTTTCCAAACTGAATCCCAATTATCCTCTTTCATAGTATCTACCTTGTTTTGGACTTTCCCCTCTTTTTTTCCAGAGAGGAGGCCGATGGTCATGATGATTGAAATGGTGATACTATATGTGGAATCCAAGTTACAGTCTTTTTACGTACATTTTCTTGAGTTGCCCAATCTGGAAGCTTAACATCGGCGGCTACTGGTACCACATTTTTACCAGAACAAGTAATGAGTGAAACCACCGAGTCTGATTCCTCCAGCCTCTCAATCTGAACCATAGCCACACTCGGGTGCTTTCCTGCAGCACGTTTCTGTTTCCTTCGATCATATTCCATAGCCTCAGAATACTTGAACAGCCAATGCCCATCTCCCAAACAGAAAAGGTAGGTCTTGGGTCGATTAGGATCTCTGACACCTCTTCCGTGACCATGACCCCCTCCTTGACCCCATCCACCATCTTGTCCTTGAAAGGGCGCCTTTGATGTATGAGTGTGAGCCATCATCACCGCAGGCTCTTGTCCATGCCCTGATTGTTGTGACTGCCATGTAGACTCCTACGACCACGACCATTGTAATAACCTTCCATTGTATTATGAGCGTTCGCTGTGCAAATTGCACACCATTTCTGATTTATTCCACACTCTTGTGTGGCATGTCCCGGATTCCGGCACGGAGTACACCACAGTTCTTTCAGACTTTTAAACACCACAAAAGATTCCACCGATCCGGATGGAACACCTTTCCCTTGACGCTAGGATTTTTTCCGAGGTGCTTCCTCTGATTCTTTCACCCAACCACTTCTACCTAAATCTGAGGATTCTGAGTCTGTAGTCTCCGATATCAGTGCCACTTCCCTGAGATTTACGATGAGATTTCTTGTGATCCTTTTTTTTAATTTCTTTGGTGATTCCATATCCTCTAAAGACTCTCCTGCTACAACAGCCCTTGCATTCACATTATCCAGTGGAGTGTTACCTTATCTATTGTTGCCATAGCAGTTTTGAGATCCTTATCGAGTCCTCGCAGAAAATAATCATTTAATACCTCGGCTACTGGCCGTTGTGCCTCAGGTACCCGTTGCTACAGAAGCATCCGGAACTTTGCAGCATAATCATCCACTGGCAACAACTTTTGACGTAGCGTCCGAAGCTTTTCCAAATGTTGAGGGACCGCCTTTTCCATTCTAAATCATCGCAAGAATATTCTGGACCCTTCAACATACGTCTGAAAGTTATCATCAGGATACTCTAATAGCCATTTTGCAGCTTTTTTTGACAGTTGTTGATGGAGAGGAACCACAGCGCCATGATGATTCAATCCATACACTTTATTAAATTGTCGCAAATGTGCATCAGGGTCTTCCTTTGAAAGACCTCAAAAGCAGCTATACTTAATTTGACGACCCACCACTAGATATGCCATAGTTCCTTCCCGATTTTACCCCCTCTTGGAAAAAGCTGTCGAGCAATAGGAGGCGGGGACGATGGCAGTGAAACCCCGGGACTGCTTATCGGAGTTGGTGGTGGAGAAACATGAGTGGGTGAGGGAGAGTGCACGGCAAGAGGACATGACTGACTACATGGAGTATGTTGCACACACTGAATATGCCTGCCATGCACCGGGCTTGGCGACGAAGACAGATGTTCCTAAGCCTACAGTGTAGAAAAAACAAATTCATCCGAACCACCTCGCCTGTGACGTCTCCCCAAAATTGGAACCACAGGGTCAGGAGGACCCTATGACCTAGTGCGCATGTATATTCACAACAGGTTGCCCATCGTGCATCGTGGTTGCCAGATGTAATGCCTAAAGCTCCGCAATGGAGCAATAAGCACTACAGGAATGGATACCCTCATGGTGCCTTACATTATATAAACATTAAGCTATATGAAGGTAGAATAGAAGACAATACACAAGAAAAAAACACTATCTTCTTCATTGATATGTAGCAGAACACATAATTACATGAGAAGGATGTACTGAATGCCTGAAAACAGATATCTACAAAGACTGGTATGCCCCCCTGAATACACCCGCTGCTCCAGTGTAGATTGGGAACGGTGCAAAATCCCATCCTGTCTCATGATATCCCATGAAGAACTATCCCAAAGCCGTATGACTCCTAGTCCGCAATGACTAGACATCCGCAGGACCGCAATGCGTGGCTTATGACATAACAATTACTTAGCATCAAAATATAATCTTCACGTTCCTTCCCACTCAACTCACAGGAGATCATTTGACGTAGCTTACTTGCTTCTACCAGAGGTTGTATACCTGGTGTCTCCCCTTGGTTTGATGATGAGGCATCACGTTGCTCCCTCTTCTTAGGTCCTTTAGAATGATCCCCATCACCTCAATGCTACTGTCAGTTTCTTCACTCACTGTTGACTCCTCGTCTGAAGTGGTTGAAGATTCACCACTAGAAAACTTATCCATAGAGGTTTCTAGATCCATGTCGCATTGCCGACCTGTCTTCATGTCATAAAGTATTGGCTTCCCTTTGGCATCCTTCATTTGGATTATGCTGGTGTCCTAGTCCTACTTAGCTCTCATGGCCAGAAGCCAAGGCCTCCCTAGAATGATAGGATAGCCATCCCCTTCATGTGGCATGACAAAGATGTCCACATCTACCTCGGTCTTGAATGCCTTTACCTTGACTAAATTTATAACACCAACACATTGAAATTTTGCATTATGCCATTTTGGCTCGGCATGGTGCCGGCCGACTCACCTCTAGACCCAAACGGTGCATGATTTTTCACTCATGACGCATATTTTTGCGCCACCATTGATGTAGATATTGGAGATGTGTTTCCCTTTGATGTGAGCATCCATCACTGGTAGTATGTCATCTAGATTCCTCCCAGAGATAGCCCCAGCTATCTTTGGCTTTGGTCGTCTTGTGCTAACCATCTTTGTTCATTGTATCCTCACCCTAAGTTCTAGGTGGAGTAAATGGGGCCATGTGATTTTTGGGCCCTGCACAGAAACATCTTGAACCAAATCATATGGTTTAGAACATTCACCCGAAGAGAAATCTACAATGTTAATTTTACGTTGTGACATGGATGACTTTTTGCTAGATTCCCCTTTAGTCTTCATCTTTTCTTTCTTTTGGGAAGATTCACCATGCCTAGCATGATTTACCCCCATGGAATCTACTCCTTTAAACTTGGTATTACCTTTCGCCACTTCCTTGATGGCCTCCTCTACTTTCTCCTTTCCCTTACCTTCAAGACTAATGACACTTACCGCCTGATTGCCAACTAGTGGTGGGGGTAAGGGTGGAATGAGAGGTTGTGGTGGTGGTGGTGGTGGACGTGGTTGAATGGGTGGTTGTAGGATTTTCACGGGTGGTGCTTGTTGTGGTGCCCTCGGTGGTGGTGGTCTTGCTCTCGGTGGTGAAACCTAGTTTTGTATGGCTCCTCTGTTGAAATTCGGCCTCCTTGGGTGTGGACAGTAATACATGCCATGACCATCCTCCCCACAATTGTAGTAGTGGTATTCTTGTTTTTTCCTTCGTTGACCTCTCTCTTGCTCTTGGTTGCGATTGTGTGCATGCCCTTGTTGTACCAAATGGACTGAGAGATTCTCAAGTTGATTGGTGATTTGGTTGAGCAGGTCTTGCTGATCTTCAAATGGTTCTTGTGGTTGAATCCTATGGGTGGCTATTGTAGGTGGTGCTAGAGGTGGTCAGTTCCTAACGGCTTCCTCTTCATCGACATTCCTAGCTTGTAGGTGCAAATTTTTATCTTTAAGGCGGGCCACTTCAACTTCTAGCTCATACGTAGCAGGAAACCTTCCCTTCACCTTCTCTTTAAGAGTTGGCCATAACCCAGCCACAAATCAATCCTTCTTTAGGAAATCAGTTGCCCCCTTATCCTCTCTTAGCGATTCAAGCCATCGTCCCAAAAGATCTACAAACTTTGACTCATATGATGTGTACTCTAGCATGCTACCTTACTTCAACTCTGTCAAAAATTTCCATATCTTCTCTGATGTTGTGCCCTCTCCAAAACGCTTGACAAAGGCTACTCTTAATAAATCCCACCGTTCCTTGGTTGCTTGTGCCAAGGCGTTGTACCATGATCTTGTCTCCACCTTCATTAGAAGTGGGAGGATGCGCAAGCGCCAAGCATCATCATCTCTTGCAAAGATGACACATGCTATTTCCAAGTTGTCTAGAAAGTCTGCAGCATCCTCACCCACCTTACCAGTAAAGGTTGGAAATGCTACACGTGCCATTGTGAGAGTGAGAAAATTAACTCGACTTAGAAATACTTTTTTTAATAGTAAAGATTCAATACATGGGTGCTTGGTAGATGGAAAACATACTAAACAAGGATGAAAATAACTACATCAAAAGATACTTCACGATTAATCATAGGGAGGATAAAGGGTAGAGAAGAGGTGTTTATCTCTTGCAGTCGTTCTCTACCAAACATGGTTGTAATGATCTGCTGATAAAACATCTTGTGGTCCAAGATTACATCGATTGATTGAATTCGTTGTGGTGCATAAGTTTGGTCCCTTGCAAAAGGTTGATACACTGGATCCATCACATGATAATGCGGAAAGGCTCTCTCCTTTGTGGTGGAAAGTTATAGTCGGAGGTGAAGAGCTCTTGGTAGTTGAGGTCAAATTTGTAGTACCACAGAACAAGGTTGTCTTCGTCTTCTAGCTCAGGAATGCCCCTCTAGCAATCTCTTGGAAAAGCTTGAACTCTCTCTCTTTGAGCAACTTCACTTTCCTGCAAGATAGAGTTCCATCTAGTGTATACACAGGTGTGATTAGGTAGGTGGTGAGTCTTACAACTTGTATTAATCCAAGTTGGATGGATACATAGCAAGCTATAAAGTCATCATCATAGCCTTGATCCACAAGTAACACTCCTTGAAGGTGGAGGGTCTTTTCATTGCGCCAAGCAAACCCCGTGTCAAAGACCTTGTCGATGACAAGCTCCGCCACTTCACTCGGTAGATGACGTAGAATCCATGCTACTGTTCTAGTTCCTGGCCCATGAGATGAGAGTGAGGTATAGAAAGACTTTGAAACATTTACCCTTTTGTTTTGAAGACGGGGTGATTGTCGGCGCGCTGGAAAACCCTTGAATCTTTTGGTGCAAGGGAGAGGGAGGGACAACACGTTTGTAGTAGCTTCCTCAAGTTGTGAAGGCTTATTGTGGATGTAGTTGGAATAGGTGCCAAAGATGGGGGCATAGGTGTAGAGAATCTTGGTGCAACTTGAAAGCCTACCAAAGTAAGAACACCCATGCGGATGTCAAGGAAGAAAATGATGGCTTTTTCTTCACTTTGGGCTGCACTCATGTCGAAGGTGTGGTTTTTGGCTACATTGTGAGCATGATGTGGCTTGTGCCTTGCTTTTATTCTTACGGGGATGATGTAAAAATGTAAACAATTTGAGTAGGGAAAGAGGGTCTTACAACCTCTTCTATGATAACAATATAGCACCCTGGCAAGAGTGTCTTGATTACTTGTGTCAATCTTTCTTGAAGATCCTACTCTTTGGTGGTCTAGTTAAAGAATTCAAGAATCCACTTATCCATGAAGAGAAGTAAACATGTCAGTCTTGTAAATTGAAGGTTTTAAGAGCCCTCCTCAGTGGGGGCACCAAATGAGAGGCGGAACTGAAAAATAGACCCGGTGGCCTCTACACCAAGACTATGCACAATGGCCTCATCATGTGAGGTACACAATAGGGGCACCACCTAACAAGATATGCGTCTAGGACACATACATAAACACAATCAAACATGCCATGTAAAACAGTTTCAAGATCCACGCCTTAGTGTGGAATGGGGTGGTCGGAGAACAAGGCTAGAGGAATGGTGAGTGAGTGAGAACGGGCTTGCTACTCGTGCATGTAATAAGGAAGATAATGAGGTAAGGGAAACATGCAAGTATACTCACTTCTCATACAAGAGGTGGAAAATCCATACACCTCAAGATGCAAGTAGCAAGAGAATAGGAATATGAGAGGGAGAGAGAGAGAGAGTGTGTGTATGGTGGAAACTCCGCACACCTTAACATAAGCAAACAATGGCAAGAACAAATATAAACCATACTCACAATGAAATATATCCCAATCGACACAAGGTATAAACCATACTCACAACGAAATATATCCCAATCGGCACCAAGATAGAGTGTGTTGATCGCTTGCAAAAGATGAATACAATAAGTAACATATGGCAAGAAGACAAGAAGGGAACAAGACCGTAGGAGGCATAATGGAGAGATGGGAATTGATGGCAAGGAATATCATGAGTGTATCCACCATTCTTCTTCTTGAAATCGTGCCTTCAACTCTTCATTACAAGTGTGTGCGCTCATTTTTTGTGCATGGTGATGGTGATGGTGATGGTGTTGTGATTATGTGATTAGGGTTCATGCTACTAGCATGTAGCACAAGGGTGTGTATGTGTGTGTAGTGTAGTGTAATGTACTGTGTGTAGTATAGTGTAGTGTAGTGTGTGTAGGAATATGAGAGGGAGAGAGAGAGTGTATGTATGGTGGCGAATCCACACACCTTAACATAAGCAAAAAATGGCAAGAACAAGTATAAATCATACTCACACAGTGAAGTATATCCCAAGCCACACAAGGTATGGCACCAAGATGGAGTGTGTTGATTACTTGCAAAAGATGAATACAATAAGTTTCATATGGCAAGAAGATGAGAAGGGAACAAGACTGTAGGAGGCATAATGGAGATGGAATTTGATAGCGAGAAATTTCATGAGTGCATCCACCATTATTCTTTTTTAAATCGTGCCTTTAACCCTTCATTACAAGTGTGTGGAGGTATGGTGCTCATGTTTTTTGCATGGTGATGGTGATGGTGATGGTGTTGTGATTATGTGATTAGGGTTCATGCTACTAGCATGTAGCACAAAAGGGTGTGTATGTGTGTGTAGTGTGGTGTAGTGTAGTCCCTTTATACAAAAGATAAGGCCTCCTTTTATAGGCCAAGAGAGTGATTAGGGAAGAGTCTATGAGAAAGAGGAGTTATTACAAAGTAACCTTAGTTAGAGGCATTCTCCCAATGAGAGAGCTTCGTGTTCCTTGTTTATTGACCAATTTCCTCCTAATCGCCTTCATCATGGCGAGCTTTGTCTCCATGCTACCTTCTATAGCTTGAGTCCGAGAGAATCTTAAAAAAAATAAACAATAATGGAGAGAAAACTATAAGAAATTGTGTGTGTGGAGTTGGATAACCATGACTTTTCCCAAGTGGACACATTGGCTCCACCATTTTGGCAATACCTCCCAAACCCTAGCTCCAAAATTTATAAAAAAAATGGGGGCTGAAAGATCAGCTCAACTCCTACAACTTTGTTGGTGAAAACTTTTTTCAATTTGGAATGGAAAAAATAGAGAAAAATCCCACAAAAATATGTGTCCATCTTTTCCTTTCCAAAAGTCTTCCAGGTGGTCCCCTCTCGACTTCATGTGCAAGCCTTGTGTTCACAAGTGAGTTATGCTTCAATTTGATAATATTTTGTTGACTTCAAGTCCATAATGCATAAGATTCTTCTCCCTTTCACTATTGACTTTTACTCTTCACCTATAGTGACCGTCAGGTAGACTCAACATCTAGTGATTTTTTCTTTTCATAGGGTTTGTTCCTACCTTTCCTTATTTCGAGATCCAAATGTGTCAAAAACATACCTATGTATATAAATACATAGGTTTTTTTTTTCATGCATCAAGTGCATACCAAGAGAGTGGTGGAGCAAAATTTGAAAAAACAGCCCTCACCGGAAGACACAAAACTATTGACCACTTGAATATGGATTATCCAAACTTGATGAAACTTGGCCAGGGAGCTTAAGTTGAGTTTTTTAACCATTCTGTGTCCAGATTGTGGCAAAAAGTTGCACAAAAATACCAAGAATAAATAATCGCGACTATTTACATATGCTATAAAATTAGACATTTTTGCATATTTGAGTATATACCACAAGGTCAAGCATATCAAGTAGACCACATACAAAATTAGACATTTTTGCATATTTGAGTATATACCACAAGGTCAATCCTATCAAGTAGACCACATAAATAAAATTTGGGGGAATTTGGATCACAAAAGTAAGACTTGATCATTCTCAAAAACTGAGTCTGTGAACACGAAACATTTGATAACTTGGATAAATTTTGTTCAAACTTAGTGAAACTTGTCCAAGGGCCATAACAAGTTTAATACTTGGCAAAACAAGCCAAAAATTGCAAAAAATTTGAGAAAAGTAAATAATTGCAATTATTTACTTCTGATGCACAGAGATAGAATTTTGGACTTTTGAGCTTGTACAGTGTTAGACAACATAATACAAGACCGCCGGTCAATTTTGAGTTCAATCAGATCTAAATTAGTACATGTTCACTCAGTTTTTAGGTTGTAGATTAGTCCTTTGGCTTTTTGCAAAAGAAGAATCTGAAACTCTCAATTCCTAACTCACTTAGCTCAAATTGAAGTGATACACATAGGCCACTCACAATTGTTAGCAAAAATTGTACACAGCCGCTGTGAAAGAATAGCTAACTTTATTAAAATGGATACATGAATCAGGTGGCAGATAAGGAATTGGAAGCTTGATAAGAGTTGTAATCAAGTCAGGTGGAAGAAACTGATAACAAGTCAATCTGACAGTAAGTACTCTATCCAGGGCTTCACAAGTCTACATGAACCTTAGATCTGGTCGTATACTAGCAAACCAAGACATATTTTGAGAGACCGCTAGTACATTATCCACCCAAGAGAGTGTAAATCAAGACAATCACTTGGACACTATCTTTGAAGAAGTCTCAAACACTTTTTCAAAATCAACATCTGAAATGTCTTCCTATTCTACTCATTCAGGAACCGGAATGACAGTGCGGTATAAGCACATACTCACATTTTATAAGACTAATGGCAATGGAGCTCAGGTTTACGTGGATCCTAATGAAGAGTATGGCATTCTCATTGATGACCATGACATGGAGTTTGAAGAGGAAATCAGGGCAAACAAACAAGGAAAAATGTATATGGATAAAAACAGAACTCAATATTTTGCAAGTTGAAAACCCTGACGACATGATAGACAAATGGGGGCTAGAAGCAAATACCATTATTCCAGATATGGCAGTAAAAGAAGGACCATCGACTTTAGAATTTGAGTGATATGATCAAGTTGATTTAAAGCCTTTGAAATGGCTTAGCACAGATAATCCTAGGATTGGAGTCTATTGTTGGGAGGATAGAAACGTCAAGGATCTTCTATGGATTTCTCATGCTAAATCAAGACAATTAACACCCATGAAGATCATCTATATCTTCAACATCAAAGACAAGGGTTCAACAAGTCTACCAACCTACCTATTAAGGGATTGTTATAACAATAACTTTGTTATGATGAGTCCTGAGGAGGTAGAACAAACCAAATACCAAGGGTACTAAGAGATTGGATAATGGGCCAAGGACCAGAAACTATTCCAAGAGAGGAACTCCGCGAGAGATCTTTTGGGAGAAATTTTAAAAAACACGAACCTACCTCATCACAAGAAAACTGCGTGACACTAAAGCGAGCCCAGGTCTACATGAGTCATTATTTCCAACAGACTGGTTTGAAGGACTCAAGAAAGGACCAACTGCTAGGAGACCAGGAGTTGAGCCAAATAGACATGTCAAATCAGCTAATTTCCAAAAATGGGTCAGAAAATACAACAGATCTGGGGATCCATATGACCACTTAGCAAGCTTCAAGCAAGTGCTAACAGCAGAACGCAAATTTGAGTTCCATATTCAATTTGAGGGATTTGGAATGACATTAGAAGGAAAAGAACTAACATGGCTCCAAAACATTCCACCGAGGTCAATCATGGACTTAAATACATTAGCTCAAGGATTTGTGGCTGCATGTTCCAAAATGGGGATCAAACATAATACGGTAGCTCAAATCTTTAGCTTCAAACAGAAGAAAGGTGAGTCTGTTAGGGATTGTGCAACTAGAATGAAGCAATACATTGCAAGATGCCCAGAACTAGAAATACTTGCAGAAGAAAGGTTAATATCATTGTTTCTAGAGGGACTGCTAAACAAAGAACTTCATGCTATATTGTATAGCAAGAAACATATGACCCTAGAAGAGTGTGTATTGGATGCCATTGACTTGGGAGACAATTGTCATATTTTCAATGGAGAAGATTTTTCTAAGGATAATCAAAGTGAGAAAACAACATCCACCAAACTAGCACAAGTGGGAACGACTACTGCTGCAGCACCACTACAGCCATAGAAGACATGCTCAAAAGGATGAATGAAATGATAAATAACATGCAAAACGCACATATGAGGGGACCAGGACAAGGGATACCTCAACAGGAACAACCAATTAGGCCCCAAAAATGGTGTGCAATCGAGGATAAATGGACCAACCATGAGACTAATGAGTGCTATTCCCAACCAAAGTATGATAAAAATGTTCAATATGTGCCTATGAGGCCACAAGGACAACCCATGTAGAGATTTTAGCCTAATATGGCCCCAACTCAAAAACCACCGATGGGTATGGAAAGACCTCAACCCGTGTTGGGTCAACAACCTCCATATCCTGGACATAATGTAGTGCTTGTAAAGTACATGCATTCAGAGGGAGTCATATATGAGCAAGCACTAGTGCCTGTTACATCATATATTGAGTCTAGTCCATCTATAGTAATAGTAGAAGGAGAGTGGTATAATTCACATCTACCACCAATGGAAGAACCTATAACTTATACTACACCAGAGCTTACACCAATGTGCTATGTAGCTAATCAATATGTTAGACCTCCTGATAGCCGGCTTTCGAAACCGTGCCCATGAGAACCACACCCTAAGTAAGGAAAGGTTTGTTACCAAAAGAAAAAAAAATACAAAAAAAGCCCTTTACCATTCACCATACCCCCCCCAAGGTTAACCACCAGTAGGGCGCCGCCAGTTTGGCCACATTCCTCCATTATCACCAAAAAGACAATCTCTCTCTCTTACTGCCTGGCTCCGCCAATATTCTCTCTCTCCTACTCTGCTGTTGCATCATCCGGCCCGGTAGGTGCCTTTGGTATCTCTGTCACACTCTAGCATGGCGGGCCGCCATAGATATTATCCTCTCTCTCTCTCTTCTAAATATCCCCCCCCTCTCTCTCTGCTTGTCCACACTCCAACCTCGGCAGGCCGCACCCCCACCCCTCTCGTCCACATTCCCTTCGGCCTTAAGCACCCCCTCCCTCCCTGTTTTCTTCCTTCCCCCCCACCCTGGCAGACCACTGGCCTAAACCCATCCCCCCCCCTTATCTACACCTAGCCTTAGCTCTCTCTCTCTCTTGGGAGTAGCCACGGCGGGCCTTAGGGCAAGCACCATCTCTCCCTCCCTCTATCTCTCTCACCCTCTCTTCCTCTATCCTCTAACTCCCCCCCCCCCCCCCCCCCACCACCATATCCTCTCTCTCTTTCCCCCCTCACAACCCCTATCTCCCTCTCTTCCCTTGGTGGAAACCACCCCTAAGCCATTATTCCTCTCTCTTTGACTAAGCACCCCCCCCCCCCTCCTTGTCTCGCCCTCTGTCGGCTACCCCCCCACCCGGGCCTCACGCTCATCGACACTCGCCCGCGCGCTTCCTGCCATACACACCCCCTCACAACCCCATCCCCTCTTCCCTCCCTCACCACCTCACCCCCACTCTCACTCTCTCTCGTGCGCTCTGTCTCGCCCGCAAGTGGCACCCGACTCCCGGCGCTCATACAGTCTCTCTGTACACAGCCCGCGCAGGCGCCGCTACATGCACCCATACATACACACATGTACATATACACGCACACACCCGCTTCCATATACATATACAGGCACCCATACATACACACACACACACACATGCATATACGCATGCACTACACATACCATAAAAAAATACAAAAAAGAAGAAAAAACGGCCATCAACATCGACAAAAAGAAGGAGGAACCCAAAGCACGCGCCGCCAACAACAAAAAGAAGAAATGCGTCGAAGGCATGCCCCGGCCGACTCGGAAAACAGGTACACGCTACACCGGCGCACTGGCAATGCACCATTCGCCGGCATCACGCAACCACGACGCCATTTTCAGTAATTTTTATGTTATGTTCATTATTTCTTTAGTTTACACCCAAGCTTTGTAAAATTCCCAATTTGTAAATTCCCTCTCTCTAGGTGATGGTCACAAAGGCCCACCTAGAGGTTTTCATTTTAATAAACTCCCAAGACAAAGCAAGGGCCAACCACACCAGGCCCACCACCTTCCTTTGTCTCCCCAATTAGCTTACCCTAATCACACCGGGATTACCATAATCCAAGAAGCCATCACCTATAAAAGGGCACTGAGAGGTCACTATCGGGGGAGGGGTGGGCAGTTCATGAGAGGTCAACACTTTGTAGAGTTTAGTGGGAAGAATTGACACTATTGGCATCACAGGGAGGGGGCTTGTGTGATGGTTTGCCTTGAGAATTGCACCATGTGAAGGGAGCCACGTCCACCTCTCGACTCCAGTGGTCTATACACACACACACACACACGTTCTTGGTAGCAAGTTTCACAATCATCGAGTCGTCTTTAGAGAACGCACCAAGTAGTTTCACCATCTTTTCTCCCTACCCCTCTATCACCACGGTGTGCCGCCTCGCTGGAAGGAAGGTCATTGTAAATACTGCAGAAATAATTCTCCCTCACACCCCCGAGGGTTTCCATCATTTGTCAATCTGTGTGTGTGTGTGTGTGTGTGTGTGTGTGTGTGTGTGTGTGTGTGTGTGTGTGTGTGTGTGTGTGTGTGTGTGTGTGTGTGTGTGTGTGTGTGTGTAAGTTTGCGGTGTTCACATCGTCGCAGTCTGCGTCCTAGCCTCTCAAAGCTAGGTGGTGCCCCCTATTTGCTTTACGGTGACAGGATCGAGGCGTGTCATTCGGTCCCCGGTGTTTTAGAGGCGGTCGGGGTTCGGGGTTCGCTTTGCTCCCGTCATTTGATGCCCCCACTGAGGAGGGCTTCTAAGAAACCTTTGATTTACAATGATGAAAGTGACGCACACCATTGATCATGGACAAATGGATGAAGTAATTTTCTAATTGGAGGATGGAAGAAGAGGAGACTAAGGAGGCACTAGCCACCTTCATTGAAGTACTACTGCCAGGCTGCAGTGTCATCAGTATTCAAGAGGTAAATTCTCCATCTCGTGTTGCTCGTTCTAACCACAAGTTGAGAGCATCAGATGGGAGGTTGGTGAAGTGCCATCACTGTTCTCAACCAAGACACACTGTCAATGAGTGCCAGCAACGAAGGCAGCGAAGGGGTTGAAATCGTCTACATCGACATTCATCACAAAGAAGTCATTCACATCAAAGGAGGAAAGAAAATGGTAAGGCCTCTCTTCCCTAAAGAAACTATAGTCAAAGTTATAACTTTTACTCCAAAATGGCCTAAAGGGGCTGCTCGAGCCAAAGGTAAGGAAAAGATAAGCCAGTCTAGAAACACATGACCCCGAAGGGAGAAGCATCTGGCCAAGCAAGTGCTTCAATCTCAGAAAGCCGGGTTGTACCCAGCTTGCCAAAGAGGAAGTCATCCGAAGCTAAGCGGCAGAAGGTCGCCTACCAATTTGCACGACGCATGCGAGTGCTACCAGTCCATTTTGACAATCCTGAAGAAGAAGTGGTAAGAAGATTCCCATGTCCTAGGGAAGAGTGGTTCGACTACTTCTCTCGTTGTTTTGGAAGACGGGTAGAAGATCTTCCTCCTCCCTGTACAACTTATCCTGAAGAGGCTCTCCACCATGGGTGAAACCCAGTGGGCTGGAGAAGAGTTGCAGCTGAATGGAGTAGAATTCATGCAATTGCTACTAGCCAAGAGGCTGGGAGTAGTCAGATGCGTCGCCATCACCCCGTACATGTTGAGCGATGAAGGAAAGGTAGAGCCCATGAAAGGCGATGACCTCCTGTGGATGTGCGACTGATCAACACCGGCATGGTAAGAGTATAAGTAAGTACTCCACCCTCTGTTCATGATGGAAAACGGGGGCCGACGGTATTCCCGTTCATATTCCTGCAGCATATGCATGTGAATATCTATGTAGATAGGAAAATCTTCTACCAACAGAAGATCGTGTACCTATTCGGTGGGGCGGTACTAGGAGAAATCCTTAATTCCCCAAACCCTATCATTCTCTCCATATTGGATTACCATCATTCCTTTAATGTTTCTATCTTTATCCTGTTTTAACCTATCCACCCAACCCTGTAAAAAGTCGCTATGAGCCGCTACTGTCATTAATCTTTTTTTTTTTTTTTTTTAAAGTTTGTAATTTCTTGAGTCACTACCATGGAAAGTGTTTCTTTCCCCACGTTCAGTGGAAAGAAGGGAGAAGATCTCACCACCAACTTTTTGGATGATTTTGACATTGCTTGTGTCGTTTCCAACAAAGATGATGACGCTTCACGACTTCAAATTTTTCCTCTACTGATGAAATTAGAGGCCAAGTCCTGGTATAATGCATTGCCCCAAGCTACCAAGAATGCATGGGATGTGTTGAGGGCTGCCTTTGTAAAGAGGTTTGGTGGAGGCAAAACCTCGGAGAAACTATGGCAACTACTACTGACAGAATTGAAGCAGGGAAGTCTACTAGAGTATGCCACCTATGAGTCCAAATTTGTGGATTTATGAGAGATATGGGTTTCCTTACTGGAGGAAGACGAAGGAGCGCCTAATTTCCTAAAGAAGGATCATTTCATTGTTGGTCTATGGTTGCCGCTTAGAGAGAAGGTGAAGGGAAGGTTTCCTGCAACATATGTGTTGCCAGTAGACGTAGCCCGCCTTAAAGACAAGAAGTTGCGCATGAAAGCAACAGTAAATGAGTCAGAGGAAACAAGCTCGGTCCGACCAACCCTAGTGAATGCAACAGCCAGTCATAGAGCCCAACCACAAGAGCAATCAGAAGAGCAGCAAGACCTTCTGAGTTGCATCACCACCCAACTAGAGAGTTTATCCGTGCATCTGGTTCAGCAAGGGCATGCACTTGTCAGGAATCTAGAACAAGGAAGAGGACAATGAAGGCAAAAAGAAGAGTACCACTGCTACAATTGGAGGGAAGACGGCCATGGTATGTACTACTGACCACATCCAAGGAGGCAGAATTTCAATAGAGAGGGGAGACAGAATCAGATCTCTTCGCCAAGAGCAAGACCACCACCACCACCACCTAGGCAACCAGGGTCAATCCCACTGGTCCAAATCCTTCGACCACCTGTACAACAACAACCACTACCCCAAACTCTCATTCCACCACTACCCCCACCACCTGCTGTGAACCAAGTGGTGAGTGTTATTAGCTTGGAGGCTAAAGGGAAGGCAAAGGTAGAAGAATCAATTTGAGAGAAGCACAAAGGGAAAGCGAAGGTAGAAGAAGTGGATGCTATGGGAGTGAAGCGTGCCAGGCACGAGGAAGCCTCTCAAAGAGAAGAGAAGATGAAAGGGAAGGCCGATTCTAGCAAGCAAGCAGCTAAACCGCGATGGAAGATAGACATCGTGGACTTCTCACTACGTGAGTATGCAAAACCCTATGATTTAGTTCAGGATGTGTTAATGCAGGGCCCGAAGATAACTTGGCCCCAATTACTCCACCTTGCACCAAGAAGGAGGAGACAATGGACAAAAATGGTGAGTACCAAGAAATCAAGACCCAAGATAGATGGGGCTATCTCTAAAAGGGATCTTGACGACATCCTACCAACCATGGATGCCCACATCAAGAGGCAACGAATCTCAAACATCTACATAGATGGTGGCGCGCAAATATGCATCATGAGTGAAAAGATGATGCACCATCTAGGTCTAGAGGTAAGTAGGCCGGCACCCTGCCGAGCCAAAATGGCAAACAATGTAAGAGTGCAATGCGTAGGCATTGTGAATGCGGTCAAAGTAAAATAATTCAATACAGAAGTGGAGGTAGATATCTTTGTCATACCACACAAAGGGGAGGGCTACCCCATCATTCTTGGGAGGCCTTGGCTTATGGCTATGGAGGCTAAACAAGACTGGAGCATCGGAATGATTCAGATGAAGGACATAAAGGGAAGTCCATATTGTACAACATGAGGACTCGGAAGCAACGCAACATGATCTTGGAGGCTTCAGAAGATGAGTCCACTAGTGACTATTCGTCTACCTCAGGAGAAGAGACAACCACCACCGAGACGGAAGTGACAGTAGCATTGAAGTGATGGGGGTCGTTCTTAAAGACCTGAAAAGATTGACACAATCTAAAACATCCCTGACAAACCAAGAGGAATCATCAGGTACGCAGTCCTTGGAGGATGTAGGTAAGTTACAAAAAATGCTCTCAAATGAGTTAACCGATGAAGAAAGGAAGGAATATGTCTCCATGCTAGGTAACTTCACTACCTTGTTCATTGATGGCTATGATAAGATCATAGGAATTACAGTAGTGCAACACCACATAAAACTCAAGGAAGTTTGTAAACCCGTAGTGTAGAAGCTCAGAAGACTTGGAGTAATCCAACAAGAGGCACTACTTAAAGAAGTGAGAAGTTTGCTACAAGCAGGTTTCATCTACCCTGTCGAAGACTCAATGATGGGTCTCTCCAGTAGTAGTCACACCAAAACAAAATGGCAAGTGGAGAGTCTATGTGGACTATAAACCTCTCAATGCCGCCACGAAGAGGGATCACTTTCCCCTCCCATTCTAGGATGAAATTCTCAATGAAGTGGCGGGTCATGAACGATACACAATGTGCGATGGCTACTCAGGATACTTCCAGATTAGCATTGCGGAAGAAGATCAGAAGAAGACAACCTTCATCACACCTTGGGGATGATTTGCTTACACGGTGATGCCTTTTGGCCTCACTAACGCCCCGGCCATATTTCAGCACTATGTGATCTTTTTTTTCCAACCCTACTTTGGAACATCAATACGGGTCTTCATAGATGATTTTTGCATCTATAGTTCACGAGCCCTTCATTTAAGCAAAGTCTATGATGGATTAACCAGGCTTCAAACCTGGGGTGGCCAGCTCAACGTGGATAAGTGTCACATTGGTGAAAGCAAAGTCACTCTCCTTGGCCATGTAATTTCAGCAAAAGGGATTGAGGCTGACCCTAGCAAGATCCAAGCCCTGGTATCTTTATCGTCACCCATCACCGCTAAGCAATTGGTTTCTTTCCTTCAGAAGGTAAGATACTTAAGCAAGTTCATTCACTTGCTATCTCAAGTGGTCCTTCCCCTACAACAACTCACCCAGAGAGGTGTCTTCTAATGGAGTGAAGAGAATGAGCAGCAATTTACTGAGTTAAAGCAAATCCTAGCTAAGCTTCCCACCATTTCACCCCCTAAGTGGGACGAGCCATTTTATGTGAACCCTAGTGTAGGAAGTGATACACTCGGAGCCGTGCTAATGCAAAAGGACCCCCAAAATTCTTTCATGCGTCCTATTTACTTCTCTAGTTGTGTCATTCCCCCGTTAGAAAAGGGATTTACCAAAGTAGAACACATGGTTCTGACACCAATGTTTGCTACCACAAAGTTCCGCTCCTATCTTCTGCCTAGAATCTTTGTAATCCTGACAATGGAAGAGGTTTTCCCATATGTAATGCGACACATGGATGTCTCATCTAGGATCTCTAAGTGGTTAATTAGATTACAAAAGTTTGACTACACCATGCAAGTAGAAAACTCCACCAGGGCTAGTTTAGCGGGAATTCTCACTCATCGCCATTATGAGAGGAAGCTGAAGGTCAACACGGAAGAAAAGGAAGAAACACCAATGGTAGAGAGTCCTACGCTAGAAAGAGCTCACTCTCTTTTCTTTGACAGAGCATACAAGAGAAAAATGTACCAGTCTACGGGCTGGCATAGTCATTTTCAACGAGCAACAAGAAAGAGTATTCTCCATTGGGCAGTTATTACACTCCCACTCCAACAATGAAGCAGAATATACAGCCCTAATTCTTGGGTTGGAACAATGTATTTCACAAGGAATTCAGCACCTAAATGTAATTGGTGATGCTTTTCTTTTGATAAGGCAGATAAATGGCACTTGGGTTTGTAAAAATCAGGTTTTACTTGGTCAGCTATGCCAAGTTAAGTATTATAAGGAAGTTTGAAGCAGTGAAACTATTTCATGTCTTGAGAGGAGAAAATCAAGAGGCAGATGCTCTAGCTAAAGAAAGAATACAAGACATTTCCGTTGGAGCAATCAAACTGAAGCTACCCCTCTTTCAAGGTAGTGATGTTATGCCTGATATCGTCAGCTTTCTAGATACAGGAGAATGTCCGGAAGGATACACCAAAAGCCAGAAGCAATGGATGGTCAGGAAGGCTGCTAGATACCGCCTTGTAAACGACCACTTGTATTGTAAGGACAAGGATCAGATTCTCAGGCAAGTGCCAACCTCCAGTGAGATCACAAAGGTAACTTCAAGTTACCATGATGGCATCTGCGACAGCCATTTTGCTCTAGATATCACCAGTAGGAAGATTCTACAAGCAGGATACTCTTGGCCTAGTTTGAATAGGGATGTACACCATTGGTGTAAAACATGTAAGGCTTGTCAAGTGGCCAGTGATCGTACATTAACCTACGAGCCACAAACTCCTATCATCTCATATGGTCCATTTGAGAAATGGGGAATATATGCAATCGGTCCTTTACCAAGGGCCCAATCAGGTAAATTATACATCATAGTGGGTGTAGACTACATGACCCGATAGGCAAAAGCAACAGCCACCACCCGCATTACAGCCCAAGAGGTAGCAAAGTTCATTTTTGAGCATATATGTTGCCATTTTGGCACTCCTCTTGAGATAATATCAGATAGAGTACCGAGTTTCAGAGGTGATCTGGTGGGAGAACTAATGAAGAAGTTAGGAATCACATGCCGACATTCCACACCATACTATCCACAATGCAATGGTCTGGTAGAGAAGGTAAATGGAATGATTTAATAAAATCATCACAAAATAGGTGAATCAATCACATAGGAGACTGGGATAAACATCTCATGGCAGCTCTGTGGGTCTACTGAACGACGTTCCGAACATCACTAGGTTTCACCCCTTTCCATCTAGTTTATGGGAAGAGGCAATTCTACCCATTGAAGTACAGATAGCCAGTTTACGAGTCTTGGCTAGCCAGATACAGCGTCCAGTTGTAAATCTCCGAAACCATATCCTAGATCTGGAGAGGCTCCAACTAGATAGGGAAGAAGCAATCAATCATTATGCAACACAGGCAAAACAACACCAACTCACTTTCAATCAAGGGCTTAAAGAAAAAGGACTGGAAAAGGGTATGTTAGTGCTAAGATACGACAACAGATTTGACACCAGGAAGGACAAGAAATTTCAACCCAGATGGGAGGGACCATTCATCAGATCAAGAAACGCTATGACAACGGCAACTATAAGCTGATGGAAGCAGATGGGAGAATTCACAAGAGTAGGGTCAATGGATGGAGACTGAAAAGGTATTTTCTTAGGTTTGATCCAGAATTCATGCTAGACATTTTAGAAGAGGAAGAACCCTCTAACTCCACAACTAAAGATGCAAAGGAAGGGCTAGAAGCATGAATGTCTCTAGCCAGATGGGAGGGCTAATGATAGCCGTCTTTCGAAACCGTGCCCGTGAGAACCACACCCTGAGGAAGGAAAGTTTTGTTACCAAAAGAAAACAAAAACAAAAAAAATCCATTTACCATTCACCATACCCCCCCCCCCCCCCCCCCCCCCCCCCCCCCCCCCAAGGTTAACCACCAGTGGAGCGCCGCCAGTTTAGCCACACCCCTCTATTATCACCAAAAGACGATCTCTTTCTCTTACTGCCCAGCTCCGCCAATATTCTCTCTCCTACTCTACCGCTGCATCATACGGCCCGGTAGGTGCCTTTGGTATCTCTGTCACACTCCAGCACGGTGGGCCACCACAGATATCATCCTCTACCTCTCTCTTCCAAATATCCCCCCCCCCTCTCTCTCTACTTGTCTACATTCCAGCCCCGGCAAGCCGCACCCCCACCCCTCTCGTCCACATTCCCTGCGGCCTTAAGCACCCCCCCCCCCCCCCCCCCCTCCCCCTGTTTTCTTCCTTCCCTCCCACCCTGGCAAACCACTGGCCTAAACCCACCTCCCCCCCCCCCCTTATCTACACCTAGCCTTAGCTCTCTCTCTCTCTCTCTCTCCTCTCTCTCCTCTCTCTCTCTCTCTCTCTCTCTCTCTCTCTCTCTCTCTCTCTCTCTCTCTCTCTCTCTCTCTCTCTCTCTCTCGGGAGTATCCACGCGGGCCGTAGGGCAATCAACATCTCTCCCTCCCTTTATCTCTCTCACCTTCTATTCCTCTATCCTCTAACCCCCCCCCCCCAACCATATCCTTTCTCTCTTTCCCCCCCCCCCTCACAACCCCTATCTCCCTCTCTCTCCCTCTCTTCCCTTGGTGGGAACCACCCTAAGCCATAATTCCTCTCATGTTGACTAACCCCCCCCCACCCCTCCTTGTCTCGCCCTCTGTTGGCTACCCCCCACACGGGCCTCGCGCTTGTCCGCACCCCGCCCGCGCCTTCCTGCCATACACACCCCCCTCACAACCCCATCCCCTTCCCTCCTCTCTCACCCCTCCCCCTCCCGCTCACCTCCCACCCCCCCTCTCCCTCTCTCCACCCCCTCTCCGCACGTCTCGCCTCGCCCCTCCGCACCACGCACCCCACTCCCTCACAACCCTCACACTCTCTCTCCCTCCCACCACCCACTCGCACGCTCTGTCTCGCCCGCAGGCGGCACCCGACTCCCGGCGCTCATACACTCTCTTTGTACACAACCCACTCAGGCGGCGCCGCTACACGCACCCATATATACACACATGTACATATACACGCACACATCCGCTTCCATATACATATACACTCACCCATACATACACACACACGCATATATGCACGCACCACACATACCATTAAAAAATACAAAAAAGAAGGAAAAACAGCCATCGACATCGACAAAAAGAAGGAGGAACCCAAAGCACGCACCGCCGAAAACAAAAAGAAGAAATGCACCGAAGGCATGCCTCGCTCGACCCGAAAAGACGTACACGCTACACCGGTGCACCAGCAACGCACCATTCGCCGGCATCACGCAACCACGAAGCCATTTTCAATAATTTGTAGGTTTTGTTCATCATTTCTTCAGTTTACACCCAAGCCTTGTAAATTTCCCAATTTGTAAATTCCCTCTCTCTAGGTGATGGTCACAAAGGCCCACCTAGAGGTTTTCATTTTAATAACCCCCCAAGACAAAGCAAGGGCCGGGCCCACTGCCTTGCGTTGTCTCCCCGATTAGCTTACCCTAATCACACCGGGATTACCATAATCCAAGCAGCCAATACCTATGAAAGGGCACCAAGAGGTCACTATCGGGGGGAGGGGGGACAGTTCATGAGAGTTCAACACTTGGTAGAGTTTAGTGGGAAGAATTGACACTATTGGCATCACGGGGAGGGGGCTTGTGTGATGGTTTTTCTTGAGAATTGCACCATGTGAAGGAAGCCACGCCCACCTCTTGACTCCAATGGTCGATGCACACACACACACACACACACGTTCTTGGTAGCAAGTTTCACGCCTACCTCTCGACTCCAATGGTCGATGCACACACACACACGCAAGCTCTTGGTAGCAAGTTTCACAATCATCGAGTCGTCTTTAGAGAATGCACCAAGTAGTTTCACCATCTTTTCTCCATACTCCTCTATCACCACGGTGTGCCACCACGCTAGAAGTAAGGTCATTGTAAATACTACAGAAATAATTCTCCCTCACACCCCCGAGGGTTTTCATCATTTGTCAATCTGTGTGTGTGTGTGTGTGTGTGTGTGTGTGTGTGTGTGTAAGTTTGCGGTGTTTACATCATCGCGGTCTGCGTCGTAGATGCTCAAAGCTAGGTGGTGCCCCCTGTTCGCTTTACCAATGACAGGCTCGAGGCGTGTCATTCGGTCCCAGTGTTTTAGAGGCCGTCGGGGTTTGGGGTTCGCTTTGCTCCCGTCACTCCGATTGTAAGAACCATGATTAAGCCAAGTACTGAAAACTTTCATAATTGTGCAGATGATCATTGGAAAAATGAATGCCCAGAGCTTGACAAGAACATTAAGCCTATTGAAGCTTTTTGTATACAATGCTGCAAAAAGGGAGGACACTTTCCTGAGGATTGTCCAAAAAATCCTTTAAACAAGGGTAAAACAGTAGTGAATGTAGTCCAAGGGATACTTAGTAGCTCATTAGAGAGTGAGCCTATTGTTCCAATCAAGGTAATCACTAGAGCCTAGGCTAAGAAAAAGAAACACAACTCCTCTGATGTCTCAGAGAATACTAAAGTTTCCTCTCAAAAGACCAAGAGAAGAAGAAGCCAAAGGTATGAGATACGAAAACAGAAACAAAGGGCTGAAATTGAGGAGAAATCCAAAAAACTATTCCAGGAAAAAGTGAAAGAAAGTGGAAGTGAAATCAAGGAAACCACGGTGAAATATGGAGGATCAATTTTGGTAGACAAAATTTTTGAGCCAATCAATGCAGCCTTGGAAGCTTACCAAGTGGGACTTAAACCAAGCAAGAAATCCAAAGTGGTGGTAGAATCCCACCTTGAAACTAAAGAGCCAGAACTCATAGTGCCTGACAGTGAAGATGCCTTAGATAGAATTCCGTTTATAGAAGAAGACTAGCCAGAACACTTATGGAAAAAAGTTAGAGAGATTAATGATGGGAGCCTAACTTTGAAATCAGCTCCTATAGAGGAAGTTTGGTTAGATAATCTACCTCCTAATATGGACATGGATGTACAATCCTTATATGGGGATTGCAGCTCTGAAGTTTTAGGAATGTCTACACCAGTGACTCTGAAAACACTTCCCTCTTACTTGGGAGATAATGAAGATGAATCCATAGTGTCTAAAACCACTCAGATAAAAAGAGCAGAACGGACCGTAGAGGTAGACAACATCCATTCAATCATGTATACACCCATTCAATGCACTCTTACCTTAGGAGAACTGTTAAAAATCAGACCATATTTATGGAATGACCTACAAAAAACTTTAGAGAAGGTGGGGATAACAAGGCTAATCGCAAAAAAATTGGAAAATTTGAAACACGAAGTAGATAACAAAGAGATTAGATCCATTCCAATGAGCAAAGTTGGAGAATACAACAAAGAGGAAGAAGGAAACACAACCCTTCCAATGAGATATAATGATATAGAAACCATGGTAGGCATAGCCATAGCCACGAAAGCAGTATGGGAATCATGGGGAAAATCACCCATTAGACAAACTTGAATGAAATTGCAATTGGTCGATGGACACATCAAACAACCCTTAGGACTCCTTGAAAAATTGATAGTTAAATCCTATGGAATTGATTATCAACATACTTTTGCAATAGTGTACTTTGGAAAGAAACTCAATTATGAAATCATCTTGGGAAGATCTTTCATGGGACAAGTACAACTCAACCAGGATTGGGGAAACAACTACCTGTACTTGAAGCAAGTGGGATCAATAACAAGGGTTAATCGAAAATATCACACTTATAAAGATGTAAAAAAAAGCCCATACAAGAATTTGACTCAGTCTCTTCAAGTGAAACAAATCTTCCATCTTGGTTAAACAAAGACACACCTATTTGGATGTGTGGAGCCTCAAAAAGTGGGAGCTTGAAACAAGAAGAATGTATTTTAGAAAGGAATTGCACAAATGAAGCTTATGTACGTGAACCCTTTTCGGAGCATTTTTTTGAGCCATTTGAATGGACTCAAATTTTAGGAGTCTTACCTTAACCCGAGCAAGATTTGTCGAGAAATGTGAAACCCGAGCAAGTAGCAAAGCTATTATACAAGTATGAAAACCATGTCATGATCCACAACAACAATCAACACTACAATTTTAACACAAGATTTTTCAAGCAATGAAAAACCTGAGTGAGTAGCAAAGTTATTTTACAAGTACTCACAGCATGTCATGATCCACAACAACACTCATTACTATAATTTTAAGTTTGAATTTTAACGATCAATCTTATGCAATTCAACAAGGCTCATACACCTTCAAAGTTTCTAAGTTCTATATCAAAAGACAATTGTCATATCCTATATCCAACAAAGAGAGATTTTTTAAGAATTGTAAGATAAAAAGTGGAATATTGATGCAAAATAAAGTGTAGCATGTTGTGCCTTTTCAACAACAACAACAACAACAACAAAAAATGTTATAGTTTTCTCTAGTGACTATGAAGAATCACACTCATCATCAATAAAGACACTGCACCTCAAACACTTCTCATGGATGTCAATATTTCATACATTAGTCACCATGGTTTTTGAAATCCCCTCGGCATAAACCGGCAACACGCTTCCATACAAAAAAAAAAAAGATAAGACTCACAATGCACATGTAAGAAATATAGAACCTACATCATAGAAACAAGAAATTTAAAATTGAAATTGTTGTTTGAATCATTATCCATAATTCCTAGATAATGAACAATGAGAACAAAAAAGTAATAAAATAGCATACAAGTATGATGTGAACATAAATTAGAGAGCAAAAGTAAGAGTAAGGTGGAGTCTGACTAGTCATCAAAGCGGCTGACCCGTGAAGGCATGTCACCCACATCATCAACATCAAGAGAGATGGAAGCCCCCCGCTTTTTACGACGAAGTAATGGTTGCATATAGTCTAAAATCAAAGCATCATCACTATCAATAGCTACACAGACCCGCCCTGTACCTAAGCATGCTGCCAATACTAGAGTTGTACCACATCCCAACTCTAAACAAAGACCTCCACCCCTACAAAGAAGCTCCACAAAACATGTAGCAAAAGAATGACTTAGTTGAAGGCCACCGCGCCATGGCTCCCTTGATGATGATCTCGCCTAAGAGGACTCTGGAAGGTGGTGCATCATTTAAGAGTCCAAAGGATTCATGCTAGTGGGGTTCTCTCCACCATAAATCAAGGTGGTTGCATGCCAACCCTGTGCACCATAAGAAAGAGAGAACAATGAAGCTACACTACAACATAGACAATAAGAACAATAACACTTAACACACCAAATGAGAAACAAACATGTTAGTATATAGAAGAGCATTACCTTAATCCGACCACCAAAGCTATTGCCATACCCGTAAGCTCCATGATGGAGGACCGCAATGCGATGATGAATAGCCATCTCTGATGCACAACAAAATCTCTCAACCCAGCCAATGGTATCCCCTACGAGGGATTCTCAAAACTAAAATAAAAAACACAGAACCCAAAAAAAAAAAGTATTGTATAGAAAATATGGTGGTAGCACAAACTTTCCATAGAGACCATGATCAACAACCACCTAGAGTCTGACAAAATCGAATATGCAAGCTCGTGTGTTATCAAAGTGGTCCGTTTTGATTTTCAACAATGATTCAAAAACTTTTGAGAATTATGGCCCATTAGTAGCTTTAATTTCATTGATTTTATAGTTCTTAAAAACTTTGGAGAAAAAAACCTCCTATAGCCAGCCACGCCGGCATGGATGGCTATAGATAGTTTTCAAAGGTAACCTGATGATATGGCAGGAATACCGCTCTCACGATAATGGTGCCTCTTCTCATGTTTGGGCCAAGAAACCATCTCAGCTACATTATCATACTCAGCTTAATATGTAAGTAGTAGAAGTAGCTCGCCCATCCTTGATCAGTCACAACCCACCATGTACTATTGCAAAACTATCATGAGATTGACCCGCATTTGCAGCAGCTGCACGAACTAGAGCACTACTAGCTGAGAAGATTAGCACCATTATCGCCATGTTGTTCATGCAGCAAGTTGTAGCAAGCTATCAAGGTAAGTGTTGCTCAATTTTAGCACTTCAGATTCTTGCAATAATTCGAAATAAATCCACTAAAGCTATTTCCAGCTTGCCTTGCAAAGGGTGCCCACTGAGGCGTTCAGAATACCTGAAAGAGATGACCTGACTCATCCAAAGTCCCAATCTTCTTGGCGTTTTGAAAATGGGATGTTTGGTCTAGTTCTTTCCTTTAGACTTATCCTCATAGGATTAAGGAGTAGGCAAAGGCTCGTGTGTGGCACTACGGAGCAGGCATTCATATGTGTTGTCTGTGTTCTGGCTTGCTTCATGTAAATTGAAAGTTGGCTATTTTTCATGACAAATGCAAGGTTATAATAAGGGGCAAAGGGATATTGTAATGACTCATCTTGGTTGGCTAAGAGAACTAATAGCAAATTATGGTCTACCAATCATGGTACTTGTCTGGACTGGAATATCCTATGCACCCATAGAGCATGTGTCTACTGGCATCCCTCGATGCCTTTTCAGTCCAAACCCATGGTCCCTTGGTGTAGCCCAAAATTGGACGATAATCAAGGTATTTGTTCGGGAAAAATCATTTTTCCAAACATACAAGATTACTTTACTAGATTTTTTCAAAAGGAAATTTTAGAAAACTAGGTCATTTTTTCGGGGTTTTACATTATTTTTCTTTATTTTGGGGCGGAATTTCTCGTTTTCCCCTTGCCCTCAACCGGCATTTTTGAAATTGAAAACGGCACGATATTAAGCTGAGACACATTTTTCTCGAACACTATTGTAAAGGGTCAAGCATATTAGTAGTTGACAGGAAGAGCGGTCATCGCGCTTTTCTGGGGGGTAGCCTACCTTTTTAGTGATAAAGAGAAAGCCACTCATTGGCTGCCAGCATGCGAAATAGGGACAGCATGGTATTGCACCAAGGTGAAGAAGGATTTTTTTGTACACGAGCTTCGAGTTTACAACTCTCAAACAAATTGCTGGGTTTCATTTCCTTAATCAGATCCTAGTGACATGAATGACGCTTTTTATGCAGAGTATTTGGATTTTGAGCATCAAAAGAGTACATTGCATGTATTGAAAGAGTACTATTTCGGAAGCACGCGCGGTAGTGTAGTGGTACGAGTGCAGCCTGTGATGAGCGAGAGGTCGCGGGTTCATAGAGCGTGTCCTAAAAAACGTGTTGACTTTTTAGTTGACTGCTTCTAGCCGGTTTCATGTGGCTCTGGCTACACTGCTAAGCACGCAACCCATAGCCGAAATGCAACCAAATATTAGTGGTGAAAATATATCTTGTTGTGGTAGGAAGAAGCTAGTGCATGCTGACGGATGCAACGCGGACCCCAAACCCCGACGGCCTCTAAAACTCCAGGGGCCGAATGGCTCGCCTCGAGCCTGCCATGGTAAAACGAACAGGGGGCACCACCTAGCTTTGAGCGGCTAGGACACAAAGCCCACGATGATATGAACACCGCAAGCCTACACACCGAGAGAGAGAGAGAGAGAGAGAGAGAGAGAGAGAGAGAGAGAGAGAGAGAGAGAGAGAGAGAATACTTGCAATTGATGAAAACAACCTCGGGGGTGTGAGGGTGAGTTAGTTCTGCAATATTTACAAGGTGGCATGCCGTGGTGGTAGAGAGGTAGGGGAAGGAGATGGTGCAACCTACTTGGTGCGTTCACTAGGGAGACTCAATTTCTGTGAATACTCATTGCCAAGAGCGTGCATACGTGTGTGCATCGACCATTGGAGTCGAGAGGTGGATGTGGTTCCCTTCGCATGATGCACTTTCCAAGGCAAACCCAACACACAAGACCCCCTCCTCATGATGGTGATGGTGTCAATCCCTCCTACTACACTCTACCCAATGCTTCGTTCCACATAAGTTGCCCCCCCCGCCCCCGATAGTGACCTCTCAGTGCCAATTTATAGGTGTTGGCTTCTTGGATTATGGTAATCCCAGTGTGGTTAGGGTAATCTTAATTGGGGAGACAAAGCAAGTGTTGGGCTCGGTGTGGTTGACCCTTGCTCTGTTTTGGGGAAGGTTATTAAAAGATGGGAATCTCTAGGTGGGCCTTTATCACCATCACCTCGAGAGAGGATATTTACAAAATGGAAATTTACAATGGCTCGGGTGAAAACTGAAGATAATGATAAAAATAACCTAAAAATTACTGGGATGGCGTCGTGGTTGCGTGTTGCCGGCGAATGGCGTGCTGCTAGTGAGTCGGTGTCGAGCGTACTTCTTTTCGGAGTCGGCCGGGGCATGCCTTCGGCGCATTTTCTTTTTTTGTTGTTGGCGGCGCGTGCTTTGGATCCTTCTTCTTTTTGTTTGTCGATGTCGTAGCCTTTTCCTTCGTATTGCGGTGCGGTGCGTATATGCGTGTGTGTATGTAGTTGTGCATGGGGCAGGTGTGTGTGTGTTTTGTATAGGCATGTGTGTGCGAAAGCGTACGTGGGAAGGGCGGCTATATATATATATAATAATTTTATATAATTTTTATTTTATTTTTTTTTCTTCTACGGATGGCCGGCGGCCTGTTCTTCTTCGCAAGGAGGAAAGGGAGGGGGGGGGGGGTAGGATAGGGGGTGTGTGTGTGTGGGTGGGTGAGTGTGTGTGTGTGTGGGTGTGTGTGTTGGCGTGTTGCACTGCTGCCGGCGAGGGCGTGTGGGTGTGTGTGCGTTGATTGCGGACTACGTGCGACAGAGGGTGAGAGGGTGTGTGTGTGGGGGGGGATGCAAGCTGCGGCGCACAGTGCATGGGGAGGGAGAGGAGAGGGGGGAGGGGGTGTTGTGGGGTGTGTGTGTGTGTGTGAGAGAGTGAGAGGGAGTGTGTGTGTGTGTGTGTGTGTGTGTGTGTGTGTGTGTGTGTGTGTGTGTGTGTGTGTGTGTGTGTGTGTTGGATTGCAGCGCTCCCCGCGTGAGAGAGAGAGAGCCTTGGCGTGCTGTCGGTATCCGGATGAGAGAGAGAGACTTGCGCGCTGGCGTGAGAGGGAGAGTGAGGGAGAGGGGGAGGGGAGAGGGGTGAGGGGATAAGAGATAGAGAGAGTGTGTGAGGGAGAGTGAGGGGAGAGGGGGTATGGCGAGGTATGGGAGATGTGTGCGTGAGAGGGAGAGGGGGGGGGTGTGTTGTCTTGCATGGGAGCTTGAGGACGAAGGGAAATAAGTCAATTGGGGGGGGGGGGGGTGTAAGGGAATATATCCGCGGGCCAAAGAGGGGGGGGGGGGGGGGGGGGGGGGGGTTGAGGCCGAGGGGGGGGGGGGTGTGAATGAGCCGAGGGAGGGTGAGGCGAGAGGGTGGGGAAGAGGGAGGAGGGGTCGGGGGGAGGGAATATTGGCAGGCCAAAGAGGGGGGGGGGGGGGGGGGGGGGGGGATGAGGGTAGAGGGTAATGTGAGGGGTGGTGTAGGGTGAGTGTGTAAGAATACGGAGAGCGAAAAAAGGGGGGGGGGGGGGGGGGGTTCTCACGCGGCTCACACCGAGGGAGCACGAGCGAGGGGTTGGGGGTTTCTTTTCTGAATTTTGCCTGGCCGGGGAGGGTAAATTGGGAGAGAGAGATATTAGGGAAGGGGGTATGTAGGGAAAATGGGGGGGGGAGTGCGAGGGTTTTATCCGATGCCCGTAGGGCGGGAGGGGGAAAAAATAAGTTACGGTGGGGGGGTACTGAGAGTGGGGGGGGGGGGGGGGGGTGGGTGGGTGAAATGAGTTTTTTTTCTTGATTTTCGAAAGTCGGCTATCATTAGCCCTCTCTCTTTTGGCTAGAGGCATTCATGCTTCTAGCCCTTCTTCAGTTTCTTCGGCTGTAGAGTTAGAGGGTTCTCCCTCTTCTGGAATGCTTAGCACGAATTCTGGGTCAAATCTAAGAAAATACCTCTTCGGTCTCCATCCATTGACTCTAGTCTTGTGAATTCTCCCATTTGCTTCCAACAGCTTATAGCTGCCGTTGTCGTAGCGCTTCTTGATGATGAATGGACCTTCCCATCTGGGTTGAAATTTATTATCCTTCCTGGTATCAAATCTGTTGTCGTATCGCAGTACTAGCATGCCTTTTTCCAGTCCTTTCTCTTTAAGCCCTTGATTGAAAGTGAGTCGGCGTCGTTCTGCCTGTGCTGCATAGTGATTAATTGCTTCTTCCCTATCTGGTTGGAGTCTCTCTATATCCAGGATGTGGTTTCTAAGGTTTACGATTGGACGGTGGGTCTGGCTGGCCAAGACTCGTAAGCTGGCTATTTGTACCTCAATGGGTATAATTGCCTCCTTCCCATAAACTAGATGGAAAGGGGTGAAACCTAGTGATGTTCGGAACGTTGTTCTGTAGGCCCAAAGAGCTGCCATGAGATGTTTATCCCAATCTCTTGTATGGTTGTTCACCTGTTTTGTGATGATCTTGCAAATCATTCCATTTACCTTCTCTACCAGACCATTGCATTGTGGATAGTATGGTGTGGAATGCCGACGTGTGATGCCTAACTTCTTCATTAGTTCTCCTACCACATCACCTCTGAATCCTGGTCCCCTATCTGATATTATCTCAAGAGGAGTGCCAAAAGGGCAAACGATATGCTCAAAAATGAACTTTGCCACCTCTTGGGCTGTGATGCGGGTGGTGGCCGTTGCTTCTGTCCATCGTGTCATGTAGTCTACACCCACTATGATGTACAGTTTACCTGATTGGGCCCTTGGTAAGGGACCAATTGCATCTATTCCCCATTTCTCAAACGGACCATATGAAATGATAGGGGTTTGTGGCTCGTAGGTTAGCGTGCGATCACTGGCCACTTGACAAGCCCTACATGTTTTACACCAATGGTGTACATCTCTGTTCAAACTAGGCCAAAAGTATCCTACTTGTAGAATCTTCCTACTGGTGATATCTAGAGCAAAATGACCACCGCAGACGCCGTCATGGCAGCTTGAAATTACCTCTATAATCTCATTAGAGGTTGGCACCCGCCTGAGAATTTGATCTTTGCCCTTACAATACAAGTGGTCGTCTATAATGCGGTACCTAGTAGCCTTCCTTACCAGCCATTGTTTTTGGCCTTTAGTGTGTCCTGTTGGACATTCCCCTGTATTCAGAAAGCTGATGATGTCAGGCATAGCGTCACTGCCTGGGAATAGGGGTAGTTTTAACTTGATTTCTCCTATGGGAACATCTTGTATTCTTTCTTTAGCTAGTGCATCTGCCTCCTGATTTTCTGCTCTGGGAATATGGAAGAGATTTACTGCTTCAAAATTCTTTAGAAGGTCCTTAACTTGGCGAAGTTGACCAAGTAAACCTGATTTTTGCACTCCCAGGTGCCGTTTATCTGCCTTATCAAAAGCAAAGCGTCGCCGAACACATTCAAGCGCTGAATTTTTTGTGAAATACATTGTTCCTGCCCAAGGATTAGGGCTGCATATTCTGCCTCATTGTTAGAGTGGGAGTGTAATAACTGCCCCATGGAGAGTACTCTTTCCTTCTGTTCATTGAAAATGACCATGCCTGCTGCAGACTAATCCATTGTTCTCTTGTATGCTCCCTCAAACAAAAGAGAGTGAGCTCTCTCTAGCTTAGGGCTCTCTTTATCTGGTATTCCTTCCTTTGCTTCCGTGTTGACCTTCAGCTTCTTCTCGTAGTGGCGATGAGTGAGAATTCCTGCTAGACTAGCCCTGGTGGAGTTTTGTACTTGCATGGTGTAATCAAACTCTTGTAGTCTAATTAACCATTTTGAGATCCTAGATGAGACATCCATGTGTCGCATTTCATAAGGGAAAACTTCTTCCATTGTTAGGAATACAAATGGTCTAGGCAGGAGATAGGAGCGGAATTTCGTGGTAGCAAACATTAGTGCCAGCACCATGTGTTCTACTTCGGTGAATCCCTTTTCTGATGGGGTCATGACTCGACTAGAGAAGTAAATAGGGCGCATGAAAGAAGTTTTGGGATCCTTTTGCATTAGCACTACTCCCAGAGTATCATTTCCCACACTAGGGTTTACATAGTGAGGCGGTCCGGGGCGGGCAACAAGAAGAGCAACCTCTAGACACCCTTCAAGGCTCCCGTGCTGCTCAATGGGGCTGGGGCACAACACAACACAAACCAAAACAACAAACCCACAGCCAAATCCCAACTACACAAGGGGCACCACCTAGTTTAAGAGCGAACTAGGACGCAAAAGAGGAGAATCGTTAGAGCAACCCACAAACAAGCAAGGAATTTACACTAACCCTAACACCAATGGAACACTCTCACACACTAAAACACGAGAGAGAGAGAGAGAGAGAGAGAGAGAGAGAGAGAGAGATAGTGCTCGGGCTGCTTTGAAACGTATCGGCAATGATCAAGCAAACACAACTATATATTTAAGAAAGAGAGAGAAAGGGGGAGGGGGTGCTTGTTGCATTAATACCTTCTTACAAATCTGTCATGACAAATCAAAGTGAAATTAGTATTTGTTCAACATAGCTTGCGTAAATTTCACCACAACACATCACAAGAAAAGCCACCCCAATCACTGTCTTAAAGCCAGGGGAGTCCTCTCCACCCTGTCGCCCTCTTACAGTATGTGGGATTTATGGCTAGATTGATGACAACACCAGAGACAAGCTATCAAGAACTTAACAAAAAACACTAAGACACTTACGCATCATTGTTGTCCATTACTTCACGTTGGAAGGGAGACAAAATATCCAAGCTTAGTCCAAATCCACCCTCCTTGATTCAGCAAATGTTGGGCTTACACTAGTAGGAGAAATGATAGATTTCCTACTCTCAATTGAATGATCACTCTCTCTCTTACAATGGCATAGAGTTCCCTTGCTAATCCCCTATTACAACAAATGCACATGCATAAGACAATGAGCTTCCACTCAAGAGCTCCTTCTAGAGAGGTTGAGCTTGGCTTCTCAAGCTATAGCATAGTGCTCTTGCTTATCCCCCTTTTGTGCTAGCTACACCCTCCTTTTATAGAAATTTTGAAGGCTAGGGTTACTCCTCTAACCATGGTTGGGTTAGATTTTCAGCAATTTATCTAATTTCTTTTGCTTGGAATTATCAAGAAGTTGGTGGGGAAAGAGAGAGGAGAGAAATGGAGGTGATAGGACTTTTCATAGTGGGTTAGTGTTAGTAGAGTTAGTATTAATTTACAAATGGAATTGGATATTTACAATGGGAGTATCCATGTAGGATACAAATAAGGAAGAAAAACTCTTAAGAGGTAAGAAAAGGTGGATTTCGTACAAGGTTGATGCTCCAAGTGTCTTGAGTAGGGCCAATTTTTGACGCTTGTTGACGGTCCACTAGCTTTGACGGTACATTTTTTCTCCACTCTTGACCTTCCTTGAGAGACAAGGTAATTGAAGCTGAGTAATCAACCACCATGATGCTGTCTTTTAAGAGAAGAGGCTGAATTTTGTGGTTTTTTTGATAGATATGGGTAAATTGGAGGAGGAAAAATGAGACTAGGTGGTCAATTTTGGAATGGAATTGTGTGTGGGAGGTATGAGTTCACCATGGTTTCTCTTATTCTTCAAGGTTGAGGAGAAGGTGAGTAGGGTGCAGAGAGGAGTGGTGAGAGAGGTGGGGATGATGAGTGGAGAAGTGTGTGTGAAAGAGGAAAATGATAAAGTGGAAGAGAGAGTGTGGCTGCATAGCATGGGAAAACTGGGGTCCACTAATAAAATCATAGCTCACAGCTCGTAGCTCAAAAAAATATGAAAAAATTTGAGGCAAAAGTTCAGCCCACGAGCTACAACTTTCGTTTGTATCACCTTTTCAAATTCGGAGAGCAAGTGAACTTTAAAAATTCAGCAAAACCGACCGTTTTTTTCCACTGCACAAGGTCCTTGTGGGGTCCTTCTTTGGATGATTCTTTTGAATACCTCCAAGAGTGAGCCCTCCATAGTGCATGTATGCATGCCACCTACCCTTGACCTTATTTGGTAGGTCTATAATTGAAGATATTGTTGAGATTATGATATAAGTGAATAGTACAACTAAGAAAATCAAATATTGAGGGGTCTAAAAAATATGTACATGTCAAATATAAATAATATAAGTGGAAAAAATATAAAGGGGTCAAAAGAAATCTCTCTCATTATAAGGCTACCATAAAAAGATAAATATTTTTGGTGTTCTAATTTTTAGAAAACAAAACAAAATAGATGTAGGAAGGGAAAAATCACAATAGTGAAAAAATATACACATAAATAAAACTAGTTTTTTTGGATTTTTGTTGGGGTGGAGTTACACCAAATATAAGAGAAGCTTGCATGAAAATATTTCTATATGGAATAAAGAGTATGAAAAATGGTAAGAAAAAATTGTGGTAATGGTGAGGCAATGTACAGAGCATAAATAACACACACCTAGGTAGAAATATTTAAATAAATACCAAAATAATTATGAAAAAATCTTTTATTTAGGCCCTATATACAAAGAAATATTTACATACGCATGGGCCATAATATACTTATATTTTTTATTATTTTTTATTTTTTTTTATTTTTTTGGCTCAACTAGCCCAATGACTAGCTAATTGAGGGTTTTTTAAGAAGATATGGGAAAAGTCCCGTGACTCACGCACGCCTATGTACAGTGAAATGGTAGGGATAGCCACAGTGTTTGGGTGATTTTGGTAGGGTGAGGTAACTCATTGTGGCAATTACAAAGAGCCAAAAAACGGCTATCAATAGAATGGCTCGTCCCACTTAAGAGGTGAAATAGTGGGAAGCTTAGATAGGACTTGCTTTACCTCAGTAAACTGTTGCTCATTCTCTTCACTCCGTGAGAAAACATCCCTTTGGGTGAGTTGTTGTAGGGGAAGGACCACTTGAGATAGCAGGTGAATGAACCTGCTTAAATATCTTACCTTCTGAAGGAAAGAAACCAACTTCTTGGAGGTGGTGGGAGATGATAAAGATACCAGAGACTGAATTTTGCTAGGGTCAGCCTCGATTCCTTTTGCTGAGATTACATGACCAAGGAGAGTGACCTTGCTCTCACCAATGTGACACTTGTCCACCTTGAGTTGGCCACCTAGGGTTTGTAGCCTGGTTAAGCCATCATAGACTTTGCTTAGATGAAGAGCTCGTGAGCTATAGATGCAAAAATCATCTATGAAAACCCGTATTGATGTTCCAAAGTAGGGTTGGAAAACAAATGTCACATAGCGTTGAAATGTGGCTGGGGCGTTGGTGAGGCCAAATGGCATTACTCTGTAGGCAAAACATCCCCAAGGTGTGATGAAGGTTGTCTTCTTCTGATCCTCCTCCGCAATGCTAATCTGGAAGTATCATGAGTAGCCATCGCATACTGTGTAGCGTTTGTGACCTACCACTTCATTGAGTATTTCATCCTGGAATGGGAGGGGAAAATGGTCCCTCTTCGTGGCTGCATTGAGAGGTTTATAATCCACACAGACTCTCCAGTTACCTTTTTTTTTGTGACTACTACTGGGGAGACCCATTCTGAGTCTTCGATAGGGTAGATGAAACCTGCTTGTAGCAAACTCCTTACTTCTTTAAGCAATGCCTCTTGTTGGATTACTCCAAGTCTTCTGAGCTTCTATACTACGGGTTTACTGCCTTCCTTGAGCTTTATGTGGTGCTGCACTACTATAATTCCTGTGATCTTATCATAGCCATCAATGAACAAAGTAGTGAAGTTGCCTAACATGGAGACATACTCCTTCCTTTCTTCATTGGTTAACTCATTTGAGAGCATTTGTTGTAGCTTACCTACATCTTCCAATGACTGCTTACCTGATGGTCCCTCTTGGTTTGCTGAGGTTGCTTCAGATTGTGTTAATCTGTTTGGGTCTTTAAGAATGACTCCCATTACTTCGATGCTATTGTCACTCCCATCGGTGGTGGTTGTGTCTTCTCCTGAGGTAGACGAGGAGTCGCTGGTGGACTCGTCTATTGAAGCCTCCAAGATCATATTGCACTGCTTTCCAGTCCTCATGTCGTAGAATATGGACTTCCCTTTAGCATCCTTCATCTGGATCATCCCGGTGCTCCAGTCTTGTTTGGCTTCCATGGCCATAAGCCAAGGCCTTCCAAGAATGATGGGGTAGCCCTCCCCTTTGTGTGGCATGACGAAGATGTCTACTTCCACTTCCGTATTGAATGCTTTTACTTTGACCGCATTTACAATGCCTACGCATTTTACTCTTACATTGTTTGCCATCTTGGCTCGGCAGGGTGCCGGCCTACTTACCTCTAGACCTAGATGGTGCATCATATTTTCACTCATGATGCATATTTGCGCACCACCATCTATGTAGACGTTTGAAATCCGCTGCCCTTTGATGTGAGCGTCCATGGTTGGCAAGATGTCATCGAGATCTCTCCCAGAGATAGCCCCGCCTATTCGTGGTTTTGATTTCCTGGTACTTACCATTTTCGTCCATTGCCTCCTCATTCTGGGTGCAAGGTAGAGTAATTGGGGCCAAGTTATCTTCGGGCCCTGCATTAACACATCCTGAACTAATTCATAGGGTTGTGCTTCCTCACCTAGTGAGAAGTCCACGATGTCTATCTTCCGCCGCGGTTTAGCTGCTTGCTTGCTAGACTCGGATTTCCCTTTCATCTTCTCTTCTCTTTGAGATGCCTCCTCGTGCCTCACACGTTTCACTCCCATAACATCCACTTCTTCTACCTTCGCTTTTCCTTTGTGCTTCTCTCGAGCTAACTCTTCTACCTTCACCTTCCCTTTAGCCTCTAAGATAATAACACTCACCGCTTGGTTCACCGCAGGTGGTGGGGGTAGTGGTGGAATGAGAGGTTGGGGTGGTGATTGTTGTTGTATAGGTGGTCACAGGATTTGGATTGCTGGGATTGGTCCTAGCTGCCTTGGTGGTGGTCTTTCTCTTTGCGAAGAGATCTGATTCTGTCTCCCCCCTCTATTAAAATTATGCCTTCTTGGGTGTGGACAGTAGTACATTCCATGGTCGTCTTCCCCGCAGTTGTAACAGTGGTATTCTCGGTTCTGCCTTCGTTGTCCTATTCCTTGTTCTGGATTTCTGCCAGATGCATGCCCTTGATGCACCAGATGCACAGATAAACTCTCTAGTTGGGTGGTGATGCGACTGAGCAGGTCTTGCTGTTCCTCTGATGTCTCCTGTGGTTGGACTCTAAGATTGGCTGTTGCAGCCACTGGGGTTGGTCAGGCCAAGCTTGTTTCCTCTGACTCGTTCACTCTTTCTTGCATGCGCAACTTCTTGTCTTTAAGACGGGCTACTTTGACTGCCAACTCATATGTTGCAGGAAACCTTCCCTTCACCTTCTCTCTAAGCGGCGACCATAGACCAACAATGAAACGGTCCTTCTTCAAGAAATTAGGCACTCCTTCACCTTCCTCCAGTGTGGCAACCCACCTCTCCCATAAGTCCACAAACTTTGACTCATAGGTGGCGTACTCCAGCAGGCCTGCCTGCTTTAATTCTGTCAATAGCTGCCATAGCTTCTCCGAGGTTGTGCCTCCAGCAAACCTCTTTACAAAAGCAGCCCTTAACACATCCCGTGTATTCTTGGTAGCCTGGGGCAATGCATTATACTAGGACTTGGCCTCTACTTTCATCAGTAGAGGAAAAATTATGAGTCGTGAAGCGTCACCATCTTTGTTGGAGACGACACAAGCAATGTCAAAATCGTCCAAAAAATCAATGGTGAGATCCTCACCCTTCTTTCCACTAAATGTGGGGAAAGAAACACTTGCAATGGTGGTGACTTCGGAAATTACAAACCTTCTTTTTTTTTCTTTTTTTTTATAACATCAACAGCAACGGCTCATAGCGGTTTTTACAGGGGCGAACGGATAGGCTAAAACAGGATAAAAATAGAGACATTAAAGGAATGATGGTAATCTAGTATGGGGAGAATGATAGGGTTCGGGGAATTGAGGATTTCTCCTAGTACTGTCGCACCGAATAGGTAAACGATCTTCTGTTGGTAGAAGAATTTCCTATCTACATAGATATTCACATGCATATGCTGCAGGAATCTGAACGGGAATGCCGTCGACCCGTTTTCCATCATGCACAAAGGGTAAAATACTTACTTATACTCTTACCATGCCAATGTTGATGAGTCGGCACATCCACAAGAGGTCGTCGCCTTTCATGGTCTCTACCCTTCCTTCGTTGCTTAGCACGTACAGGGTGATGGCGACGCGTCTGACCACTCCCAGTCTCTTGGCTAACAGCAACTATAGGTAATTTCCGTAATCAACGTGTTGCATGAATTCTACTCCATTCAGCTGCAACTCATCTCCAGCCCACTGGGTCTCTCCCGTGGTAGAGAGCTTCTTCAGGATAAGTTGTACAGGGAGGGGAGGAAGGTCCTCCACTCGCTTCCCAAAACAGCGAGAGTAGTAGCAGAACCACTCTTCTCTAGGACATGGGAATCTTCTCACCACTTCTTCTTCTGGGTTGTCGAAGTGGATTCGTAGCACTCGCATGCGTCGTGCAAATCGGTAGGCGACCTTCCGCCGCTTGGCTTCGGATGACTTCTTCTTTGACAAAGTGGGTACAACCTGGCTTTCTGAGCTTGAAGCACTTGCTTGGCCAGATGCCTCTCCCTTCGGGGTCATGTGTTTCCAGGCTAGCCTATCTTCTCCTTGCCCTTGGCTCGAGCAGCCCCTTTAGGCCACTTTGGGGTTTTATCTTTGACTGCAGTTTCTTTAGGGAAAAGAGGCCTCACCGTCTACTTCCATTCCTTGACGTGAATGACCTCCTTGCGATGAATGTCAATGTAGAAGACTTCAGCCCTTGCGCTACCTTCGTTGATGGCACTCATTGACCGTGTGCCTTGGTTGACAACCGTGATGACACCTCACCAATCTCCCACCTGGTGCTTTTGATTTATAGTTAGAACGAGCGACACGAGATGGAGAATTCACCTCTTGAATGTTGATGACACTGCAGCCTAGCAATAGCACCTCAATGAAGGCGGCTAGGGACTCCTTCGTCTCTTCTTCTTCCGTCCTCCAGTTAGAAAATTCCTTTAGCCACTCGTCCATGATTGATAGTGGGCGTCACTTTTAGCATTGTAAACTGAAGGGTCTTAGAAAATCCCTGCTCCGTGGGGGCACCAAATGACGGACGCAACGCGGACCCCGAACCCCGACAGCCTCTAAAACACTGGGGGCCGAATGGCTCGCCTCGAGCCTGCCACGGTAAAGCGAACAGGGGGCACCACCTAGCTTTGAGCGGCTAGGACGCAAAGCCCACGATGATATGAACACCGCAAGCCTACACACCGAGAGAGAGGAAAGGAGAGAGAGAGAGAGAGAGAGAGAGAGAGAGAGAGAGAGAGAGAGAGAGAGAGAGAGAGAGAATAGTTGCAATTGATGAAAACCACCTAGGGGATGTGAGGGTGAGTTATTTCTGCAATATTTACAAGGTGGCATGCCGTGGTGGTAGAGAGGTAGGGGAAGGAGATGGTGCAACCTACTTGGTGCGTTCACTAGGGAGACTCAATGACTGTGAATACTCATTGCCAAGAGCGTGCATACGTGTGTGCATCGACCATTGGAGTCGAGAGGTGGATGTGGTTCCCTTCGCATGATGAAATTTCCAAGGCAAACCCAACACACAAGACCCCCTCCCCGTGATGGTGATGGTGTCAATCCCTCCTACTACACTCTACCCAATGCTTGGTTCCACATAAGTTGCCCCCCCCCCCCCCCCGATAGTGACCTCTCAGTGCCAATTTATAGGTGTTGGCTTCTTGGATTATGGTAATCCCAGTGTGGTTAGGGTAATCTTAATCGGGGAGACAAAGCAAGTGGTGGGCCCGGTGTGGTTGACCCTTGCTTTGTTTTGGGGAAGGTTATTAAAATATGGGAATCTCTAGGTGGGCCTTTATCACCATCACCTAGAGAGAGGATATTTACAAAATGGAAATTTACAATGGCTCGGGTGAAAACTGAAGATAATGATAAAAATAACCTAAAAATTATTGGGATGGCATCGTGGTTGCGTGTTGCCGGCGAATGGCGTGCTATCGGTGCGTCGGTGTCGAGCGTACTTCTTTTCCGAGTCGGCCGGGGCATGCCTTCGGCGCATTTTCTTTTTTTGTTGTTGGCGGCGCGTGCTTTGGATACTTCTTCTTTTTGTTTGTTGATGTCGTAGCCTTTTCCTTCGTATTGCGGTGCGGTGCGTATATGCATGTGTGTATGTAGTTGTGCATGGGGCAGGTGTGTGTGTGTTTTGTATAGGCATGTGTGTGTGAAAGCGTGCGTGGGAAGGGTGGCTATATATATATATATTTTCTATTTTTTTTTATTTTCTTCTGCAGACGGCCGGCGGCCTGTTCTTCTGCGCAAGGCGGAAAGGGAGGCGGTAGGATAGGGGGTGTGTGTGTGTGTGTGGGTGGGTGAGTGTGTGTGTGTGTGTGGGTGTGTGTGTTGGCGTGTTGCGCTGCTGCCCGCGAGGGCGTGTGTGTGTGTGTGCGTTGATTGCGGACTGCGTGCGAGAGAGGGTGAGAGGGTGTGTGTGGGGGGGGGGATGCAAGCTGTGGCGCACAGCGCATGGGGAGGGAGAGGAGAGGGGGGGGGGGGGGGGGAGGTGTTGGAGGGTGTGTGTGTGTGTGTGTGTGTGTGAGTGAGAGGGAGTGTGTATGTGTGTGTGTGCTGGATTGCAGCGCTGCCCGCGTGAGAGAGAGAGCCTTGGCGTGCTGCCGGTATCCAGATGAGAGAGAGAGACTTGCGAGTTGGCGTGAGAGGGAGAGTGAGGGAGAGGGGGAGGGGAGAGGGGATAAGAGATAGAGAGAGTGTGTGAGGGAGAGTGAGGGGAGAGGGGGTATGGCGGGGTATGGGAGATGTGTGGGTGAGAGGGAGAGGGGGGGGGGGGTGTTGTCTTGCATGGGATCTTGAGGATGAAGGGAAAATAATTTAATTGGGGGCGGGGGGGGGTGTAAGGGAATATATCGGCGGGCCAAAGAGGGGGGGGAGTGAGGCCGGGGGGGGGGGGGGGTGTGAATGAGCCGAGGGAGGGTGAGGCGAGCGGGTGGGGAAGAGGGAGGAGGGGTCGGGGGGAGGGAATATTGGCGGGCCAAAGAGGGGGGGGGGGGGGGGGGGGGATGAGGGTAGAGGGTAATGTGAGGGGTGGTGTAGGGTGAGTGTGTAAGAATACGGAGAGCGAAAAAAAGGGGGGGGTTTCTCACGCGGCTCACACCGAGGGAGCACGAGAGAGGGGTTGGGGGTTTCTTTTCTGCATTTTGCCTGGCCAGGGAGGGTAAATCGGGAGAGAGAGATATTAGGGAAGGGGGTAGGTAGGGAAAATGGGGGGAGAGAGTGCGAGGGTTTTTTCCGATGCCCGTAGGGCGGGAGGGGGAAAAAATAAGCTACGATTGGGGGGTACTAAGAGTGTGGGGGGGGGGGGGGGGGTGAAATGAGTTTTTTTTCTTGATTTTTGAAAGTCGGCTATCAATGCGATCATGAAACTGCAGCAGCTGGCCAGCGTAATGGGGAGGCTTGCACCCTTAGGGAAAATAACTACCTGTAGCCATCCACGTCGGTGTGGATTTCTACAACTAGTTTGCAAAGCTATCAATAGCACGCCGCCCTCAATGTCCAAGCCGCACTAACCTCACCCACCTTGCAAGTCTAGTAGCAAGATCCCATCCACCAAGAGGCCTGCCGTTGGACGCTCATACAACCATTCTATTTAGTCATCCATCTCTTGCTTGCCACCAGATCAGGTTCAAAACATCCATAAAATGTGTGCCAGGTGGGCGAATGAAGTGAAGGGCTGAATGAAAGCTTTGCCGAGCTGACACCGCCATGGCTATCTGTGCTGGCACCACCACCAAGATATTTTAGCTCATAAACTCGACCCCTTTATATTTTTTCCACCTATATTATTTATATTTGACGTGTACATATTTTTTTAAACCCCTAAATATTTGATTTTCTTAGTTGTACTATTCCCTTATATACAATATCTTCAATTATAGACCTACCAAATAAGGTCAAGGGTATGTGGAATGCATGCATGCACCATGGGGAGCTCACTCTTGGAGGTATTCAAAAGAATCATCCAAAGAAAGACCTCACAAGGACTTTGTGTAGTGGAAAAAACAGTCGGTTTTGCTGAATTTTTAAAGATCACATGCTCCCCGAATTTGAAAAGGTGATACAAACAAAAGTTGTAGCTCGTGAGCTGAACTTTTACCTCAAAGTTTTTCATATTTTTTTGAGCTACGAGCTGTGAGCTATGATTTTATTTGTGGACCCCAGTTTATTATAAAATCATAGCTCACACTAACCTTATTGTAAAATACAACCTCTACTAGAGTAGGCACTCTCAAATTATTCACTCAATCCTCTCTCCTTTCATCCTCAATAATTCTCTTCCCTTGAGCCCACATCCATGTGACTCAAAGGACAAGAGAGACCCACCCTCATGAAAAATAATAAAAATATGCATAATCTTTTATTCCTTCAAATAAACTTGATTAGGCCTAATCCTAATCGGGGCTTCTAAAACCTATAAATAGAGCCATTCTCTCCCTTGTAAATTATCACATGATCACACTACACCACACCATTCTCAACACATAACACACCACTCTTCAAGCCTAGTTGTGTAGAGTGTGTGCATTGTGAGTGCTCTATTCCATCACTACACATAGGTGCATGGGAAAGCTTGAAGTTAGTTATGCCATCTAGAGGAGTGGAGTGATACTATACTCTGCAATCACACTTGTAGCCTACTCTTGTCCATAAATAAGATTCATAGTTTTGGGTGCAATTGTATGCTGCAACTACGACTCTTCTCTTCAAATTGACTTGATAAGTTGGCTCATCAGGTGGTTGAAGGTATATTGTCCTTGAAGTTGATTGTGCCATTTCATGCTTGGTGGTTTGAGGGCTTGTTGAATTGTTTGCCAAAACTTTCAATTGTAAGAGGGTGCTCGATGAGAGGGCTCCCGTGACCCTAAGACAATTTGTGTATTGGCAACAAGGTCAAGTTTTGTGTTGTCTCTCTATTTCTCATCAAGATTTGTGTGCATCTAGTCTTTAAGGCTAAGACTGAGTTGCTCAAGTTGATTTGTGCTCTTTACCTCTCTCTGGCATGGTGAATGTTTGTGTGTGGTGTGCGTGGCTATCTTGCATTCCCCTCTCTTTGTGCGTTTGAGTACAAGGAGATATCACGTGCGTCCTAGTTAGCATCTACAACTAGGTGGTGCCCCTTTTCTTGTTTGGTTTCTGGCTGTGGGTTGTTGTTGTCTCTTATTGTTCTTGCCCCAGCCCCAATTGAGCAGCACGGGAGCCTCGAAGGGTGTTTATAGGCTACTCTTCTTGTTGCCCGCCCCGGACCGCCTCACTGCCAATGTAGCAAGTTTGACATCTCCACTTTGTGATGAATCACTAATTACAAAGGGTCCCATCCCTCACTTTTTAAGTTTCTTGGCATGTTGCTTCAAAGTATAAATAAGTACATAATCACCTATTTTGACCTCTTTCCTACGCACATGATTGTCAAAAAACTCTTTTTGTCTTCTCTTTTTAGCATAGATCGAAGCTACCGCTCTCAGTCGAAGTTTATCTAGCTTTCCAAGATCATCTATTCTTTAAGAGAGCTCATGGGTCCATTCTAAGCGTTTTGCGACTCGTAGAGTTGGAACTAAAAACTCTAAGGGTAATATAGCATTTAGTCCAAATACCATGTTGTATGGTGTGGTTCCAATTGATGTTTTGTAAGCTACCCTATATGTCCATAGTGTTGTGTGTAATTGTTGATCCCAGTCTGTCCTTGATTCTGATACAATTTTAGTCAAAACAGTGCATAGTGTTTTATTTGTGGCCTCCGCTTGTCCATTTGCCTGTGCATGATATGGAGCAGATTTCTTATGTATGACCATGAATTCCTCTAGCAGATATTCAATGACTTCATTAAGAAAATGTGTTTCTCGATCACTGACAATTTCTATTGGTAATCCGTATCGTACAAAGACGTTCTCATACAAAAATTGTGCAGTGGTTCTTGCGTCTGCTTTTTGTGTTGCTTTGGCTTCAGCCGATTTTGTGATAGTTCATAGTGCGATATGCACGGAGTGAAATAGGCCCCACAAAATCAATTCTCCATTTTGCAAATGCCCATGCTCCCATCATTGGCCGTAGTGGCATCTCATCTCTCTTTATCGGCACCTTAGTGCGCTGACATGCGTCACAACGCTTTACAAACTCCTCAGCATCCATGTCCAATGTAGGCCACCATATTTCTGCGGTTAAGATAATTTTTTCCGTCTTATCGCCAGAAAAATGGACTCCACTTATTCCTCCATGTGCGTGCTCTAGAATCAGCAGAGGTATTCACTTTCACTTGCACAGATTCTAAGTTGATTGTCCTTTTCTCTCTTGTAGAGTTGATTTCCAATTAAATTAAAGTCTCAAGCCTCCAACTCTATAGCCCTTTTTCGCGCTTTTGTTATGTTTTCAGGAAATGTCCTTTTTGTTAAGAAATCAATGATATATTGACTCCATGCAGGTGTAATGGTTACCTGAAACAATGTCACATGATCAACCGGTCGTTTGGTACTACATATAGTACAATTGTTAACATAAACATATGTGTCAACATACATAGTTGGCCAATAAACTCCTACGTGTTTCAATCTTTGGTGTGTTTTCGTTGTTGAACAATAAAATGCACAATCTTGGATGTGTGCTTCTTCAAGATAACACTCGAATTTCTCTGGATTTATACATAATCGTAGAATTTGGTCCGAGCCTAAATGGTACAGTCGTCCTGCAATCAACTGAAAATTTATTGTTTTTCGAAATGTTTGTTGTTTGGATCTGTCTTCCTTGTTATCAAATCTACCTCCAAAGGAAAGAATGCTAACAATTTCCTGAGACCATTTGGGTATCATTTCAATATTGAAAAGATAAGCATCAGGTATGTCATCATCTACTCCCATTTTGTAGCCTTGAAAGATGATCCACCCTTAGATGAGTTTTACCCTTTTTTACTACCACTGTGAAGTCAAACTCTAGCAATATAATAAACCACCGTACAATTCTCCCAGTATTGCATGGTTTATTTAGTAGATACAAAAGAGCTTGATGATCTATGAAGAACACAAATTTGTTTTTGCAAGCAAGTAATGCCGAAATTTCTTTACAGCATAAATCATTCCTAATCCCTCTCTTTCAGTGGTGGTGTAGTTCTTTTTTGCACTATTTAGCTGTTGGCTCGCATAACAAATTGGGAAATCCATTATTCCATCTCCAGGTTGTGCCAGAATACTCCCAATTGCGTATACAGATACATCAATGTGAACATGGAATATCTTTTTCCAATCTGGTGCTTTAAGTATAGGTGCTGATTCAAGGTTTTTCTTAAGCTTTTGGAATGAAGTTTCACACTCCTCAGTCCAGTCGAAACTGACTAATAAGCGATATAGAGGTTGTGAAATGACCACATACATATATATGAATCTTCGATAGTATCCACAGTGTCCCATGAAAGATTGTACTTGTTTGGCATTAGTAGGCCTGGGAAAGTCTGTTATGACTCTAATTTTGTCTAGGTCAGTGGTTATGCCATTTCTTGAGACAATATGTCCTAAGATGCGGCCTTGCCTTACCATAAAAATGCACTTTTCCGAGTTGAGACAAATTCGATATGTTCTGCACTTCTCAAATACCTTTTGTAAATGGTCAATATGTTCTTCTCGTATAAGAGAGTGGACACAGAGATCATCCATATATATTTCTAAGAATATTCTCAAGTATACTTTGAACGCATGAGTCATTAATCTTTGGAAGGTAGCTGGGGCATTGGTTAAGCCAAAAGGCATAACTCTATACGCATATATTCCCCACTCTGTGGCAAATGCTGTTTTGTGTTGATCCTCTATTGCAATTGCCAATTGGTTATACCCCGAAAATCCACCTAAAAAGGAATAGGCCCGTTTTCCTACCACCCTCTCAAGCACATGTTCTGTGATCGGCAAGGGATAATTATCCCTTATTGTGGCTGCGTTCACTTTTTTGAGGTTCACACACACACGCAGTTTTTCGTTCTTTTCAGGGACAACCACAATGGGTGACACCTAATCTGTATGCTCGATTCGTTTAGCAAATATGTCATTATATGTGTAAGGACGTTGTTTGCTAGGTTTGGCATCTGTTTTAAAGGACTTGTATGTTGGCATATCGAGGGATCAACTCCTTTGAGGTCTTTGTAGGACCATGCAAACACATCTTTATACTTCTTGAGAAGTTTTGTTAGCCTTTCTTCTTCTTCAGGCTCTAAATCAGTTGCTATATAGACAGGCTGAGGCTCTTCGCCTGGCGTAGCGAGTCTATCCGTTTTGCATTTTCCAGCCCATCGTAATATTCCTGGTTTATTCTTTCCCTTATTGGTGGTGTCATTATGATTTCTCTGCCTTGGATGGTGAATTTTTTATACAGGGATGGTACATTCATGTTTCCTTTTTCTGAATCCTCCTTACCATCACTTTCTCCCTTAGTAGTCCATACCTCTCGTAACGACCGTTTTAGTTTTTGGTATTTCTTTTTACGCTCCATTTTGGTCCACTCGGGATCTTTTGTCTTTTCCTGTTTTGATTGTTGAGATTTTCTTGATTTTGTTTCTGTTTTAGTCTTCCATGCTTGTTTTATTTCCTCATGTGTCCTTTCCCTTCGAACTCTTGAGAATCTTCCTGATATTTGGTCGTTTACACAATCCTCTGCCTCGACAAGCATTAGATAGTGAGTTTTATCTTTTATCCTGGGCATCAGGTTCTCTCTAATTTTGTTTTTTGTTCTTTTTTTCTATAGCGTTCTTGGCGTCTAGGGTGTTGATTTGCAAAATCATAAAACTTGATATTCGCAGTTTTCTCCCCACGCTTGCTTGAGCTATCTGAACACTCGTTATCTGCATCGTTACTTAATTCCAAATGCTCAGACGAGTCATAAAACTCTTCTTATTCTGGTGAGTCTACATACTCATCTCCTGCTGGTATAAGGTTTACCATGCAATAGGGTAGCACATCATAGCCATCCTTATCTCAAAATTTTGCCATTGGGCTATCTGTAATGGTACAAACATCCAATGTTGCTAGTATGTGTTCCCATTCCAAAGGTTCTAAGGCATCTTCGGGAAAAGTTTCCGCAATGTAATCCTTGTCCTCAATAGCTCTTTCTAAGATACATTCCTCTCTTTTTAAGTTCCCACAATGTGAAGCTCCGCACATCCATAGCTCTTTTTTCTGCCCTAACCATGCTGGGAGTTCGGACCTTGCCAATGTAGCTGAATCAAACTCTTCCACTAGTGTCTGGTTCACATCCTTGTAACTATGGTCTTTTAGGTATATTTTGGTTGTAGTCTCCCCACGTCTGAGGTATATGTTGTCGTAACCCCAATCCTGGACCATCTTTAATTGTCTCATGAATGGTCTTCCCAAGATGATCTCGTAATTGTTCTTTTTGTCGAAATCAACTATTGCAAATGTATGCTCATACTCGATTTCGCAAGAGGTGACAATTACTTTTTCTAAAAGTCCTAGAGGCTTTTCCATGAACCCATCTGTCGGTTGCAATTTCATTCTAGTGGCTCTCAAAGCCAGTTTTCCCCATTTTTTCAAGATTTCTTTGGTGGCGATAGCGACTCCCGCTCCACTGTCAAGAATATCTTTGGATACTACTCCTTGAAATTCTACTGGTAGTGTGGTATTTCCATCTTCTCCCTTGCAATATTCTCCAACCTTGTTTAAAGGTACTGGCCTAGAGAGAGAGCGTGTGAACGCAAAGAGAGAGAATGTGTGCAAACACCGAGAGCCAGCGAGATGGTTAGTAGAATGGGTTCCGGCCATTCTCGCTATCTCTCTCCTTGGCTTCTGTGTACAAGCCTCAAGGTGCGTGGTGCGTAAAGGTACTCTCGCTGCCAAGTTCTAACACTCAGAGAGAGAGAGAGAGAGAGAGAGAGAGAGAGAGAGAGAGAGAGAGAGATAGATAGATAGATAGTTCTATTATCGTCCTGAGAGGTCAAATATGACCTATGGGACCAAATGAACATGTCACGTGGTGTGAGTGGAGTTCATAAGTGACTCTCGATGCTCAAAAATGGCTGAAATGAGCGTCGCAATAGAGAGTCCACATCGTGGTTGGGAGAGGAAGGTATGTAGGGAGAGCTCATGGCTGATGAATATATGGGGAAAAGAGGACCTAATGTGGTCAAAAGCTGAGCACTCAAGTAGTGTGTGGTACTCACTCTCTCGCACTTGACGAGGGCATAAGGTGCAAAGTCGATGACACTCCTCGCCAGTGCCCCAACGTCCTGTCTCGTAGCGTAGAGAATGGGAGCTAAGACGAATGGAGGCAATGGTGCGGATCGCACTCAACGGGATGGGCTCAAGGATGTAGGAATGGGTTCGGTTACCTCGTTCCGAGAAGAAGAGAGATTTGTAGTTTGGGGCAACGTGTGTGGTGTAATGGCTGAAGCGAGAACCTCCGGATTTCTCCCAAGCCATGATACATTGGCGTTGCAAGAAGGCCTCATTAACTTGGGAGTCGATCGACGCATCCTTGACCAAGTGACATGCATCCCATCTTCCAAACCATTTCTTGATATCAAGCATCCACCCCGAACTTAGTATTTTGCTCTTGCATGTCTTTTGAACCTTTTGACTTGCTTCATATGCGATTCTAGGAAGTCGATGCAAAGGGCTACGTTGTGTCTTACGCATGTACTCCACAACCCTTTCCATGCCCAAGACCTCAATGGGAAGCGATCCGGACTCAAGAAGTAAGAGCATGTAGGGTGTTTGTGTCTTGACTTGGAGAAAGTTGGTGAGAAAACGCTTTTGGACATTCTCAAACTCTTTCCAAGTAGACTTCCCGATGCTTCCACCCCACACCTCCACTCCATAAAGAAGCACCGGTGTCACCAATGTGTCAAAGAGGTACTTTTTGAGAGCCCAACACTTGATCTCTCCTGCATTGCACATGTTCTCAAATGCATAATAAGCCCTCTTTCCGGCTTCCAAGCAACGCATTGCACAATCCTTCCATTTATGATTGGATGGAACCTCAAGGCCAAGGTACTTGAAGTGATCTACCACTTCATGTTTCTCATTGTTGTATACAATGCATGGATTTTCGTCATTGAGGGTCTTTACAAGCATAACCTTGGTTTTGGATCCATTCACGATCAGCCCGCTATGTAGGCAAAAGCGTTCCAAGACACTCATAAGCTTTTGTGCATCTTCTAAGGTATGTGCCAAGAGCACTACATCATCGGCATAAAGCAAAAGCATGATCACCGCATTTCCAATCTTAACCTCTTCTATGCCTTCTTGCTGCATAAAATCAAGAACCATGTATTCCAATTCATCAATGAGTAGCCCAAAGAGGGTTGGGGAAAGTGGGCATCCTTGTTTGACACCAATAGTGCTTGCAAAAAATTCTGAAATTCCATCTCCCATACGTAATCGACATATCACTTTTTGGTAGATGCGAAAGACTGCATGCATAAATTCTCTCGGCACTTGAAGGCTTTGCATACGTCTCCAAAGATTTCCTCACGGTACCATGTCAAAAGCTTTCTTGAAATCCACAAAGCAACAATACAACTTTTTTCCTTTCAATCGAGACGCTTCCATAAGAACTCAAAGAGTGACAAGGTGATCAATAGTGCTATGATGCTTTCGAAAACCTGCTTGGCCAAGCGCACATTTGCCATTCTTTTCAGCCCATTCACTTATCTTCATCTCCATGATACATCCAAATAACTTTGCCATCAAAGAACCAACCATTATAGTGCGATAGTTATTCACATTGTTTACATCTCCTCCTTTGTGCAAAGGTTTGATCCAATTTGCACTCCAATCATGAGGCATGCCATACTGAAGTGCAAGGTTAAACATATCGCATATCCAATATCGTGTTTTCTTGCTTGTCCGTTTAATCATTTCAGCGTTGACACCTTGAAGGTCACCTGCCTTGCGAGTAGCAAGTTTCTCAAGCGCGCGGCATACATCTTCAATGGTAAAGAAGGGAGACATAAATGGAAGGGAGCTACAACCCTCCATCTTATCAACATTGGGTTGCTCATAGAGGTTCTTACAATGCATATACATATCCTCAAGAGTCAAGTCACCAAAGCTCTCAACGCGCTTGCCTTTTAGATTTTGCCAAAACTTGCCACATGCATGTGCTTTCTCTTGTGCTAAAAGAAGTTGTTTTTCGACTTCCCACCTTCTCCTCTTCTTTTGAACAAGTGCTTTGTATGTGTGTGAACATTCCAAGTAAACTTCCTTGTCTTTGATTGCATCCAATCTTAGCAAGTGTTTTCGGGCTTGACTACATTCCATGTCAAACCATTTCTTCTTGGTGCTACCCTTCTTAGACCTTTTGTAAGACATGTGTTTCGCCGAAAAGCATTCCTTTGCACAAGAGAAAATTACTTCTTTGAAAACTTTCCACTTGCATTCTAATGTTGGGCTCCCTTGATGCTCTATCATGCTTAACATTTGGTCCACCATATCAGCATATATAAGTGCTCGTTTGAAGTCTAGACGTAGGTACAAATGATTCACATCATGATTGGAGGCTACATGCTCGGGCCGTTTACCACACTTGAGGTCAATACATAACATCCTATGATCCGATTCCGGATTCCATTCACCAAGTGTAAAGCTTTGTATGCATTCTAAAGTGGCTTCTGAGAACAACATATAGTCAATCACGCTAGCACCATTGTGCTTTCTACATGTAAAGTCATTGGTGGCTTGCCATAGAGATACACCATTTGCAATGAGCATTCCGGTACTATTGCACATATGTAGAAGTGACTTTCCATAGTGATCCACTTCTTTTGCATCATTAGAACTTCGATTATACATGTATGAGTCATCCACTCTTCTTGAGACATGCGGCATGTCGACTTGTTGTGTGTCGTGTTGTAACATATTTGTGCGAGCATTCATGTCTCCAAAAACAATGACTTCACCTTGATCCTTGTAATGAGCAATGTCTTCCTCTAGTTCAACAAAGGGCTGATCTCTATCCATATTCAAGCGAGCATAAAAGTTGGAGTCATAGTGAGGAATGTAGCAGCCGGCCACAAACATGACTTGACCATTTGGTGGGCTGATTTTCAGCCATAAGTAGCGTTTATACTTATCTTCTTTGACAATGGAAACATCATTCAAACCCTTTTTGGTCATACATGCTACGCCTCCTTGGCCTCTTCGTTGCTTTGCATTTTTGGCCCACATCAAAGAATGCACATCGTATTTGTCAAATCCAAGAATTGGTTGCGCATCATGCTCCCATGTTTCGACAAGAAGTATCACATCGGAGTCATTGGTAAGCTCATCAATGCCAATTCCCGCATTCCATGGATACCCGTTACAATTCCAAAAGCTTATTCGCAAGCGTGAGTTGGTCTCATAGATCATGTGTCCCTATTTGTTGGGTGGACTTGCATCCTTCTCAAGTGCCTTTTCTTCTTGAGATGATACCTTAACCTTCTTGCTTCTTTCCTCGTATGCTTTGCGACGTACATTTTGTTGCATAAGAGTGCGATCCTCATATACATTACAACCCGTTCCTTTGAGGTAGATCCAACCATTGTCAAGGATGATCTTTCTCTTTACCTCATCAGCCATGGTACATACAATAGGTCTTTCTCCCGAGCGAGGGACTCCTTGTTTTCCAACTCGATGTGCACCATAAGCCATGATTCCTGACATGCCAAAGTGTGTAGCAAAAAACTCTTCAATAGCAACCGCAAGAGATTGGGGTGTTTCCATGCTTTCCTCCTTGATTCCACGAATGACGATGTTCTTTGAGCGTTTTTGTCGTTCTTGCAATTCTTGAGTGTCCACATTCTCTACATTCTTTGCTTGGACAACGGCTTGCGTGATAGGAGATGTAGAAACCACATTATCCTTACATATATCAGCCCATGATTTGGATGCATTTCTCATCACATACATCATGTCGTATTGTATCTATCGTTTCCTCTTTCAATACATGATCACTCTCAACTTTGCTCAAGCGCTCTTTCACTACATTCATGTCAACAAGAGAGCGTTTACATTCTTGAACTTCATTCTCAAGATGCATCAAGCGTGTTGTTTGCATTTCAAGAACCTTCTTGAGGTGCTCATTCTCCACAACGAGAACTCTTAAAGTACCATTCTCCATTGCAAGTGCGCACAACTCTTCACCTTGCTTGTTGACGGTTTCTTGTAACGAGATCAAGTAAGCCATGATCATTGCTTCCGTTGTTGTAGACGATGTGGTTGGATTAGCATCCAAATTCCTTGGAGATTTTGCATCATTCTCCATGGCGAGTGTGGCTTTTCCACCCTTGCGAGTTTTGTCTGACATTGCCTTCAAGTCGGCAACAAAAACGCAAAGTTTTGACAGTTTTTTCAGTTCTGAGATGCTGTTATAGCAAAGCCTTCCATTACACAAAAAAATTCTGTCTTTACAAAAATGCGTAGAGGGCTTCGTGCTCTTCGATTGAGGCTATAGATCACCTAAATCGGAGTTCGGATGAGCAAGTTATGGTCAAAAGAGTGAACTGCTGTCTACTAGGTCAAAAAACGGCTGAAAGAGAGAGAGAGAGAGAGAGAGAGAGAGAGGGGGGGGGGGGGGGGGGGCAGTGCAACTTCGAAGAGCTATGTGTTTGTGGCAGAATGAGTTTGTGTGTGTGTGTGTGTGTGTGTGTGTGTGTGTGTGTGAGAGAGAGAGAGAGAGAGAGAGAGAGGGAGAGAGACGTGCCCACACTACTCAAAGTCCAAGACGGCAAGACCCCAATGGCTCCCCATAGGTTAGGGAGCCTGACCCGCCCTCTATTATCTTCTGTAGTAAGCACGAGTTTGAAATCTCCCTCTCTTTTGTGGCCGACCACTCTTCTTGCTGACCAGCAGATGTGAGCTCGAGGGGGGAGAATGGGATCAAGAGAGGCTTGAATGTGCGCGGCACAGATAGCAGAAAGAAGGCAAGGATTGCAATTCAACAAGTCCTCGACTCTGCAATGTTGTCTCATAGAGTGCATTGATTGCAGGATGGGCAATATGAGTGCGATGCACTTTCTAGAGTGCGATAGGTCCTCTACGAGGTTCCTCTTCGAAATGTTGTCTCATGGAGTGAATTGTTTGCAGGATATGTCCAACATGGTCAAGGTCAGAAAGTGCGCTATTTCAGCTGATGTAGAGAGAGGGCATCTCTCCAAATGCAATCACGTGCTCTTGCACCTTGAAGGCATGCGGCATTACACAAGATGCTCAGATTCACAGTGCCAACCTTTCTTTTGTGAGCTCAATTAAAGTTGTACTATGAAGAAGGATTTGTAACAAGGAAGTAGGATACATGTTGATATTCGTTATAGTCAGCTATTCGAAAAGAACACATACTTGGGCAACATGTTAGTCATTATGTATGTCAAGTGCGGTGTACTTCTCAAAGTGCAACGAGCCCATCTTATCTCCAATAGGGTGGTCAGGATCAAGAAGTTCTGGGCTATTTCCAACAGAGGCAAAGAGAGGACGGTGCACTTCTCAAAGTTCAAAAGGTCTTTGACAAGCTTCTTTTCCATAATGTTGTCTCATAGAGTGCATTGATTGCGGGATAAGAAATATGTACGTCAAGTGCAGTACACTTCTTAGAGCACGATAGGTCCTCGACGAGGTTCCTGTTCAAAATGTTGTCTCATGGAGTGAATTGATTCCAACAGGGTCAAGGTAAGGAAGTGGGATGTTTTCAGCTGTTTTTAGTGGATGTAGTCACCTTCGCTAGCATTGGAATTACAAAAGATGCTAAAAGAATCGTGATGATACTGTTAGTCAAGGTCTCTTGAAAAAAGACGTGCTTTGGGGGACATGTATGAAAATAGTGGTGTACTCTTGCACCTTGAAGGCATGTGGTATTACACAAGATGCTCAGATGGGGAAAAGAAATCACGATGATATTGTTAGTCAAGAAAACGCAATGCTTGGCACTGCCTTGATTGACATGTACGCCAAATGTGGTGCACTTCACAAAGCACAAAAAGTGCTTCCTGTCTGGGATGTCATCTCTTAAAATGCACTAATTGTGCAGGAAATGGGTAGGGTCAAGAAGCTCTGGGATGTTTTCGGTGGATGCCTCACTTGAAACTGTGCGAAGAATAAGGATTTGTAACGAATAAGGATTCGTAACAAGGCAGTAGAATACATGCTGAAATTCTTCATAGTGAGTTGCTTGAAAAGAACTTATGCTTGGGCAACACGTTCGTCAGTATGTATATCAAATGCAAACCTTTCTTTTGTGAGCTCACTTAAAGCTGTGCTAAGGAGAAGGATTTGTAATAAGGAAGTAGGGTACATGTTGATATTTGTTTTAGTGACTTACTCAAAACGAACACATACGTGGGCAACACGTTAGTCAGTATGATACTGTTAGTCAGGGGCTTGGTCGACATGTATGCAAAAAATGGTGTGATTAGAAGCCTTAAGTCCAGAATGTCGTCTTTGAATTGCATTGATTGCCACATAAGCATAAGAGGGGCAAGGCGAGGAAGCTTTGGGTTGTCTTCAGCGTATATGAAGCGAGGGCATCCCTCTAGATGTAATCACCTACGCTTGAGAACTCCCTATCTAGGAGCATCGCCCCTTGGAAGGCATTGATTGCAGCATATGCTCAAGAGGGGTATGGTGAGGACCCTCTGATGCAGCTTCCACCGATGTCTTGGTGACCCTCGCAGTTCTTGGCGTCTGGATCTCGCAAGCCCAGTGGCCCCGTGAGTCAGTGTACCTTTGGTACATGTGGACTCTGAAGTTTGATGTGATGCCTGATCTTCTGAATGCCCCGTATATGGTCTACAGAAATCAATGATCTCTCTCTGTGAGTGTCTCCTACTGTCTAGTCTCCTTGAGAGGCTCTCCCTATGTCTACTCAGCTCCAATAAAAATAGTCCAAGTCTGATCCTGGTATCTTATAACTTTGGCCAATGGTCCAAAACTCTCTCTAAATAGGCACTGGACAAGGGGTTTGAGGGTAAGAGGGGCCATGCTGCCGCCAAAGGCGGCACCGTTTTACTAGTTCCCCTTAAGGTATTAGCACCCCTTTCCTTTTCAAAATCCCAACCACCACTTCCTTTTGCATTTTAACACCCACCAACAAAAGGATTTTTTGGGCACAAGCTCCACGCTGTCGGTGCTTCCTCGTACCGAATTTGCCAAATGCCCACCTCATGAATGCATTGGAATCCCGTCTTGCTGATCCAAAACCATGAGCAATTTACCACACACCATCCTTCTCGAGCTCGTCAAGTGAGATCGCCAAAAATCCATGAAAATATTTGAGAGCGTTGGTCCAGCTAAAGTTGGTCGGAGTTAGCAAGTGGTCTATGCCAGGCAAAGGGTGCAGTCGAGTGCAGTGCAAAAGGCTAGGGCAGGTGCCAAGGCCCTTGGCAGCCAAAGGATAGAGGGAAAGTATGCCTGATGCGGTTTTTTAGGCCAAAAGTTCTACGCAATGGTCCAGTTGGGATGGCAGCCAAGATGTCCAAAGTGCCAACTCAAAGCTCTAGAATGTGGAGTTCAGCATGCTCCAGAAGCCGATCCAGACGGCTCGTCAAACGGAGCCCCGGTGCTCAAGATATTACAATTTAAAGAAAGAGTATGTAACAGATGCCCGACGGACCGGGCCTACTTTACGACTCGGGGAATGGATCACAGGGTGCCAATTGGCAGGCAAGAGAAAGGAGGGGAGAAGTGGGTTTCCCATGGAGGTGTTTTTTAAATTTTCAAAGCCTTGAAGGCCACTCGAAAAGGGGGTACTTTCTAAGGCTGCCATGTGGCACGGGATGGGCCCACATGCGAGGAGGAGGCCCAAACTCGCGGGGTATGTAGTCTGGGCCGTGTGCCCCAAATTAAGCATGAAGGGGAGTGGGAGGAGCTCCAAGGGTGTGTGGCTATGGCGTTGTCTGCATGCGGTGCCAAGGGCGCTACGCAGGTGGAGACGCCGGTTGTTTTGGCCCGTCATTTAGCGGAGAGGGGCGACGGCCCAGGAGGCGCGCCCGCGGCGGGGAGGTGTATATGGTGATCGCCAGTGATGATGTGACAGCCCAAGTGGGGGGAATGGTCCCGCGCCCCAAATTTTGGAAGAAGAGGGTAGGGGGGCAATAGCGACATCGCTATTGTCTCCCCCCTTCAGGTAAGAGAGTAGTCCCGCGGAGGCAAGGCCAAGTGGGCCCAAACCAAGTGGCCGGGCAAAGGGGAAGATCAAAGAGTCCGGGTAAATCAAAGGGTGCAAAGCCAAGCCAAGGTCAAGGCCAAAGGGGGCAAAGAGGAGTCGGATAGAGGAAAGGGAGAGTCAAAGTCAAAAATTGGGCAGTATAAGGCTAAACCAAAAGAGAGTAAAAAAGTGAAAAAAACAAAAAAATAAAAATGAAAGCTAGGGGGCAATAGTGACATTGCTAATGCCCCCCCCGCCCCCCCCCCCAAGTGCAAAGAGTGAAGAAGACAGAGATAGAGCAAAGCGGTGCCCTCTTTCCCAAAAGATACCAATTCAAGGTGCCAGGTGGACCTATTAAATTGTAAATTCCCAGGTTAAAGCCTCCCCCTATAAAAATAAAAAATTAATCAAATTAGGGGCTTTTTTCTTGGCCTTTGGAGGTGTCGTTTGAAGCCTGCAAAGTGGAGTTCTCTAGCAAGCTAGCCCCTTTGTAACTTTTGCTTGAAAATGGCCATGGTGATGGCATTGCAAGCCGGTGTATGTGTTTTTTGAAGTGCAATCAAGCCACAGTTGCCTCCCGTGCTGTTGTTTCCCCTTCCCCCCTTCTCTTTCTCCTGATCTCATGTCCCTCCTCGGTGCCGGCTGTGTGGAAGTGTGTGCCCCCCGGACCGTTGGTGTTTTGAGTGAGAGAGTGAGATTGAGTGGCTGTGAGCGTGTGTGAGGGAGGAGACAGGTAGTGGCAGTAGGTGTATCTTGGGTGGTGGTTTGTAGAGTGTGTGGGTAGTGGCAATTGAGCAGGCGGTGGTCTGTTAGTGTTAAGTGTTTCTTTGAAGGTGTTTTCTGAGAGGATAGGGGTGATGTGAATACCCTGAGCTATAGAGAGGCCCTTTTGTTTGTGTTGGGCATGTTCCCCCATTCCCCCTCTTTCATCGAGGTGCATGTTGACTACCTTACAAGGTGGGTCGAGGCCAAAGCAGTGAAGGAAGTCAATGCCAGTGTGGTGGCTCAATTTGTGTTTGATAATATATGTTGCCGTTTTGGTGTTCCATGGGTGTTAATTTCTGATAGGGATCAGGGGTTTAGAAGTAAGCTCATGAGCGCATTTGTGGAAAAGTTAAATATTCAGCACAAGTTTTCCTCACCCTATCACCCCCAATGCAATGGTCTAGTCGAGAGTGCTAATGGTCAAATTGTCAAGATGTTAACGAAGTATGTGTACAAGCAGGAAGTTGAGTGGGAAGCAAATCTAGAGAAGTGTCTGTGGGCGTATAGAACGTCCTATAAAGTGGCTACAAACTTCACTCCATTCGAGCTTGTCTATGGTAAGGAGGTTGTGTTGCTAGTGCATGCACAGCTAGGTGCTTTAAAGGGTATTTGGCATGTCAGTTCCACTCAACAAGGAGTTCTACAGGATCGGATAGACAACCTGGAGGCTTTGCAGATGGACAGAGAGGCAGCGGCAGACTATTATGTGAAGCAAAGAGAGAAGCGGGTTGCCAAGTTCAATCAGAACCTGCCGGACAAGAAGAGAGAGGAAGGAGACCTGGTCATGAAGTACGAAAGCTACCTGGATTTCAAATTCCAGAAGAAGTTCAAGAAGAAGTGGACAGGTCCATATAAAGTGAAGAAGGCCTTTTCGAATGGGACATATCAACTGGTAAGGGCAAATGGCAAGCTTCTTAGGAACAGGGTGAATGGTGTGCGGCTCAAACTGTATTTTGAGAGGGGTTTAGTGCCTGAAGTGCAGCAAATCATAGTCAAGGGGGGTGGTCAACCCACCTAAAGCATGCAGTGTGTGGAAGAAAAAAACATGAAGCTTTGTACATAGCTTGTACATATAGTTATAGTTTTGCGAGTTCTTAAATCATCATTTTCGTATGCCAATTTTAAAGTTGTGTACATATGCTTTTGGTCAAACATAAATGTTCGACGAGGGAGCTGGCCAATGATGGTGCAGCTAAAGTTGGTCGGAGTTAGCAAGTGGTCTATGCCACGCAAAGGGTGCAGTCGAGTGTAGTGCAAAAGGCTAGGGCAGGTGCCAAGGCCCTTGGCAGCCAAAGGATAGCGGGAAAGTATGCCTGATGCGGTTTTTTAGGCCAAAAGTGCTACGGAATGGTCCATTTGGGATGGCAGGCCAAGATGTCCAAAGTGCCAACTCAAAGCTCTAAAATGTGGAGTTCAGCATGCTCTAGAAGCCGATCTAGACGGCTCGTCAAACGGAGCCCCGGTGCTCAAGATTACAATTTAAAGAAAGAGTATGTAACAGATCCCCGACGGACAGGGCAGTAGGGGACAGGTGGCCCGGGCTGATGATAGTATATACATGTGTAGAGCTCGAGTTGTGGAGCATGCCCGTCTTCTCGGATTGCGAATCGGAGCTCTGGATATCAAGATATGGTCAATTGAAGATTTTCCAGGGACCGGGTCTGCTGAGCCTAGTTGATCGCATTGAAAGATGTGCCATCTGGCGTTTTTTGAGCCTCGCCAAGGTTCTCGGTGGGAGTGTTCACTATGTGGAGCTAGTCGGAATCAACTGCACGTGAATCGGATGCTTAGTCGGCAAGATATGGCAAGACGAAGTTGGGAGCATTTAGAAAGTGGACAATTGCAAATGGTTTTTTAAGTTTTTTATGGCCTTGGATAGCGAGCTCCAGGGAATTGGAATGCAGTGGAGATGACACGACCAGGGACCGCAGGGACCGGCAAAGTGGGGGCTCGGTCGGCACCACTTTACGACTCAGGGAATGGATCACAGGGTTCCAGTTGGCATGCAAGAGAAAGGAGGGGAGAAGTGGGTTTCCCATGGAGGTGTTTTTTAAATTTTCAAAGCCTTGAAGGCCACTTGAAAAGGGGGTACTTTCTAAGGCTGCCACGTGGCATGGGATAGGCCCACATGCGAGGAGGAGGCCCAAACTCGCGGGGTATGTAGTCTGGGCCATGGGCCCCAAATTAAGCATGAAGGGGAGTGGGAGGAGCTCCAGTGGCGTGTGGCTATGGCGTTGTCCGCAGGCGGCGCCAAGGGCGCTGCGCAGGTGGAGACGCCGGTTGTTTTGGCGTGTCATTTGGCGGAGAAGGGCGGCGGCCCAAGAGGCGCGCCCGCGGCGGGGAGGTGTATATGGTGATCGCCAGTGATGACGTGGCAGCCCGAGTGGGGGGAATGGTCCCGCGCCCCAAATTTTGGAAGAAGAGGGTAGGGGGGCAATAGCGACATCGCTATTGCCTCCCCCCCTCAGGTAAGAGAGCAGTCCTGCGGAGGCAAGGCCAAGTGGGCCCAAACCAAGTGGCCGGGCAAAGGGGAAGATCAAAGAGTGCGGGTAAATCAAAGGGTGCAAAGCCAACCCAAGGTCAAGGCCAAAGGGGGCAAAGAGGAGTCAGATAGAGGAAAGGGAGAGTCAAAGTAAAAAATTGGGCAGTATAAGGCTAACCCAAAAGACTCGAGTAAAAAAGTGAAAAATAAAAAAATAAAAATGAAAGCTAGGGGGCAATAGCGACATTGCTAATCCCCCCCCCCCAAAGTGCAAAGAGTGAAGAAGACAGAGATAGAGCAAAGCGGTGCCCTCTTTCCCAAAAGATACCAATTCAAGGTGCCAGGTGGACCTATTAAATTGTAAATTCCCAGGTTAAAGCATCCCCCTATAAAAATAAAAAATTAATCAAATTAGGGGCTTTTTTCTTGGCCTTTGGAGGTGTCGTTTGAAGCCTGCAAAGTGGAGTTCTCTAGCAAGCTAGCCCCTTTGTAACTTTTGCTTGAAAATGGCCATGGCGATGGCATTGCAAGCCGGTGTATGTGTTTTTTGAAGTGCAATCAAGCCACAGTTGCCTCCCATGCTGTTGTTTCCCCTTCCCCCCTTCTCTTTCTCCTGCTTTCATGTCCCTCCTGGGTGTCGGCTGTGTGGATGTGTGTGCCCCCCGGACGGTTGGTGTTTTGAGTGAGAGAGTGAGATTGAGTGGCTGTGAGCGTGTGTGAGGGAGGAGACACGCAGTGGCAGTAGGTGTATCTTGGGTGGTGGTTTGTAGAGTGTGTGGGTAGCGGCAATTGAGCAGGCGGTGGTCTGTTAGTGTTAAGTGTTTCTTTGAAGGTGTTTTCTTAGAGGATAGGGGTGATGTTAATACCCTGAGCTATAGAGAGGCCCTTTTGTTTGTGTTGGGCGTGCTCCCCCATTCCCCCTCTCCAGCGTCTCCCATTCGCCTTGGGGTGTCTGGCCGCCCACGATTTTGATTTGCAAGCCGTCAATTTCTACTGACTCCACGTAGTGCATGCTACCTTGCCAAACCTAGTCGAGGCAAGAAAAACACCTGGCGACACGCCTTTTAATGCGGACAACTTGGTACACACCGGGCCCCCGAAAAACTTTCAACTGGCCATAACTTTCCATCTGTGAGCCCGCTTCTCAATCCGAGAAGACCTGCATGCTCCACAAATCGAGCACTTCAAGCATATCAACTCGCATCGTTTTTCGCCAACCACCTGCTCCCGCCCAATCCGGCGAGGATCTGCAACGCATCCCACTTCCACTTGCCATATCTTGCACATCCGGGCTCCGTTGACGAGCCATATGGACTTGCTCGAAAAGCCCATCGAGTACCACACCCTGGCACACAAAACCACCACTTTGGGCATATGAGGCCATCACCTAGTTTTGCATCTCACAACACACCCTTGGCCAAAAAAACCATCATATGCATATGTTTCCCGATCCACCTAACCATAGTGGCACTTCACAGTTGCATTATCACCTGGGCCTGGATCTGCTAGACCACATAGCCCCGCTTGTGCCCATTTCTACCGTCAACAGCATTTGGCTGTACCATCGTATGTCGAATTTGACGCTTTGTAGCATTTGAGCCGTTTTCTACTTTTTGAGGGTTTTGCTTAATTGATTTCACAAAACCTATCATATACATTATATATAAACCTTGTAGGCAAGCTGTCTATGGAGTCCGAACCGAATTTTGGATTTTTCCAAAAACCTAGCTTTTCTACTGGGGACCCCCTTGACCCCTACCGAATGGTCAACTGATGATATAGAAACGTTCTATTATGTTAGGGCATGCTACAATTCAAATCCAATCCAATCTGGCTGAGTTGATAGGCCGCTATGGTCAGTTTTTGGTCGTAGGTCTTCGTGCACTGCCTAGATTCTAGGGTTTTTTCTAGGGGTTTAGATTAGCTTCCGACCGTATAAAATGGATCATTGATGAGTAAATAACTTACCCCTCATGTCTTGTGTGAGACGGTGCTGAAAACGGGTGATTGTAGACTCCGGAAAGTACACGCAAACGAGGTCGAAAAGCTCTCTCTCCAAAGGCAACAAGTGGAAATGAGGTGATTTTAGCCTACTTGGAATATCTATAGCCGGACTTTCTGAACCATTTTTTCCAATATTCCCCCGTTAGTCCTACTAGGCCGTGAAATCTATGTTAGACTCAAAAAAATTTCCGATCGGATTCCTGTAGCTCATTCTGCAAGAATTTTGCAAAAGTAGGTATGGTTGCCTAATTTAGGCTTCCCGCTTTCATCTTCTGATTTCATTGAAAATTTTTGTGCTTGTTCGCCTTGTCTTTCTGATCAGCATCATGTCTTCAGTTTTTCCATCTGAGCTCCCTTGCTATTTATTATTAATTTTTGACCTGTTTATTGAGAAAAATCAAAGAAAATAACAAAATGCGCTAAAAAAAGCAAAGTAAAAATCCAATAATTAAGAAAATTCATTGAAAAACTCAGATTTATTGTTTTTTATTGGATTTCTCCATTTTTGAGTCTCAATATCGAGAAAAATTATAAAAAATAACCAAGAAGGACTATTTCTTGATGATTTTTTAATAGTATATACACTATTTACACTCATCGGAAAGATTTTACCAGTGAATTTTCCCTTGTTGATGAATTATGAGGGCATTAATAGGTAATTTTGCAAAAAATTACACGTTAACGTCAAATTTTTTTTCTCCCTCTTCAAACATTGCCCTTAATTACTTAGTGCCCTTCGACCCCTCCTAGATGGCGTACTCCGGGATGACTATGTGCATGGGCTGAATAATCGTGTCTATGCATAGCCTTGGTTGGCTCTACCATGCTTTGAAGATCAATGCAGTTCAAACCATTATGCTGTGCAAAAGTTGGGTCTTGAGTAATTAACTCTAAGGGTTTCTGATGTCGAGGCTTGCCTGATGCTGTCTGCCAAAGACCAAATTTTGAGCCTGTGTGCTCTTTGCTTGGTTGTACCATCAAGATGCTTTAGGACGCTGATTGCCTGAGATTTTGGTACCAACCATGGTTGTTGTTGAGCTTTTTCTCGCCATTGGTAGCTTAGTTTGCTTGGTGCAGAATGGTGTGGTGGAGTCTTTTGAGGCTTAACTCTCCATTTCTTGATTTGTTTTGCCGTTTGCGGAGAAGATAAGTGCTCTTTTTTCTTCCAAACCCATTTTATGTTAAGTTTCTTGTGCGGAGAAGCTCGTCTCTATGTTTTGACCTTTGGAACCTTCTTTGGTGCTGTCGATGATGTTTTGGACACCCAGATTTGAATTGGTTTGTCCATAAGATGTGCTTTCGGTACCCAAATTTTCATGACTCCTTGCATGCTACCTGTAGCATTTTCTTTTCAATAGGATGGAGAAGATTGATTATTTTGTGGTTTGGTTTGCTGATTGATTCCTTTCCATTCCTCCTTGCTTGGTGAAATTGGAACAATGAGTTGCCCGCCTTTAGGTGATAGCTTGAGCTGATTTGTATCCCAATCTGGTACTACTTTGTATGTCTGCATCCAGGGAATTCCAAGGATCATTGTCTCATTCATGTGTTCACTTGTAAGCATACAAACTGATGAGGACATGAACATCCATGTACTATCACATTCTAGTTGACTACTCCCAATGTTGGTGTTGTGGTCTTGTTGCATCCTTTGATTGTTGCTATTCCTACTGTCAATGACTCAGTTGTTGCTTTATTCCTACTGTCAATGACTGAGTTGTTGCTTTCTTATACGTGGAATAATTGACTGCATTTACTCTATCTCCTGTATTGACCAAAGCATTTGTGCTATGATTGTTGAGTTGTACTTTGATGCGAAGGTCCATTCCATCTAACCATTCATCGACTTTCGATACGGTATCTTTCGGCAATTCCCATTGTCGGTCCTTTATTTCTAGAGTTTTGATGGGAATCGGTATCTCTTGATTCTTGAGAGAAGCTTTCCGTTTGAATACCGGAAGCTGAGCTTGCACTTGGGCTTCATCAATAACATGTTGTCGTTTAATCCTCCTTTGCTTGGCTGCATGCATTCTTTCTAGCAATTCATTAGTTAGCGGCAAATTGTATTTTTTTAAATGACATCCACTAATCCAATTAGCCATTGGTTCACCATCTAGGGTGGATAGCTTAACTCCTCCACTTGGAGACACATCTTCAATGATAAACTGTCCGTTTTCTTTTTTCTTAAACTTGAGAATGTGTTGCTTAAGGGAATAGACTAAAACTAAGTCCCCTTTTTTGAAGATTTTTCTAATGAGATGGGAATCAAAAAACTGTTTTTGTTTCTGCTTTTGTGCATATATGTGAGCTACAACAATTAGCCTTTGCTCATCTAGGTTTTTTAGATCTTCAAGTCTTTCTGGCAATTCATGTCCAGTCCACTCAAGATTCTTTGCTACCCTTAGTGTCGACAATAGAAATTCTATTGGCAGTATGGCATCAAGACCATAAACAAGATTAAAGGGTGTAGCATTCAAAGCTGTTTTGAATGAAACTCGATAAGCCCATAGAGCATCATGGAGATTCATTTCCCAGTCTGTCCTTCTTGAACTAACCACTTTAGTCAATATCGAGCTAAAAATTTTGTTCATATGCTTAGCTTATCCATTTGCCTGTTGGGTGATAGGGAGCTAATTTGTTATGGATGACCATAAATTCATTAAGCAAATACTCAATTACCTCATTGAGGAAATGAGTTCCCCGATCACTTCCAATTTCTATTGGCAGTCCATATCTCGTGAATACATCCTCATATAAGAATGCGGCAGTGGTTCTGGCATCATTATTTTGAGTTGCTTTAGCCTCAGCCCACTTGGTCGAATAGTCCGTAGCTACAATGATACATTGAGCTTGGGTTCTATAAGCAGGTGGTTGTATCGGCCCAACAAAGTCTATACACCATTTTGCGAAAGCTCTAGCTCCCATCATTGGTCTTAAGGGCATGCTATCTACACGTATTGGAATTTTTTTTCGTTGACAATCACACATTTGAACATATTCTTTGGCATCTGCAAAAAGTGTTAGCCACCATATGCCTGCCATCAAGATTGCTCTTGTGGTGGTTTCACTAGAAAAGTGACCTCCAGCTAATCCAGCATGTGCTTGGTCTATAATCAAAATATATTCGTCTTCATTTGCACAAAGATGAAAATGTTGATCCTTACCTCTCCAATACAATTGGTTTCCAATAAGAGCATATTATGTTTCTTCAGTTTCAATTGCTCTTTGATAGCGTTTGCTTATATCCTCAGGAAATGTTTGGCTTGATAAGTAAGTAACTAGATAGTTACTCCACTTAGGAACATGCGACATTTGAAACAGCGTTACATGAGGTATGGGTGTTTGTTTTTGACATTGAGAAGAATCCCTTACAAAAGAGCGAACATCACTCCTCATAGTTGGCCAAGATACTCCAAGTCTCAAAATTCGTCGCATAGTTCGGTCTTCGCAAAGTGAAGTCCTACTATGGTAATATGTGCTTCACTTAGGTACTAGTTTTTCTCTTCAGGATTAATGCATAAGAGCAATATTCCATCTCGATTATTTTGTATACTCTACTAGCTAGTAATTGATACATAGCCGATTGCTCGATTAATCCGATTATAATAGGAAGTGTGTTAGCGACTGGACACACTCAACGGAGGATGATTGCCCGGCGGGATACTAATTTCCTTTCTAATCATTCCTTAATTGAGAAGAAACCGTCATTTTACCTTTGTAAATAGTGGGGCTTGCAGAAGCTTCCAAATTGTATCCCATTTTTGACATTTAGACTTAGTAAATGGTTAAATTGGAACATTAGGGTTTGAGATTGTAAGGTATTTATACCACTTTTGACCTTAATACAAAAAAACCTTTTGTCATTTTTTCATAAGTTTTGTTTGTGTGAGTTGAGTGTACTCTGTGTACGAGAGAGAGTGAGAGTTTATCTTGACGCTACGCGCACATTGGTGGTTGGAATCAAGTGCGGAGAAGTGCAGCGTGTTGCCCCCAAAGAGAGCTACACGCCAACACCTACATTGCAAGTGTATGATCCGGCTTTGCGAGATCGATCCATGAGCTATATCTGGTGATTCGATGAGCATACATTGTCCGTTTTTTCATTTCAGCATATCCACGCATTAGGCACTTTAGTTTTTAGAAACGACGACCTGCAAAAATCTGTCAGACATCTTACGTGATTCTATATCGGGTGTTTAGGGTTGGGGTTTTGGGTCACGGACCTTAGGGAGAGCAACCTATTGGTGTTAATAGGATTTTCTTCAAGTTCCGTAGCGTTTCAAGAATGTTTGATGGGTATTTGGCTCTTGAAAGCGTTGTAGGAAATCTCCTCTTGTGTACTCTTGAAGGTTGTAACTTAGACATTGGGTAGAGACCTATGTAGAAAGTAGTCAATAGTCGATCGAGTGTAGGTTGACATCCTATGCTTGCTTCCACGTGCCTGCGGGTCGAGCTTCGTCCTTAGTTGACGAATCTTGTTAGGTGAGTTCTCGCTGTGATGACGTCCGTCGCGGCATACCCGCCAACATTGGCGCCGCTGCCGAGGACAAAAACCCTAGGTAGGTGACCGATACTAGTCCCTGAGGATAGGGATTCTCTGGCTTGCCAGAGTCTTATTTTACATTTAGATAGGATCAGAGGTTGGGGGACTCTCTAGGTCTTAGGAGGACTCTAGGGAGCGAGTGTCTGGCCTAGATCATTCGACTTAGGTAGTATTAGGTAGGAGAGTAGGAGTTGGAGTGGTAGAGGCGGTGAAAGGATAGCTTGAGAGTCCGGGGAGGCCAGGAAGCAACCGAGACACCAAAATCACCATCTCACATGATGAGTAGGAGTAGGGTAAGTAGGACATCATGATTTATGATCTGGAGCACTTCATGCATGTTATATTTGTTGTTAGGCTCATCAAAGAGCTGTAAAAGATGAAAAAGAGTGTTTAGAAGCTGAATTGAAGCTCAAAAGTTTCTGTGAGTATTTTTAAGAGAGCTGTAGAGCATAGGGAGTACTTCTGTCAAAAAAAGTTTAAATTTTAAGACAGTAGACATCCTACGCGTAGCATGTATCCATGGGGTTTTTAGCAGGGAATTTGGGGAAACTGAGGTCACCTATGTGTTCAGAGGGTGGGTTTCACCCTAGTAACATATAGAGTGTTTTTCCCTTATTGGATTTCCCAAAAGCTAAAAGGCGGACTCAGAAAACGTAAAAGTTCAAAAAAGGTTAAAATTGAGAGAAATTTGCATACTTTTGCACTTGTAAGGCATATTGACACTTGTTGAGAGCATAGGGAAGGCAAAGTAGCACTTTAGTATGAGAAAAGGAGCAGTAGACATCCTATGTGTAGGATGTGTACAGGGTGTTCTAGTGAGAATTTTAAAAATCTTAGTTGACCAATGTGTTTAGAAGGTAGCAATTACCCTATATTCACTAGGAGGGGGCAGCTTGACCATATCTTGACAGGATAAGGCCAACAGACGGAAATTGCCAGACATCTTATCCAAATTGGGCCCAAGGCATTATTTTAAGACCAAAACCATAGGATGTCTTCATGATTATGATCTACATGATTTATTGAGTGCATGAGAAAGGTTTCATCTCAATTGGGTGAGAAAATTGGGTTTTAAGCAGACTTTAGCATTTTTGATTGAAAAAGGCTAGAATAGCTAAATTTGGGATCTTTTGAAATCCAAACTAAAATCTAAGCATAGCATTGGTTTGCTGACATCAAGGGGAAGCTGTGGCTCAAGTTTGGAGTCAAACAGAGCACTTAGACATCTTACACGTAGGATGTGTTCACAATGATTTAGCACTCCAAATCCAACTATGAGCATACCAGAGTGATCGGCACCGTAAGAGGAGTCTGTGGTTTGAATTTGGAGCAATTTTGAGCAGTTAGAAATGCTACGTGTAGTATGTCTAAGGAATGATATTGAAGTCAAAATCTAACTGTGGACATAGAGTGATGTTCCAATTGACTTGAGAGTTCCAGAACTTCTTTCAGAAGTGAAATTGGACCTTGTTTGACCTTTTGACGGAGCAAAGACGAAATTAAGACTTTTATCTCTAGACTAAGGTAAAGTACAGTTCCAGATTAGCAGACCTAATCAAGAACACCCGAAATGTATAGAGTATAGTAGTGGTTGAGGTTAACCCTCCAATTATACCAATCATTACTAAGATCACCTCTAGCGGTGCTTTGATTTGATTGCCGAAATTAAACGCTTGTGTACATGTATATTCAGCGCAACGCAAGAAGTTGTGCGAAAACTGATCCCTTGCCAAGTGAGTGGTTGGATTTGTGATAAATTGCATTGCTAAGTTTGATGAATTTAAGATCAGGAAGACACATTTCTAGAGACCAAAAAGTGGCAGGTGATCAGGGTAGCTTAGTGTCCACTGAGGAGAGTGTAACTCAGGCAAGGCTAGATCCATTAGCACCAATCAAATAGGAGGGCAGTGATACTGATACTTCATCAGATAAGTCCATCTTGATGATGGGTAGTCAACAGCCAGGAGGTTTCTCCGGTGAAGGACCAATTCTAGGAGGAAGTACCTCCCAAAACCCTTTGAACGATGCCAAAGTTCACTATAATCTTCTTAGAAGGAACAAACTCTAGGGGAGCCCTAGTTTATTCTAACTATCGGGGATGCAAGTGTACTTGTATAAAAGAAAGACCTTCTCAGAGACTGAAGATAATTCGAGTCTATGATGATGGAGATAGATTCTGAGATGAAAAGGGGAACCACTATCTGATAGTCAGTAACCCTGAGGATTACAATAGATATGGAGATAATGTGGCAAAAGGAAAAATGGTCTTAGAGGCTCAAGAGCCGCCTCCAAAAATTGATCGACATGGAGCTCTTTTTTTGTATGATAAAAAAACAACCAGGGTCTCTACCTATAATGAGAATGTGGGAATTTACAAGCATGAGAGCGAGGGAGTAGTCTCTTATTTTCAATGCAAAGAACCCTACCCAAATGAATTAAGCAAAGACAAGGTTCTTTACTTATTCTCTTATGAAATTGCTATGGGGAAGGATATCATTTTTGTTGACAGGTACGGGCGAGAATACAAACGAATTTTCCCAGAGGAGGTAGAAAAGGAAACAGTTCCAGAAACATCAACATATGTCCCTAAAGAAGTACCAAGGTCTACCTACCCCCCTAGCAAGTCAACAAATCCATTTTTAGAAGAGTACGAGACAACATCACATTCTAACCGACAACAGACGTTTAACTACCAGAACCAACAAGCAACCCAACCATCATTGCAGGCATGGCTTCAACAAAGTGCGGCATTAGAAAAATACCAAAATAGAGATGGTTATCCAGCCGCAAGAGGGCTAAGAGATTTACAAGAACCACTACTCTATTCACAGTATCAAGGCGAAAGTAATCCAAAAACTCAAGAGTCAACAGAGCCCGGAAGACAACCCATAGAACGAGTTCGAAGAGATGAACCACCTCTTGCAAGAACCATCAGAAATTATGGCTTAGGGGCACCTCTGGGAGAGATATATTGAGTAGGACAAGGAGAACCAATGATGAGATTTGTAGACCATCGTAGAATTAGACCTTCTCAGGTGCAAAAATGGGTAAACAAGAAATACAAGGGAAACAGAGATCTTAGGGATCATGTAGTAGGCTTTGTGCGTGTAATTAGAGCTGAAGAAGTGTTGGAATTTCCTACTCAATTTGCAGGGTTTGGGCTTACCCTAGAAGAGGATGCCGCTACTTGGTTTGACTCTGTGGAGCGTAGAGATTTTGAGTCTATGGAGGAGGTTTTTGACGAGTTTAAGGAATTCTCACAAAGGGGGATAGCTCATAATACAGTCTCACAAATCCATAAATTCAAATAGAAAGAAGGGGAATCTGTGCAAAAAGCAGTCCTACGACTAAAAAGATATGTGAAGTTCTACCCTGTGGAAGAACTGCCTACCCAGTCCAGACTTATGCTTATATTTATTCAAGGACTGAGGCACGCAGATCTCTAGAAGGACTTACATATGAAGAGGAGCACGGCGTTAAATGAGCTAACTAAGGAGGCTCTTTACCTTGTAGACAATTGTGCGGTCTACAAGGAGGGTGAATTCAAGGATCTTGATGACGATTCATCCTCACAACAAAGTGGAAGCAAGTCCTCTAAGACAACACCGAAAGAAGAAGTAGCTGTAAGCCAGGAGCAGCTTGTGGAGGAAGTGCTAAAAAAAATTAATATGTATGCCAAGCCTCATGCTAAGCAGCCAAAGTGGTGTGCTATTAAACAAAAATGGACAAACCATGTGACAGAGGAATGTTATTATAACAAGGGATATGTGAGAGAGCGATCGTATGCTCTCCAAGCTCAGGTAGCATCTCCTCAACTTCCACTGATATCTAGGTATCAAGCAGGCACCTACCAGGACCTGTAGGTTTTGAAAGACCACAACCAGTATTGAGGAAACAACCACCCCTACCAAGATTACGACCGATCAGCATAAGGTACACACCAATGGTAAACGAACCAGAAGAGAAGGCTTTGGTACCTATGCATGCATATTATGAAGATTCCAATGGATATGCAGAAAATCCTGTCTATTATCCACCGGAAGAACCCCCAACACCAGAACCTTGGAGCCTGATTGGAAGTACAGAACCACCAACAGTTGCACAAGGAGCAGGAGAAGGAAGATACATCTTGGATGAATGAACATTGTTGTTCATAGCCAACGGAGGCATGGGCGGGCAGAGGCATGCATACCAACAAAGAGGAGCTCAAGGAGCACCTCAACAGCCTAAGGGACCCTGCTTGTGGCGGAGACCATTGGCTAAGAGATTGTCCTCATGATAAAATCATTAGAGTCAATGCGTATTGCACCGAGTGTGGAATTACTCACTTGATTCTTGATTACCCTAAGAACCCAAGCAAAGGAGCAAAAACTACTTTGAACATGCTGGAAGCAGTGCCTTCCAGTGGAGGGTCAGAAAACGAGACAGTAATACCTATTCACGTAGTGACACGAGCACAAGCTCAAAGAATGACAAATGAACCTATAATTGAAGAGCCAAAGACCGATGCCCCAAGTGCAAAAATGAGAAATCAGAGAAGCACTTGGAAAGCTAAAAAGGTGCGTATGAAAGCCAGGAGAGAACGAGAGCAAACGGATCTATCCGAGGAGTTAAAACACACAAAGGATAGATTGGAACGGTTAGAGGATCCAACTAGTTTAAGTTCACACGCTGCTACAACCAAAGGAGCCAAGGAAATAATAGAACCCAAAAGTACAGGATCGGGAGGATCATTGCTGGTAGAAAAAGTAAATGAGTAGCTGGACGCACTTTTAAAAGCATACGAAGCCAGACTCAAAAACAACCAAAACCAAGAGAAAATATGGATGACTTATCCCTATGCAGAAATAGAAAAACAGAGGTTGGAAATGTGTCAAAAGATGATTGAAGCAGCCCAATCCTTGATAGAAAATCCGCTTGGTAAACCTACAAGTTGGCACGAGGTACTAGCTCCAACCACTATCAAACCAACTCTAGAGAAACAAGTAGACATGAAGGAGAGACTCACGACTGCCTCTGAGTCTAGGAGAGAACCTATCATAGTGCCAAATACAACAGATGAGACAATTGATGGTTTCCAGCCTAAAACATTTGTAGAAATGGGTAAGGATTGTAATAGTCTAGATGACCTGTGGAAGCAAATCCGGGAAGCAAATGAAACTAACAGAGTGAACCACCAAATAAATAGCACATGAAAGGAGAAAAATGAGATCTTACCTCCAATTGAAGAGTTTGAGGCAAGATCACAAATGAACTTTGATATGCATTCACAAGGGGGAGACCAGGGTTCAATTAGTTCGGGGCACAGCCAACCAGACTCGCTAAAAACTCTACCCTCTTACCTAGGGGAGTATGAAGCTAAGTTTGAGGTGAGAGAAATCCCATCTCAAAGACTTTCTTCCAATAGAGTGATGGATTCACAAGGGTTGATTGAGTTATTGTCCACCCTTGTGGCATGCACAATCACATTAGCCAAACTCCCGAGGTTACGACCAAACATGTGGACCACCGTAGGCAAATGCTTAGAAAAATTTGGAGTAAAAGACCCTACCTCGGAGCTTCAAGAAGGGATCAGAGAATTGGACAAGCCTCAAGCAGATCTGTCTCTCTCTCTCTCTCTCTCTCTCTCTCGTTCTCTCTCTCTCTCTCTCTCTCTCTCTCTCTCTCTCTCTCTCTCTCTCTCTCTCTCGTTCGCACTCAAGGCCTGAGCCTGTCACCGGCCCGCTCTCGTTCGCACGCTGCAGGGCACACTGGCTTGAGCAAGGAAATAACGCCGTGTGACAGGGGGGAGCCGGAATTCTCTGTCTCTAGTTTGCACTCAAGGCCTGAGCCTGTCACCGGCCCGCTCTCGTTCACGGCGCTCTCGTTCGCATGCTACATGGCACATTGGTTTGATTATGTAGGGGGGAGAGAGAGATAGGGAGAATGGCTGGAACCCCTTCTACTAACCATCTTGCTGGCTCTCGGTGTTCGCACACATTCTCTCTCTTTGCGTTCTCTCTCTCTCTCTCTCTCTCTCTCTCTCTCTCTCTCTCTCTCTCTCACACACACACACACACACACACACAGCCGTTTTTTGACCTAGTAGGCAGCAGTTCACTCTTTTGACCATAACTTGCTCATCCGAACTCCGATTTAGGTGATCTATAGCCTCAATCGAAGAGCACGAAGCCCTCTACGCATTGATGTAAAGACAGAATTTTTCTGTGTAATGAAAGGCTTTGCTGTAACAGCATCTCAGAATTGAAAAAACTGTCAAAACTTTGCGTTTTTGTTGCCGACTTGAAGGCAATGTCAGACAAAACTCGCAAGGGTGGAAAAGCCACACTCGCCATGGAGAATGATGCAAAATCTCCAAGGAATTTGGATGCTAATCCAACCACATCGTCTACAACAACGGAAGCAATGATCATGGCTTACTT